>NC_143578.1:221798638-222456664 GCF_048544385.1 Mastigoproctus giganteus | reverse complement strand
AGGCAAGCTTATATGGCATTAACCCAAAAAAAAAAGAAAATGCTTCCCATATCACATATCTGTCCCCGCTAATAGTTTGTCTAGGTTTTCCTTGAATTTATTCAAATTACCCATTTCCATAACACGAGATGAAAGTTTTCCAACAATAAACTACCCAATGGCTGAAAGCAAATTTACTCAGCTCTATTGTGCAACCAGCGTTCCTCAGTATGAATTTATGCCTCCTCATGTGCATAGTCTGAGCAATATGAAGAATCTCAACAGCATTGAGTTTGCTCAAGCCATTCAAATCCTTAAACACCTCAATCAGATCACCCTTCTGGTGCCTAGTCTCCAGATGCTGCTTTTTGCAGAACTGAAGCCTTTCTTGGTAAGAGCACACTCCCCTTTATTCCTCTCAGAAATCTCACCACCTTTCTTTGTACTCATTCTAGCAGCTCTACATCCTTTCCAAAATGAGGCCTCCAGACCTGTATGCAGTACTCAAGATGTGGCTTAAGCATGGGAGAAGACAGAGAGAGTTATCAATGGGTACTGCTCTTCTTGGACTAATGGTATTAATGGAATCTCCCAGGGTTCAGTGCTGGTCCCATTTTTTTATTATTATTTTTTTTTTTTTTCTGTATTAATGATGTTCATGAAAGCACATTAGGCTTCATATCTAAATTTGCAAATGATAATAAGGTTGGTAGCTACTCACAGTAATCAGGGTATGCTGCTGCAACAAGATCTAGACAAATTAGGCAGATGGGCTGAGATGTGACAATTGAAGTTTAATACTGAATGTAAGGTACTTCATATGGGGGCGCAGAAATCCCAGATTAAGATACCACATTCAGGACAGTGGAGAATGAAAAAGATCCAAGGGTCTTTTTCATTCTCCCCTTTTAACTTTTCATTTAGAATTGTGCAGCTAGATATGAAGTTCTCTGAGCAGTGCAGACAGGTTGCCAAGACAGCTCATGAGGTTTTCTCAATGATATACAGGAATTTTGACAGCAGAGATAGGGAGCTAATTTTTGTATAAGGCAATGGTTAGGCCAAATCTTGAATACTGTATACAGCATTCAAGATGTCTGAAAGCCTTTTTTAGGAAGGATGCAATGGGTACAGAGAATAGCAACAAGAGGGATTACAAGAGCTGCTGGGAGTCATGATGGAGCAAGTAAATACATGGGCTGTGTTAGGGTAACTAAGAGTAAGAACAGGTGCATTATGTACACCAATGCTAGAAGTATAGTAAATAAATTTGATGAATTTGAAGTGCTGATCAAGACATCAAAACCAGATTTTGTTGGGATATCAGAGACATGGTGCCACACAGGTATAAGCAGTGCAGAATTGCAATTTGAGGAGTACAATGTGTACAAAAAGGATGGACAGGGTAGGAAGGGAGGAGGGGTTATGCTATTAGTTAAGAAACACATAAAATCTAAGGAAGTGCAATCAGCTGATATGGGTGGGCAGTGCAATGTTCAGTCAGTTTGTTGTGACATAAGCACTGGTAAAGGGAAAATGAGAGTAGGAGTGTGTTAATACGATAAATATTTGTATTGACAATTTATTGTAAACTCTACTGACTTGGTTGTCGTGCCGGAGTATAAACAGAAAAAAATTTATTTATTTATAGGCCTAATGATTCTGATGAGTACAATGAACAATTGTGCAAATAAATAGAGTGAGCCAGTAAATCAGAATGTTTTGTAATGGGGTATTTTAACTTTCCAGATATTGACTGGAACTTGTGGGTTGGTCACTCACATGCTAGTAAGGCTTTTGTGGATTTATTGGAGGATTGTTTTCTAAGCAACATGTTTGAGGGGCAATTAGAAGGAGTAATACCCTTGATCTAGTTATGAGCAGTGATGATTATTCATGCATTAAGAATTTGCAGATAAAGGAACCATTAGGTGACAGTGATCACAGTGTACTGATGTGAGATTTACTTAAAGATGTAACTGCCATCAAAGGTAAAGGGAAGGATTTTTATTTTTGTAAAGGTGACTACAGTGGTCTCAGACAGTTTTTAAATTCTATACAGTGGGATCAACTGATGATGTTAAAAACAGCGAATTCTAAATGAGAAGCCTTCAAGGAATTAATCTTGGAAGCTACTAGACTTTTCATATCAACTAAGAAATACTGTTCAAGGTTGAGTCCTAAATGGATGTCAGATGGACTAATGAGACTCATGGCAGAGAAGAAAAATGCATGGGATGCATATACATTATCAGTAGACACGGATGCCTGTGGTAGATATAAGATAGTCTGTGATCAAGTGACAAAGGAGGTTAGGAAAGCAAAGGCAGATTACGAGAAATCTTCAGCAAAGGATGCAAAGAAAAACAGTAAAGACTTCTTTAATTATGTAAACTGTAGAAGAAAAGGGATTAATCAGATTGGTCCATTTAACATAGATGCTTTGACTATTGATGATCATGCTCATTAGCTGATAAACTGAATGAGTATTTTGCCTCTACATTCACACATGAGGAGTTATTCAAGGAGGGTAATGCCAGAAGTTTATCAAACAGTGGCATGGAGCTAAATGATTTTGTAATAACTGAGTGGAGGAGAAATTGCTGAAGTTAAACAAGGAAGATACCTGGGGTGGAACTGATCTATCCAGTTAAATTGAAGGAGGCAGTGAGGGAAGTTAGTAAACTCTTAGCCATAATTATGAGAGAATCTGTAAATTCAGGGGACGTCCCCATGGACTAGAGATGTGCAAATGTATCCCCAATTCACAAAGGGGGTCCAAAGGGTGACACAAATAATTATAGACCTCTTAGTTTAACTTGTGTTGCAGGGAAAAAGGGGGTTCAAAGGGAAACACAGATAATTATAGACCTGTTAGTTTAACTTCTGTTGCGGAGAAAATAATGGAGTCACTGGTTAAAGAAATGATGCAGAATCACCTAGACAAGACTGCAGGATTAGTTCAGATGCAGCATGGGTTTTTAAGGGGGAAGTCTTGTCTGACCAGTTTGATTGGATACTATGATGTGGTCACAAAGGAACTGGATGCAAGAAATAATTTTGATACCATATACTTGGATTTCAGGGAAGCTTTTGATACTGTTGCACATGGAAGCCTGGCGCCTCTGTAAGCAGGTGGGCAGGAGCGGCAGTGCTTAGCACACGCTTCTTGATTAGACCGGGGTTCGAGCCCGTGACCACCAAATATGGAGGATGCGGAAAGGTCAGGGAATGACCACCACATATCTCCAGAGGGGATATGTGGTGGTCATTCCCTGACTAAGGCCCTATATGCCTTAATATGGCCTTAGTTGCTAATGCTCCTAAAAACCAAATAACGAACAACAACAACAACACGGAAGCATGCTTTACAAATTGGAGCGGTATGGCATTTAGGGCATGTTGCTGCAATGGATAAAGGAATGGTTGAGTGGGAGATGGCAGAGAGTGGTAATAAACAGGTACTGCTATACATGGACTAATGTTATTAGTGGAATCCCCTGGTGTATATCAGACTTAATGCCCAAGTTTGCAGATGATACAAAGGTTGGCAGGTTTGTTAATGACAGTATGCTACTGCAACAGGATCTAGAAAAGTTAGGTATTTGGGGTGAGAAGTGGCAACTGAAGCTTAACATTGAGAAATGCAAAGTACCATGTATGGGTAGCAGTAATCCAAGAGAAATGTACCAACTGTGTGGTATTACACTCAGGAAGGTGGAGAATGAAAAAGACCTGGAGGGGCGTTAATTGTGCAGTCAGATATGAAGTTTTCAGAGCAGTGCAAACGCAAACAGGCTGCAAGGGTAGCTCATGGGGTCTTGTGAATGATATATAGGAATTTTGCTAGTAGGGATAAGGAGGTGATTATCTTTTTGTATAAGGCAATGATCAGGCCACACTTTGAGTACTGTGTACAGGTCTGGAGGCCTCATTTTAGGAAGGATGTTGAGTTGTTAGAATGAGTACAAAGGGCAACAAAGTTGGTGAGAGGAACAAAGCGGTGCTCTTACCAAGAGAGACTTAAATTCTGCAAGTTGTAGCATCTGGAGACTAGCCATCTGAAGGTGATCTGATTGATGTGTATAAGGCCTTGAATGGTTTGAGCAGGCTCAATGCTGATGGGATACTTCCGCTTGCTCAGATTAAGAACCTGAGGGGGCATAGATTCAAATTGAGGAAAGACAGTTGTAGAGTAGATGTGCAGAAGTTTGCCTTTAGCCAGTGGGTAGTTTAATCCTGGAACAGACTTCCATCTGTTGTTGTGGTTAGTTAGTTGATAGCTTAAATAAATTTAAGGCTGAAGTAGACAAACATTTGGAGCGACCGAATGGGTGAACTGGGAAAGGCTGTTTTATTTATTTATTTTTTGGATGATGCTATATAAGCTTCCTTTCTTGCATTATATGCCTCAACTAATGCTAATGCTAATTTTCCTGTTATGGCAGGCCTGAAAATTGAATAAGAAGAAAAAGAAGGGTATTAAAAGAGGCAATTGAACATTTGGTGATAATAGGTTTTGGTGTATTATTAGTTTGCATGCCAAAAAAGGATATGTAATGAAAGTCGATGAATATTTGCTAGACATTTACTACTATCTAGAAACAAGTGCTAAAAAGAAAGATAGTTTTAAAGTTATGCATGCCACTGAAGTAAAAAAGATTTTGAAGCATATGTGTACATGTTGGCTTTATTTTGTTGAATGTGTAATATAACAGTGACAACCTTTGACAGTTCTGTTTAAAGAAGAGGTCAGAAAAGCTATATGAGTACTTTTCAGAGTTGCAGAATTAAAAAGTACAGTAAGTGAACTTTAGTGAGCACCAGTGGCTTGTGTTCAAATCCAATTCATGATCCAAAAGTTTTGAAGGAAGGCAAATTGATGAACTCGGAAAAAATAATTTCTTGATTGTAAACTTCTGGTAAAAGCAATCCTAAACTGGCCAAACAAGTTGATAACTCTAGGTGTGTTATCCTCACTCATGCATAAAGTTCTGGCATGAACTATTCTCTTCTGGCACGAATAAAACAATATGTTTGTTTCTTTTTAAATATTATGCTATGATTTGAAAATCTGAACTTAGCTCTTCATCCAGTATCATTACTCCTAGAGGTTTAGAAGAATGTTATGTGAAAATTTGTTTTAATAACAGCTTTCATATTATCCATTTGTGAAATTCCTTACCATAACTGACTAAATCATAAGAATGATTCTGACTTAGTTGTAGTAGACATTTCTGCTGCCAAGTTGTTCCCCCCCCCCCTTATTCGGGGTATGCCTATGACGTCTATCCTGCTTCAACTGTGCAATCAGTTAGGACAAAAAATCTGAGCCCTCAGAAATCAAGGGTTTTAATGGCCCCAGATCTCTGCAGCAGCAGATTGCATTGTGTTTTGTAATGGCAAGATCACTTAGCGTCTTTCCACCCCACATAATCCATTTCCTTTGTTTATTTACCCTGGCGTGTTTCAAGATGCTGACAGAGAGAGTGTGACACACAAATAACATTTAACAACATTTATTATGAACGAAAAGGTCATGTATACAATATGCCTTCACACAATAATAATACAAAGAGTAAAGTATGCATCGCTTCTAAGTGCAACCATATACTAACAACAGGACATAATTAGAGTTATAAAATCTAATGGTCTAATGATTTCATACAATTCTACATTCTATCTTTCAAAACAAATCCGGTTTTTGACTTTTGACATCCTCTATAAATATTACTACAATATAATCTATTATATACCTTGTTGAATTAATACTAACTTCTACATATAAAAGGGAATAAGAAAGGAAGCATTGAGTTTAAAGTAAATTTGGCTGTTTCACACATGTTCATTCGCACGTAAGAATGGTCTGCTTACCAGGTTAAGTTGGTTTGTCCTGGAGCTTGTTACAAGGCTTCCTTCTATAGTGGAGTGGACTGTGGTCTTCTTCCATCACAATTCTATCTCTTCAGCCTGAATGGATGGTGTGCACAGTTACTGAAGAGGCTTGCGCGATATGCCAATGGTGACTTAGGCAGTGAAGGCGACCAGCATCGATTGTCAAGAAAATAATATATAACTGTGAGATATAATTCTCATCCAGTTCTGTCTTGCATTCAGCAGAAGATTCACTTTCTCCATGAACGTGAATATGATATCTGATTCTGCTGGATTCCCAGCCACATTGGGATTAGGGGAAATGATTTGGCTGACACCGCAGCCAAATCAGCAATTCCCAATAATAATTGCTGCCTGTCAGTCCCCTATACAGACTACAGGCAAATAATACACCAAAAAATATACTCCCAATGGCAGGATTCATGGAATAGACAGACTACGAATAAATTATATCATATAAAGCCTGTAATTGAACCGTGGCAGTCTAGTCTGTGCAGGAATCGTAAGGAGGAAGTTGTTCTTACCCGGACCCGCATAGGACATAGTCATTTGACTCATTCGTATTTTCTGAGGGCTGATGATCCTCCTATGTGCGAGTCTTGTGACACAATTTCATCGATCAGACACATTTTAATTGACTGTCCAGTTTTTAGCAATATACGTTTTACCGCTTTTAACCATCTGACTGAGCCGGAGACACTCAGTCAGATTTTATCCGACAATGACCATGTGTCTGCTATTTTTAGCTTTTTGAAATCAGTAAACCTTTTTACTCATATTAAAAAAATCTACCTTGTTATTGTTACTTGTTTATTGATATTTGTCTTTTACAGTTTATACTTGTTTTTATACCTTGACTTAGTGACCTAATTCATTAGGCCACTGAAAGTTTTACTTTTTTATGACCATGTTTTGGCGCATTACAGCCTAAGTTGCTAATGCGCCAATAAAACCCAACCAACCAATGAGTCTCATTAGTTCATCCAACATCCATTTGGGCCTGAATATAGAGCAGTAAACTATGTTATGGCACCCAACACAAATAGCTATCTTTTGTACTGTAGCAGCTGTTAGGCACACACACACTGGTGATTGTGGTTCTGTGTGGGGGGAAATGGAATCAAATGTTTAACACCTGTGCTTATGATTCTTACTGTTTTCCCAGTTGCTAGTGAAGAGAATACACATAGCACCCTCACATACCTTACCTTTCCTGGGGTAGTTGTGGTGCACAATAGCCTTAGGTGGTCTAGATTTGCATAAATACATTTCAGCATACAGGTACTAAGTGGGCTTAATAAGGTATACTTTATAAGATTTTAAAATTATCTATAAGAATAATTTGTTTAAATTTTAAAACTATGTTTCAGAAATCTGGAGGTAAATTAGCAGTACTGGGTTCTGCTCATATGTTTTCAGATCAGTATATTGACAAAGAAGAAAATAATAAAATTAAAGTAAGTGATTCATAAGTTCTTAATCTACAGGAGTGTTTTTTATTGATTGATTTTTATAAGATATAAAAAATTGCAATACTTAGAATGAGTTTATTACATCAGTGTTCAGCATTCAGCTAATGCAGAACACCATTAATTGCAAACCTGATATAAAAATGTTATGTGCTAACTTTGTATTACAGTAAACTCTCAATTTATTGATGAACATTTGATTTATATACTAAAGATCTAAATAAAAAATAATTTTTGACACCAAAAATTTGATTTAATACATGTACCACAATATTGCAAGCTTTTGTTCTTATTCAGAGACTTTTCAAAACATCAGCTTTTGAAAGTAAGGTAGATAAGAATCAAATATTTTTAAAGATTTAGCATTTAATGTACTGTTAATACACTGTAAAAAAATCTTTATTTATGAATCTTTTTCTTTCAAACTAGTGTTGCAATGATGTTTTTTTTTTCTTTTCAAATCTAGCACAGAAAATGCTTAGTCTTACAGTTATTGTACAATATGTTACTATTACAATTGGGATTCTAATTCTAATTTGATGATTTAATTTCACAGATAACAAGTTTGAGACCCACAGATTTACTTGTAATGTAATGTGCCTATAATCTTTAGCCACTTCACAAGACAAACATTGATCAATGTTTGTCCTGTATAGACTCTGGGGAGTACTTATGTAGATCTATGTTTTGAAGGTTGATTGTGGGTCGGAAAACTGCTAGCTTGGGGGGGGGAATACAAGGACTAATAGATTAACAGTAGCCACTGGCAGAGGTGAAAGTGATTCTTGCACTGCTTCTATTAGAATGAGCAGAAGCCTGAAAAACAAGATGCATGGTATTTCAGAGACTGCTGGGAGCCATTGCGGTACAATTAAACACATGGGATGTGTTAGGGTAGCTAAGAATAGAAACAGGTGCAGGTATACTTGCGTGTACACCAATGCTAGGAGTTTAGTAAATAAATTTGATGAATCTGAGGTATTGCTCAAAACATCAAAGGCAGATATGGTTGGGATATCAGAGACGTGGTGTCACACAGATATAAGGAATGCAGAACTGGAATTTGGGGAGTACAATGTGTACAGGAAGGATAGACAGAATAGGAAGGGAGGAGGGGTTATGCTGTTAGTTAACAAACACAAAATCCAAGGAAGTGAAGCCAGTCAACATCTCTGGACAGTGCAGTGTTGAGTCATTTTGGTGTGACATAAGCATTGGGAGATCAAAATTGAGAGTAGGAGTGTGTTATAGGCCTAATGACTCTGATGGGTATAATAAGAAACTGTACAGGGAAATAGAGTGGGCCAGTAAATCAGAGAGTCTTATAATGGGGGATTTTAATTTCCCAGATATTGACTGGAATTTGTGGGTTGGTCACACACACTAGCAAGGCTTTCGTGGATTTATTGGATGATTGTTTTCTACATCAGCATGTTTGGGAGGCAACTAAAGGGAGTAATACTTTTGATCTGATTATCAGTAGTGATTCTTCATGCATTAAGAATCTGCAGATAAAGGAACCACTAGGTGGCAGTGATCACATTGTGCTGAAGTGGGATTTACTCAAAGAGTGCAACTGATGATGTTACCAACAGCAAATTCAAAATAGGAAGCATTCAAGGAATTTATCTTGGAAGCTACTAGGCTTTACATACCAACTAAGAAATATTTTTCAAGGTTTAGGCCTAAATGGATGTTAGATGAACTAACGAGACATACGGCAGAGAAGAAAAATGCATGGGATACATATAAATTAATGGGTGACATGGTAGATGTATCATAGGTAGAAACCTATGATAGATATAAGCTGGTCTCTGTAACCAAGTCACAAGACTCAGGCAAAGGCAGATTATGAGAAATCTTTGGCAAAGGATGCAAAGATAAACAACAAAGAGTTCTTTACCTATGAAAATTCTAGAAGGAAAGGGATGAATCAGATTGATCCACTGGATATTAATGTTTCAACTGTTGATGATCCTGCTTAAGTGGCTAACAAACTAAATGAGTATTTTGCATCTACATTCACCTAGGAGGAGTTATTCAGGGAGGGGAATGCTAGAGACAGTGAGCTAGATGATTTTGTAATAACTGAGAGGAAAGTGGAGAAGAAATTGTTGAAGATAAAACATAAAAAAGGCACCCATGGTGGATGGGATCTATCCAGTTATATCAAATGGAGGCAGCAAAGGAAGTAAGCAAACCCTTAGCCATAATTATGAGAGCTTCCTCGGACTCAGAGGGGGGGTACCCATGGACTGGAGATGTGCAAATGTGACCCGAATTCACAAAGGAGGACAAAGGGCTACACAAGTAATTATAGACCTGTTAGTTTAACTTCTGTTCCAGGAAAATTAATGGAGGCACTGGTTAAAGAAGCACTGCAGGATCATCTAGACAAGACTTCAGTTATAGCTCGGACACAACATGGTTTTGTTAAGGCATTTGGCATCTAATGTATCTGGCATCTAATACTTCCGATTTCTTAATCAGATTTACCAGAAAACTTACGGCCTACCTATGGGATTAGGAATCTCAGCCCCCCCATCTGAAATTTACCTAGCCTCTGTAGAAAATCATATATTACAACCATACCCCCTGATATTAAATTATTTATACGATACGCTGATGATATCCTCTTAATAGGGCACAAATCCACAATAAATGATCTTTTCATTAAATTTAATTCCATGCATAAATGATTAAAATATACCCTGGAATTGGAAGAAAAGGGGCAAATTAATTTCCTAAACCTCACTATATACAGAAGCAATACAAAACTAGGAACAAGAATTTTTTTAGAAAAAATACTCACACCGGCAAATACCTACACTTTGAATCACATCACCCCCTCAACACAAAAAAAGCAGTCTTTTATAATCAAATTTACAATGCTATAAAATACAGTTCCACACATTATGACCTTAATAATGAACTACAATATATTACAAGTAAATTCATATCTAGGAAATATCCTATTCAATTAATCAAACAAACTATTATCACAGTCCAAAATAATATCAACAACCCACCCAAACGCATGTCCAATAATAATCCACGTATTATCCTCCCTTACCATAGTAATTTTGCCAACCAATTCCGCCGTTTATTCAAAAGTACTGATATCACCCTTACATTCTCATCTTACAATAAACTAGGTTCATTATTCAACTCATATAAAGATACACAAAATTACCACATTAGTGACATGAATAATATCATCTACTTAATAAAATGTCAAGATAACTGTAATGCTTGCTACATTGGTAGCATCACCACAAAATACGGTCCTACCAAAACATCAAACACACGTGCTTACTACCACTACAATAGCTTTAGGACGGGACAGTCCAATACTGAATTAGCAACACATGTTCAATCCCACAACCACACCCCCTTAGTAGATTCAGCCATTCCTATTATCAAATTAAAATCCAGTTTTAAAATTTTCCAATATGAAGCCCTAGTTATAGAATGGTTTTGCCGCCATTCCACTCTTCAAGTATTAAATTCCAAACTACCCTATAACATAGCACCGGTCTGGAATCTCATGCACCTGAGATTCCACGTGTATCCAGGAGCATCACGGGAACCTAGTCTTCTTAAATACACGCGTTTACTCTCATTCTACCGTTGCCAACTGAAGACGTGTAAAACGAAAGCCACTTGTTATGGCTATTGGCCTTCTGTTTCCAACCGTATAACTAAAATCGTTTCAAATTTCAACATTGACCTGAAAAACACATGGGTTGTGTTAGGGTAGCTAAGAATAGAAACAGGTGCAGGTATACTTGCGTGTACACCAATGCTAGGAGTTTAGTAAATAAATTTGATGAATTTGAGGTATTGCTCAAAACATCAAAGGCAGATATTGTTGGGATATCAGAGACGTGGTGTCACACAGATATAAGGGATGCAGAACTGGAATTTGGGGAGTACAACGTCTACAGAAAGGATAGACAGGATAGGAAGGGGGGAGGGGTTATGCTATTAGTTAAGAAACGTTTCCGACAGGTGGGTCGGAAAACTGCTAGCTTGAGGGGAGACAAAGACCAATAGATTGACAGTAGCCACTGGCAGAGGTGAAAGAGATTCTTGCACTGCTTCTATTAGAATGAGCAGAAGCCTGAAAAACAAGATGCATGGTATTTCAGAGACTGCTGGGAGCCATTGCGGTACAATTAAACACATGGGATGTGTTAGGGTAGCTAAGAATAGAAACAGGTGCAGCTATACTTGCGTGTACACCAATGCTAGGAGTTTAGTAAATAAATTTGATGAATTTGAGGTATTGCTCAAAACATCAAAGGCAGATATTGTTGGGATATCAGAGACGTGGTGTCACACAGATATAAGGGATGCAGAACTGGAATTTGGGGAGTACAACGTCTACAGAAAGGATAGACAGGATAGGAAGGGGGGAGGGGTTATGCTATTAGTTAAGAAACACATAAAAACCAAGGAAGTGAAGCCAGTCGACATCACTGGACAGTGCAGTGTTGAGTCAGTTTGGTGTGACATAAGCATTGGGAGATCAAAATTGAGAGTAGGAGTGTGCTATAGGCCTAATGACTCTGATGAGTATAATAAGGAACTGTACAGGGAAATAGAGTGGGCCAGTAAATCAGAGAGTCTTATAATGGGAGATTTTAATTTCCCAGATATTGACTGGAATTTGGGGGCTGGTTACTCACACACTAGCAGGGCTTTTGTGGATTTATTGGATGATTGTTTTCTACATCAGCATGTTCGGGAGACAACTAGAGGGAGTAATACTCTTGATTTGATTATCAGCAGTGATTCTTCATGCATTAAGAATCTGCAGATAAATGAACCACTAGGTGGCAGTGATCACAGTGTGCTGAAGTGGGATTTACTGAAAGAGGTAACTACCATTAGGGGTAAAGGGAAGGGTTATTGCTTCCGTAAAGGCGACTACGATGGACTGAGACAGTATTTAAATTCTATACAGTGGGACCAACTGATGATGTTACCAACAGCAAATTCAAAATGGGAAGCATTCAAAGAACTTATTTTGGAAGCTACTAGGCTTTACATACCAACTAAGAAATATTGTTCAAGGTTTAGGCCAAAATGGATGTCAGATGAACTAATGAGGCATATGGCAGAGAAGAAAAATGCATGGGATACTTACAAATTAACACATGACACAGAAGCCTATGATAGATACAAGTTGATATGCAACCAAGTTACAAAGGAGGTTAGGCAGGCGAAGGCAGATTACGAGAAATCCTTGGCAAGGGATGCAAAGAAAAACAGCAAAGAGTTCTTTACTTATGTAAACTCTAGAAGGAAGGGGATGAATCAGATTGGTCCACTTGATATTGATGGGTCAACTGTTGATGATCCTGCTCAGGTAGCTAACAAACTAAATGAATATTTTGCATCGACATTCACACATGAGGAGTTATTCAGCAAGGGGAATGCCAGAGGTGTATTCAACTCTAGCAGTAAGCTACAGAATCTTGAAATAACTGGGAGTAAAGTGGAGGAGAAACTGTTGAAGATAAACACAAGAAAGGCACCCGGGGTGGATGGGATCTATCCAGTTATATTAAAGGAGGCAGCAAAGGAAGTAAGCAAACCCTTAGCCATAATTATGAGAGCTTCCTTGGACTCAGGGGAGGTGCCCATAGACTGGAAATGTGCAAATGTGACCCCAATTCACAAAGGAGGATCAAAGGCTGACACAAGTAATTATAGACCTGTGAGCTTAACTTCTGTTCCAGGAAAATTAATGGAGGCACTGGTTAAAGAAGCACTGCAGGATCATTTAGACAAGACTTCAGTTATAGCTCAGACACAGCATGGTTTTGTTAAGGGGAAGTCTTGCCTGACCAACTTGATTGGATACTATGATGCAGTCACAAAAGAACTGGATGCAGGGAATAACTTTGATATTATATACTTGGATCTTAGAAAGGCTTTTGATACTGTTGCACATGGAAGTCTGCTACACAAATTGGAGCAGTGTGACATTGGAGGCAAATTGCTGCTATGGATAAAGGGGTGGTTGAGGGGGAGAAGACAGAGAGTGGTAATCAATGGACACTGCTCATCGTGGACTAATGTTATTAGTGGAGTCCCTCAGGGCTCAGTGTTGGGTCCATTATTGTTTTCTGTATTTATAAATGATATTGATGATGGTATATCAAACTTAATGTCCAAGTTTGCAGATGATACAAAGGTTGGCAGGGTTGTCAAGGACACTACTGACACTATGCTGCTGCAACAGGATCTGGAAAGGTTGAGCAGATGGGCTGAGAGGTGGCAAATGAAGTTTAACATTGACAAATGTAAAGTGCTACACATGGGAAACAGCAACCCCAGAGCAACGTATCAACTCTGTGGTACTACACTGACAGTGGTAGAGAATGAAAGGGACTTGGGGGTGATTGTGCAGGCAGATATGAAGTTCTCTGAGCAGTGCAGACGGGCTGCAAGAGTAGCTCATGGAGTATTGTCAATGATATACAGGAATTTTTCCAGCAGGGATAAGGAGGTGATTATTCCCTTGTATAAGGCAATGGTCAGGCCACACCTAGAGTACTGTATACAGGTCTGGAGGCCTCATTTCAAGAAGGACGTAGAGCTGCTGGAACGAGTACAGAGAAGGGCAACGAGATTAGTGAATGGAACAAAGGGGTGCTCTTACGAAGAAAGGCTTAAGTTTTGCAAATTACAGTGTCTGGAGACTAGGCACCAGCGAGGTGATCTGATAGAGGTGTATAAAGCCTTGAATGGTTTAAGCATGCTCAATGCTGATGGGATTCTTCCTCTAGCTCAGAAAAATCACCTGAGAGGGCATAAATTCAAATTGAGGAAAGACAGATGTAGGATAGACGTGCGGAAATTTGCCTTTAGCCAGCGGGTGGTTGGTTGGTGGAACAGACTGCCATCCCTTGTGGTGGAGGTTGATAGCCTAAATAAGTTTAAGGCTCAGCTGGACAGGTATTTTGAACGAATAGAGGGGTGAAGTGGAAGTGGGTTTTTTTTTTTTTTTTTTTTTTGGCTGATGCTGCATAAGCTTGCTTTCTTGCATCAAATGCTTCTACTAATGCTAAAATGCTAATGCTAATTGACAACCAAGGATGAAGATGTGCACTTCTATTTCCTTGCGCACATTTTAATTCTGTTTTTAAATCCTAACTTATTCATGCTAACTTAAATTTAAAATTATCATCCAATTTATTCCAACTTCAATGCAGATTATAAAAAGGTGAGTATCATAATAAATTAAATTAAGCTATGCTATTATATTGTGTCAGTTTTAAATGGTACTTTAAGAGATCTACAATTTTCGAATTGTAGCAAATTGATGATAAATAAAGCTTTTATTATATATCTGTATAAAAATAAGAATAAATTTGAGTTGTTTCACACGTAAAACTTTGAATTTTTTTTTCAGAAAACCCAGTACTCATACATATATGCACATACACACACACACACATATGCATACATATAGATATACCGGTGAGCCCAAACATTATGGCCAGCGAGTCGTTATACAAATCGAAGCAACTGCACTAAACGACGGCACGTGTGCAGGTCGTAACACTGTATAAAAAACACCCGATATTTAGCTCCATCAATCAGTGTTACTCTTGTTCTTCAGATGGGAAAGACAGCAGACTTAAGCGAGTTGGACAAAGGCCAAATTGCAATGGCCAGACGATTGGGTCAGAGCAAATGACACGACTGGTGGGGTGCTCATGGTCAGCCGTGGTTAGTACAGTCCATTCAGGTTATTTGGGACACATCGGGACTAGTACATTTTGGCCTGATTAAGCGGCTGCCCCAATTATCTGAAGTTTCACATAAATAGTTAAAAATACAATGTCCCCCCCCACTTTACAATTGGTTCACTGTGCAATCAGATCACGTTAAGATGGAGTCACCATCGTAACGTGATTTGATAGGTAGCATAGTAAAGTACCATTCACTATACGATGTGCAATAAGCGCCGGTCATTATGATCACGTTTGTGAATTGAATTTTAATTCTATTAAACAGCTATTCTAATTAGCAAAAATAGGAGGAATATTATCCACACGCTATAAAAGCAAAGATATATTAAGCACAAATTTACCCTTTATTATCTTACCAATTAAAAAATTAAATGATACGTGAAAATCGGAAGAATATACATGATAATCTGAATAATTAATACGTACTGTAATAAGTACATACTAACTAGTTGACATTTCTGCTCACTGACATTTGTGGGTGGGGATTAAAATTTAAAACAGTAAAAAGATAAGCAATCAATAACAAAGAACACGGCACACACAAATTGCAAGTAACACAATACGCACAAGTGAGAACGGAGTAACAAGTTACAAAGCTTTAAAAAGAAGAGAAGATTCTGAAAATTAATTTTTTTTATATGATTGAAGATTTCATGGAAGTGTAAACACGTTTCGCCATAATAACCCACAGAATTCCAGCTGTCGGTATTATCGCAAATTCAGTACGATCGAGTTTACTGTCTGTTTATGATAGATTTCACTAACAGAAAAGCCTAATAAACAGATGACTGCTAATTGTTTTATGGTTGTGACCTCCAGAATTTCGACCGAACCACGTGGTACCATCGGAGACAATCGTAGGGTAATCTCCAGTGCTGCGGTCTCCTGCCCTGATTAAACGGCATGCTGTCCCAATTAAGTTTTGTTTGTTTTGTTTTGTTATTTGGTTTTTAGGAGCATTAGCAACTAAGGCCATATTGCTCCAGGAATATGCGGGGGTCATTCCCTTGACCTTTCCGCATCCTCCGTATTTGGTGGTGACGGACTCGAACCCCGGTCTAATCAAGAAGCGTGTGCTACGCACTGCTGCTCCTTCCCACCTGGCTACGGAGGCGCCTCCCAATTAAGTGAAGTAAACCCTGGCTATTTTCTCGATTGGTTTCTATTTTTTTTTTTAAGATTTGTCCCAAATAAATGGCTGCCCCGATTAACCGGTGGCCCAAATAACCAGAATCCACTGTACCTACTGAAAGTGATCGGAGGAGGGAAAACCGACAAATCGCCGGCGAGGTGTTGGAAGACCACGGCTCATCTATGCTTTGAGGTAAGTGAAGGCTCCCGGATGGTACACAGCAACAGAAGGGCGACTGTGGCGCAACTTATCGTTAATTGGAATGCTGGTGTAATGTGTCACAACACACAGTAGATCGAACCCTGCTGAAAATGTGACTGCATAGCCGCTCCGAGTGCCCATGCTAACCATGGTTCACTGGCAACAGCAGAAAAGCTGTTGCTAGTGAACCGTGGGCATGCGAGAATTGAAACTGGACCTTGGATGATTGGACGAAGGTCGTCTTGTCTGATGAATCAAGTTTCCTGTTGCACCATGTGGACGGCTGTTTATGTGTGCGTCGTTCATGGGGAAGTGATGGCGCCTGGATGCATCGTGGGACGAAAACACTCCAGTGGCGGCAGTGTCATACCTTGGACGATGTTCTGCTGGGATACCCTGGGTGCAGTCATACATGTGCCAGGCACTCTGAAGTCTACCACCTACCTAAGTATCGTCAACGGTACATTATACATATACAATACATATACAATATGCTAGAAACGAATAGCGAAAGCTTAAAAAGCGGTACTCACCTTGAAATTAATCTGCGATGGTTTACTTAGGTAGAGTGGTTAACCCGAGCCAGGTCCGCCCTGTTTTTGTCTAATTTTTAACCCTAACTCGAAAGTTGCTCCCCCCGAAGAAAACTAATAATTTTCATAATTTCTACTCAATTTTCCAAATTGAAACTCTCAATATACATAAACAGAAGTATATTCTTTGATTTCCTACCTTTATCGCTCAGCAAAAACTATTAATTCACTCTAAAACAGCAAAAATGTACGATCACATTTCAATTTACTAAATTTTGATGTCGGCAAAACAAGATCCAAGCTTTGAAAATAAAACGCGTTACAGCATTAGTTCAAAAATTCGCGCGTCAGCTCGGCGCCTCTGGCTAAAACGAATCAACGCACGCAGAGAGATAATTGACTGGTCAAGCTTACGTCATTAGGGTTACCAAGGTGATCCAAGGAGAAAATGAAACTGTAAACAACTTTCGTGGAAAACAAACAGTTGAGCATCATTACTTGCGAACACTAATTTGCATGGCTCACTCACAACAGTAGCTTTATTGCTTTTCGTAATTGTTGTACGAAAGAATTGCAACGAATTGGTTTTGAAAAACTAAAATATTGCATTTCCTTTCTTCAATATGTATTATCTACTAAAAAAATCAAGGAAATTCATCTACTGGAAACGGAAAGAAAAAAACTGATCACTACAATGCGCATTTCATAAAAAAAAAAGTTCGCTTTATTGTAATTGTTTCTAGAGGACTAAATCGGAACAGCAGTTTCATGGATGTATATTTGATCTTCTTACGAAATTTCAAGAAAATATTTCTATTCATAGCTGCGTTATAAACTTTGAAAACTGATATCGAAGGAACTTCACATGCATCTCACCTGGTGTACAAACGAAAAAAAAAAAAAAAAATGCGCAGCTAGTAACAGATTGTGAGAACAATCCATTACTCGTAGTGAGGGATTGGGAAATTGTAAGTAATTGTTATTGAATACTTCAATATTTCCTTGATATGCATTCGATATCATAAAAAAATTTCCAGAGAAAAATTGAATTTTCATTATCACACAACGCCCGAAAAATTCACCAAAAAATGTCATGTGTTTCAATGTTTGAATTCCATTCTGAGCTGCAAATGTAATTTCACTTCTCTTGCGCTGACAGAGTAGCCGTTCACCGAATGAAGAAAAACAGAGTTCATTTTCATGAAATTTCCAATTCCCTTGTTTCACTTGAGGGAAAAAAAATTCCTTAGGGGAGGGAGTCCACCCTTTCTAGTCCGACCCTGGAGAGAGAGAGAGAGAGAGAGAGAGAGAGAGAGAGAGAGAGAGAGAGAGAGAGAGAGAATAAAAAATACCCTTTTGGTGGGGAGAAGGCCAAGAGATTGTCAATGGTCCAGAGTGCTAACTTTCATTTATTTTATTTATTATTATTTATTTTATTTTATTATATTATTATTATTATTATTATTTTTTTTTTTCTTGTGTTGTTCTAGCAATCCATCCTGGATTGGGGCTTCCCTGGCCCGGGATAGTGCTTCTCCTCTTTTCTCCTTCCCTCTCTTCATTTTATACAAGTTTTTCTTTCCTCCCTGGGAAACTTTTTTTTTTTGGCTGATGCTGCATAAGCTCATACACTTGCTTTCTTGCATCACATGCCACTACTACTACTACTAGTAGTTCCCCAGGGAGGAGGGCGTGCAGTTAGCAGGGGAGATCTTGCCCTCCTGCTAGGGACGAGTACCTGGAGGCAGTCGTCCAGGTGATCGCTGCTTCCAGGTAGCCAGAATGCCCAAATACAACATCACAATACAGAACACACACATAAGCTCACAAACAGTTTTTCTTTCCTGTCACTTTCTCCCGTGCGGGATGAAAAATTTTTTTCTCTCTCTCTTGCCTTCCTTTTCATCTGTCTTCATCCAACATGGGATATTCCTAAGCGGGATGATTTTTTTTTTTTTTTCACGACACACACTGGCCTTACCCTGACAATGCGTAAAAACTGAACAGAGCAACGAGGCCGAGATGAACTTTTGTTCTAGGAGCCACCCATACAAAAACAAAAAATAAATAAAGAAAATAAATAATAATAATAAAAAAAAAAACAGCATTGCAGCTCTAAGTCAGCTTCATCCTAGGATGCCGAAACTGCAATTGTTTTAGAGAACAATATTTTGCATTTTTACTTTCTAACATTATTTTGCATTATAGCTCTGTTACAATATTTTGCTTCGTTTCTTTATATTATTGCTGTAGGAAATGATATCGGTGTGCACGACGTTTCATCACAGATGCTGGAGTTCTAATTAGTCAGTTCATCCTAGGATGCGGAATTACTAATTAGTCCGATTTTGGTCTGGCGCTCATTTGATAAAAAATCCAGAATAATTCCTCTGGAAATATTAGCTAGTGAACTGCATTATAAATTTCAAACATCGCTGTATTGCTTATCCTTTGAGTGACCGCGTGTTTTCGCCTTTTATTGTAGACACTTTCTTCCAGTCAGTAAAATCATTATTATACCTATAAAGTAATTCATTATGTTGGGCAAACCGTTTTTGCTCCTAATTGATGTAGCACTTTCGAATTTCGCAAAGTGGATTATTTGAACATAACATACATTAGAAGGTCGGTAAAAGAGTTGATAATTGATGGGCAGCATTCCGACAAACAAATTTTCTGTTTATATTCCGTGATGACCACATGGTCAGAGATTCCGAAATATAGAGAGAGGGAGGGAGGGAGGGAGGGAGGGAGGGAATACAAGAAACCGCATTGACTCATGTGCCAAAAACCACAGTAAAACAGTAAAAGTGTTGGGGAGTAAGTCTATTTGTCAGCGGAGTTTATCTGTTTATTGCAGCTCAGAACAACTTTATGACCGTGGATAGTGAATTTATTCGGCTTCTGAACTTCTCCCTTTGCAATGACATCAAAGCGTAACAAGCAAATATCTTCTAACAATACTTTTTGAGCACACGTTAGTCGTAATCTGTTAGCTTTTGTATTGTTAGAAATATTGCAGTTTTGTGAACAATACACATTTCAAAAAAGAACGTTATTCATAGCGGATGATTTTTTTTTTCTTTTGATGCACCAGTTTTCAAAGTTTATAACGCAGCTAAAAACAGATATTTTCTCGAAATTTGGTTAGAAGATCAAACCCAGGAAACTGCTGTTCCGATATTGTTTACTAAAAACAATTACAATAAAGCAAAAATTCTTTTTTTATCAAATGCGCATTGCAGTGTTATCAGTTTTACACCAGTTTTTTCCGTTTCCAACAGATGAATTTCCTTTATCTTCTGTTCGTAGGAGCAATACGCGTTGAAGATAGGAAATACGATCTGTTCACCTTTGATAAACTGTTATTATTACTGTATCGCTGTATTGCTTCTTAGGTCAAAAACAGTAGCTCCCCGGCCGTCTTTTGTTTATTTACACTTCTCCCTTCTGACTCCATGCGAGGGACGAGGTCACGTGATTTATACTTCCCACGCGTCGCTGGTATTCAGCGGAGTTGTTTATCTGAACTGCTACTCTCTGTGAAAAGAAATTCGCGTGCTTCACAACAAGAAACGAATCAAATGTCGGGTTTCATAAGCTCTAGGCTAATTAGGGTGGGGATAAAAAAATTAATTGAAAAGGCCTAAAAAAATGCATACTTGATGTCACATTTTTGTCATTTGCGTGAAATTCAATAGAAGGTTTTGAAAATTTAAGTGGGAAAATTCAAGAAAACAGTTCTGGCTCCAACTATAGCGAGTTTCAGCTTTGTAATTAGAGTAAAAATTATAGAATTAACTTTCTGAACCCAGTTGGGGTTGGAACGTACCCCAGCGGACGGGAATAATAATTTTAAATTGAAAAATTTAAAAGGGAGGGAAGTAAGTAAAAGTTGACAGTTAAATAGGCGCAAGGAAATAGAAGTGTACACATCCAATCCTTGGTTGTCATCGAAATAAAAGAAAAGAAGAATAATTAAAAACTATGTAAGTGAATCCGGTGAAGCCAATAGTCTTCACGAGGACTTTCGTTAGTTAAAGAGCGTCTTCAGTTGGCAACGTGTGGGGAGAGAACGCGCATGGTATTTTAAGGATACAAAATTATACTCTCGTGATGCCTTTTTTGACATGTGGGAACTTTAATCTCGAGAGGTTCCAAATTGGGGAAAGATTGAAGGGGAGTTTAGAATTTAGAATTTTGAGGTTAGAGTGGTGCTTGTACCATTCAATAACTAGGGCTTCATATTGAAGTATTCTGTAGCTGGATTTTAGTTTAATGATAGAAATGGCAGAGTCGATGAGCGGGTTGTGGTTGTGAGTCTGGGCATGAGTTGTAAGTTCTGTGACAGATTGGTTAGACATGAGACTATGGAAATGGTAGTATGCACGGGTGTTGGATGTTTTTGATGAGCCAAATTTAGTAGTGGTACTTCCGATATAACATGTGTTGCAGTTTGGTTGACAATTAATGAGGTATATAATATTATTAAGGTCGTTTGTAGGATATTTGTATGTGTCTTCATAGGTGCTGAAGAAGGATCCTAATTTGTTGTAGGTGGAAAAAACAAGGGAGATATCAGTGTTGTTAAATAGGCGTCAGAACTGTCCTGCTAGTTCATTGTGGTAAGGGAGGACTATGCGGATGTTTGTTTTATTTTTGTCTTTGGTTGGGGTGTTAGATTTAATTTTATTTTTGGCATTAAGGGTTGTATTTAAAATAAGATGGTGGGGGTAACCTCTGGATATAAATTTGTCGGTGATATACTGTATTTCATTGTGACGGTCAGTGGGTAAGGAACTGTACTTTAGTGCATTGTGAATTTGGTTATATAAAACTGCCTTTTTAGTGTTTAGAGGGTGATGAGAAGCAAAATGTAAGTATTTACGGGTGTTTGTATTTTTCCTGAAAATTTTCGTATTTAATTTTGTGCCTGTTATATAGATAGTGAGATTAAGGAAATTTATATAGATAGTGAGATTAAGCAAGATTTTTTAGATTCAACGAAAAAATCTTCCAACAAATATTTGGCTTACCAATGGGACTAGGGATTTCGGCCCCATTATCCGAAATCTACCTAGCCGCCATTGAAAGCCAAATTCTACACCCCTTTCCCCCTGAACTAAAACTATACATGCGCTATGCCGATGACATTCTTGTAATAGGCAACAGATCCATTATTGATAACCTGTAAAACTTAACTCTGTACACGATAGACTTAAATTCACCCTTGAAATTGGACAAAATAATCAGATAAATTTCCTTAATCTCACTATCTATATAACAGGCACAAAATTAAATATGAAAATTTTCAGGAAAAATACAAACACCCGTAAATACTTACATTTTGCTTCTCATCACCCTCTAAACACTAAAAAAGGCAGTTTTATATAACCAAATTCACAATGCACTAAAGTACAGTTCCTTACCCACTGACCGTCACAATGAAATACAGTATATCACCGACAAATTTATATCCAGAGGTTACCCCCACCAACTTATTTTAAATACAACCCTTAATGCCAAAAATAAAATTAAATCTAACACCCCAACCAAAGACAAAAATAAAACAAACATCTGCATAGTCCTCCCTTACCACACTGAACTAGCAGGACAGTTCCGACGCCTATTTAACAACACTGATATCTCCCTTGTTTTTTTCCACCTACAACAAATTAGGATCCTTCTTCAGCACCTATAAAGACACATACAAATATCCTACAAACGACCTTAATAATATTATATACGTCATTAATTGTCAACCAAACTGCAACACATGTTATATCGGAAGTACCACTACTAAATTTGGCTCATCAAAAACATCCAACACCCGTGCATACTACCATTTCCATAGTCTCATGTCTAACCAATCTGTTACAGAACTTACAATTCATGCCCAGACTCACAACCACAATCCCCTCATTGACTCTGCCATTTCCATCATTAAACTAAAATCCAGCTACAGAATACTTCAATAGGAAGCCCTAGCTATTGAATGGTACAAGCACCACTCTAACCTCAAAATTCTAAATTCCAAACTCCCCTTCAATCTTTCCCCAATTTGGAACCTCTCGAGATTAAAGTTCCCACATGTCAAAAAAGGCATCACGAGAGTATAATTTTTTATTCTTAAATACCATGCGCATTCTCTCCCCACACATTGCCAACTGAAGACGTTTTAACTAACGAAAGTCCTTGTAATGACTAGTGGCTTCGCTATATTCACCTATTTAGTTTTCAATTATATGTTTGCTTCTTTACTTCAATGAAAACCAAGGATTGGATATGTACGCTTCTGTCTCCTTGTGCCTATTTTAACTCAGTCAATATTTACCTACTTCCTCCCTTTTAATTTTATTCAATTTAACAATTCAACTTAAATATTAACCACGATTCCTAAGTAAGCCATCGCAGATTAATTCAAGGTGAGTACCGCTTTTTAAGCTTTCGCTATTCTTTTCTAGTCTATTAACATGGTACTTGAAGATTTCTAAAAATTTCGTATATACAATATGCATACACTTTTAAACCTCTGGCCTTTCTAGTGAACTGGCACACCTACAATGAAAGCAACATGGAGATGGGGGGAAACCCCTGGTGCCGCTTGACACTAAATACACTCTACACTCTACCTAAGTATCATTTCTGACCAGGTCAGAAATCTAAGTACCATTTAAGACCATTCCCTTTAATGGGAATGGTCTTACCTTCTGGCAGTGCCTGATCGTGGAGCTTTCAGGTTCGGAGTGCATGGAGTACTAAATTTGTCCTTGTTGTTCGTGGTTTGCAGGCAGTGGAAGGGTAGTAATCTAGTGTATAGGTACTGAGCAAATTCATTTAAGGCTTTGTAGTTTCCGTCCCCCCCACGCACCACCCCCATTCTTACTCTCTGGTGGGGCATGGGCATGCCCCCCCTGTAAACTGGAGCTGTCTTCTCTATGGGCTCCATGTCTCTGCCTTCCCCCGCCCCAGTCTTCAATCTACTCCCCCCCACTCTACCTGCAAGCAAGCGAATGCCCCACACAATCTAAATTAAACTATCTAAAATCACCTTCGCCCACTACTTTCGGCCTCTCATTCCTAGTGCCTCCCTTCCACGCGAGCGCATAAAGGGTATATATGTATATATATATATATATATATATAATAATATAATATATAAAAGATTGTATTAAAGAGTGAAAACAGAAAACATCATCATTTACTTTGCTGACATCAGATTTCATTATTTATTATTTTCGGAGTATTGTATTTAGCAAATTTTTCCCGCCTTTATCTGATGTAGGCTATCGTAACTTTCTTTTGACATTTTGATATAATTTTTTAAACTTTCCGGATGTTTCGAACTGCCATCTTTTACTTTTATTTATCATATTAATTATAATATACATATATATATATATATATATATATATATATATTTTTTTTTTTTTTTTTAAGGTCCTAGCCACTGAAATCTCAGGAAATTAGGCGGCAGGACCTGCCAGAGTAAATCTTAGTCTACTGGTGTTTCCTGGTTGCCTCCACGGGATGAAAGTGGGGCAACGTTGGGCCTCAGTAGGGGTCCAGCGGCTAAATGACCAGATGAACAACGGTACGCGACCCTACACATGTACAATATCCATATACTTTTGAATCTCTGGCATTTCCAGTAAACTAGCACACCCATCACAATGCGGAGATGGGGGAAACCCCTGGTGCCGCTTGACACTAAACACACATTACACTTTACTTACTGTAGTACCATGCCTAGGTCATATAGTGTAGACCAACACACTGCAGTGGAGATAAAGAGGGCTACGTACTCGTGTCATTGAATATATAGTGTGTAAAAGTGACCTCAGGCGTTGGAATACATTGTGTGAGTGAAAGAGAGAAAGAGAAAGTGTTCTTTTTCAACCAGTGTGACTGTAATAAAATTAAAACATGCTGCATTATTTTTTTTTCTTCTAAATCTTGGTTAGCAGAAAATACTTGCATTTTTTATATCTGGCATGATCCTTATTGGTAGTGGTGGTGCTGCTAATTTCAATTCAAAGTATTAGTAACTGCTTGCAGATCTATCATTAAAGTCTCAGTCCCTTTTCTCAAGTGACCTGATGGCATTTGATAAGTTGAAGTGAGCAACAGTGAATCCAAGATTATTAAAAGTTGACAGATGACTTCTTGAATTGCAGCTGTTTAGAATTTACTATTAATCAGGTGAAGTGATGCAAGGAAGTGAACTTATTCTGCATTTGCCAAAAAAAAAACCCCGAATCATAAAAAAAAAAACAAAAAAAAAAACCCCGAATCAATTACAATTTTCCTATTGCTAAAAAGTAACTGCCCAATTATGTCTTGAACACCATCAGACTCTATTGTGAGGCAGCTTATTCCAGTGATTGAGAATATACTGTATAAAGTTAACTTCATTAGATCTAATGTTCCGTTGCTTCCTAAAATTTTATATTTTGTCCCCTTATAATATCACTGCTGACATAAAATTGCCCGAGCTTAATTCATTCTGCTTATTTCCTCTAAGCATTATAAACACTTCGATTAAGTTGTCGCTTAGTGTCCAGTTTCCAGGCTCTGTGTTCTAGTTCACGTACTAAGATGCTTCTCGTAGGGAACCATCTTAGATTTTTTACTAGACCACAGCCAGTATAGTTACTCCTCTTTGGGCCTTCTGTAGATGTTATATGTCTTTTTCAGGTGGAAAACAGAACATTAAATTCCCCAGATCTGACTATGATATTATGCATCAAAATTATAGTCTGCAAAAAAAATCTGAAAAAACATTCCTTGTCTGTATCTAAATACAGACATAGAAGAATTCATCATTTTGTCATTCCAGTATTTTATAATATGAATGGAGCATGTATTTTGTCATTCCAGTATTTTATAATATGAATGGGGCCATTGAATGGGGCATGTATTTTGTCATTCCAGTATTTTATAATATGAATGGGGCCATTGAATGGGGCATGTTGGGAATGGTGGGAGGTGTTTTACCAAGATCATTAATACATGAGCTGGAAGAAAAACGGGATGTTAACAGGTCAGCTTTGTCCTTGGCTGAAGTGACAACAGAACCATCTGGTTTGGACAGAGGTGGGAGCAGTGATGGGCTAAAGTTGCGGCCAATAGCTTTGGCAAGAGACCAGAATGCTCGGCTACCATTAGGGCAAGAAGCAAGTTTTCAACCCTTAGCCTGTTCAAACTCTAGTTTGGACTGATTAATAACTGCTTTACAATTGTTGCGAGCTTTGGTGTAGGCAGAAAATGAAACTGAAGAATTAGAAACAAGCCAATTACGATATGCAACATTCTTCTTTTGAACAGCCTTAGCACATTTATTGGAAAACCAAGGTTTAGATAAAGGATGAGATTTAAAGTGGAGTGTGGGAGAAAGGATTCCATTCCTGCAAGAAAAATTTCACTGACACGATCTGAGCAAATGTTGACATCAGAAGTTTTGAAACAGTAATCCGACCAGGGAAAAGAAGAAAAGAAGTCTCGCAGGTCATCCCGTTTTGCATTCTGGTAATGCCAAACAACACGAGGTTGGGAATAGCCATGAGATAAAGGTTCTATTGGAGAAGAGACAATCACCAAGTTGTGATCTGAAGTGCCTAAAGGACCTCTCACTTCGACCGTGTACTTAGAAGGGTTGTTTGTGAGAAAAAGATCAAGCGTATTGGCTGTATGATTACGATTGTCCGGTATTCTTGTAGGTAAATGAGCAATCTGTGCTAGGTCATTAGTAATTGCAAAAGCCTCAGCATCTCGACCTGCTGGGTCGGTGTAACTAGAAAACGGAAGCCAGCTGGAGTTGTGAACATTAAAATTACCAAGGAAAATTACCTCACTGTTAGGAAAGTTGGTCTGGAGAAAGGAAAGTTGCAAAGAGAGGAAGTCAAAGAGCTCCAAGTGATTAGTGGAGTTGGGAGAATGGTAGAGACAACAGATGAATTTGACACAATGAGGTAGAGAGATTTTAAGCCAGAGAAGATCAAAGAGAGGAGATTCCAAATTGCCAAGTCTCTGACAGGGAATATCAGAACAGACATATGCACAAGTACCACCTTTGAGGAGAAAGGAATCATACAGCGAATAATTTGGGAATCTGAGATGAGCAGTAGTTGAATCAACCGATAACTGAGATTCTGTCAGAAAAAGTACATGGGGTTTGGCAGACTGCAAGTGGAAATGGACATCGTTGAGATTAGAATTGAGACTATGTATATTTGTGAAATGAATTAGGAAGTGCTTGGGAAGTTTAGATCTTTTTGCAGATAAGCTTGCTCTATTAGTTTGACAATTCATGGTGTATTCAATAGTAATAAAAAGTGGGTGGGACATGCTATATGAAGTAATGAAATTTTTGGATATGGCGTACACGTGGTAAGAATATACCCAGATCCTTGACATAAAGTGGCCTCGACAATGCTCCCCGCATACACACTACTCGGACTCCCTCTAGTCACTATCTGGCAGAGTAGAGGTAGCAAGATTATACACTAGCTGATCCGGAAGCCTCCTAGAGATTTACCAATAGGTTCGGTCTGGTGTACTAACTAGCGGCCGGCCTGCGAACACCGTTTTAGAGCTGTACCCTCGAAATGTAAGGAATATTGGATCTTGCCACGATGTTCATCATAACCTCAAAAGTCATCAATCATACTGCATGATGGAAGAGATAGGGAAGGGAAGGATAGGGAACTAAATTGATTTAGAAATGAAAATGATTAAGAAGTACGAAGTAGGACAAAGTTTTTTGTCATCATGTTGTATGGAATTATGTCTCACTGCTTCAACAGTGAGTACTATTTTAAGGGACAGTGCGCGTATAAAAGAATGTGTTAAAGGATCAACGCAATCAAGATCAACATTGATGACAGCATTCAGGCGCTATATCGAAGATGGAAAAGCTATTAATAATATGGATTGGAAATCAGGTCATCCCGTTTTGCATTCTGGTAATGCCAAACAACACGAGGTTGGGAATAGCCATGAGATAAAGGTTCTATTGGAGAAGAGATTGGAAATCAGATTCAGAAGCAAGTGCTCCTAAGTCCAATGGCCATTCAAGCAAAAGCAAGAAGTATTCATGAAGATATTAAGGATAAGTTTGCAAACCGCAAGCCAAGTTTGTGGCAAGCAATGGGTGGTTTAATATATTCAAGTGTTGCGCTGGTTTCCACAACGTTAAAGTGTGCGGTGAAGTCTCCAGTGCTGATTCTGCAGCTGCAGAGAGGTTGTGTGATGTGTTAGAAAAACTTGTTGATGAAGCCGGCTATTCAAGGCAGCAAATTTTTAATGTTGACGAGACTGCTCTGTATTGGAAAAAAATGCCTGATTGAACATACATTGCCAAAGAGGAAAAGACAATGCCAGGTTTCAAGGATTCAAAAAATAGGGCCATGGTCTTGCTTGGGGCTAATGCTGCAGGAGATTACAGATTAAAACCACTGCTTGTGTACCATTATGGAAATCCTCGTGCATTTAAGGGCATCAATAAAGCCGCCCTAAACTTGCATTTCCGATCGAACCTGAGAGCATGGATAACAATATCTCTCTTTGAGGATTGGTTTAAATGCTGTTTCATTCCAGAGGTTGAAGAATGTTGTGAGAACGATGTTCCTTTAAAGGTTTTGCTTCTATTAGATAATGCGCCTGGACATCCTACACACCTAGATGATTTCAATTCGAACGTGAGAGTCATATTTCTATCGCCTAGTATTAGTAACGGCCGCATGGTGCAAGAAAGCCTATGGCTTATGCTGCACCAGCCAAAAAAAATAAAAAATCCTAACAAAACAATGATAAAAAAAAATAAAATAAATAAATAAAATAAATAACTAAATAATAATAATTAATAAATAAAAAAAAATAAAATAAAATAAAAAATAAACAAAAAGGAAATTAAACCTATCATCCTATGTGCTTCCCTTACCCGAAAGTACTATCCAGATGACCTTTGAATTTCCCCAAACTGTCGGCCTCTACCACCCATGAAGGCAACTTATTCCAGTAATTTATAACTCGCTGGCTAAAATAAAACTTCCTGCAGTCCAATCTAAACATTTCCCCCCATAACTTGAATTTATGTCCCCTAGTTCTAGCATCATTTATAATCTTGAAAATTTTGTCCTCATTCATTTTACTGATGCCTCTCAGAGCCTTAAACACCTCAATCAAATCTCCTCTATGGTGTCTAGTTTCCAAACTCTGCAATCCACATATTCGAAGTCTTTCTTCATAAGGACGCCCTTTTGCCGATCTCACCAGGCGAGTTACCCTTCTTTGCACCCTTTCAAGAAGCCCGATATCTTTCTTTAGGTGCGGTCTCCATACTTGAACACAGTATTCCAAGTGTGGTCTAACATAAGCCTTATATAATGGGATTATCACGTCCCTATCTCTACTTGCAAAAGTTCGATAGATCATCGATAGGACACCATGGGCCTTCCTTGCAACCTGTTTACAATGCTCAGAGAATTTCGTGTCTGACCGTATCGTAACACCCAAGTCCCTTTCCTCCAGTACTGGGTTTAGTTGAACTCCACCAAGTGAATAAGTTTTTTTGGGATTACTGTTTCCCAGGTGTAATACCTTACACTTTGTTGGATTAAAGCACAGCTGCCCATTTGTCTGACCATTCCTGAAGTCTATCTAGGTCTCTCTGAAGAAGCTCAGCTTGACAGTGATCATTAACTACTCCACCAATTTTAACATCATCTGCAAATTTAGACATCACGCTCTCTATTCCTTCATAATGTCGTTTATGAAAATTAAAAACAACAGTGGTCCTAATACTAATCCTTGGGGAACCCCACTTCTTACATCAACCCAATCTGAGGAATAGCCATTTATCACAACCCTCTGCCTCCTGCCCTGAAGCCATCCTTCTATCCATCTAAGGATTTTCCCAGTGATTCCAACCTGTTCCAGCTTATAAAGCAACCGCTCATGTGGGACTGAGTCAAAAGCTTTTCTGAAATCTAAATAAACAATGTCGAAATTATTCCCTAAATCCAGCTCGTGAGTGACCCTTTCGAAATAGCGAACCAGATTTGTTAAACATGATTTTCCCTTTACAAAACCATGCTGAGTATCCTTGAGAATTTCAATTCGATCCAAATGATCCTGAATTCCACCCTTGATCATTGCCTCCATGATTTTCCCTACTACTGAAGTCAGAATGACAAGTCGATAATTTCCAACTTCACTTTTAGAGCCACCCTTATGTATGGGAGATACATTTGCACTTTTCCAATCCATGGGAATCTCCCCAGAGTCTAGTGATGCTTGCATAATTAGCCTCAATGGTTCAATGCACTCGCTTGCCGCCTCTCTTAAGATTATAGGGTATATTCCATTAACTCCAGGAGCCTTACTGGTCTCTAGGCTCGAAAGTTTTTTCATTAAATAATCTTGCGAAATTTCAATATCATTAATTACATATTTTTTAACTTCGCTCTCACAATTTCCCATTGCCACAAAAGGCTTTTCATTTGTAAATATCGATGCAAAATAACTGTTGAGTTCATCTGCAACGGCAGCTGGTGTATTTATTACTATCCCCTTTCCCTTACGTAAAGGTCCGATCTGGTTTGTCCTGCTCTTCTTTGCATTTATATATGTGAAGAATTCTTTATCCCCCCTCTTTGCTCTGTTTGCCTGTGATTACTCATAAACTACCTTTGCCTGTCGAACCTTTTCTGTGGCTCTATTACACCATCACCTTGTAGCTGTTATAGGCTTCAGTACTTTTTGTTGCTCTGTAACCTTTCCATGCTACCTTTTTCTGCTCAGGTAATGCGGCAACTTCACTATTCATCCAACTTGGAACCCTTCTCGTGGAGTATTTTTTTAATGGTATATACGCATTCTAGGCATCTGTGATTAATGTTTTAAAAGCGTACCACAGTTCAATTAGCCTAGCACAACTTCGCTCATCCAACCTATGGATCAGGGTGTTATTTCAAATTTAAAAGCATACTATTTATGCACAACATTTGTTCCGGCATTGTCTGCAATAAATGGTGAGAAAAATTTTATATTAAGAGACTTTTGGAAATCTTACAATATTTACCTTGCCATCTTAAACATTAAGCCCAGGCAGAAATTACTAAAAGTTCTGTAAATGGCGCATGGTAGAAAATATGCCCACGGCACGTAAAAGGCTTCAAAGGGTTTGAAAAAGATGAATCATATGAAGAAGTTACAGATAAGATTGTAAAGGTTGCAGAGCTACTTCAGTTGAAGGTTGTTGCCAAAAGACGAGGAGTTAATAGAGGAAGAGGAGAAGGAATTATCTAACAAAGAATGTATTGACTTTCATGCAGCAATAGTGAAAGAAGAAAATTATGACGAAGCTCATGATGAACCAAATGAAGAGCTGAGATGCTTCATTACTAAAGAGATGGCAATGGCATTTCGTGAAATTGCATCGGCAATGGCAAGGTTTGAGAAGATGGATCCTGACAGTGAATGTTTCTTAAACATTAACAGAGGGGTGAATGATATGTTTGCTTGCTACAAAGAAATCTACGATGAAAAGAAAAAAAGCCACTGTCCAGTCATCCATTAATATGTTCTTTCGTAAGGTTGAGCGGCTGATCCCTTCTAAATCTCCACAGTCCTCAACCTCCACACCGGCGTACTTATCATCTGAAGACATCGATTCTGGCAATGATGCTGAGAGATAAAACTTACTGATGTTATGCATGTCTCCTCACTTTTTTTGTAATTTTATAATGTTTAATTTTTTAAAATTGCATGCTTTTGTAATTTTTCGTGCGCATGAGATAAAAAATTGAATAAATACAATAAATAACGTGTTCTATTTACATGTTTGTTGAAATTTCTTTTTTGATTCAATAAATTCATCAAGCACAGTTCAAGTGCTGCACAAGCACTGGTGAAATTCCAACTTATGTAGAGTTCTGCAGAACGCAACCCTTACATTAATCGGGGGAGTGGCTGTTTATCCATTATGATATATTTTTAATGTGATTATCCTTCTGATCACCCATCCAGAGTTTTCCTGCATCCCACAGATTGAGAAACATTACTGCAAATAGTAAACTGAAAATACACCCCTAGGCATTTTTAGTCATCTGCTTACACTGCTAAGAAAACTACAGTTCTGCTCGTTTTGCAACCAATAAGTCTTTCCTATCTTGAAAAATATTTATTTTTAATTCTGTGTTTCTACATCCCACAGATTGAGAAACATTACTGCAAATAGTACACTGATAATACACCTCTAGGCATTTTTAGTCATCTGCTTACACTGCTAAGAAAACTACAGTTCTGCTTGTTTTGCAACCAATAAGTCTTTCCTATCTTGAAAAATATTTATTTTTAATTCATATGTATAACTGATATAAGTCATTTTGAAAAGCATAGCCTGGCCCTGATTATTTACCATCATACCTATCTACCTTTATATCATCAGCAAACCTTTATGGCTTTTGTTTTATATTCCATCAATATTATTGAGGTTAATCAGAAATAAGGGGAGCCAATAATGAGCTATGGAGGACCCTGATCACTTCACTAATCTATTCTGAAGAATGCCATCTGATTGCCATTCTCTGCCTTCTTTTGCTCAGCCAGGCCCGGATCCATTTAAGGACCTTACCAGTAATTTCACCATGCAGCCTATACAGCCTCTCCTGGAGGACAGATCAAAAGCTTGACTAATATCTAAGTAGACAGTATCAAAATTGTGTCCAGGATCCTTTATGACTTCATCATAGTAATTAAGTGTCGTATTTGTCAGGTAGGACTTTCTCTTTGTAAATCCATTCTAACTTTAGGATTTCATTCCATTCAAGATGTTCCTGTATTGCACACTAATCATTGATTCCTTATTCCCCCCCCTCTCTCTCAGTCACTAGTTTTTATGATAGGTACTTCTCAGAGATAATTATATCATTAACCTTACAGCAGTCAAATGCATTAAGAAACTGTCACCAGGTCTGTTGTTTCACTTCATAACTTACAGGATGATAAGTAAGTATTGGGCACTTCCGTAGCCAAGTAGGCAGGAGCAGCAGTGCGTAGCACACGCTTCTTGATTAGCCTGGGGTTCGAGCCCTTGCCCACCAAATACGGAGGATGCGGAAAGGTCAGGGAATGACCACCGCATATCCCTGGAGCAATATGGCCTTAGTTGGTAATGCTCTTAAAAACCAAATAACTAACAAGTAAGTATTGATCTTGTAGATATACTAATTTAGTTTTTCATTTATTGTGTATCTGTTTTCATTTTGAACAGGAATTGTATGTAAACTATCAAACTTTATCTTATTTGATATATTTCATAGGATGTCATATTTCAGTTCCTTACTAGTGATGATATTAAATTAAATGCAATTGATGCCGAAGATCCCGAGGTAAGATTCAAATAAAAAAATTTAGTAACAATGAAAAAAAATTCATATAACAGATGTTCATATTTATGCAGCTTTGGCTCTTTGAAAAAATGACTATGGAGTTTTCACCATTTGATGTTTTTTTTCATATTTGATACGTTTTCTTGTTCTTATTTACTTTTTTTTTTTTTTTTCATTATTTTTTTCACCATTGAAAATTACATATATTATGAAAAATCCTGTATATTACTATCATATGATTTATCTCTGTTACAGTAATTGATATTATGTTCAGTTTAGTGCTATTTGAAGAAACTGTAAAGAAAAGGCATAAGGAATTATTTTCTACTCATCTTTAGTTTTAATACTTTGCACAATCTAAGATGTTATTTGTCATAGCAATATTCTACCTTAGCTGCTAGTATTTAAAAAAAAAAAAAAAAAAAATGCAAATTTTCTGTTCACTTGTCATGCTATGCTTCACATTGCGAATCCAAAATGGCTACCTGAGGGAAATCAGAACCAATTCACAACAAATTAACACATGGTGGGCATGTCTTGATATCCAATCACTATATGAAATTTAAAAAGAATAACTTGTGGTATTCAGCTACTGATTGTTTACAATGCAAGATTTATTGTTTTTAATTCCATTGTTGATAATTAGGTTCTCTGGGAAGACCTCAACTGCCTAGTTGTTTGTAGTGTCCTTGTGTCTGTTGCCTAGCTAAAATTTTGCAAAAAAAGTGTGTTTTTTTTTCCAGATTCCTTCAGTGTTTCTTATTTTCTGTTTAGTTTTTTTGTTTTGTTCCAGACATATCTTGGGACATCCTCCTTTGGCTAGTCAGATGGGACTGAGTACATTATAATCTTTGGTTTTGCCTTATTGGTTCCAAAATTAGCAATTCCTTAATTTAAAAATAGCAACCCACTTTGTTAATTTTCTTAACTTCACATATTTCTAGTTGGTGAGCATTAAGATTGATAATCTCTTAATTGTTTCTTTGTATTTTTGGAGTCTTTTTCCTTCAATTTTGATCCAACCCTTGAGATGTTAGTGGCAGGAAGAGTTATATAAAGCTCACCATTTGTGAGTAAGGGAATTCTCTCTTTTGTTAAGAACTTAATTTAGTTTTTCACCATGGCTTTACACAAGATTAGTGAGGGAGATTGTTTCTTTGCCTTCTAAAGATGCCATTTATTCATGTGATTTCAGTTATGAAATTAAAATCCTCCTTTGTGTTTATTCCGGAGCCTGAGTTTGCTTTCAGGTGACCATATAACTCTTTCTGCAGCCTCTTTGAAGATTCACTTTGAACTACCTGGACAGTCTTCTGTCCATTGCCTATCCTTGTTTTAAAAAGATAGGGTGGAATTGAGGTGGGAATCCAAGCAGTCTCTTTCACCAGTGTTGTCTTCTCTCTCTCTCCCTCCCTCCCTCCCTCCCTCCCTCCCAGGTATTATGGACCAGGGACACTGCTTAGGCAAATGAACCCTATGAACATAATGTATAAATAGTGATATATTGAAAGTGTTTAGGAGAAAGCTGTTACTATTGAATTTACAATACACATGAGAAGTTAAAAAGAGATGAGGTAACAATGATAAAGAACAAGAAAAGAATAAGAAATGAGGTAAAATAAAATAAGATAACACATTGCCATATTACTCACAATTTCAGTGAGTAATTGTCAGTGTCTTTGTGTGAGGTCATCCACCGAAATTATGAGAAAGAGGGCAATATGTAGGCCTCTGTTTCGACATGGTCTGTATGCTCATGAATACATGTTGTTAAATGAGTTTGAATTTAGCAACAAAAATGGGGCAGAATAAGGTATGCCAATAATTATATATAGATCATGAATGACCTTACAGAGGCAAGAAAGGAACGGAAAAATTTAAGTAAGGATGAAAAAATGGGGTAAGGTTAAATAGAATGTAGTAATGAACAAGTAAGGAACTTACCATTTACCATATAGGTTTAAAAATGGTTAACATGCCGTTGTTCATGTGTATATTTATGTATGGTGCAATATAAAGGTAGTAGATGACTTTCATCAACCGGTGAAATACCACCACTTTGCTTATTGGAGGCTTGAAGTGGTGAAACCCATGTTTAGTCTCTAGAGCAAAGTTTTCAGCATCCCCTTGCCCCATACTTCTCCTTCAACCCATGCACGGTCCTAAGTACTATAGGTTTTGATACCTTTCGTGTTTGGGGTTTTCATAAAAAAAAAAAAAAAATTGCGGTCCTTAGTGTTCGAAAATAGTGGTAGTAGATGAAAAAAAAAATTGAGAATATACAATTTTCAACTATATACTCAAATTTTTTTTTTTCATTTATTACTGCGATTTCCTAACACTAGGAACCGCTAGCGCACCATACATCCGGCCATATTTCTGTTGCTAAATTCAAACTCATTTCACAGTACGTGTTCACAAGCATACAGACCATGTCAGAAACAGAGGCCTACATATTGCTGTCTTTCTCTGACGAAGACACTGAAATTGTGAGTAATACGGCAATGTGTTATCTTATTTTGTTTTATATTATTTTACCTCATTTCTTATTCTTTTCTTCTTGTTCTTTATAGTTGAGTTACCACATCTATTTTTAACTTCTTGTGTTTGTCGTAAATTCACTAGTAACAGCTTTCTCCTAAACACTTTCTATATATCACTATATATATATATATATATATTATGGTATAAAGAAAGTGTGAAGAAGATATTTTGTTTAATCCTATTGAATCTACTATATAAACGAGAAGTGAATTTGACAAAATGGATAAGAAATGCAGCGATATATCGTAGGATGAAGTAACCAAGTAAGATTTGAAAAAGAGACAGATAGTTGGCAAAAAATTTAAATAAGATATGAAAAAGCGACCAAAATAAGATTACATTTCAGTGTTTTTCAAAATTTCAGCGTCTCTGTCAAAGGTCATCCATCGAACTTATGAGAAAGATGGCAATGTATTTGCTTCTGTTTCCAAAATGTTCTGTATGCTATGGTGCACATGTGCTGTAGAGACGTGTTACTCACGAAATTTGAAATTTTGCGGCTAGAATAAGTTCTAATAAGTTGTGCCAATAAATGTAATTATAATTATTATTAGTAGGGCATACAGATCATGGATGACCTTACAGAGGCAAGGAAAAGAATTGAAAAACTAAAGTAACGATATCGAAATGTATGAATAGGCAAGAAGAAAGGAACTTACTGTTACCTTGTAAGACTGAAAATGAACAAGATGGTGGCGTGCCAGTATATTTATGTATAGATTCACTAGACGTTCCTAGCGTTAGAAATCAAAAAAAAAAAAAAAAGTTAGTGTCTGTAAGCTAGCTGGATGTATAAATTGAAACGATAACATTATAATGACATTATAAATTTTTTTTTTTTTTTTTCCCCCGATGGAGGTGAAAATTACACAAAGTGCCAAGGACTAGAAGGATAAGGATAGTAGGAAGAAGAAGTATTGTAGATTTGAAAACGGCAAAAGAATGTTAATATCCTAAAAGTTATGATGAATTAAGAAAATTATGGGCTGAATTGCAAAGCCAATTTGGAGGTGAAGGAACTGTAAAGTAAAATACTAAGTAAAGTACTAAATGATTAAATCAAATAAGGTAAAATATAATAAAAGGTGGTAGAGCTGTCATCAGATATGGGTGGACAAATTTAGTATAAGTCGAATACAGGGATGGCAAAAATGCAAAGTCTGATGACAGCTGAAGTAAATATTGATACGTGGTCAGGTAATTCATCAGAAGACTACACCTGACAATGTATCATTTTTTTTTTTTTTTTTATGTGAACCCCAAACACGAGAGGTATTAGAAATTATAGTACTTAGTACCGTGCTTGGGTTGGAGGTTGAGAAGACGAAAGAAGATATTTGTTGACATTGGACTTTAACTTCTATAGATTGTAATTTTCAGGAAATACATATGAAGGAAGGTTGTTCCAGAAAATGGCAGTTGAATGAATAAATGAGGAAGATGAAAAGTTGGTTCTGTGGGTTTGAAGTTGGACAGTAAATGGATGTTGGCTGGTGGCGGCACGTGTTCGGACTGTTTTGAAAGAGAGAGCGGGAATTATAGAAGCCAATTCAGAAGAACAGTGCCCATGGAAGTATCTGTAGAAGAGGCATGCAGCAGAAACAGTGTGTCTATGCGAAAGCGAGTGGAGAAACTCTGTTAGAGATGAATCATTAATTAACCTAACTGCCCTCTTCTGAATAGAATCAAGAAGCCTGAGAGAGGTTTTGGGGGCACCACCCCAGATGTGGGAACAATATTCCATGGCAGGGCGGATTTGCGATTTATACAGAGTGAGCAGCTGTTTGGAAGAAAAATAACGCCAAGAGCGATAGAGAAAACCAAGTTTCTTAGATGCAGAGGAAGCAATATTTGTAATGTGCTTGTGCCAAGAGAGATTAGAAGTCAGGGTAATCCCCAAAAGAGATATATCATTTTGCCTAGAAATCGGAGTGTCACTAAACATAAGCATAGGAGCAGAAGAATCCTTTTTGCGAGATATAAGACAAAACTGAGTTTTAGAAGGGTTGAAATCAACTAAGTTGTCTTTACCCCACTGGAGAATTACCTGAAGATCGGCATTTAAGGAATTGGTAGCAGATTTTCGAGAAGTTAAAGCTGATTGAGCAGGACAAGGTTTCTCAAAATGGAAAGTTGAATGCAATGTGCTATCATCGGCAAAACTATGGATAGGATTTCCAGTCAATGGAAGAAGGTCATTAATATACAAGAGGAAAAGAGTGGGGGAAAGAACTGAACCTTGCGGGACACCGGCATTAGTGAAGAAGTTAGAAGACAGAGAGCCATCTACCATCACCCTCAGTGAGCGATCAGTGAGAAAACTGGATAACCAATTACTAAAAACAGTTGGCAAACCATAAGATGGAAGCTTGTTTAGAAGACCTTTATGCCAAACACGATCAAAAGCCTTTGAGATGTCAAGAGCAACTACTTGTGTTTCACCGAACCTTTCCATTGAATTAGTCCATAAATGGGTAACATAAGCCAGAATATCACCAGTGGATCAACACTGACGAAATCCATACTGGCGATCGTTGATCAGACGGAAGGTTTCTAGATAGTTTAAGAGTTGGCAGTTAATTGATTTCTCCATTACTTTAGAAAGAGTAGAAGTAATTGCAATTGGACGATAATTGGATGGGAGGGATTTGTCACCCTTTTTAGGAACTGGCTGGATATGAGCAAATTTCCAAGCAGAAGGAAAAACACCTTTGGAATAAGAAAGTGAAAAAAGGCGGCAAAGAATAGGAGTAAGTTCAGGAGCACAGGTTTTGAGATCAAGTGGAGAAATACCATCGGGACCTGGAGCATTCTTAGCATCAAGATTCATCAAAATCCTTCTAATATCCTTTTGACGGAAGACCACGGGAGGCATGGAATGGAGCGTGTTGGGAATGGTGGGAGGTGTTTTACCAAGATCATTAATACATGAGCTGGAAGAAAAATGGGATGGTAGCAGGTCAGCTTTATCCTTGGCTGAAGTGACAACAGAACCATCTGGTTTGGACAGAGGTGGGAGCAGAGATGGGCAAAAGTTGCGGCCAATAGCTTTGGTAAGAGACCAGAATGCTCGGCTACCATTAGGGCAAGAAGCAAGTTTTGTACTCTTAGCCTGTTCAAACTCTAGTTTGGACTGATTAATAACTGCTTTACAATTGTTGCGAGCTTTGGTGTAAGCAGAAAATGAATCTGAAGAATTAGAAACAAGCCAATTACGATATGCAACGTTCTTCTCTTGGACAGCCTTAGCACATTTATTGGAAAACCAAGGTTTAGATAAAGGGCGAGATTTTAAAGTGGAGTGTGAGATAAAGGATTCCATTCCTTCAAGAATAATTTCACTGACACGATCTGAGCAAACGTTGACATCAGAAGTTTTCAAACAGTAATCCGACCAAGGAAAAGAAGAAAAGAAGTCTCGCAGGTCATCCCACTTTGCATTCTTCTAATGCCAAACAACACGAGGTTGGGAATAGCCATGAGATAAAGGTTCCATTGGAGAAGAGACAATCACCAAGTTGTGATCTGAAGTGCCTAAAGGACCTCTCACTTCGACCGTGTACTTAGAAGGGTTGTTTGTGAGAAAAAGATCAAGCGTATTGGCTGTATGATTAGGATTGTCCGGTATTCTTGTAGGTAAATGAACAATCTGTGCTAGGTCATTAGTAATTGCAAAAGCCTCAGCATCTCGACCTGCTGGGTCCGTATGACTAGAAAACGGAAGCCAGCTGGAGTTGTGAACATTAAAATCACCAAGGAAAATTACCTCACTGTTAGGAAAGTTGGACTGGAGGAAGTCAAAGAGCTCCAAGTGATTAGTGGAGTTGGGAGAACGGTAGAGACAACAGATGAATTTGACACAATTAGGTAGAGAGATTTTAAGCCAGAGAAGATCAAAGAGAGGAGATTCCAAATTGCCAAGTCTCTGACAGGGAATATCAGAATGGACATATGCACAAGTACCACCTTTGAGGCGAAAGGAATCATACAGCGAATAATTTGGGCATCTGAGATGAGCAGTAGTTGAATCAACTGATAACTGAGATTCTGTCAGAAAAAGTACATGGGGTTTGGCAGACTGCAAGTGGAAATGGACATCGTTGAGATTAGAATTGAGACCACGTATATTTGTGAAATGAATTAGGAAGTCCAGATAAGCTTGCTCTATTAGTTTGACAATTCATTGTGTATTCAATAGTAAGAAAAAGTGGGTGGGACATGCTGTATGAAGTAATGAAATGTAATGAATATACCCAGATCCTTGACATAACGTGGCCTCGACAATGCTCCCCGCAGACACACTACTCGGACTCCCTCCAGTCACTATCTGGCAGAGTAGAGGTAGCAAGATTATACACTAGCTGATCCGGAAGCCTCCTAGAGAGTTACCAATAGGTTCGGTCCGGTGTACTCACTACCGGCCGGCCTGCGAACACCGTTTTAGAGCTGTAAAATCATGAACTACATTTCTATACTTGTCCATAACAGCAGAAGTAAAGTGAAATAAAGCCAAAAAAGCAAAAAGAATAAAATTAGCACATTCTTTTTGACAAGGTCCTAATGGGACTACCTTGTCCATACTGGGAAGCATTCAAAAAATTAATCTTTGAAGCTACTAGGCTTTTCATACCTTCTACGAAATATTGTTTATATGAACTAAGGAGACGTGGATGTCACATGAACTAATGACACATGTGGCGGAGAAGAAAAATGCATGGGATACATATAAATTAACAGGTGACACAGAAGCCTATGGTAGATATAAACTGGTCAGCAATCAAGTCACAAAGGAGGTTAGGCAGGCAAAGGCAGATTACAAGAACTCTTTGGCAAAGGATGCAAAGAAGAACAACAAAGAGTTCTTTACTTATGTAAACTCTAGAAGGAATGGGATGAATCAGATTGTTCCGCTTGATATCGATGTTTCAACTATTGATGATCGTGCTCAGGAGCTAGCAAACTGAATGAGTATTTTGTGTCTACATTTACAAACAAGAAGGGGAATGCCAGAGGTATATTAAACTCTGGCAGCGAGTTAAATAATTTTGTAATAACTGAGTGCAAAGTGGAGGAGAAATTGTTGAAGTTATATTAAAGGAGGCAGCAAAGGGAGTAAACAAACCCTTAGCCATAATTGGGAGCTTCCTTGGACTCAGATGAGGTACCCATGGACTGGAGATGTCTGTCCCAATATGACCCCAATTCCCAAAGGAGGATCAAAGGGTACACAAGTAATTACAGACCTGTTAGTTTAACTTCTGTTCTGGGGAAATTAATGGAGGCACCAATCAAAGAATCACGGCAGGATCATCTAGACAAGACTTCAGTTATAGTTCAGACACAACATGAGTTTGTTAAGGGGAAGTCTTAACAGACCAATTTGATTGGATATGATGATGTGGTCACAAAGGAACTGAATGAAAAGAATAATTTTGATATCATATACTTGGACCTTAGGAAGTCTTTTGATATTGTTGCACATGGAAGACTGCTGCACAAATTGGAGCAGTGTGGCATTGGAGGCAAATTGCTGCTATTGATAAAGGGATGGTTGAGTGGGAGAAGACAGAGAGTGGTAATCAATGGATACTGCTCTTCGTGGACTAATGTTATTAGTGGAGTCCTTCAGGGTTCAGTGTTGGGTCCATTGTTGTTTTCTGTATTTATAAATGATATTGATGATGGCATATCAGGCTTAATGTCTATGTAGACAATATGAAGGTTGGCAGTGTTGTTGATGACAATAATGACAATACGCTACTACAACAGGATCTAGAAAAGTTGAGCAGATGGTCTGAGAGGTGGCAAATGAAGTTTAACATTGACAAATGTAAAGTACTGCATATGGGTGGCAGTAACCCAAGTGTGACATATCAACTGTGTGGTACTACACTCAGGGTGGTAGAGAATGAAAACGACCTGGGAGTAATTGTGCAGTCAGATAAAGTTTACTGAGCTGAGCAGACAGGCTGCCAGGGCAGCTTATGGTGTCTTGTCAATGATATACAGGAATGTTTCTAGCAGGGATAAGGAGGTAATTATCCCTTTGTATAAGGCAATGGTCAGGCCACACCTTGAGTACTGTATACAGGTCTGGAGGCCTCATTTTAAGAAGGATGTAGAGCCGTTGGAACGAGTACAGAGAAGGGTGACAAGATTATTGAATGGAACAAAGGGTTGCTCTTACGAAGAAAGGCTTAAGTTTTGCAAATTACAGTGTCTGGAGACTAGGTAAAGCCTTGAATGGTTTGAGCGTTCTCAGTGTGGATGGGATTCTTCCTCTTGCTCAGTATAATCGCCTGAGAGGGCATAAATTCAAATTGAGGAAAGACGGTTGTAGGATAGATGTGCGGAAGTTTGCCTTTAGCCAGCGGGTGGTTGATTGGTGGAACAAACTTCCATCTGTCTTAGAAGTTGATAGCTTAAATAGATTCAAGGCAGAACTTGACAAACATTTGGAGTGGGTGAAATAAGGGTTTTTTTTTTTTTTTTTTTCGTCTGATGCTATATAAGCTCGCTTTCTTGCATCATGTGCCTATGCTAATGTTAATACTAACTGCACCTCTTATTTGGTATTTGGCATAAAAAGCCATGTAGCCATGTTGCTGTAGAAAACAGTCATCCAATAAATCCACAAAAAGCCAAGTAGCTTTAACAGCATCTATTAATTGGTATTTGGTATAAAAAGCCAAGTAGCTTCTATGATTAATTCTATGAATTCCTCCCATTTAGAATTTGTTGTTGGTAACATTATCAGTTGTCGCTCACTGAATAGAATTTAAAATCTGTCTGAGACCACTGTAGACACGTTTTGAAAGAAAAAGCCTTTGCTTTGAACAGTAGCGACTTATTAAAATAAATGCTACATCACTATAGTGTGATCACTGCCTCTTGGTGCTTCTTTTATCTGCAGATTCTTAAATAATGACGTGTTACTGCTGATAATCAGATCACTGCTTTCTCTCATTACCTCTCTACGATGCTGGCATAGAAAAGTCATAAAATAAATTCAGAAAAGTCTTGCCACTGTGTGAATACTAACCTACAACTCGCAGTCAATGTCTGAAATCCCCAGTAAATCAGAATCAGAAGTTAAAATCCCCAGTAAATCCGAATGTCTTATGTTATAAGACATTCTGATCTTAGGTCCTCCTCTCTCTCAACTTCCCAACAGAATTCACAAAGTCATGGTGAAACTAAGAAAAGGAAAGCAAGAGCTGGTAATAGTGTTGAAAAGAACAATCAGGAAAGTGTAAAGAAAACTGGTTCTCATAAGAAAAGAAGAATTGATGGGAGCAAAGAAAGATCCAAGTATGATGGATTGGAATATGTCAAAGAAATAAGGGGTAGGCTTAGAACCTACTTATACGATACGCAAAATAAAGTTCCCACAACAGCTATGAAAACAATTTTAGATATGTGGGACATCTTGGAAATCAAGGCTATGGATGTTCACATAGAAAACTTGTTATTAAAAGAAAAGCTAGATGGAAAGGAAAAAAAAGAAAAGCTACGCTTATGTGGCTGAAGAACCAGTAAAAGAAACCAGGAAACCATCAACGTGTGTGTTGCTTAAAGTAGCAAGTGAAAGAATCAAGACAAGTGAAGACGTAAAAACAAGTCTTGAAAGAACTTAGACCAGTTCTGAAAGAAGTAAAAGTAAAAAATATAAGAACAATAAGAGACTGCGGGATTGTGTTGGAGGCGGAGGGAGAGGACGACATTAAGAAAATTAGAGGATGTTCAAAGATACAAGAAGTTGGATTAAAATACGTAATTCCAAAAGTTGTTCATCCTAGGATTGTGGTTTTTGACATTGAAAAGGACATTCAGAAAGATGATTTTCTGGAGCAGGTTTGGATAAAAAATTGTAAAGAATGTGGGGGTATCCAGGAAAGAATTCAATGAAAATGTCGAAATTGTCTCTATAAATAATGTTAAAAATGCTACTATTGTACTGTGTCAAATTGGATATTGGAGGTTAAATCGAATATAATATAATAAGACAGAAAGAAAGATTATATGCCGACTGGATGGCATATAAATACAAAGAAATATTCTCTGTAGCTCAGTGTTACAAATGCTTAGGATTCGGTCATGTATCCAAATATTGTAAAAGAGAAGCTGTATGTGGACATTGTGCCCAGAAGGGACGTGCATACAGAGATTGTAAAAACAAGGCAGAGGGACCAGTCTGCTGTAACTGTAAAAATAGAAGCAGAAAATGTGATCACACTGCTACTGATAAGGATTGCCTTGAGTACAAAAGAGGTTAAATCGAATATAATATAATAAGACAGAAAGATGAAAGAGCTTTGGAATTATATAAAAATAAGATCAATTATGGCTGAAAAACTAAGTGTGCTACAACTAAATGCACAACGAGCAAAGGCTGTAGCGGCTCAAGATCCTAGATCCTTGAGGATTTCCTATCTACTTCTGGTATGGTGGTTGTCAATACTCCTGGCCATATACCAACATATAGCTCTGTACATGGGCAATCCTATATAGATGTTACAGTATGTACTACGTCAATTCTTGATAAGAAGGTTGGGTATAGAAGGTTGGGGGACGCTCAGATGACGGAATTGTATAAGAATATGTATAGGAATCTGTGTAAAAATTATGTTAAAGCAATTAATGACTCAAAGCAGACTTCCTGGAAGTTGTATGTGACAGAAAAAGGCTCGAGAGATCCCTGGAATACTGTTTTTAAATTAATTACAGAAAAGTATATTTTTAATTCCATAAATTTTACTGTCAGAACAAGAAATATGGATACCCTAGGATGGAGTGGGTCTATGAACGTGATCCTGGATGAGTTGTTTCCTGATATGGACACACAAGAACTAAGCCAAGAACAGAAGGAAATGATACGAGGCAATGCCACTCAACGTTCCAATATATGTGAACAAAATTTTGTCATGGATGAGGTCCAAGATGCTGTTGCACAGGCGGTTGACGGCCGGTCACCTGGTCCTGACTTAATAGAAGTTAAAATAATGAAAAGGATTTTTAATATAAGACCCAATTTAATGGTCAAGATGTTTAATAAATGCTTGGAGATGGGTTTGTTCCCCGAAGTGTGGAGAGTGGCCGTTTTGAAACTGATTATTAAAAGTCCGGATAAACTACCAAGTGAAGTGGGTTCGTATCTTCCCATAGCATTGTTGCCTGTAATAGCTAAAACTTATGAACGACTGTGTATCAGTCGACTAATGATTAAATATGATGAGAATCAAATGTCCTCTGATAACCCGTATGGTTATAAAAAAGGTAAGTCTATGAGAATTACCTTTTTTACCCACGAGACTTACCTTATGTTGTCATCTGATAAATAGAGGATGCTATTTATCAGATGACAACATACGTTCAGAGCTATGAGGGGCATTACGTTCTTGGAATCTTTGTTGATTTTCACGGCGCATTCGACATGCTTTGGAGGGAGGGAATCCTGTCCAGGATTAGAACCATTGGATGTTCTGAAAAATTGTATTCAGTTTTTAAAGCATATTTTTCAAATAGAAAGATAATTGTTAAGACAAAATATACTGAAATAAAAAGGAATGTTAAACGAGGTTGTCCACAGGGCTCGGTAATTGGTCCTCACACCTGGACAAAGTTACGGATGATTTTTTGAGAAGAAATCATGTTGGTGTGAATGTAGTGGCATATGCCGACACAACTTGTTAATCCTGGTATATGTCAATGCAAGGTCCCAACTCGAAGTACGTGCCTCTCAAATAATGGAGGAACTGATGGAGTGGTCCAAATTGTATAAGTTACAGATTTCAAAAACAAAGACTGTACAGATGCTGCTCAAGGGACGCCTGAGTATGAATAGAAATCCAGTACTTCAAGCATTTGATATGTCAATTAGGTATGTGACCTCTGTAAAGTACCTTGGTGTGTGTGTGTGTGTAGGGGAGAGGATGGCGTTTTTGGAGCACATGAAGTACTTAAAAAATAAAGTGCGAGTGCTATATGCTAAGCTGAGAAGAATGATCAGAACAGATTGGGGGATAAAAGGAAGAGGCCTGAATCTCCTTTATGATTGTGTATTTGTCCCCATAATCACATATTCTTCTGTGGCTTGGTTGCACCGAATAACTAATACTGTTGAAAAGAAGTACTTGCTCCAGGTGCAGGGGTTCGCTCTCTTATGCACAACACAAGCCTGTAGAACAGTGTCGACAGATGCTCTGCAGATATTAGCTGGACGATTTCCGGCTGATTTGCAGACCATCTTGTCGGCGTTACTATATTGCACTGTGTTGGATGTTGTCCTCTTGCCCAGATCTAAATAAGATATATTCGAGATCTGATTATAAACAAGAAAAGGCAAGAATTAAAAATGAACTCTTCCAAGATGTGTTGTGTTGTTTGAATTTAAAATAGTATTTTATTATTACTATATTAACATTTTTTAGAACAGCTCAAGGTAATAACACTGAAGTAGCATAATCCACATTGAAGTCCACTTGCTGAAGGTGATTTGAATGAATGAATGAATGCCAGATAGTGACGGGAGGGAGTCCGAGTAGTGTGTGTGGGGGGTACATTGTTGAGGCCATATTATGTCAAGGATCTGGGTATATTCTAACCAGGCACCTCCGTAGCCAGGTGGGAAGGAGCAGCAGTGCATAGCACACGCTTCTTGATTAGACGGGGGTTTGAGCCCGTCACCACCAAATACGGAGGATGCGGAAAGGTCACGGAATGACCACCGCATATTCCCGGAGCAATATGGCCTTAGTTGCTAATGCTCCTAAAAACCAAACAACGAACGATATTCTAACCATGTGTAAGCCATATCCAAATATTTCATTATTTCATACAGCATGTCTCCCCACTTTTTCTTACTATTGAATACACCATGAATGGTCAAACTAATAGAGCAAGCTTATCTGAGAAAAGATCTAAACCTCCCAAGGACTTCCTAATTCATTTCACAAATTTACGTGGTCTCAATTCTAATCTCAACGATGTCCATTTCCACTTGCAGTCTGCCAAACCCCATGTACTTTTTCTGACAGAATCTCAGTTATCGGTTGATTCAACTACTGCTCATCTCAGATGCCCAAATTATTCGCTGTATGATTCTTTTCTCCTCAAAGGTGGTACTTGTGCATATGTCCGTTCTGATATTCCCTGTCAGAGACTTGGCAATTTGGAATCTCCTCTCTTTGATCTTCTCGGGCTTAAAATCTCTCTACCTCATTGTGTCAAATTCATCTGTTGTCTCTACCATTCTCCCAACTCCACTAAACACTTGGAGCTCTTTGACTTCCTCTCTTTGCAACTTGACTTTCTGCAGTCCAACTTTCCTAACAGTGAGGTAATTTTCCTTGGTGATTTTAATGTTCACAATTCCAGCTGGCTTCCGTTTTCTAGTCACACCGATCCAGCAGGTCGAGATGCTGAGGCTTTCGCAATTACTAATGACCTAATACAGATTGTTCATTTACCTACAAGAATACCGGACAATCCTAATCATACAGCCAATACGCTTGATCTTTTTCTCACAAACAACCCTTCTAAGTACACGGTCGAAGTGAGAGGTCCTTTAGGCACTTCAGATCACAACTTGGTGATTGTCTCTTCTCCAATGTAACCTTTATCTCATGGCTATTCCCAACCTCGTGTTGTTTGGCATTAGAAGAATGCAAAATGGGATGGGATCTTTTCTTCTTTTCCTTGGTCGGATTACTGTTTCAAAACTTCTGATGTCAATGTTTGCTCAGATCGTGTCAGTGAAATTATTCTTGCAGGAATGGAATCCTTTATCCCACACTCCACTTTAAAATCTCATCCTTTATCTAAACCTTGGTTTTCCAATAAATGTGCTAAGGCTGTTCAAAAGAAGAATGTTGCATATCGTAATTGGCTTGTTTCTAATTCTTCAGTTTCATTTTCTGCCTACACCAAAGCTTGCAACAATTGTAAAGCAGTTATTAATCAGTGCCAACTAGAGTTTGAACAGGCTAAGAGTAGAAAACTTGCTTCTTGCTCTAATGGTAGCCGAGCATTCTGGTCTCTTGCCAAAGCTATTGGCCGCAACTTTTGCCCATCTCTGCTCCCACCTCTGTCCAAACCAGATGGTTCTGTTGTCACTTCAGCCAAGGATAAAGCTGACCTGCTACCATCCCATTTTTCTTCCAGCACATGTATTAATGATCTTGGTAAAACACCTCCCACCATTCCCAACACGCTCCATTCAATGCCTCCTGTGGTCTTCCGTCAGAAGGATTTTGATGAACCTTGATGCTAAGAAAGCTCCAGGTCCTGATGGTATTTCTCCACTTGTTCTCAAAACCTGAACTCCTGAACTTACTCCTATTCTTTGCCGCCTTTTTTCACTTTCTTATTCCAAAGGTGTTTTTCCTTCTGCTTGGAAATTTGCTCATCCAGCCAGTTCCTAAAAAGGGTGACAAATCCCTCCCATCCAATTATCGTCCCATTGCAATTACTTCTACTCTTTCTAAAGTAATGGAGAAATCATTTAACCGCCAACTCTTAAGCTACCTAGAAACCTTCCGTCTGATCAACGATCGCCAGTATGGATTCCATCAGTGTCGATCCACTGGTGATATTCTGGCTTATGTTACCCATTTATGGACTAATTCAATGGAAAGGTTCGGTGAAACACAAGTAGTTGGTCTTGACATCTGAAAGGTTTTTGATCGTGTTTGGCATAAAGGTCTTCTAAACAAGCTTCCATCTTATGGTTTGCCAACTGTTTTTAGTAATTGGTTATCCAGTTTTCTCTCTGATCGCTCACTGAGGGTGATGGTAGATGGCTCTCTGTCTTCTAACTTCTCCACTAATGCCGGTGTTCCCCAAGGTTCAGTTCTTTCCCCCACTCTATTCCTTTTGTATATCAATGATCTTCTTCCATTGACTGGAAATCCTATCCATAATTTTGCTGATGATAGCACATTGCATTCAACTTTCCATTTTGAGAAACCTTGTCCTCCTCAATCAGCCTCAACTTCTCGAAAATCTGCTACCAATTGCCTCCATAGTCAGGTGGGAAGGAGCAGCAGTGCGTAGCACATGCTTCTTGATTAGACCGGGTTCGAACCCATCACCACCAAATACGGAGGATGCGGAAAGGTCAGGGAATGACCATCGCATATCCCGGAGCAATATGGCCTTAGTTGCTAATGCTCCTAAAAACCAAATAAACAAACAAACTACCTACAAGAATACCAGACAATCCTAACCATACAGCCAACACGCTTGATCTTTTTCGCATAAACTATCCTTCCAAGTAAACGGTAGAAGTGAGTGGTCCTTTAAGTACCTCAGATCTCAACTTGGTGATCATCTCTTCTCCAACGGAGCCTTTATCTCATGGCTACTCCCAGCCTCATATTGTTTGGCATTACAACAATGCAAAAAGGGATGACCTGCGAGATTTCTTTTATTCTTTTCCTTTGTCGGACTACTGTTTCAAAACTTCTGATGTTAATGTTTGCTCTGATCGTGTAAGTGTAATTATTTTTCTTGAATTGGAATCCTTTATTCCACACTCCACTTTAAAATACCCTCCTTTATCTAAACCTTGGTTTTCCAATAAATGTGCTAAGTCTGTTCAAGAGAAGAACATTGCATATCGTAATTGGCTTGTTTTCAATTTGCCAGTTTCATTTTCTGCCTACACCAAAGCTCGCAACAATTGTAAAGCAGTCATTAATCAGTCCAAACTAGATTTTGAACAGGCTAAGAGTAGAAAACTTGCTTCTTGCCCTAATGGTAGCCGAGCATTCTGGTTTCTTGCCAAAGCTATTGGCCCTAACTTTTGCCCATCTCTGCTCCCACCTCTGTCAAAACGAGATGGTTCTGTTGTCACTTCAGCCAAGGATAAAGCTGAACTTCTTCCAACTCATGTATTAATGATCTTGGTAAAACACCTCCCACCCATGGTCCATTCAATGCTGCCTGTGGTCTTCCATCAAAAGGATGTCAGAAGGATTTTGACAAATCTTGATGCTTAGAAAGCATCCTGATGGTATTTCTCCACTTGTTCTCAAAACCTGTGCTGCTGAACTTACTCCTGCTCTTTGCCACGTTTTTTCATTTTTCTTATTCCAAAGGTGTTTTTCATTCTCCTTGGAAATTGCTCATATCCAGCCAGTTCCTAAAAAGGGTCACGTGTCTCTCCCATCCAATTATCGTCCCATTTCAATTTCTTCTACTCTTTCTAGAGTAATGGAGAAATCGATCAACCGCCAACTCTTAAACTACCTAGACGCCTTCCGTCTGATCAATGATCACCAGTATGGATTCCGTCAGTGTTGATCCACTGGTGATATTCTGGCTTATGTTACCCATTTATTTGTAAAATAATAAGAGGAGTTGATATTAATGTAGAACGCATTGAGTATTACAGCTCTGATTCATACTATCTAGTTACCCATTTATGGACAAACTCAATAGAAAAGTTTGGTGAAACCCAAACAGTTGCTCTTGACATCTCAAAGGCTTTCGATCGTGTTTGGCAAACTGGTCTTTTTTTTGTAATTGGTTATCCAGTTTTCTCTCTGATTGCTCACTGAGGGTGATGGTAGATGGCTCTCTCTGTCTTTTAACTTCTCCACTCATGCTGGTGTCCCCCTCCCCAAGGTTCAGTTCTTTCCCCCACTCTTTTCCTCTTTTATATTAATGACCTTCTTCCATTGACTGGAAATCCTATCCATAGTTTTCTGATGATAACATTTTGCATTCCACTTTCCATTTTGAAAAAACTTGCCCTGCTCAATCAGCTTCAACTTCTCGAATATCCGCTATCAATTTCTTAAATGCTGTTCTCCAGTTAATTCTCCAGTGGGGCAAAGACAACTTAGTTGATTTCAACCCTTCTAAAACTCAGTCTTGTCTTATATCTTGCAAAAAGGATTCTTCTACTCCTATGCTTATCTTTAGTGACACTCCGATTTCTAGGCAAAATGATATATCTCTTTTGGGAATTACTCTGACTTCTAATCTCTCTTGGCACAAGCAGATTACAAATATTGCTTCCTCTGCATCTAAAAAACTTGGTTTTCTCTTTCGCTCTCGGTGTTACTTTTCTTCCAAACAGCTGTTCACTGTGTAAAAATCGCAAATCCGCCCTAACATGGAATATTGTTCCCACATCTGGGGCGGTGCCCCCCAAAACTTCTCTGAGGCTTCTAGATTCCATTCAGAAGAGGGCAGTTAGGATAATTAATGACTTCTCTCTAACAGAGTCTCTCCACTCACTGTCTCATATACGTACTGTTTCTGCTGCATGCCTTTTGTACAGATACTTCCATAGGCACTGTTCTTCTGAATTGGCTTCTATAATTCCTGCTCTCTCTCTCTCTCTTTCAAAACAGTCCGAACACGTGCTGCCACCAGCCAACATCCATTTACTGTCCAACTTCAAACTCACAGAAGCAACTTTTCATCTTCCTCGTTTATTCATTCAACTGCCTTTTTCTGGAACAGCCTCCCTTCATACATATTTCTTGAAAATTACAGCTACAGAAGTTCAAGTCTAACGTCAACGATTATCTTCTTTCGTCTTATCAATCTCCAACCCAAGCATGGTACTAAGTACTGTAGGTTCTAATACCTCTCGTGTTTGGGGTTTCATAAAAAAAAAAAAAAAATCTGCCCAGACATGATAGGAGGGAGTATATGATGAGAGTCTTGCCAATCACTTTGGCCCTGGAGAGATTGTGAAGGCTCATGGGGTGGAAATTTTCTCATCATGGTTGTGCTTGTTAACAGGAGAGATTGTTTCTACAGGGATGGGATACATTTAAATAGAAAGGGTACACAAGAATATTTGCTGATGCTGTCGAGGCAGTGTTAGGTCTGTCGGAAAACTGCTAGCTTCGGGGGATTCACAGATAGGATAACAGTAACCACAGGCAGAGGTGAAAGTGATTCTTGCACTGCTTCTAGAATGAGCAGCAGCATGCAAAGCAAGGTACTGGGGATTTCAAGGGCTGCTGGGAGTCATCATGAAACAAAAATATACATGGTTTGTGTTAGGGTAACTAAGAGTAAGAACAATTGCATGTATACTTGCATGTACACTAATGCTAGAAGTATAATAAATAAAACGGATGAATTTGAAGTGCTGATCAAGACATCAAACGAAGATATTTTTGGGATATCAGAGACATGGTTTCACACAGATATAAGCAGTGCAGAATTGGAATTTGGGAAGTACGGTGTGGACAGACAGGGTAGGCAGGGAGGAGAGGTTATGCTATTATTTGAGAAACACATAAAATCTAAGGAACTACATCCAGTTGACATGGGTGGACAATGCAGTGTTGACTCAGTGTGGTGTGACATGAACACTGGGAAAGGGAAAATGATAATAGGTGTGTGCTATAGGCCTAATGAATCTGATGAGGATAATGAGCAATTGTGCAGAGAAATAGAGTGGGCCTGTAAATCAGATTGTGTTATAATGGGGGATTTAAATTCTGAGATATTGACTGAAACTTGTGGTTGGTCACTCGCACACTAGCAAGTGGATTTGTTAGATGGCTTATTCTTCAGCAACAGAGAGACAACCAGAGTGAGTAATACTCTTGATCTGATTATCAGCAGTGATTCTTCATGCGTTAAGAATCTGCAGATAAAGGAACCACTAGGTGACAGTGATCACAGTGTACTGATGTGGGATTTACTTAAAGATGTAACTGCTGTCAAGGGTAAGAGGAAGGGTTTTTGCTTTCGTTAAAGAGCAGAAGGCCTCCGTAGCCGAGTGGGCAGGAGCGGGAGTGCAGTAGCACACGCTCTTTGAGTTGACCGGGGTTCAAGCCCCTGACTGCTGAATACGGTCGATCTGCCAACCCGCACTGGACCAGCGTGGCAGATTATAGTCCATCTCCCTCAGCATGAATTGTTGAGGAGGCTTCCACCCTGCAGTGGGTTGATAATGGCTGCACTTTACTTTTTTTTTTTTTAAAGAGACTTTTTTTTTTTTTTTTATGTGAACCCCAAACACGAGAGGTATTAGAACCTATAGTACTTAGTACCGTGCTTGGGTTGGAGGTTGAGAAGACGAAAGAAGATATTTGTTGACATTGGACTTGAACTTCTGTAGATTGTAATTTTCAAGAAATACGTATGAAGGAAGGTTGTTCCAGAAAACGGCAGTTGAATGAATAAATGAGGAAGATGAAAAGTTGGTTCTGTGGGTTTGAAGTTGGACAGTCAGTGGATGTTGGCTGGTGGCGGCACGTGTTCGGACTGTTTTGAAAGAGAGAGCAGCAATTATAGAAGCCAATTCAGAAGAACAGTGTCCATGGAAGTATCTGCAGAAGAGGCATGCAGCAGAACTCAGTGGTCTCAGAGAGTTGTTAAATTCTATACAGTGGGATCAACTGATGATGTGCCGACCGGGCTAGCCGGGTAGGTAAAGTGCCTGCCTGGCAACCCAAAGGTCGCGGGTTCGATTCCCGCCTCGGGCTGGATATCACGATGGTGCCGAACCAACCGGTTGGTTGGATATCCCGGCCATGATACACGAAGGAAGCAAGAAAAAACTGGTTCCTTTGTGTATTGATCACATCATACGAAATAAAAAAAAAAACTGATGATGTTACCAATAGTGAATTCTAAATGAGAGACCTTCAGGGAATTAATCTTGGAGGGTACTAGGCTTTTCATACCAACTAAGAAATACTGTTTAAGGTTTAGGCCTAAATGGATATCAGATGAATTAATGCATGGCAGAAAAGAAAAATGCATGGAATGTTTATAAATTATCAGGTGATACAGAAGCCTATGGCAGATATAAGCCAGTCTCTAATCAAGTAACAAAGGATTTTAGGCAAGCGAAGGCAGATTATGAGAAATCTTTGGGAAAGGATGTAAAGAAAAATAGCAAAGAGTTCTTTAGTTATGTAAACTCTAGAAGTAAAGGGTTGAATCAGATTGGTCCACTTAACTTAGATGGTTTGACTATTGATGATCATGCTCAGGTAGCTGATAAACTCAATGAGTAATTTGCATCTACATTCACACATGAGGAGTTATTCAAGGAGGTGAATGCCAGAAGTTTATCAAACTCTAACAGGGAGCTACATGATTTTGTAAAAACTGTTAGCAAAGTAGAAGAGAAATTAAAATTTGCACTTAAACCTAAGGAAGCACCTGGGGTGGATGGGATCTATCCAGTTATATTAAAGGAGGCAGCAAAGGAAGTAAGCAAATCCATAATTATGAAAGCTTCCTTGGACTTGGGGGAGGTCCCCATGGACTGAAGATGTGCAAATGTGTCCCCCTTTTCACAAAGGGTGACACGAGTAATTACAGACCTGTTAGTTTGACCTCTGGTCCAGGGAAAATAAAGGAGTCACTGGTTAAGGAAGCGATGTGGATCATCTAGACAAGACTGCAGTTATAGTTCAGACACAGCATGGGTTTGTTAAGGGAGTAGTAGTCATAGTCGTAGTCTTGTCTGAAAATTTTCATTGGATACTATGATGTAGTGACAAAGGAATTGGATGCAAAGAATAATTTTTATGTCATATACCTGGATTTTAGGAAAGCTTTTGATACCGTGGTATATGAAGTCTACTGTACAAATTGGAGCAGCATGGCATTAAGGGAAAGTTGCTACAATGGATAAAAGGATGGTTGAGTGGTAGAAGACAGAGTGTTTATCAGTGGAGACTGCTCTTCACGGACTAATGTTATTAGTGGACTCTCCTAGGGTTCAGTGTTGGGCTTGCTGTTTTCAGTATTTATCAATGATATTGATGAAGCTATATCAGGGTTAATGATGAAGTTGTATGAATTTTGCAGATAATATGAAGGTTGGCAAGGTTGTTAATAACTGTAATGATAGTATGCTTCTGCAACAGGATCTGGAAAAGTTGAGCAGATGGGCTGAGAGGTGGTAACTGAAGTTTAACATTGAAATGTAAAGTACTGCATATGGGTAACAGTAACCTTAGAGTACCGTATAAACTGGGTGGTACTACACTCAGGATAGTGGAGAATGAAAAGGATCTGGGGTAATTGTGCAGTCAGATAAGAAGTTTTCTGAACAGTGCAAAAAGACTGCAAGAGTAGCTCACAGTGTCTTGTCACTGATATACAGGAATCTTGCCAGCAGTGATAAGCGGGTGATTCTCCTCTTGTATAAGGCAATAGTCAGGCCACACCTTGAATGTTGTATACAGGCCTGGTGTCCTCATTTTAGGAAAGATATAGCACTTCTGAAACAAGTACAGAGAAGGGCAACGAGATTGATGAGTGGAACAAAGGGTTGGTGTTACCAAGAAAGGCTTAAATTCTGCAAAGTGCAGCTCCTGGAAACTAGGCACTTGCGAGGTGATCTACTTGAGGTGTATAATGCCTTGAATGGATTGAGCAAGCTCACTGCTAATGGGATTCTTCCTCTTGCTCAGATTACTCACCTGACGGGGCATAAATTCAGATTGAGGAAAGACGATTGTAGAATAGACGTGTAGAAATTTTCCTTTAGCCAGTGGATGGTTGATATCTGGAACAAACTTTCATCTGTTGTAGTGGAGGTCAGCAACTTAAATACGTGCAGAATTTGAGAAACATTTGGAGTGAATGAATGAATGAAATGGGAAGGTGGTTTTTTTTTTTTTTTGGATGATGCTATATAAGTTTGCTTTCTTGCATCATATGCCCTGCTAATGCTAATATTATAGTAAATATAGCACTTTATCTTGACAAGATACCTTGTATTGTTTGGAGACTCCGTACACTTACGTACATAGCTTAATTATACTGTAATATATGCATACTAATTGATATTTCTGTTCACTCACTTTTTTTTTTTTTTTTTTTTTTTGATTGTAAAATTTAAAACAAAAAAGATAAGAAATCAATAATGACGAACAAGGCACGCACAAATTGCACAAGTGAGATCCAGAGCAACAAGTTTATGAAGCTTAAAAAATAGGAATGAAGAGAAGATTCTGAAAATTTATGTTTTTTATATGATTGAAAATTACATGGAAAGGGAAACACATTTCACCATAATAACGTAAAAAGCTTTAGAATTCCAGCTGTTGGTGCTATGGTAAATGCAATAACATCGAGTTTGCTACCCATTTATAATTAGATTGCACTAACAGAAAAGCCCAATAAACTGGGAACTGCAAATTGTTTTTATTGTTTTATGGTAGTGATCTCCGGAAATGTGCTCCTCTGTTCACACTATCACATCTCACGAAATTTCTGTTCAAAGAGAAAAATGTGAGTTCCTGAAAACATGATTGGCCTACAGTATCGCATGTGATGTTGTGAATACAGCGAATGACAACAGTGTGTCTCTGACCGATACAACTACAGTAAACCCCCGCTATTTGCGGTCACTGATTTAATATAAAATGAAACCTAAAAAAATGTGAATTTTAAAGCGCCATGAACATTTTCTGCCATGAAAAAACATGGGTGTGGCTAAAATTATCTTTCCTGGTCAAAACAGCGCTCAGTGGGTGGGGGAAGAGGGGTGACAAAATCGCGAGCGTGGATGTTTCTCGCTAATCCTTGTTCAGTATGTGTTATGCGCTTGTCATGGAAGGTTTCGTCGTTTGCCTTTAATTTATATGCTTATAAATTGAATAAATTTATCAATTTATAAATTGATATGCTTACAAAAGTGATAAATCTACTGTTTTGCAGTGTAAAACAGACTTTTCGAGTGTGTTAACGGAAGAAAGTGACTTTATTGTGGACAAGTTCTTTCTAACCCGTACAAAATTATGGCTATGAATAACAAGGAAAATGTGAAAAGATCAAAGAAGGTGATGACATTAGCGAATAAAATTGAGTTATTAGACAAAATTTTTAATGGTGAAAGTGTCTTCTCAGTGGCAAAACATTATAAAATCAATGAATCAACGGATCAATCAAAAAATCGGAAGAAAAAATCCGCCGTAGTGTCTGTGAAAATGCGCGCGCGTTAATTGCTTCAAAAATTTGCTCTGTAACTCGTGATGTTAAATTAGAAAAAATGGCAAAGCTTTAAATCTGTGGATAGAAGACCGAACTCAAAATAAAATTCCCTTAGTTCACTCATCATTCGTGAAAAGGCAAAACTCCTTTATCAACACTTTAGTGAAATTGGTGACTGGCGGGGGTAAGATTTTTAGTTAGCAAAGGTGCTGTTTTGAAAGATTTGTTTGAAATTTCTAATAAATATTAAATTGTTTCTTATTTTCATTTCGATGCCGTATGCTTGCATTTCTAATGGTCATATTATGAAGGTACATATAATATATATATACATAGACAAAATTTTAGACTAGTTTTTCTTATATATTTCATACTTTGGAACGGAACCCCTTTATGGGAGCCATAACTGAGTATTCGCATTTTCGGTATTCGTGGCATTTCTCAGGAATGTAACTCCTGCGAATAGCGGGGGTTTACTGTACAGTAAATGGGAAATATAGCTGACACAGATTTGATGTTTGATATTTTTTAAGCTACGTAAACTTGTATGTATTGCTGCCGGGTTTCATTCACCTGGTGTTACTTGTAGGCGAAATCACACTAGCCAATGTGAGTATAATGCAATTTTCGCGTTGGCTCAAATTCGCATTTCTAAAATGCGTATTATAGCATAACTGGCTGTATTTCATTTTGTTTTGTCAGTTGAACACACACAGCTCCGTCAATTTCTGTTCAAATAAATGGCAATGTACTTTGTAACATATTATAAATTGCTTCTTTACCTAAATATAATGTGCAATATGTAGTATCATATGAGCTTCACTATTTTCATTTTCCGCAAGCACAGCCATGTTTAAAATACAATAATTGTAACTAAGGTTTCCATACTGTGAGACAGTGGTAGCTCATGGCCAGGTTTGGAAGTTTGCACAACCACCAATTTTTTATACCTAACTCCCTTTTTTTAAAATAAAATGAATCTGATATATAATTATAAATTATTGTAGTTACTCAGTACTAAACTGTACTATAAAATAGTGGAGTAAATAATATTGCCCATGGTTAACTATTGCTATAAACATGTCTGTGTTTTGTTGTTGAATAGAGAATGTGGTTGTAATAAGAGGCAATATTTGTTCACATCTTTACTCTCAACTCCAGTTTCCTTAAAACATCTCATTAACATGAGGTATTTTTTAAACAAAGTTCTGCTAAGCTTCTCTTGTAGAGAAATTTTTTGAATAGCTTTAGTTTTTTGTAAAAGCATTTCCAGTTCCATGTTTATATAACATTTTTTATTGTTTTGGTCCATAGAACATGCCCTCCAATTTTACTAAAATTTTATTAAAACATACTTATTTCAAGAATACCCTATATATTACATACACACAGAAATTTAAAATATTTTCCAGTTATGTCACATAATGATAATAATACAAGAAACCTCCCCACCCCCCCCTTATATTATAACTTCCATTTAATTTTAAATACATGTTCAGATGAAACTTGTGTGTTGTATATATTATATATTTAGTATTATTGTAATTGCTGCTGTTATAATGTTAGATGCCCTTGTGTTAATTAATTTCCTTGTGGTTTTAATATAAATTTAGTATTCTCTAGTCGGTAACAATATACAGTTGAAATATTCAGGTTTAACTGTTTGTATGTAGTTTATTTATTTAGGTTGATTATAACTTTATTTTCAACTGAGCAAGTATGAATCATTGACAAATATATTATCCTGCATTATGAGTCAGAAACCTATAGTTAAAAAAAACAAAGGAAATTAAAACTGACAGATTTTAATAAGTGCTACATCTTGATTGTCCTGTCTATTCTTTCTGTACACATTGTACTTCCCAAATTCCAATTCTGCACTGCTTATATCTGTGTGACACCACGTCTCTGATATCCCAACAATATCCACCTTTGATGTCTTGACCAGCACTTCAAATTCATCAAATTTATTAACTATACTTCTAGCATTGGTGTACATGCAAGTAAATACACAGCCCATGTATTTACTTTTTCCAAGATGACTCCCAGCAGTCCTCGGAATTCCCAGCACCTTGCTTTCCAGGCTGTTGCTCATTCAAATAGAAGCAGTGCAAGAATCAGTTTCGCATCTGCCTATGGGTGCTGTTAATCTTTTAGGCTGTGAATTCCCCCCCCCCCCCACCCAAACTAGCAGTGTTCCGACTCACCTAACACTGCCTCAATAGCATCAGCAAATATTCTTGCACCCTCTCTATTTAAGTGTATCCTATCTCTGTAGTAGTCTCTCCTGTTAACAAGCATAGACCATAATGAAAAAAATTCTGAAAAGTTGAAAATAACATACCGCTTCTGTTTAGTTTCAAACTCATCAAACATGGTGCAACAGCATCAGTCCAGAAACTTTATTGCCACACCTCATATGCTTGTTTTTTGCAAGAAGAGTTTGCTGCTTCTATTCTCACAATCAGCAGCAACTGGATTTTTAGACAGGATCATATATGTTTATAATGGCTGTAACACTAACTTCTAACCTTTCTTGGCATAAGCATACCATAAGCCATTAATTTTCTTCTAAAGAGCTCTTATTGACTGTGTTACTGCTAGACTTTGAAAACTTTATTCAAAAGAGGTTAATGGGGTTAATTAATGATCTCTCACAAATTTACTCCCCTCTCTTCTACAGAGTTTTCATGGTCACTGTTGTTTTGAATTAGCATTTGTAATTATGTCTTTTTATTTCGAATCTAGTCTTACACACTTACATGACTAATTGATGGAAGTTCCAAACTTGTCAAAGCAGCTACTTTATTTATTTCTTCTAAATTGTTTTTTGGACCCTTTTATATATCTTGAAACCTATATTATACAGATTTCAGGTATGTTATGTCTTTTCAATGGTGAACCATTAACTCATGAATATGAGTTGTTTGTGAATGATGAATATCATGGAGAAAAAAAAAAAAATGGAATAAGTGAGTAAATTTTTTGGCGTTAAAAAAAACCATTTTTACTGGTGTTATTTGGAAAAGAGTGTTACGTTACCTAGAAATCGTCACGAAACCAGATGCGCATGCGTTGTACTTGTTGCTGCAGTGACACAACAAGTGCAGTAATGCAACAAGTACAGTGGTGCCTCTGTAGCCAGGTGGGAAGGAGCAGCAGTGCGTAGCACACGCTTCTTGATTAGACCGGGGTTCAAGCCCGTCACCACCAAATACGGAGGATGCGGAAAGGTCAGGGAATGACCACTGCATATCCCGGAGCAATATGGCCTTAGTTGCTAATGCTCCTAAAAACCAAAATAACAAACATCTTGATTATATACGTTTCATTTTTCCTAGCATAACAGCTTATATTTGCAAAAGGCTTTGAGTAGTGAAAATCATACAAATGCAAATTTTGGAACTTGGTTATCTTTTGGATTCGATTTTTGACTGTTCTGTAATTGGCATTTTTAAATGGCTTTGTCCATAAAAACTTTTAATAGTTTTTAATGCTTTTATGTTTACTTATATTTTCCCATGTTGAATTTATCTAGGAAAGTTGGCTGTAACAAGAATTTATGATGATAAACAGTTACCAACAACGAGTTGAATTAAAATGCTAGTAGGTCCTACATGAACAATATATTCAATTTTTTGATCAGTTATCTATTTAAAATGATGGTTTTATGAATTGCCATTGTTAATCCAATGGCAAATATGGTCACCATGTTCGGCATGGTGACTGAGAAATCCAGCTTGGCAACTGATATTTTTACAGGTTGGATTGGCATCTATGAGGTTGAAATATTTTAATGTTTAATGTGGTTACTTCTTTATTATATATGTTTAATTTTTCCTAATTTAAAAGCCTATATTAGCCAAAGGCTTTGAGTATCAGAATTCATATCAGTACAAATTCTGGAACTTGGCTGATCCACCTTGAGGAAAAAAAAAAAATAAAAGAAAAGATGGATTTTTTTTTTCATCAGTTATCTGTTTAAAATGATTTTATGAACTGCTATATTTACTCTAATTAGCAGGTCTTGACAAACATGGTCACCATGTTTGGCATGGTGAGTAAGAAATCCAAACCACCACTTTTTTACAGGTTGAAGTGCCAGTTCTTTATTTTACAAATGCTGTGGTCTGTATGTCACAAGGATTGGCATGACCTGTACAGTACAATGGACTCTTAGTACGGACACTGCCTGTTGACAACATTATTTTACTGAACGAATTTTATTGGTTGCAGAAATGAGATGAAGGACAAAAAGCACAAATAATCACATATGGATTTCATTTGGATAGTGAGAAAATAAAAGTTACCTGTAGAACATTTTGTAATAAATTTATTATTCAACATCAGTATAGCAAACTTTATCCTTCTTAACTGATCAGAAAGAAAGAAAATAAATATTTGAAGATTGTGCATTTGTGAAAATATTTATGCAGTTTATCTTATCTTTTTTTGCATGTACAATGGTGTAAGTTGAGTGTTTGTAATTTCAAGAACAACCTGATAACTTATCATCCCTTGTTGTCCTTTTTTGATTTGTGACACAACAGTAATAGTTAATATATTCTTTATAATTAATGTAGCATATGGATAAAACTTAAATGTCAAGAAATTTAAAAGCTTTTAATTTTCAGAGTTTAATATCAAGAGATTGTCCAATATGATTGTGTGAGGTTGATTGATACTGGCTGATTGGAAGTTGGCATTATGTGAATTCAGTGTACTGTGTAATTGTCTGTTTTATAAGACTCCTTAAAATATTTTTTTAGTATGCTATCCCATCTGGCAACTGACTTTTACAGTGGCACCTCAATCATGAACAAGTTTGTTGAGGCCTGCTAATTAGCAATTTGTTTTGTAATTCTTTTCCTCTACTTTTGAAAAAAAAAAAAAAAAAAAAAAGTATATTGATGTACATTAAGATAAGCAGTTAATAAGGAAAGATGTCTTTATCCAGATCTCTGATTATTTTATGATACCGTCCATTGGAAAACTAGCAGAGCAACCTTTTAGCTCTCTTCAGGAAAGTGAAGAAATTCCCACTGATTACACAAAACTGTTTGATACCAAATTATTCCAACTTGACAATAGCATTCTTCCTAAAGTAATAAAGTAAGTAGAAATAATAATTATGCAAAGTGTATTTTATACATTTTTTAAAGGTTTTCACTTGTATTGCATTACTTACATTAAAAAAAAATACTGATGTTGAAATTGTTTATATTTATTGAGCTATATTACTAGAGAAGGGTTGCTGAACTTCTTTACCATAGTGGAGCCAAATTATTCCTAAGGCAGCACATATCTGCAAGTGTCTAACCCTGAAATTGTACTCCCCCCCAAACACACACACACACACACACTACTAATCTTGTGTTAAAAAAAATAAATATAATCTGGCACTCTCACAAATTTAATCTTTTTTAGAATGTCCTATTTAATTTTCAATGACAAGTTTTTCTGATAGCTTTTTACCTTTTTATGTTATCATTAACTGACTCACTTGTTCTCCTTGAGACCATTTTAAAAAATCAATTACACGGGCACAGAATGTAGATAAATAATACATTGGCAAGAATTAACTGGACACCAAAACTGAACTGAAAAGAGAATTGCTGAGTGTTGCTAATATGCAGTGGCAAATAAAGGCTGCTGTCAGGAAATGACAGTTCCAAAAGTTTTATAAATAATTCTTCAATAAATTTCAGTTAATTAGAACCCCTGAGTGGTCATTTCATAATGCTTCCAAGATATATAAAGTGTAAGATAGAATGTAAGGTGTAGAAAGCATACACTTCTGCAATATGCAAGAAGTGGTTCATGTGAACATGATGCTTTACAGCTGTGGACAGAGGACACTTGTGCTAGTACAAGCTACAGAAAAGTAACAGAAAAATGTAAATTACTGATGGAAGTGAAAAATAACTTTTGAGGCAATAAACAGACAGCTAACGCTGTGCAGCATTTCCAGTTTGGCTCGGAATTCAGCTGTTTTTTTGTTGATTTTGTTAAAAATAAATTGAAGAATCAAAGAACATCTCTTCAAAGTCACGTGCTGTGAATTGCATTTGATTGGAAAATGGAACTGAAGAGCATTAAAATAGTCCTTTTTTTTCTTCAATGGTGTCTCTCAGGCACCCTTGTGTGCACTCTCATGTTTGGAGTGAATAGCACTATTCCTTGAAACAGAGAACAAGTCAGGGTAGGGTACAGACAACTAAGTGGATTCCGGTTAATTGGGACTAGTGCATTTTGGCCTTTGCATCACTGAGGCAGCCGCGATTACGCGGCTGCCCCAGTGCCGCGAAGTTTCAAGTAAATAGTTAAAAATACAGTATCAGTCGTAACAATTGATCCTCTATACAATCAAATCACATTACAACGGACTCACCATAGTAAAGTACTGTTCGCTATACGATATGCTGTAAGCGCCAGTCATTGTGATCACACTTGTGAATTGAATTTTAATTCTATTAAACAGCGATTCTAATAAATGAAAATAGAGGAATATTATAAAAGTAAAGATATATTAAGCACAATTTTATAGTTTATTACTTTACCAGTTAAAAAATTAAATGATATGTGAAAATCGGAAGAATATTTTCCACAGTTTAGCAAAATAAAAATAAATTTACTCTTCACATGCATAGCTAAATTAATACATAATGTAATATGTACATACTAACTAGTTGATATTTCTGTTCACTGACATTTTTTTTGGGGGGGGGGGTAAAATTTAACACAGTAAAAAAATAAGCAATGAATAAAAAAGAAAATGGTACTCACAAATTGCAATTAACACAATTCGTGCAAGTGAGATATGGAATAACAAGTTAAGAAACTTAAAAAATAGAAATGAAGAGAAGATTCTGAAAAATTATATTTTTTATATGATTGAAGATTTCATGGAAGGGGTAGGTAGTTGTTGGCGCATTGGCTTCTGTGGCCATAATGCACCTCCCAAGGTTTATGCAGTACTTTGATCCAAGCCCGAGGCGGGATTCGAGCGGAAACACATTTCACCGTAATAACAATAAAAACCCACGGAATTCCAACTGTTGGTATTATTGCAATTTCAATAACATCGAGTTTACTATCAGTTTATAATAGATTTCACTTATAGAAAAGTACAATAAACTGGAAACTGTTAATTGTTTTATGGTTGTGACCTTCAGAAATCCAACCAGACCATGTAGAAAGGTTGGAGACAATTGCAGGGTAATCTCAAGTGCTGCGATATCCTGCTCCGATTAAACTGCATGTTGTCCCAATTAAGCGAAGGAAATCCTGGCTATTTTCTTGATTTGGTTCTGTTTAAGATTTGTCCCAAATAAATGGCTGCCCCGATTAACCGGTGCCCCAAATAACCGGAATCCGCTGTATGTGAAAATATATGGAGTAAATTGCATGCGTTCTCTATTCGATTTGCCTGCTTTGCTGAATGAAAAACCCCCAGTTTCTGGGAAAATAAAAAAAAAAACCTTGCTACCTATGCCTGAGACCAACTAACTCAGCCACGGAGTGAAAAAAAGCCCATAAAAGTTCATCATCGGGATTCAAACTTGCGCCTTTTCCGCCTGGTATGGGAAGGATGGCGACGATACCACATTACTTTTTTTTTTTTTGTTTGTTTTTTTGTTAGTTGTTGGTGCATCGGCTTCTGTGGCCATAATGCACCTCCCAAAGTTTTTGCATTACTCTGATCCAAGCCCGAGACGGTTTGAACCCGCGACCTTTGGGTTGCCAGGCAGGCAGGTACTTTACCCATCCGGCTAGCCCGGTCAGTGCCACATTACTACTTGCACAGACTAAACTTCATATAATAAAGAAAAATAGAATGGGTTGTAAGTTGGCAGAATATAACATTGGATCGTCAACATGTGTTTTTTATGTGCTGTTAATCAAATTGCATTCTTATTTAGCCTCATTATTTCTGCATTAAATATATTAATAATAAAACTTTCTAGATAATGGAAAAATCGAAATAACGTCACCTTGAATCCCTGAAGGTGCCATTATTCTGAATGTCTACTGTATGTTGATTTTTCTGTACCATGAAGAATTAAGGCAAATTAGTACAGCATAGCTCCTTTGACGTGGCCAATATGCACTGAAAGTGTGAAACAGTGTCTACCTCCATTTTATTTTCTCACATTAGTTGTTATCTCATTATGTCTTTACACATTATACACAAATTCTACCGTACTATATTTTTCTTTGAAGGTAGACCGAGTTTCATATTGTGTTTTCTGTGTGGTTGAAGAACATGAAAGGGCTAAGAACTGATAGGTCTAATCAGTATTCCCTGGATTTTGGCATGCATTAAATTTCTACAGCTGCTGACAGTGGGGTACATAAAAAAAAAATCTTATTTTTCATATATTCCCTATAGGAAAAAAGAGAACAGCACACGGTCTGAGTATAATGAAATCATAAACAGCATGTGTACCCTGTACGCACTAAAGATGTTTATTTTACGTGAAAACATCTTTGGCTTGGATGATCTGTGTATTTTTTTAACACAATAATCATCCATTCTCCGAGACAAATGATTGACCATCGAATTAACATTTACAGGAACATTTATAATTTCGCCCAAAATTCCGTATTCGCCAAAGTCTTAGTCTTCTAATTTATATGAATGGTATACGAGGAGAAATGAGTCGCTCGGTCACTAAATGCAATCTAGGCGGATGAGGTGGAATAACAGGATAAACGAAAAATTTCCTGTTTGAATTTGTTGGAATGGAATCATTTTTGAGCAATGCTCAACAAGTATTACAAGCCTTCATAGTTGTTACATCTGAAGTTGGAAATTTTAGAAGTAACGGGTAACTTCCTGGAGTGCACAATTTTACATCATTTTCATACCATAATCGATCACAGATATCGCAAACAGCTCCAAATGTATTTTTCAAAAATTGTCATTCAAATTCTTTATAGAAGTTATGGTCACGTTTGATGTTCTTGTCAATGATTTCATGCTCGACTACTGTTGAAATCTGTGGAGGATCTACAACAGGCGATTGAGCTGAAATATGATTTTTTCTTTTTGGATGATGCAATCGAAACTGGTTGTTGTAGTATACTCTGTCTAGCTGGTTCAGGAATTAATTAAAAATCCTAAGGTAATTCATTTGAACTCAAATCTTCTGGATCAAAATCTTCAGGAAGTTCTTGAATATAATTTCGTGATGTCGACGGTCCAGCTTCTTGATGAGACGTTGATGTTGATCAAAGTCTTAAGAAGCATATTTTTTTAAACCCTGCATTTTTTTCACTCTCTATGTTTTTGAATTCATTCTTTTGTCAACATCAGAGGCTTCTTCGGTGACTTTGAAGCTTTTATTCTTGCATATTTTCTTGATTTCACTCAGCTGGAGTTTTAGCCATCTTTGAAATAGTTTTATAGGTTGTTAACTGAAATTGGATTTGGTATTTTTACAATTCAATAGTTAGCGAAATCCCTTTTGTAGACTAGTATGACATCATAACCAAAAACTACTGCAAGAAGTGATTGTTGTATTGTTGCACTCTTGAATCAAAACAATTTAAATTTTTAAACGGTTTAATCAAAACTTACTTACTCTACTTAGAATGTTGATCAGAATCTTGAGAAGCAGATTTTATTAAAGGCTGCATTTTTTTCGTTCTCTGAACTCATTCTTTTTTGACACAAGAGGCTTCTTCAGTGGCTTTGAAGCTTTTATTCTTGCATAATATTACTACCCGCAGCTTACTCTACTGAATCAACGTTAGTGACTGAGTTAGCTTTGTTAGCCCATTTAGGAAGGACGTTATTTGCATCATTTAAAATCTAACAGCCACCTAATAGGAAATGATGTCAATTGTGTCATTTCCATAAGAAAAATTTTGTTACCAATTGATTTTACTTTAGTGCCACACTTTTCATGTGAAAACATAGGTGTTTTTACATGAAAAGTTTGGGCTGTGTGAGGGCACTACACACCAAATATACAATCAAGGTGTTGACTATTTAGGCATGTCGTGACTGCAGTGGTATACCACCTTGTTAAAAAAAAACACACCTGGTTTCTCTGACATTTAAGCATCAGCCATAGTTCCAACATATTGAGTATGAAGTGCAAGCCAAAAGTTTCTGAATTGGAGCAATAAAAATTAATTTAGAGTTATATTAGTTACATGTTGGCATTGTCCGCTTCAAAGTAGTTCCTACCCCAGAGTTTATAATTTCATCCCAGTTCTTCCCACTGTTTGAAGCATTGCTGGAAACCTGTTTCATGATGTAATCCAACACTTTCTGCAGTTCAGCTTAAATTTAATTTCTTCAAATCTTTGTTCTTTTAATTGGATTTTCAATTTGGGGAACATGAGAATTTAAAGTCAGATCAAGTCTGGTGGTGTGGAATAGGAGGATTTCAACCCTGAACCTATTTTCTCTGGGTGCCATTCCTTTTAAGGCTTAATCAATTTTACTAACAAAATCACTTCCTTTGAAATTATAAATAAGTTTACCAACTAGTGTTTCTCTTCATTTCCTTGGCCAGAAGTGATATTGATTCGGTAATATCTGAATTGACACAGCATTTTCAATCCTTGCACAAAATCTGTAACTTATTTGGAACCCTATGGACCTTTCAGGATTTAACAGATGAACAAATAAAAGCCTCAGCACAAAAATTGCAACAGAAATATGCTAAGGACATTTCACATTGAAATATATGATGAACTAGTATTTATGCTGAAAATTTACAGAACAAACTTTGGTTGAAAACTAACACCAGCAGATTTGCTACAGAGCATAATTGGAAACTAATCTCAGTGAATTTTTTCCAAATTTGTCTGTAGCACTTAAGAATGTTCTACTTGCTTCCATGGAAAGAGGCTTTAGTGTTGAAGAGAGTGAAGGATTCTATCAGATTTAGAGTGTTTGAAAAAAGACTGAATGGATTATCAATTCTTCACATAAATTCGGACATTGCGTGGACAGTAGATTTTTCAAATATAATAAAGGAATTTGCAAAAAAATAAAGCTCAAAGCATTTTAAAATTAATTTTAATTCCTTTCAAATTTCAATTTGGGTAATGTTATTCAGGTTGTCAAATTATGTCTCAAGTAAATGCATGTGGAAATTGTGGACCATTGTATTCAGTATGATAAATACAATATACTGAAAAATGAGTTACATCTAGATAAATGAACAAAATGTTTTCCAGGCTGATAAAGAACAACTGCTTTTTTCATGAGGAGATGCTAAATATATCTAGGTGGTGTCTCAATCAGAGAAAGTGTTTTTATATATTAAGTGCAAGCCAAATGTTCCCAGACTGGCTGAGTGGAGCACTAGCCACATGTAGTTTAGCAGTGTGTCATTATTTATCACTGAACTAATTTATTGTGAGTTAATGTAGCAAGTTTTGTGCCAATAGAATATTGTGCTTTTATGCAATTAGTGTTTAAGTGCATTTTTGTTGAGTGTGCCTTGGGACTTTTGTAACCAAGTAAGATGACAGATATTAAGAAACATCAAATTTTGCCATAAACTTGGGAGAACAGCTTCCTGAGACTTAAAATGCTTAAATAAGTGTTTGGTGATGATGCTGTAGGCAGAACAAGAACTTTTCAATGGTATTCACATATCCAAGACATCCAAACTGCAGTTGAGGATTTTAGGTTCTCAGGTCATCTCTCATCAAGACAGACTGATGAAAATGTTGGGAAAGTGCATATCACAAATAACAATTAATGATACATGAATCATTAATGTAATATCAATTAATGTATTGTGATAGGACTAGAAAGCCATATTGATTAATGTGATGTTTTAGGCTTATCACACAGTACAGGCCATTGCATTTTAATTGAAAATTTAAACATGAAGCAGATTGCTACAAATTTGTGCCTCAGTTGCTGAGTGACGAACAGAAACAGAACCTGCATTTTTTCAGGGACCTGCAAGCACAGGGCAGAAACTTTCTGTCTTTTCTTTTTTTCCAAAATGATGAAAGGTGGATGAAAGCTGGGTTTATAGTTATGACCCAGAAACAAAGCAGTGGTCCTCTCAGTGGAAAAGTCCAAGGGCATGCTGATTACTTTCTTTGAGGAATTGTTCATCAGGAGTTTCCTCTACCATGTAAATTGGCAGTTCTATATCGGGGGTCCTAAAGGTGTTTTAGGGAAGATGGTAGGAGAAAACACCCAGACAGATGGAGCACTCATTATTGACTTCCGCATCAAAACAATGTTCTGTTCCACACAGATTTGTCAGGTAAGCAGTTTTTAGCCAAGAACAAAATTCAGTGGTCCCGCATCCTTCTAACCATCTCTCTGAGGCATTCCTTCCCTCGGGATGGAATGGAATACATTTCTTGGAAAAGAAGGCATGGAAAACATTCTAATTCCTTTCCTTGCATTCCCAATCCTCTCCCACTCTTTTGAGCAGTAGCCAATAAGTGATCATAAAATATATTATTGTATCATTAATTCACAAATAGAATGATGCATATATAATAAATAATTTTTATTTAAGTTAATTTGAAACGTTCAATCGCTTTCATGCATACCATGTTTTTTTACATAAAAGACTGTTGTGGCAGCCTTGGCCCAGGACAATAGTTCTGCTATCCCCCCCCCCCATCTAGGCCTGCAGATTTACCGCCACTGCTCGTATTCTGCACTATCCAGGCATATATGCATGCCTTGCCTGGGTGTTATGTCACTACCATATTGGTTGTGTTCAGTTCCCTGGAAGGAAGTTGCAGTCAATGGTTTCTAGGGTTAAATTGACCATCCCTTGCTGCAACAAAGCAAATTTAGTTTGTCAGATTACATGCCCAGATTGCAGGGTTTGTTACATTGGTGAGTCTGATCAGAGACTTTGTGATCATATTTCAGAGGACGAGATATTTGTCTAGTGCTCTGAAATATGATAGAGGTATTTGTCAGTCAATTTTTCCTGCTCTGCTATTGCGGAACATTATTAGTGGGAGCAGCAGTGAATTTAAACCCATGTTATAATATTGAAATTTTGGACTGCACTCATGACGCTCATCGCTGTTCCTAGGTAGAAATGCTTCGTATAGCTGTGGCGGGTTCCAGCATTAATCGCAGTTGTGGAACCTACATACACCCTATTATGGAAGCAGTCATTTTGGATGATGAGAAATGGTGAGCTAATAAAATAGTTAACATGCATTGTCCTACTGCTGCAGAGTCAGTTGGCTGATTTTTCTTTCCCCCCCTCCTTTTTTGCCATCCATGATCAGTATTAGTTTGGTTTTAGTGCACATGTTGCACCTCTGCAGATTTAATGACGTGTGTGTGTCATATCTTCTTGTCTAAGTTGATAAAGGGGCACATCGCTCCGATAGCTACTTAGTGTATGTGTTTTAATGTTCTTAGTCTTTATATGTTTATCGCTTTTGTATAAAGTATTTTAATATTTTCCATATACTTTCTTTTATTTCTTAATACCTACTGTATATATTTTTTAATAAAGTTTTATTTTAACATTTTGCTGGTTGTAGTAATATTTATTTATAGTATGCTTATTCCCAGTGGTGTATTTGGGCCGGAATGCACACCAGAACGATGTTCCAGTACTTTTTTCTAAATGTCATAATAGAAAATTATTAAATCTATACACCTAATATTATGAAACAATGACATAAACAAAGGCCAGGTGGGAAGGAGCAGCAGTGCGTAGCACATGCTTCTTGATTAGACCGGGGTTCGAGCCTGTCACCACCAAATACGGAGGATGCGGAAAGGTCAGGGAATGACCACCGCACCGGAGCAATATGGCCTTAGTTGCTAATGCTCCTAAAAACCAAAATAACATCAACAGCATAATCAAAGGGGATGGAGAACTAAAATATCTACTTTACCCTTTGCTACTAAAAATATATATTAATAGTAATCTTTAAAATTAATAAATTTCTTTAAAAATTTATTTAAAAACAAAAATATAAATTGCTCAATGAAACTTGAACGTTTCTTACTAAAGTACAATGTGTTAGATAAAGAGATCCAACAATGGCAAGTTTGTTGTTTATTAAACTACGCGGTCCACCATTACAATTATTGAATCCAAATTTTTATGTCCGAACTTGGTTGGGGTCCCATCATTCTGCTGGTGATCAACAAACAAAAAGGGCACTCACACAAGAATACATAATTGATCCTGTATGGGAATTTCTATGATTCTTCTGAACAGTATTTTTTATATTATTTTGGAGTTTTTGTTTTCATTTTTTTCTTTTCTGATTTTTTAAATTTTTTGTCTTTGTTTTTTACTTTTGAAATTTTTATTTAATAGTTATAAATAAATACTGAACAAATATTCTAATTTAGCTTATTTATTTTTGCAAATGGAAAAAAGCGCAGGTAACTATTTATAGTTAATTGATGAGTGTTCCGGTACGATTTTTTTAGCAATACACCTCTGCTTATTCCCAGTGCTCAAGGTCTTTTTGCTACTATTCATTTGCATTGAGTGGGAATGGCATACTGAAACAAAAACAACTCACAATGAGCCATTTTTGGATCAGTTATTAACATATAGTGAAAAATGGCTTATATTATTATTATTAGCTATATGGTGCAAGGAAGCCTGAGGCTTATGCTGCACCAGCCGAAAAAAAAAAAAAAAAAATTCTGAATTACCCTGAGAGAGAGAGAGAGAGAGAGAGTGAGCAAAAATCAGAAGTAGAATGGAATCACCTTGGCAGACCCTGGGTGTGCCAAGCTCATACTCATCAGATGTGAGCCCCTGGGGTTAAATATCATTCTGTTAACCTTACCACGCACACTCATCAAAGAACTCACTTCACTAACAGAAGATTTTGCTCTGTGTTTGAATGGGAATTGGTGGAACACAACTGGTATTATCCATTACAAGCTTCTACCCTTTGTCCAAACAGTTTTAGGGAACAATGGTGTGTGTGTGCGTGCGTGCGTGTTTGAATTTTATCCTAAAAATCTACATGGATGTTTTAGTCACCTAATAGTTGCCCCAGCTGTGCAAATTTTCTTATAAGCACATTATCTTATGTTTCAGGGCTATAGAAGAGTTGAACATGAAGCATGAACCTTTGAGGCTTATCAGTCCACAGTTTGAAACCCCTTTGCCTTTGCTGCAACCTGCTGTAGGTATATTTTAACTAAACAATAATGTATTTATAAGCTATTATAGTATAATCTTGGTAACTTGTTTACCTCTACTGATTGTGACAAATAAACCAACAAAATTAAAAATGGAATGGTATAAATCAGTGGAATGGTGGTTGGAATTTGGAGGGGGCAACAAAAAAAAAAAGACAAGACAAAATAAGCAGTGTGACAAACTTCTGAGATTATACTGTATATTCATGTTAATGGAATTTTTCATAGGTTTTATCTTTTTAATTTATGGTATTTAAACTCTTCACTCAAGTCTCTGTGGGTGCCTAGTTTCCAGATGCTGAAATTTACAAAACTCAAATTGTTCTTGGTAACGGTATCCATTTTATGCTTCTGACTAATTTTGTTGCTCTTCTCTGCATCCATTTCAATTGACCTACATCCTTGCTAAAATGAAGCTTCTAATCCTGCAGTAGTACTCAACATGTGGCCTACCCATTGTCTTATACAATGAACTAATTACCTCCTTGTCCCCTCTGACAAAATTCCTGTGTGTCAATGACAGAATCCCATAATAGCATATTATGATCACTGTCAACCTGATAACTTTTTTAAAATCAGAACACATACTTAATATGCTTACATCAATAAATATTAAAAACAGTAAGAGACCCAACAAAGAACCCTGAGGGATCCCAGTCATAACATTAATCCAAGAAGAGCAGGGGATATTAACAGCCACTCTGTCTTCTGCTACTTAACCATCCCTTTATCAAACAGCAGTAACTTGGTTCTAATGCTGTACTGCCCCAATTTGCACAGCAGTTGGAACAGTATCAGAAGTCTTACTAAACTCAAAGTATATGGTCTTAAAATTATTGTTTACATCTAGTTCCTTTTTAACTACAGTAGAGCGTCAGTTATCTGGAATAATTGATGTCAGACCTCTTCCGGATAGCCATATTTTCTGGATAATCGAACATAAGGTAAGGTTAAATAAATTTAATTGATGTAGTAAATAATTAAGATTAATTAAATAAAAAAAAATTATAAACCAATCTCGGAAAATAGAAACACCCAACCAGGCATTTTTATTTTTATACAAAACAGGAAAATTAGAAATATTCTGCGTGTTCCGGTAGCATCTGAACACATAGCAATTGTAACTCGCTCTTTCCTCATCTTAAAACCTTGTGCAGGCATTTCTCTTTTAGTGGCTAGGGTTTTTCTGGGGAATGCTTTCCATAATAAATTTGCTGATGAGACTAGTGGGAGTCAGAAGTGTTCAAAGCCGTTAAGTGGATTTTCTTATTTATTGATTTGAAATTATTGTTTTTCTAAAACTTTTGATTTAAATTTAGTAGTATAGCATTATTTTGTGATTTTCTGATTAATCTGGTGTATTTATTCTTTACTTGGCCTTGTAATTGCATAAAAGTATCGGTAAGGGTATCAAATCCACGTGTTACAAGTTGCAACTCCACTGAACAAGACGTTTTTTAGCCATATTTAGCCGATTTATTGACCAATTGTTACAACAAATTATTTTCTATAAGCAGTTTATAGACCTAGTTAGGAGCCTTAGTTTATTCTGAATTGAGACAGCGAGATTTGTTAATTAAAAGTTAACTAATACTTAAGTGTCTGTAGCAAGTCTTGGCGGCAAGTTACGAACAGTAACTTGCCGCCAATGTTATACGACACAACGTTATATCCTGAACTAGATAGCGTAAGCTTAGTATAGTACAGCATATAATATAATATTGTCAATTAATCAGTAAAATCTATTAATTTTGTTAAATTTGGTTGTCAATTAAATTGTACTTTTAACAAAATGCATAAAACGACTTAGATTACAAATGTAACATAATTAATAAACACATAATTTGATACAGAAGTTATATAAACGGAACTCGTAGATAATACTCGATACTGAAAAATATATATAACGTTATAACTGTATTGGGATACAAGTTTAGGGTTATAATATTGTACTGAAATTGAAATTTTATTGAAATTAAATCGAAATCATGACTCAGACCAGAGCAGCAAAGCAAAAGGTTGAAGCTAATGGGAGTGTTGTGGCTCAGGGGAGAATTGAGGGGAATAAACACATAATTTGATACAGAAGTTATATAAACGGAACTCGTAGATAATACTCGATACTGAAAAATATATATAACGTTATAACTGTGTTGGGATACAAGTTTAGGGTTATAATATTGTACTGAAATTGAAATTAAATCGAAATCATGACTCAGACCAGAGCAGCAAAGCAAACGGTTGAAGCTAATGGGAGTGCTGTGGCTCAGGGGAGAATTGAGGGGGGGGGGCAGTTGCCTTCTGAATCACAACCTTTTAAAATGCACTGCTTGCATGATGTTTGTGGAGCAATCGGGTACGGGACTTGATATTGCCATGGGGGGGGGGTGTCTGTGTGTGTGCGCGATGCAAGGAATGTAACGAAATCAGCCGACAACTCAGCCTTGTTATGGGACTATATGAGAGCTTGAAGGACAGGGTGGATGCCCTCGAAGGATCTAAATTGAGGGGCCCATCAAGCTCTCAGCTGCCCACATCAGTGCCACAGCTTGCACTTGGTCATCACACAACACAGCGGCAACCCCCAAGGCAGAATGCACTGGTCCCACAGGAACTAGTAGTTATTGGTGATTCTATTGTCAGGGAAACGGGGAACATGCTTTGTAAAAAGGATAGGTGAAACAGAAACGGGGAACATGCTTTGCAAAAAGGATAGGTGAAACAGGACCTGGGTATGTCTGCCAGGGGCAAAGGTTGATGATGTTGTAGAGCGGATATCATCTTTTAAGGGCACAAAAGGTGATATAGTTGTACACATTGGCACTAATGTTATTAAGAGTAGGAGACCGGCAGAATTACTTAACAAGTACAGGTTACTGTTGAAAAAAAGCCGTGAATTAGGGTTGAATTTGAAAGTGTCTGCAATTCTGCCCAGACACGATAGGAGGGAGTATATGAGAGCCTTGTCGATCAATTCGGCCCTGGGAAGATTGTGCAAGGCTCAAGGGGTAAAATTTTTTTCAGCCTGGTCTGTGCTTGTTAACAGGAGAGACTGCTTCTACAGGAATGGGACACACTTAAATAGAAAGGGTGCAAGAATATTTGTTGCACCCTTTAGGCACTGTGCAAGAAGAACAGTGCCCATGGAAGTATCTGTAGAAGAGGCATGCAGCAGAAACAGTGCATCTGTGAGAAAGCGAGTGGAGAGACTCTGTTAGAGATGAATCATTAATTAACCTAACTGCCCTCTTCTGAATGGAATCAAGAAGCCTGAGACAGGTTTTGGGGGCACCACCCCAGATGTGGGAACAATATTCCATGCAGTGCGGATTTGTGATTTATACAGAGTGAGCAGCTGTTTGGAAGAAAAGTAACGCTCAGAGGGAAAGAGAAAACCAAGTTTTTTAGATGCGGAGGAAGCAATATTTGTAATGTGCTTGTGCCAAGAGAGATTAGAAGTCAGGGTAATCCCCAAAAGAGATATGTCATTTTGCCTAGAAATGGGAATGTCACTAAAGATAAGCATAGGAGCAGAAGAATCCTTTTTGCGAGATATAAGACAAGACTGAGTTTTAGAAGGGTTGAAATCAACTAAGTTGTCTTTGCCCCACTGGAGAATTACCTGAAGATCGGCATTTAAGGAATTGGTAGCAGATATTCGAGAAGTTGAAACTGATTGAGCAGGACAAGGTTTCTCAAAATGGAAAGTGGAATGCAGTGTGCTATCATCGGCAAAACTATGGATAGGATTTTCAGTCCATGGAAGAAGGTCATTAATATAGAAGAGGAAAAGAGTGGGGGAAAGAACTGAACCTTGCGGGACACCGGCATTAGTGGAGAAGTTAGAAGACAGAGAGCCATCTACCATCACCCTTATTGAGCGATCAGAGAGAAAACTGGAGAGCCAATTACTAAAAACAGTTGGCAAACCATAAGATGGAAGCTTGTTTAGAAGACCTTTATGCCAAACACGATCAAAAACCTTTCAGATGTCAAGACCAACTACTTGTGTTTCACCGAACCTTTCCATTGAATTAGTCCATAAATGGGTAACATAAGCCAGAATATCACCAGTGGATCGACACTGGTGATATTCTGACGGAAGGTTTCTAGGTAGTATAAGAGTTGGCGGTTAATTGATTTCTCCATTACTTTAGAAAGAGTAGAAGTAATTGGATGGGAGGGATTTGTCACCCTTTTTAGGGACTGGCTGGATATGAGCAAATTTCCAAGCAGAAGGAAAAACACCTTTGGAATAAGAAAGTAAAAAAAGGCGGCAAAGAATAGGAGTAAGTTCAGGAGCACAGGTTTTGAGAACAAGTGGAGAAATACCATCAGGACCTGGAGCTTTCTTAGCATCAAGATTCATCAAAATCCTTCTGATATCCTTTTGACGGAAGACCACAGGAGGCATTGATTGGAGCGTGTTGGGAATGGTGGGAGGTGTTTTACCAATATCATTAATACATGAGCTGGAAGAAAAATGGGATGCTAGCAGGTCAGCTTTATCCTTGGCTGAAGTGACAGCAGAATCATGTGGTTTGGACAGAGGTGGGAGCAGAGATAGGCAAAAGTTGTGGCCAATAGCTTTGGCAAGAGACCAGAATGCTCGGTTTCCATTAGGGTAAGAAGCAAGTTTTCTACTCTTAGCCTGTTCAAACTCTAGTTTCGACTGATTAATAACTGCTTTACAATTGTTGCGGGCTTTGGTGTAGGCAGAAAATGAAACTGAAGAATTAGAAACAAGCCAATTACGATATGCAACATTCTTCTCTTGGACAGCCTTAGCACATTTATTGGAAAACCAAGGTTTAGATAAAGGACTAGATTTTAAAGTGGAGTGTGGGTTAAAGGATTCCATTCCTGCAAAAATAATTTCACTGATACGATCTGAGCAAACGTCGACATCAGAAGTTTTGAAACAGTAATCTGACCAAGGAAAAGAAGAAAAGAAGTCTCGCAGGTCATCCCATTTTGCATTCTTGTAAGGCCAAACAACACGAGCTTGGAAATAGCCATGAGATAAAGGTTCCATTGGAGAAGAGACAATCGCCAAGTTGTGATCTGAAGTGCCTAAAGGACCTCTCACTTCGACCGTGTACTTAGAAGGGTTGTTTGTAAGAAAAAGATCAAGCATATTGGCTGTATGATTAGGATTGTGCGGTATTCTTGTAGGTAAATGAACAGTCTGTGCTAGGTCATCAGTAATTGCAAAAGCCTCAGCATCTCGACCTGCTGGGTCCGTGTGACTAGAAAACGGAAGCCAGCTGGAGTTGTGAACATTAAAATCACCAAGGAAATTTACCTCACAGTTAGGAAAGTAGGACTGGAGAAAGTCAAGTTGCAAAAAGAGGAAGTCAAAGAGCTCGAAGTGATTAGTGGAGTTGGGAGAACGGTAGAGACAACAGATGAATTTGACACAATGAGGTAGAGAGATTTTAAGCCAGAGAAGATCAAAGAGAGGAGATTCCAAATTGCCAAGTCTCTGACAGGGAATATCAGAATGGACATATTCACAAGTACCACCTTTGAGGGGAAAGGAAACATACAGCGAATAATTTGGGCATCTGAGTTGAGCAGTAGTCGAATCAACTTATAACTCAGATTCTGTCAGAAAAAGTACATGGGGATTGGCAGACTGCAAGTGGAAATGGACATCGTTGAGATTAGAATTGAGACCACGTATATTTGTGAAATGAATTAAGAAGTACTTGGGAGGTTTAGATCTTTTCGCAGATAAGCTTGCTCTATTAGTTTGACAATTCATGGTGTATTCAATAGTAAGAAAAAGTGAGTGGGACATGCTGTATGAAGTAATGAAATTTTTTGATATGGCATACACGTGGTAAGAATATACCCAGATCCTTGACATAACGTGGCCTCGACAATGCTCCCCGCATACACACTACTCAGACTCCCTCCAGTCACTATCTGGCAGAGTAGAGGTAGCAAGATTATACACTAGCTGATCCGGAAGCCTCCTAGAGCGTTACCAATAGGTTCGGTCCGGTGTACTAACTAGCGGCCGGCATGCGAACTCCGTTTTAGAGCTGTATCCTCGAAATGTAAGGAATATTGGATCTCGCCACGACGTTCATCATAACCTCAAAAGTCATCAATCATACTGCCTGGTGGAAGAGATAGGGAAGGTTTGACTGGAACTTAGCTCTAGAGACTAAACATGGGTTCCACCACTTCAAGCCTCCAATAATCAAAGTGGTGGTATTTCACCGGTTGATGAGAGTCATCTACCACCTAGTACTGCCTGGTAATATAGAGGGGCGGCATTCCTTCATGTGGTGTGGGTGCCACACCTCAAACCCTGCTTACGTTGGTTCACACCTGGGTGGTCACCCACCATGTACTTGTGCATGGAGGTTATACCCAGGACTACTAACAGTCCCTAACGTTGTGAAGGTGGAAGCAGAGGATTTGGCTGTCACAGACTGTCTGGACTTCGCCGAAATTGGGTCCACTTGACTTGAGTATCACCCAAATATCAGTTCCATCAGCGTTTTAGACTCCCAGGTAGCAAGTACAGCTTGTCTGGCATATCTGAGAGAAGGTCTGTGACAACCTCAAGTGGACATGGAAGAGCATAAATGGATTAGCAACTAATGAAATCAATTTCATCCTCACTAACAGAAGATATATCGTGAATGATGTTACCATCCTGAACAAGGTAAATGTTGGAAGTGATCACAGAATGCTAAGATGCACACTTGATATAGATGTAAGAAAAGAAAGGGAAAAAAACTGACTTGAGTAAATAATAAACGTCTTTGAGAACAGAAGAGGAGAAAAAGCAGTATGTACTGAAACTTAAGAACAAATTTGAGCTTCTGCACACCTTTCAGGACCAAGATATTGATGAGGAATGCGACAACTTTCTGAAAGTGATAAAGCCCGAGAAACCTATAGGTAAAAAGAAATCTAAAGAAGAAAATTAGTCACGAAACACCTGTCATGATGAACTGAAGATGACAAATGAAGAGCGAGATAAACACTGACAAGGAAAAATTGAATATACTGAGTTATGCAAAGCCATTAGAAAGAAACTCAGAGTGGACATAAGATTTAACACAAGAAAAGTAGAACAAGCATTAAGAAAAACAAAGGACTTAAATCAGCAGCCATGAGCAGTAATATAGAAAGACAAATGATACTGAAACTGAAGAAGAGCGATGGTGTACTTATAAATAGCAGAAAACTACTATAGAGAATTATACAAGGAGTGAGGGGATGATGCCAGAAGTGGGGAAGACGGATTGCAAATTAGTAACACATACGACATACCTGATATATCCTTCCTGATGAGGTAGAACGAGCATTGAAGAAAATGAAGAATCAGAAAGCCCAGTGGGAAGATGAAGTTACTGTAGAGTTGAAATTGGGAGGAAGAGACATGATACAAAAACTGGCAGGACTTCTCAAAATGCAATAGAAAAGGTGTGATACCTAAGGAGTGGAATAATGCAATCATAGTTCTGCTACATAAGAAAGGAGATAAATCAGAAATTTGAAATTATAGACCAATTAGCTTGTTATATCATCATCTACAAGTTGTTCACAAGGGTCATTACTAACAGATTAGAAAGAATACTTGATGAGAATCAACCGAAAGAGCAAGTTGGCTTTAGGACAGGATTCTCAACTATGGATCACCTTCATGTAACATCACAGCTAATGGAGAAGACGAATATAAAACAGCATTATGCCTTGCATTTGTGGTTTATGAAAAGGTATTTGTTTCAATACAGCATAAGGCAATGTTTCGGGCACTGGAAAGACAAAGCATAGATACCCCATATATCATGATTTTGAGTTAGTAAAATAATAGTAGTATACCTCAATATAGTACTTAGAACACTTCCATATGATACCCTCCAGAAATTAAAACGGAAAAAAAACAGCTTACCGGTACATTAGAGTAAAATATAAATAATCAATTTAACACATTTCAAATCAATTTAAAACAATTAAAAATCAAATTAACACAATTAAAAGAATCTAACGAAAATATTCAAAAACGATTTTCCTTCCTGAAGCTGACGCTTTTCAACCGAATGTAGTGATCACAGGAATGAAAATTACCGAATCAGGTTAAACCCGAAACTTAAATAGTGATTATTTGTCTTCGCGCATGCGCGTAAAGGTCCACGCATCGGAGATCAAATATGGCCGCCGAACATTAACAGAATTCTTGTGTAATTTAATTTCAGCGGTTTCTGCAATTAATAGTCGCGGATAATTATGTTGAACGTTAAGTATTTTGGCCTCGTTAAATAAAAAAGTGTATTTTTCGTTAATGGCATGAAAGGCTAATTCTGACGCTGCTGAACGAGAAGCACGAACTGAGGCTTCATGTTGATTTACACAAATATTAAGAGAAAATCGCGTAAAACCTTGGTATGACGAGTTGCAATCACCACAAGAAATGTTGTATACCAGATCATTAATTTGTGTTGCTAACGCAGAAAGAACCGAGCGATTGTTCAATATAATGTGTAACTTCCGTATTGGCCTAGCTACAATTTTAAATTTGGTATCTTTAAAGAATCTGTTAAGCTGTTTGTGCCACTGTTCAACGTATGGGACAGAAATAAAGTAATTTTTGATATTACTATTGTTGATTGGTATAGTATTTTGTATCCTATCCTTAGACTGGGATAGGATAGGGTATTTTATGACCTCAGCTATAAATTATACAATATCACTAAAGGGTCTTTCATCAGTAAAGATCAATCCAAAGTACTAATCCATCAGCAACATCAAGTTGGTTATCTATGGCTTTCCCACACTCACTACACAAGCGTCCGGTATGATTCGGTATGTTCACTTACTTGGAAAAAAAAAAAATGCTTATCCTCATTCTTTGCCATCTTAGCCAGTGCTAAGATAGCAAATTCTCATAATCAGCTCTGGCCACCCTAACCTTTTCTGTGGTACTATTGCAGATGTAGCTGTTGTAGGTTTCAGTACTTTTCTTTGTTTTGTAACTTTCCCATGCCATCTTTTTCCACTCTATTAGGTTGGCTAGCTTCCTATTCATCTATCTCAGCATCCTTCTCATGTTATATTTTCTTAATGGTATATACGTGTTCTTGGCTTCTGTGATTATTGCTTTAAACATATTTTATAATTAATATATTTCTCTCTCTGCAACCTGTCCAATTCATAGATGTATATTCTTTTTGAGAAAAAAGCCATCTTTGTCTGAGGTCTGGTTATTAGAGAAGGCAAAATCTTTTTTTGAAAGAATTAGGCTGTATCTGTCACTTCACAAAAGCAGATAGTTTGTTTAGCATGACATTGAATGTTTGGTTTTATTTAGTGACAGAACATGGCTTACGTGATATCTTTGAAACAGTGTTCTGTGAAACAAATGATTAATTTTGTAAAAGCAATTTGAAAATAGTCATCAACTATTGAAAATGTAAATTCTTGAAAATTTTTCAGTATAAAAATTTTAGGAATAGATTTTTTTTTAACTGGCTCTATTTTACTTCAGATAATTAGAACACAATAATCAATATATTACATTTTCAGGTTTTCCCGCCTTCTTTTCGTGAATTGCCTAAACCAGCTTTAGAACTTTTTGATCTTGATGAGGCTTTTAGTTCTGAAAAAGCAAGATTAGCACAACTCACCAATAAATGCACAGATGCAGATCTTGAATATTATGCACGTGAATGTGGTGAAATTCTAGGAATATCTGGTAGACTGCCAGCAACAAAACGTGATGCAAAACATATATTGGAATATGTTTTTTCACAAGTGGTAGAATTTAAGAAATTAAACCAAGTAAGTATGCTTAGCTTAGAAGGTTTATTCTTTTCTAGGTAAAAATAGTTTATCCATGTGAAATTTTGGTGATGTCTAAATTGCTTTGCTTATAATAGATATTCATCATTTAATATGCACCTAAATGTGCATATCCACAAAAACTGACATCATTTTTATTTCATTAGCCAAAAAAAAAAAAAAAAAAATGAAAACTTGTTTTTCATTCTGCAGGAATGCAATACAAAAATTGGGTTTTTTTTAGGATGAAGGTCCGTTTCAGTCATCAAAAATAATTTGGGTTATTACCAAACAGTCATTTTAAATACTGGCCAGTGAAGTTCAACCTAATTTGTTTAGCCTTTTAGATTCGATAGACATTTAGATATTGAATGCAATATATTTGTCTATATTTGAACAAAAGCTTCCATCAACAGACATGTCTAAGGCGTGGGTTAAAACAGTTAGAGAACACAAGTGGAAGTGACTAATCTATTTTGTTATGCATTAAATAGGTGAAAGGTATCTACAATAAACAAATAACATCAGTGTAAAATGGTTTCTTATATAAATAATACAGTTTATTAAATAATAGTTTTTTTTTTTTGTTGTTAGGTGAAGCAAGCTCTTCTAAAGCAAAGTTTTTTAGTTGTTTAATAACTTATATTCAACAATGGAGTCGAATAACAGTGCACACATTTAAAAAAAAATAAATACAATGGCTGTTCCTCAATAAAGAATGATCATAAATTTTTTTTTTTTCACAACATACCTTTATTAATCATCCATATGGTCCTTTTAAAATCAGTCTCCATTTGATGAAATGCACTTACCTTAACATTTCTGCCATTCTTCAAAAACATGGTGGAAACCATTTTTTGACGTGCATTTGAGCATCACATCCGATGTCTTTACAGCCTCTTCTGACAACTGGAAATGTTTTCCTCGCAGCTGCTTCTTTAAATTTGGATATATATATATATAAAAATATATGCTGGAACAAACTTCCATCTTCTGTTGTGGAAGTTGACAACCATACATACATTTGGAGCAAATTGGATGGGTGAAATGGTTTTTTTTGCTGATGCTGTACAAGCTTGCTTTCTTGCATCATATGCCTCTAATAATGCAAAAAAAAAAAAAAAAAAATCGCATGCAATATCAAGATTGTAGGGCAGATGAGGAACACATTTGACATTAATGCTGGCTAAGTACTCTTGACAGTATGAGCAATGTGGGTCTTGCATTGCCGTGATGCAGCATCTACCCTCCTATGTGCAGTTCTGGTCGTTTGCAATGAATGTAATCTGAAAACTGTGCAGTGTAGTTCTGTAGTATGGGACCTTACTACAGCCAAACAGAGCCATGTTTTGCTTACTCTCTAGGTCAAATTGACGAAGTCATGTTTCATCTGTCGTTATCACCTTATGTAAAACTTCACCATCTTCAGTAACCATCTGTTGCAGCTCCCGACAAACCTGTGCAAACTTGCTGTTGCTCAGGTGTGAGTAGTCTTGGATTTTAGTGTGCACAAACACTAGCAAATGGCCATGGAGAATACTGGGCATCCTTCCTCCCAATATTCTCAACATCTCTGCCAGTTGCCTTACTGTTATATGATGATCTTCTCTCATAATTGCAGAATCAATGCTTATGGTACTGTGGTTGGAGCTCCATCTTTAAACATTCTGAACCAATTGAAAGAAGTGCTATATGGAAGTGTAGATTCACCATAAGCTTCTTTTAAAATTTCAGCCGATGTTTTCTTGAGATGGAAACAAAATCTGAGAGCAACATACTGTTCTTCACATCATGTTCATTGTTACATAGGCAAAACTGGACCGGCACAATCTTGACCGACTGCCTAGGTCACTTGTGTACATGAGTCAACTGTGAAATTAGTATTTGATGCAACTTGGTTTGGTCTTAAATTCTGCAGCTTAGCTACACTTTGCTCAATAGCAAAGAGTTCCAGTTCGTGAAAAATTAGGATCATTATTTTATGAACAGCCCTTGTAAATACTGATACGTTGTGGTGTACAATTTAGAGACATTATAACATGTTATTTCTCTTGCAAATGAACTTTCTTTAAGTACTTTTACATCTAGCAAAAGGAAGACAAAGTGTTCATCTAACTCAATGGTTTTTGACCTGTTTTTTTTAAATAACAGCACTCCTAAGTAATTTATTTTATTTTGTGGCACCCCTACTCAATTTTCTGCCTGTTAGATCTGATTCTCTCTCTCTCTCTCTCTCTTTATATATATCTAATATTAAAAAAATGTTATATGATAGTTATTAAAATAGTATAACTATAAACAAAATTACAGTTCATAATACAAATTATATATGACTAAAGAGGCCTGTGTGCTCTGGATTCATTATTATTGTAGATTATTGTTACACAGAGCGAAATGGAAGACAGAATAAATAATGACAGGTTTAATACTAATTGTAAAACACATATATTAAATACAGTATAAAAGCTTTCAGTTATTATGGTAACCTTCATCAGTTAAACTGACAGTTAAGAGCGTGGAACATGAGGGCGTGTACTGCCAGTCATGTATATGAAACTGCGTGATGCAATAGTTAATTGTTTGATGTTGAAGCCTGTGGCTGTGACGTATGTGAACGTTGCCAACGTTTGTCATTCATCAAAATGGTTGCTTCCATAATAGGGTGGACACGACATCCACTGCTTCTTTTGACCGAAGTATTAGAGCATGGGATGTTCAACAACTCCAACCAGGCACGTCACCAGTAGTAGCGGGACCTATCTACAGTCACGACATCGCAGTGTGGGTCAATGTTTTGGTGGGTTGGCCAGAAGTGTTCGGCAATGGTTGAGGGTTCTACGTCTGCTAAGCAGATGGCTCTTTCATGTTCCGAAAGACATTTGCTGAGCCGTTTCCCTTGATTTAGCGGCTAGTGCAGTCACAGCAAGAGATGGGGGTAGACAGTAGTCAATTTATAGAATGGGTCCAAACCCTATCCACCTCAGAAGATCAAATCATGGAATCATTTGATCTAGTGTCACTTTTCACCTCCATCCCAGTGGAACTTACCATCACATGTGCAAAGAAACTCTTGGATAACGACCAGATTCTTGGCAGGAGGACCGAACTAATGCCAGACAATATCTTCACCACCCCTCAGACTGTGCTTACCAGGGGGAACAATTATGTTCAACGACTCCATTTACCAATAGGTGCAAGGCACAGCCATGGGTTCCCCAGTTAGTTCAGACATGGCAAATATCGAGATGGAAGAATTAGAGGGTCGTGCAGATACGAATGTACCAGATCCCATCACCTTTTGGTGTCGCTACATGGATGATGTAGCGACACCACGCACGCACTTGAAGACAACTGTCTACCATAAACCAATGTGTGTGCTGGCCAATTTACCAACTTTTGTTCAGCATGTGTGCGCAACCATCTTCTTGTCACTGCCTGGACCTACTCTAGTTTTGTAGATGAGAGGTGCACCAAGATTGCTAAAGTCAAGGCGGATCTTTCGAGGTGTGGCTATCCCACCAATTGGCCATGTAGCGACCAACAGGAACATCCAAGGTAATGACTCAACTGCAAGCTCCTTTATCCCATACTACCCAAAACCTATCAGAGCAGGTTTATATGGTCCTAAAATCACATGGGATAAAGTGCATACAGCTCCCAGGCAGAAAGTTGTGATCCCTCATCTCTAGAGTGAAAGCACCGGATCCCACCTTAGTACAAAGTGGTCTAGTCTACTGCATCTCTTGCCGTGACTTCACTAGCTGCAACATTGGGGAAACTGGGAGACAGCTCGGCAAACGTCTTTCGGAACAAGAAAGAGCCATCTGCTTAGCAGACATAGAACCATTGGCCATTGCCAAACACTTCTGATCAACCTGCCACAACATTGACCCACATTGCGATGTCATGATTGGTCCCACCACTACGGCGACACATTTGCTTGGAGTCGTTGAACGTCACATGCTCTAATACCTCAGTCAACAGAAGCAGTGGATGTTGTGTCCACCCTATTATTGAAGCAACCATTTTGAAGAATGACAAACATTGGCAATGTTCACATACGTCACTGCTACAGGCTTCAACATCAAACAATTAACTATTGCATCACACAGTTTCATATACATGACTGGCAGTACACACCCTCATGTTCCACACTCTTAACTGTCAATTGGACGGATGAAGGTTACCATAATAACCGAAAGCTTTTATACTGTATGTATTTATTTAATAATGTGTGTTTTACAATTAGTATTAAATCTGTCATTATTTATTCTGTCTTCTGTTTTGCTCTGTGTCACACAATAATCCACAATAACAAATTATATACATATATAATTTGTTCTTTATATAGAGGTATTAAATAAACATCAATTATAGATCACCATAAAATTAAAAACATACTGTACACCTTTTTATAATGAAATAAATATAAAAAATAATAATAAAATTAGTTTAAGTAACTTAAGCCCAAATTATGTGGCACCCCTGAAATGTTGTTGTGGCACGTTGGTTGAAAACCACTGATTTAATTGAATTGATATTACAAATGAACCATAAAACTTTTGTTTCAAATATTGTCATATTTCTATTGAATGAAAATGTATAAAAATTTATAATTTGTCTCCCTAGAGTAGATACACAATAGTATTTTGAGGTACAGTCAGTCCTCATATAACATGGCAGTTGTGTTCCTAGAAACCCTTATGCAATATAAATAACAAACCTTAAGGAAAAAATGGGTTAGATGCCAACCACCCAAGATTGAACACATTTTTAACTAAATCATTACCAAACGAAATCAAAAATTGTAATAAAATATGTAAGTATTTTATTACGATTTTTACATAATAAAATATTGTTAATGTTTTTCATAAGGAAACTTGTTCCTGATCTCTTCTTTTGTTGTTCTCCCTAGAAAAGTTTGGCAGCCAGTGGGAAAATGTAATACTTTGCAATATTATAAGATTTTCTGTTATTTATAAATGTGACTTAAGCAATCCAAAGCAAAAATTAATTGCATAATTTAATGTTACATGCTCCTGTCGCATTGACCTCGATTGCATAGTACCTGTATGTTAAAATTAATATTGATCGAGATCAGTACCATACGGTACTGCTGAATTGCTTAAATATTAGCTGGGCAGTCAGTTAAACTCACTGGGCAGTGCCCCCCCATTCAATAGGTCCTGGGGAGAACACGGTCTTTGTTTCATCTTCTCTTCAAACAGATAACAGACGTTCCATCTCTTCCAATTTGTGTTTTGATCTGTCTTTTGTTGTTCCTGATATAAAAGTTGCTTTTATTTTCTCTGCATTCTTTCTAATAGTTCTCAGCATTTAGGTTATGTTATTTCCTAAACTAACCTTAAAGGTTAAGTTAGGAAATAAGGTTTCCTAACTTCATCTGTCAAGCTGACATGACAATCAATATATTTTTCTCAACTTCTATTCCCACTACCGATAATGCAGGGAGAAACTGCAAAAACTGATCTGATTATCAGTAGTGATTCATCATGCATCAAGTATCTGCAGATAAAGGAACCGCTAAGTGGCAGTGATCACAAGATGCTGAAGTGGGATTTACTCAAAGAGGTAACTAGGGGTAAAGGGAAGGGTTTTTGCTTTCATAAAGGTGACTACGGTGGTCTGAAACAGTATTTAAATTCTATACAGTAGGACCGAATGATGATGTTACCAACAGCAAATTCAAAACGGGAAGCATTCAATGAATTAATCTTAGAATCTACTAGGCTTTTCAACCAACAAAGAAATATTGTTCAAGATTTAGGCCTAAATGGATGTCAGATGAACTAATTAGATAACAAGTACTAGTTCCTGAGGGACCAGCACATTCTGCCTTGGGGATTGCCGCTGTGTTGCGTGATGACCAAGTGCAAGCTCTGGCTGTTGTTGTTGTTATTTGGTTTTTAGGAGCATTAGCAACTAAGGCCATATTGCAAGCTCTGGCGTTGATATGGGCAGCTGAGAGCCTGACGGGCCCCTCAATTTAGATCTTTCGAGGGCATCCACCCTGTCCCTCAAACTCTCATATACGCCCATAACAACGCTGAGTTGTCGCCTGATTTCCTTACACTCCTTCCATCGTGCACACACACAAAGACATCCCCCATGGCAATATCATGTTCCGTTCCAGAGAGTTCGGCAAACATTTCACAAGTCGCACATTTTTTTAGGCTCTGATGCGTCGGAGAATCGCCCCCCCTCAGTTCTCCCCCGAGTCACAGCACTCTTGCCACTTTGCGCCCATTGCTTTGCTGCTCTAGTTTGGGGCATGATACTTTAAATTAATAAAATCAATAAATTAAATTAATTAACGTAACTATAAATTAAATTAATTATAGTTACGCTATCTAATAGAAACAGTGAAGCATATTACTCTATAAATTATACATTAGAGCTACCTAAGTATATCAATTAAAAATTTGAATTCCTACCACTATATACAAAAACAATGGCTGCAAGATTCGAACGAAATAACGGTTTTACGTATATCTACAAAAACTGTTTATCTAAATTAAAATAAAAATAACCAGCGTAACTATAACTATAAGACTACGTATTAAGTACAATATAAAATAACAATTATGTAAATAAAAAGGCAAACACATCGTTTTTTCGGAGCCTGCAACTGGCAGCTGTAATTATTAGAGTCAGTGCCCTCTGACTCTGTTGTCAGATAAACGGGAAACATGCTTTGTAAAAAGGATAGGTGGAACAGAACCAGGGTAGGTCTGCCAGGGGCAAAGGTTGACGACGTTGTAGAGCGGATATCATCTTTTAATGGCACAAAAGGTGATATTGTTGTACACGTTGGCACTAATGATATTAGGAGTAGGAGACCGGCAGAATTACTTAACAAGTACAGGTCACTGTTGAACAAAAGCCGAGAATTAGGGTTGAATTTGAAAGTGTCTGCAATTCTGCCCAGACACGATAGAAGGGATTATATGATGAGAGCCTTGTCAATCGATTCGGCCCTGGAAAGAATGTGCAAGGCTCAAGGGGTAGAATTTTTTTCAGCCTGGACTGTTAACGGGAGAGACTGCTTCTATAGGGATGCGATACACTTAAATAGAAAGGGTGCAAGAATATTTGCTGATGCTATCGAGGCAGTGTTAGGTGGGTCGGAAAACTGATAGCTTGGGGGGGGATACAAGGACTAATAGTTTAACAGTAGCCAGAGGTGATTCTTGCACAACTTCTATTAAAATAAGTAGCAACCTGGTGCGTGGGGTGTTGGGGGTTTCAGGGATGGATGGCAGTCATCCTGAAATAGGTGGGTATATGGGATGTGTTAGGGTAACTAGGAATAGGAGTAGGAGCATGTATACCAATGCTAGAAGTATAGTAAATAAATTTGATGAATTTGATGTGTTGGTCAAGACATCAAAGGCGGATATTGTTGGGATAGCAGACGTGGTGTCACACAGATATAAGGAATGCTGAACTGGAATTTGGGGAGTACAATGTGTACAGAAAGGATAGACAGGGAGGAGGTGTTATGCTGTTAATTAAGAAAAACATAAAATCAAAAGAAGTGCATCCAGTTGATATAGATGAACAGGAGTCAGTTTGGTGTGACATAAGCACTGCGAAAGCAAAAATAAGAGGAGTGGGTTATAGGCCTAATGACTCGAATGAGTACAATGAACAATTGTACAGAGAAATAGAGCTAGTAAATTGGAATGTCTTATAATGGGGAATTTTAACTTCCCAAATATTGACTGGAACTTGTGGGTTGGTCACTCACAAACTAGTCACACTTTTGTGGATTTACTGAATGATTGTTTTCTGCAGCAGCATGTTTGAGGCAACCAGAGAAAGTAATACTCTTGATCTGGTTATCAGCAGTGATCATTCGTGTATTAAGAATTTGCAGATAAAGGAACCATTAGGTGGCAGTGATCACAGTGTACTGATGTGGGATTCACTTAATTAGATAGTATGAATCAGAGCTGTACTACTCGATACACCAGTGTATCGAGTAGTACAGCTCACTGTACACTGGTTTGTAATTACTAGTGTCAAGGGTGACACTAGTAATTACAGACCAGTTAGTTTAACTTCTGCTCCGGGTAAAATAATGGAGTCACTGGTTAAAGATGCATTGCAGGATCATCTAGACAAGACTGCAGCAATAATTCAGACACAGCATGGGTTTGTTAAGGGAAAGTCTTGTCTGACAAATTTGATAGGATATTATGATGTAGTTACAAAGGAAATGGATACAAAAAATAATTTTGATATCATATATTTGGATTTCAGGAAAGCTTTTGACACTGTTGCACATGGAAGACTATTGTACAAATTGGAGCAGAATGGTATTAAGGGTAAGTTGCTACAATGGATAAAAGGATGGTTAAGTGGGAGAAGACAGAGGGTGGTAATCAATGGGTGCTGCTCTTCGTGGACTAATGTTATTAGTGGTGTCCCACAGGGTTCGGTGTTAGGTCCACTGTTGTTTTGTATATTTATCAATGATACTGATGAAGGTATATCAGACTTAATGTCGAAGTTTGCAGATGATATAAAAGTTGGCAGGGTTGTTAATGACAGTAATGGCAGTGTTCTACTGCAACAGGATCTAGATAATTTGGGCAGATGGGCTAAGAAGTGGCAACTGAAGTTTAACCTTGACAAATGCAAAGTACTGCATATGGGTAGAAGTAACCCCAGAGAAACGTACCAACTGTGTGGTACTACGCTTAAGGTGGTAGAAAATGAAAAAGACTTGGGAGTAATTGTGCAATCAGATATGAAGTTTTCTGAGCAATGGAGACAGACTGCCAGGACAGGTCATGGGGTTTGTCAATGATATATAGGAATTTTGCAAGCAGGGAGAAGGAGGTTATTGTCCCTCTGTATAAGGCAATGGTCAGGCCACGCCTTGAGTACTGCATACAGGTCTGGAGGCCTTATTTTAGGAAGGATGTAGATTTACTTGAGCGTGTACAGAGAAGGGCAACAAGATTGGTGAGGGGAATGAAGGGATCCTCTTACCAAGAGAGGCTTAAGTTCTGCAAATTGCAGTGGCTGGAGACTAGGCACTTGCCCGGTGATCTGATTGAGGTGTATAAGGCCTTGAATGGGTTGAGCACGCTGAATTCTGATGGGATCCTTCCACTTGTTCAGATTACGAACCAAAGGGGGCATAAATTCAAATTAAGAAAAGACAGAGGCAGAATAGATGTGCGAAAATTTGCCTTTAGCCAGCGGGTGGTTAATTGCTGGAACAAACTTCCATCTGTCGTTGTGGAAGTTGATAGGTTGAATAAATTTAAGGAGGAACTGGACAAGCATTTGGAGTGAATGGTGTGATTTTTTTTTTTGGCTGATGCTGCATAAGCTCATACACTTGCTTTCTTGCATCACATGCCAATACTACTACTACAAGTGACAGAAGAAAAATGCATGGGATACATATAAATTAACATGTGACACAGAAGCCTATAATAGATATAAATTGGTCTGTAACCAAGTTACAAAGGAGGTTCAGCAGCTGAAGGCAGATTACGAGAAAACTTTTGCAAAGGATGCAAAAAAAAAAAAAAAAAACTTCTTTACTTATGTAAACTCTAGAAGGAAGGAGATGAATCAGATTGGTCCACTTGATATTGATGATTCAACTGTTGATGATCCTACTCAAGTAGCTAACAAACTAAATGAATATTTTGCATCTACATTCACACATGAGGAGTTATTCAAGGAGGGGAATGCCAGAGGTGTATTCAATTCTGGCAGTAAGCTAGATAATCTTGTAATAACAGAAAGTAAAGTGGAGGAGAAATAGTTGAAGATAAACATAAGAAAGGTACCTGGGGTGGATGGAATCTATCCAGTTATATTAAAGGAGGCAGCAAAGGAAGTAAGCAAACCCTTAGCCATAATTATGAGAGCTTCCCTGGACTCAGGGGAGGTACCCAAAGACTGGAGCTGTGCAAATGTGACCACAATCCAAAAAGGAGGAGGGTCAAAGGGAGACACAGGTAGTTACAGACCAGTTAGTTCAACTTCTGTTCCAGGGAAATTAATGGAGGCACTAGTTAAAGAAGCATTGCAGGATCACCTAGACAAGACTTCAGTTATATCTCGGACACAGCATGGGTTTGTTAAGGGGAAGTCTTGTCTGACTAATTTGATTGGATACTATGATGTAGTCACAAAGGAACTGGATGCAAAGGATAACTTTAATATCATATATTTGGATCTTAGAAAGGTCTTTGATTGGAGCAGTGTGGCATCAGAGGCAAATTACTGCTATGGATAAAGGGATGGTTGAGTGGGAGAAGATAGAGAGTAGTAATCAATGGACACTGCACTTCGTGGACTAATGTTATTGGTGGAGTCCCTCAGGGTTCAGTGTTGGGTCCATTGTTGTTTTCTGTATTTATAAATGATACTGATGATGGTATATCAGGCTTAATGTCAATGTTTGCAGACGATATGAAGGTTGGCAGGGCTGTTAATGACACTAATGACAGTACACTGCTGCAACAGGATCTAGAAAAGTTGAGCAGATGGGCTGAGAGGTGGCAAATGAAGTTTAACATTGACAAATGTAAAGTGCTGCATATGGGAAGCAGTAATCCCAGAGTAACCTATCAACTCTGTGGTACCACACTGACAGTGGTAGAGAACGAAAAGGACCTGGGGCTAATTGTGCAGGCAGATATGAAGTTTTCTGAGCAGTGTAGACGGTCGGCAAGAGTAGCTCATGGTGTCTTTTCAATGATATACAGGAATTTTTCTAACAGGGATAAGAAGGTGATTATCCTGTTGTATAAGACAAATGGTCAGGCCACACCTTGATACTGTATACAGGTCTGGAGGCCTCATTTTAAGAAGGATGTAGAGCTGTTGGAATGAGTACAGAGAAGGGCAACAAGATTAGTGAATAAAACAAAGGGTTCCTCTTATGAAGAAATGCTTAAGTTTTGCAAATTACAGTGTCTGGAGACTAGGCACCTGCAAAGTGATCTGATTGAGGTGTAAAAAACCTTGAATGGTTTGAGCATGCTCAATGCTAATGGGATTCTTCCTCTTGCTTAAAATAATCACCTGAGAGGGCATAAATTCAAATTGGGGAAAGACGGTTGTAGGATAGATGTGTGGAAGTTTGCCTTTAGCCGTCTGTTGTCGTAGAAGTTGATAGCTTAAATAGATTCAAGGCAGAACTTGAGAAACATCTGGAGTGAGGGGATGGGTGAAATAAGGTTTTTTTTTTTTTGGCTGATGCTATATAAGCTTGCTTTCTTGCATCATGTACCCTTACTAATGCTGCATGTTAAAAGAACTGTAATCCTGTCCTTGATCTTCTTTCCTGCAGATGGAAAGGAATTTTTAAAAATCATGCAATGATCTGTTGAAGTTCTGTAGTACAACCCTGTTTCATCTGTATTAAAAATGTCTTCAGGATTATAAGTACTTATCACAGTTTTCAAAGAGGTTTTCAACCACATGTCAGCTGCAGAACCATTGGAATCCTGTTTTTCTCTATGAAGTGTTTTGTAAACAATATCGTCTCTATTTCTAGCCATCAGTCCATCGCCTTAAACCCTTTGTGTAGTTTTCAGCAAAATCATTCGCTTTTTGAAGAAGAATGCTACGATTGATTGGTGCATTAAATGAGCTGGCTTGTTTGAACCAAATGAACAGAGCTTCATCTACTGTTTGGAATTTCCCTTCACGCTTCCCTTTTCTGGTTTCACTAATAACATTAATGTTTAATGTGTGACGTGATTTTAATAATTTTGATAATGATGACTGAGGCACTTTAGTTTTATTGCTGCCTCCTTTGAGACCGAAGTTTAATTTGTCGTACGTTTCTATAATTTGTAACTTATCTTTTGATCTCAAATTCACTCTCTTTCTGTTCACTGATATGTATTATTTTTTTGGTAGTAAAATTTAAAACAGTAAAAACGAGAAGTGTCAATCAGTAACAAAGCACGCTGCAAACAAATTAGAACTAACACAACACACGCCAGTGAGATGAAGTTTAGATATAGAAATGAAGAGCAGATTTCAGCTAAGTGGAAACTCATTTCACCATAATAACGTGAAAACAGAATTCCAGCTATCAGTATTATCACAAATGCAATAAGATCTAGTTTACTACCCATTTATTGCACTAACAGAACTGCATTAACAGAAAAGCCCAATAAACCAGAAACTGCAAATTATTCTTAACGTTTTATGGTTGTGACCTCCAGAATTGTGCTTTAAAAATATATCACACAGGCATTCACAATTAATTCTTATAACCAAAGATGCGATTCTAATAAATGATGCAAATATAATGTATTTTATTGATTTGAATTGGTTCTTTGAAATTTGATTCTAAAAAGTGGCCGATTCTAATAACCAGTGATCACTATAACTGGCACTTACTGTATATGATATATGGAATAAAAAGTCTATGCCTAGGCATAGTCTTTTTCTGTTTTGGAAACTGCTACGTGAATTTGTTCATGAGCAAAAATACCAACTTCGTTAGAAGTCTGACCCTGAGATTTGTTGATTGTGAGGATAAAAACTTAAGAAATTGTGTTCTCTTAAAAAGTAAATGGAAAGTTAAGTTTCACTGGGAACGAAATCAATTCTCAGGATTTGAAAATTAATTGGAAAATTTTTTGTTCCCCCACCCCCCATTTTTAAATTTCAATTTTTCTGCTAAAGAACACCTATTGCAAAAGGAATCAGGTCAAAAGCTTTAGTCTGAGTTATTTAAGCTTAAAGAGCATCACAGACAGAGGGGCACAAGCAAATTATACATATAATGGTACTTTTTTTTTTATTTCAAAAGCATAATGTCCTTCATACAATATATTTTCAATTGCATCGAAATAACTTGAAAATTGTATGCATCTCTGTGTTTAGTGGGGATATTATGAATTATGGTATCCCCAAGAAAGAAACTGCACACACAGATGCATAGTTTCAACAGAAAGATGTTAGCTTGCTCTCCCACCACTATTAAAATCCAACTTAAATTACAGTGCCTCTCGGACAAGTTAATAAAAACTGGCTAATATATGGATTTTACAGTCAAGCCTTTTTTCTCCTTGCAGTGAAAGAGAGACGGTGCATTGCTGCTTATTGTGATCACGGATAATGTTATCACATTCATTCAGTGTTATCACTTTTTTGAAGTCTCAATCACACGTATACTAATACAAAGGGTACTAGGAAAGTTTTGCAATATGACGCAACAATGAATCACAGGAAGCTGCTTGTTGCTGCATGTTGAGACATGTTCATACGTGCATAGTAGCCGCCGCGCCAAGTCGATGGGCTCAGTTATTCATTAGTTGTGAGAGTGTAAAGTGCTTGCGATGGCATCGTGGTCACGAAATGAGATAAGGACAGTTTTGCGGTATAATTTCGTGCGTGGTTTAACCATAGACCAGTGCTTAGAAGAAATGACTCTTGCACTAGATGATGATTGTCCACATCGTACGACGATATACAGGTGGTATAGAGAATTCCAAAGGGGAAATTTCACTCTGGAGGATTCTGAGAGGCCGGGAAGGCCACGAACGTCAGTTACGGAGGAAAACGTTACTGCTGTGAGGAAAATGCTTGACGAAAACAGGCGAGTGACCTACCAACAGATAGAGGATACTTTGCGCCTAAATGCACCAGCAATTCGTTCGATTCTGCAAGATCATTTGCACGTGAAGAAACTTTGTTATCGCTGGGTGCCGCATCAACTGACTGAAGAGCAGATGACACGACGTGTGACTTGGTGCTGGGAGATGTTAAAAAAGTTTGATAAGGGACAATCTCGGTATGTGAAAAACATCGTGACAGGTGACGAGACTTGGCTGTACTATTACGATCTGCCGACCAAGGCTCAAAACAAAGTTTGGGTTTTTGATGACGACGACACACCCGTAATTGTCAGAAAATCCCGATCTGTAAAGAAGAAAATGATAGCTGTATTTTTCAAATCGAGTGGAATTGTGGAACGTGTCGTTTTGGACATGCAGAAGACAGTCACAGCTAAATAGTATACTGAACAATGCCTGCCTAAAGTCATTGGATCTATGAAGAACCTGCGGCCAAAGTCAAGAATGGACACCTGGTACCTCCATCACGATAATGCTCCAGCTCACCGCACCAAAGCCTGCACCGAATATTTGACCACGACAGGACTGAAACTTCTCGAGCACCCTCCCTACAGTCCAGACCTTGCTCCCTGCGACTTTGCACTGTTCCCGCATGTGAAAATGAAGCTAAAAGGGAGGCGGTTTTCCAGTGATGAGGACCTTCTACGGGCTTAAGACAACGAGTGTGCTTTACTCCCTAGTGAAACTTGGCAGAACTGGTTTAAAGATTGGTTTCGGAGGATGGAGAGGTGTATTGAATGTAGAGGAAATTACGTTGAAAAAATTAAATAAACAAAGCTGTATTGCAAAACTTTCCTAGTACCCTTTGTACATGGTAAAAATCTTGTTTGTTGTAATCAGTGCCTTCAGTTTTTGTTATCGCAGTTTGAAAATATATAGTGGAAGTGATTATGTAACGTGCTGATTTGTACTTGAACTCTGACATGTTGTGTAGGCTAGTTACTAGTATAGTTCATACAGAGGTTGGTGTCATTACTTCACAAAAGATAGTACTGTATCAGTACTCCCACCAATCACTGTTTTACAGTAGAGAATCAACTATTTTTATAATTCTTGATTTTAATATTTTTTTATGAATATCCAGAAACATTGACAACTTTCTTGAAAAAAATGGTGTTTAGTTAAATTAGTTTTTTTTTATATTATTTGATTTTAATGTTTTCTTTCTGCCCACATATGTATGTACACATTTCTTCCAGCATCAATAAATAATGCTGAATAACTGCATTCTTGTTTCTTTAGTTACTGTTATGAGTTTAGCTGTCTTCAAGTGATCACATTAAGTTGAATCAATCTCTCTAGTGGTTTTCTTATTTTTCTTTAAGTTTTGATTTTAGTTAAAAAAATTCAACAATGATGTTTTCATCTTAAATGTCTGAATATAAAAAATACCATCTTGTTATGTAAAAAAACAAATTAAAACATTTTTTCTTCTTTAAGGAACAAGATGCAACTTTGGGTGTAATGAACGATCCTGGAACCTGATCTACAAAAATACTGCTTCCATTCACATGATTTATTGCTCTCACCTAATGTACATTCTTCATATAAAATTTATTTATTATGAAATCTGATGTTATACCTGTACATAATTTTCTGAAGTCATAGTTGCCATACTGTAATTAAATTACATAAAGTCATCAGAATCGTATTCATTTTCCTGTAAAAAGAAAAGCAAACACTCTTTTATTTAGCCAAAAACACTTAATAAATATTTTCATTACTTAAATTATAAAATTGCTAGTGCTGTTTTGACTTTTTTTTCACAAATAATGAAAAATAGTACTTGTCCTTTTCATGGTCAGTAGTAAAAGTTTTTTTTACAATACTACATTAGTTTCACTTAAATGTTAATCTGCCACCTCATATATACAATGAAGGAAATTAAACATACCAGTATAAATAAATCCACAGTAGACAATTTGATGGGTACTGAACATAAAATGTAATAAAGCAACCAGGATAACTGTTGTGGTGAGCTTACAATAATGTATAAATTTTAAAATTATGTAATACTTGTAAGCTCTGAATTTGAGATGGAGGTGGCTGTTATCTTGCACTGCATTCACACCCCCCTTACAGAACTCCTTGTGGCTTTTGATCCTTAGATGAACCCACCTAGAATATGGATGCCCCCACACAAGGTCTAGATCTCATTTGTATCTTATTCTTTATTAGGTGTCCATATAAAAGCTTATTCAAATCAGGTTTCCTTCTCCAAACTTTTTTTTTGGAAGCTGACCAACACTCTACCTGTGACAAAGTAGAATGGCAGCTTTCTCCTAAAATGGACATGGAAAAAGCCAATCCTCATTCTCAATAGAACTGGTTTTCTTGATTGCTTCTTTCCCTACACTGTTGGTAGGATTATAAATTCTTTTATTGTGGATCCTCCATTAGGTGTAGTCAATAAAAATGTTATCATCATTCTGCTTTGCCTTCAATGGTGTCCAGAAAAATTACTCATTCAATTGCTCACCATCAGAGGTTTCTGAGTTTGATTCATTATGTGCTCTGTTTCTTTGGCCACTCTAGTTGATACTCCGCTTGCTTTAGATTATGCAACATCATTCGGAGGTGCAGGTAAATGATAGTTTTTATTAACAACCCCCCCCTGGGGGGGGGGGGGTTATTAATAAAAACCATCATTTACCTGGCTGTATAAGGCAGCTTCAATTGGATATTGCTACATAATGAACTTCTTGACCAGGAAATATTTCTTTAATTAAAGAAATACTTACATATTCAGATTACTTCCTGGATCTATATTTCCTTAACAAAAGAAGAATATGCACTCTGAGGACATTCATGTACCAAGAGGGATAGATCAAGGAAGAAACTGGATTATGTAAGCATATAATATAATTTCTTTAATTAAACCACAATATCTGGAAAGGTGGCTCATGGCATGATCAGTGTATTATATATTATTTTTAAATTACTATCTTATTTGCTGTCTCTAAATTCCAGATTTATTAAGCTTCCTCTTTGCCATATTAAATTATATTTTCATGTTCACTACCCACATAGCAAAGTGTTTCATTACTAAGTATTCATTTGCCATTAACTCTTAAATACAGTCATATGTTTATTGAATATTCCTGAATTTTAATACGGGTTCTGCAGGTAATTAAATGTAGACACCTATTAGGTACTTATATTTAATTGTGTCCTGCACCACCACATTGATGCTTCATCTGAGGTGTAACTCGAAGATACGCCTGCATTAATTCTCGAATTTTTTTTTTTTTTATCTAAACCCCAAACACGAGAGGTATTAGAACCTATAGTACTTAGTACTGTGCTTGGGTTGGAGGTTGAGAAGACGAAAGAAGATAGTTGTTGACATTGGACTTGAATTTCTGTAGACTGTAATTTTCAGGAAATGCGTATAAAGGAAGGTTGGTTCTGTGAGTTTGAAGTTGGACAGTAAATGGATGTTGGCTGGTGGCGGCACGTGTTCGGACTGTTTTGAAAGAGAGAGCGGGAATTATAGAAGCCAATTCAGAAGAACAGTGCCCATGGAAGTATCTGTAGAAGAGGCATGCAGCAGAAACAGTACGTCTCTGCACAATCGAAAGCCTATGGGAGAGCAAGTGGAGAGACTCTGTTAGAGATGAATCATTAATTAACCTAACTGCCCTCTTCTGAATGGAATCAAGAAGCCTGAGAGAGGTTTTGGGGGCACCACCCCAGATGTGGGAACAATATTCCATGGCAGGGTGGATTTGCGATTTAGCATTAGCATTAGTAGAGGCATTTGATGCAAGAAAGCAAGCTTATGCAGCATCAGCCAAAAAAAAAAAAAAAGGAAAAACCCACTTCCACTTCACCCCTCTGTTCGTTCAAAATACCTGTCCAGCTGAGCCTTAAACTTATTTAGGCTATCAACCTCCACCACAAGGGATGGCAGTCTGTTCCACCAACCAACCACCCGCTGGCTAAAGGCAAATTTCTGCACGTCTATCCTACATCTGTCTTTCCTCAATTTGAATTTATGCCCTCTCAGGTGATTTTTCTGAGCTAGAGGAAGAATCCCATCAGCATTGAGCATGCTTAAACCATTCAAGGCTTTATACACCTCTATCAGATCACCTCGCTGGTGCCTAGTCTCCAGACACTGTAATTTGCAAAACTTAAGCCTTTCTTCGTAAGAGCACCCCTTTGTTCCATTCACTAATCTTGTTGCCCTTCTCTGTACTCGTTCCAGCAGCTCTACATCCTTCTTGAAATGAGGCCTCCAGACCTGTATACAGTACTCTAGGTGTGGCCTGACCATTGCCTTATACAATGGAATAATCACCTCCTTATCCCTGCTGGAAAAATTCCTGTATATCATTGACAATACTCCATGAGCTACTCTTGCAGCCCGTCTGCACTGCTCAGAGAACTTCATATCTGCCTGCACAATCACCCCCAAGTCCCTTTCATTCTCTACCACTGTCAGTGTAGTACCACAGAGTTGATACGTTGCTCTGGGGTTGCTGTTTCCCATGTGTAGTACTTTACATTTGTCAATGTTAAACTTCATTTGCCACCTCTCAGCCCATCTGCTCAACCTTTCCAGATCCTGTTGCAGCAGCATAGTGTCAGTAGTGTCCTTGACAACCCTGCCAACCTTTGTATCATCTGCAAACTTGGACATTAAGCTTGATATACTATCATCAATATCATTTATAAATACAGAAAACAATAATGGACCCAACACTGAGCCCTGAGGGACTCCACTAATAACATTAGTCCACGATGAGCAGTGTCCATTGATTACCACTCTCTGTCTTCTCCCACTCAACCACCCCTTTATCCATAGCAGCAATTTGCCTCCAATGTCACACTGCTCCAATTTGTGTAGCAGTCTTCCATGTGCAACAGTATCAAAAGCCTTTCTAAGATCCAAGTATATAATATCAAAGTTATTCCCTGCATCCAGTTCTTTTGTGACTGCATCATAGTATCCAATCAAGTTGGTCAGGCAAGACTTCCCCTTAACAAAACCATGCTGTGTCTGAGCTATAACTGAAGTCTTGTCTATGATCCTGCAGTGCTTCTTTAACCAGTGCCTCCATTAATTTTCCTGGAACAGAAGTTAAGCTCACAGGTCTATAGTTACTTGTGTCAGCCTCTGATGCTCCTTTGTGAATTGGGGTCACATTTGCACATTTCCAGTCTATGGGTACCTCCCCTGAGTCCAAGGAAGCTCTCATAATTATGGCTAAGGGTTTGCTTACTTCCTTTGCTGCCTCCTTTAATATAACTGGATAGATCCCATCCACCCCGGGTGCCTTTCTTGTGTTTATCTTCAACAGTTTCTCCTGCACTTTACTCCCAGTTATTTCAAGATTCTGTAGCTTACTGCTAGAGTTGAATACACCTCTGGCATTCCCCTTGCTGAATAACTCCTCATGTGTGAATGTCGATGCAAAATATTCATTTAGTTTCTTAGCTACCTGAGCAGGATCATCAACAGTTGACCCATCAATATCAAGTGGACCAATCTGATTCATCCCCTTCCTTCTAGAGTTTACATAAGTAAAGAACTCTTTGCTGTTTTTCTTTGCATCCCTTGCCAAGGATTTCTCGTAATCTGCCTTCGCCTGCCTAACCTCCTTTGTAACTTGGTTGCATATCAACTTGTATCTATCATGGGCTTCTGTGTCATGTGTTAATTTGTAAGTATCCCATGCATTTTTCTTCTCTGCCATATGCCTCATTAGTTCATCTGACATCCATTTTGGCCTAAACCTTGAACAATATTTCTTAGTTGGTATGTAAAGCCTAGTAGCTTCCAAGATATGTTCTTTGAATGCTTCCCATTTTGAATTTGCTGTTGGTAACATCATCAGTTGGTCCCACTGTATAGAATTTAAATACTGTCTCAGTCCATCGTAGTCGCCTTTACAGAAGCAATAACCCTTCCCTTTACCCCTAATGGTAGTTACCTCTTTCAGTAAATCCCACTTCAGCACACTGTGATCACTGCCACCTAGTGGTTCATTTATCTGCAGATTCTTAATGCATGAAGAATCACTGCTGATAATCAAATCAAGAGTATTACTCCTTCTAGTTGCCTCCTGAACATGCTGATGTAGAAAACAATCATCCAATAAATCCACAAAAGCCCTGCTAGTGTGTTAGTAACCAGCCCCCAAATTCCAGTCAATATCTGGGAAATTAAAATCTCCCATTATAAGACTCTCTGATTTACTGGCCCACTCTATTTCCCTGTACAGTTCCTTATTATACTCATCAGAGTCATTAGGCCTATAGCACACTCCTACTCTCAATTTTGATCTCCCAATGCTTATGTCACACCAAACTGACTCAACACTGCACTGTCCAGCGATGTCGACTGGCTTCACTTCCTTGGATTTTATGTGTTTCTTAACTAATAGCATAACCCCCCCCCCCTTCCTATCCTGTCTATCCTTTCTGTAGATGTTGTACTCCCCAAATTCCAGTTCTGCATTCCTTATATCTGTGTGACACCACGTCTCTGAGATCCCAACAATATCTGTCTTTGATGTTCTGAGCAATAATTGGATGGGAGGGACTTGTCACACTTTTTAGGAACTGCCTGGATGTGAATAAAAATGCTTTCTGTCCAAAAATGCCATCCATAATTCTTCATTGTGTTCATACCCTTCATCAGTTGCCTGATGCAGAAAATTAGATCCACCATCAATCTGCCAGGCCTAAAGCCATAGTATTCCTCAACCATCCTACTTTCAATCATTCCTATTATCTTCCACTCTCTCTCATACAGCTTACTCACATGTGATGTCAGTATGATGCCTCTATAATTGGAACACTTCTTCCCGTTCGCCTTCTTGAACAACAGGATGATCAAACGCAATGGTTATAACGTATAAGGCAATGGTTAGGCCACACCTTGAGTACTGTATACAGGTCTGGAGGCCTCATTTCAAGAAGGATGTAGAGCTGCTGGAACGGGTACAGAGAAGGGCAACAAGATTAGTGAATGGAACAAAGGGTTGCTCTTACCAAGAAAGGCTTAAGTTTTGCAAATTACAGAGTCTGGAGACTAGGCACCGGCGAGGTGATCTGATAGAGGTGTATAAGGTTTTGAATGGTTTGAGCATGCTCAATGCCAATGGGATTTTTCATCTTGCTCAGAATAATCACCTCAGAGGGCATAAATTCAAATTGAGGAAGGACGGATGTCGGATAGATGTACGGAAATTTGCCTTTGGCCAGCGGGTGGTTGGTTGGTGGAACCGACTTTATCACTTGTTGTTGAAGTTGAGAGCCTAAACAAATTTAAGGCTCAACTGGACAGGTATTTCGAACGAACGGAGGGGTGAAATGGGAGGGGTGTTTTTTTTTTTTTTTTTTTTTTTGGCTGATGCTGAATAAGCTTGCTTTCTTGCATCATATGCCTCTACTAATGCTAATGCTAATGCTAAAACCTTTCCAGTCCTTTGACACCTGTCTCTCATCACAGATCTCCTATCCCTGCCTCGCCTGTAGCATCTCTCAGTTTATCTCACCTATATTGGGATTTACCCGTCTTGATGTATTTCCATGCCTACACTACATCATTCAAGCCTATCTGATATCTCTCTGTATCTTCTATTTCATCATCATCATCATCCTGCCTCTGCCTCCTTTTCTGGGTCTCCTGGGCGTTCAACCGATTTGCAAAATACTTCTTCCATGTTTCTCTTATCTCTTCATCCTTGGTTATTAGGTTCTCATTCATCAAGTATTTGCTCTGCTCACCATACCATATAGCACTGTTTTATTACCGTTGATATCTTGTCGGTAAGTTTCACTCCATTCTTCCAGCCACAGTCTTCTCTCCTTTGTAACTATCCTCTTGGCTTCTCTCTCTCTTCATGGATCTCTCTTTATTCTTATCATTTCTGTTCTGGAAGTAGGCATGAATGCATTATTCTTGTTTTTAACAGCCTTTCTTGTCTTCTCATTCCATTTCCTTCTATTACTTGTCCTTCCACCTGTGATGTTCTCTTCGAGCCTGCCTCAACTCAAGTTTCTCCATTTCAACCGGTTTGCGGTGCATAATATTGTACTTTCTTCAATGTTTTGCTGTCATTCATTTGCAGTTTAATTGACACGAGTCTACTGCTTATATTATTCACCTCCAATAGCCTTTCCTTAATCCTGTGATCTATAATGATGGCTGCACCCTTCCTCGCCACATCACCGCCAGACCAATATAGGTAATAGTCTCTTCATAACTCTCTACACCCATTTCCTTTCCATTTTGATTCACTCAATCCACGTACATTTATTTTTATGTCTTTTAATATGCTCCTCAATTTTTCCTGACAATGTCATAATATTGAGTGTGGCTAGTTTAATATATGTAGTGTCAAGCTTGTTGCTTTCAAAGATACCTCCAATAAGATTAGGTGTGTCACGTCTGTGCTTATTACTTTTGAAGCTTCTTTTTCTGTTGAAGGCAATAAATTTAAGCTGCCGATCAGCCAAACCTGCTGCAGCCATATAGATGTGGTAGCTCTTATTCAATGGTGAAGTTTCCTCATGATGTTGCAGTTCTATCCATGTATATACTAAATCAAGAACTTTACTTCTATGTCTTGATATTCCCTATCTGCTTCCTCCCAGATTAAAATAACCCTTCAACTATTATCTGTTGTAAAGGTAGAAATTAATAAACAATTTTGTGCAATTTATGCCGAATTGCTAGTCACTGAAGAAACAGGCGGCACTGCTGTAGTTCTTTTATATCACGAAGGATAAATACAAATGGCTGACTCAGTAACTGCTGTGACCTTGAAATTTACAGAAATTATTAGCTCAGCAACAAATGAATATTTTAAAATACAAATTGGTATCATGAAAACCTCTACAGCAAAGCTATTAAGTAGCACCACTGTTCTGCTACGTCCCAGTGATTGATCATAGTCCCTTAAAAATTTATCGACCTTGAAATTTCCTGTTTTTCTATATTCAAGGATAATAATTGTATATAGTAGCCATTTTGAAAAATGTTCACATTCATTTCCCCCCCCCCCACATAACGAACTAATTTCGGAAACACAAAGGTAAACTTCCTATTAGATTTTACTGCAAAGGACTACTCAGAATAAAACACCTATTGTTACTGTCTTCACACCAGTCGACATTATTTCCAGATGGAATACTGACAAGTACTTTCCATCCATTTGAAGAAAAAAACGCTTTCCACTACCCACAATGTAATGGATTACATTCAGTATAATATAGGGTTACAACTGTTTGATTTTGCAAAGTTCTTTCAACACCAGTTTTCGTTGTTTTTAATGTAGCTATCAATAGAAATATGTTCTTGAAACTTAGAAATGTGCTGTACTGATATTGTTCCTATAAAAACAATTACAATAAAGCAAACTTTTCTTTTATCAAATGCACACTGTTTATCAGTTTTCCACCAGTTTGTCATGTTTCTAGTGTGGCTTCGAATAGACGAATTTCCTCAATTTTTTTCTTAGCAGACGCAATACACATTGAAGAAAGGAAGGACAATCTTTTTGTCTTTCAAAAACAATTCACTGCAGTTCTTTTGGCTATGTTTCGTATGCCAAGAAACAGTTGCGTGACATTTTTTCCCCTCCTCTCTGCTGTACCATGCTCACAACGATGTGGCTTACTGTTTCCTTTCATTGCTTTCACTACACTTTTCAAAAAAAAAAAAAAGAGAGAGAGAGAGAGAGAGAGAGAGAGAGAGATGTTATAAAATTATTTCAGATTCAGAAAGACACCAAAGTTATGTTTGAAATGAAAACTTCGAAATTAGTCTTTGAAGAAGAAAGACTGCACATGATTCTTTTTTGTTAATGGCGACATTAGTTTTACTGTTGCAGTGGATATTCTTCAGCAGTTTTCCGATTACTGTTTTGATCTTATTTAATAATAATGTTCTTTACTAACTTAAATTATATACCTTCGTGATTTCGTACACAGATAACCAGAGAAGTCTAACAATAAATTATCTATACAAGTGAACAAGCTTGAATTTTGTTAACTAATGAAACAGTATTAATATTGTAGTTATTGTAAGTCCGCCGTGGCCGAGCATTTTTGGGAGAAGCAGCACCAGATCTCCCCAGACGATGCTATCATCACCGATCGGGCGCATAAGTTCTGGGACCGCAAGTGGCTCAAGAGTTTGCGGATCTGTTCCACAGTGAACATTAATAGAGATAAAGGAAAGCGGATCCATCCCCTCTTTGAGGCTATCCTCAGAAGGGATGAATGGTTCCACATGACCCACTCTCGAGCCATTTCCGATTCCATAACACAAGAGAATGGAACACGCGGGAATGAAACACGTGATGAGTACCGTGAACCTGCTGGTATTTAAAGATGCACCGCAGAACAAAGAAAATACCGCTGAAGAAGAAGGCAGGAGCCTTCGAAAGCTATGGTTTTATCGCTTTTAATTTAGTATATTATTGTTCTTAATCCAGTATATTTTAATTTATATTTCATATATTTTAGTTGTAAAGTTAAATATAATTTATTGTAAATACAGGCAAATATAATTTATTATAAATACATAGTTATCAAGATTCCAGTTTTCGTTTTCGATGTGTTTTATTTCTACATAAGGTTGGTAAAAAACATTTAAAACTACAATATGAATATACCCAATCTCAGAGGCCTGTTTGAAGAAAGAAACAATATTAAAACAGAAGTGTTTTTAGACTAAGGCGCATTTAGGGCTAGAGCCTCAAGCTGCGAACAAATTTAGACTATGTATATAAAGTGCTTAGCATCATAATACACAGCCATTTCTGAATAAACAGAAAATTTTTAAGGTGGCATCGTTTTAGGTTATATCTCATATTGTGAATACCTTCACAACGAGTTGCCATGATATTGCACTACTTCGAATAAGTAACGCTTCACCTAAGGAGAAGACTAGTGTTACTTATTCTCAGATAGGTACCACCACCCAGACAGCACTGTTTCAGGGCTATTTGGCCCTTCGTCAGTGAGTGGGTAGGTACCCAAGTGATGCAATGATGGCAAAAACAGTTATGAAGTATAACTCCACAATATCTCATATTGTGGAGTTATACTTCATAACTGTTTTTGCCATCATTGCATCACTTGGGTACCTACCCACTCACTGACGAAGGGCCAAATAGCCCTGAAACAGTGCTGTCTGGGTGGTGGTACCTATCTGAGAATAAGTAACACTAGTCTTCTCCTTAGGTGAAGCGTTACTTATTCGAAGTAGTGCAATATCATGGCAACTCGTTGTGAAGGTATTCACAATATGAGATATAACCTAAAACGATGCCACCTTAAAAATTTTCTGTTTATTCAGAAATGGCTGTGTATTATGATGCTAAGCACTTTATATACATAGTCTAAATTTGTTCGCAGCTTGAGGCTCTAGCCCTAAATGCGCCTTAGTCTAAATACATCATACACCATCAGGCATCTCTCATATTGTGGAGTTATACTTCATAACTGTTTTTGCCATCATTGCATCACTTGGGTACCTACCCACTCACTGACGAAGGGCCAAATAGCCCTGAAACAGTGCTGTCTGGGTGGTGGTACCTATCTGAGAATAAGTAACACTAGTCTTCTCCTTAGGTGAAGCGTTACTTATTCGAAGTAGTGCAATATCATGGCAACTCGTTGTGAAGGTATTCACAATATGAGATATAACCTAAAACGATGCCACCTTAAAAATTTTCTGTTTATTCAGAAATGGCTGTGTATTATGATGCTAAGCACTTTATATACATAGTCTAAAACAGAAGTGATATTTACAATAAATATAATATTCAGAACTTGGCTTTCTGATTCTTCTCATCCTTACATAGTTCATCCCAGTTCGGATTTCTTTTCCAACACCTATCCAACACTTTGCCTTTATTTCTTTGTGGAGAAGTCATTTAATGCCATGTTGTTCAAGGCAGGCCTCCTTTCCACCTCACAAATAAACTTCTCTGTCTCAAACATCATCCACTACAAAGTATAACAAGCGAATGAGGGCTTACGGGGGAGAATTTCTCTGCAGGTGATATAAACACCAAGTCGCTGGTATCTGCAATGCCTCTGACGGCATTAGCAGTCTAATGCCGTCAGCTAACATCAGTCTAGTTCGTGTAGCTTTTCCAATACCGCACTTTAAGTGTTTGTCTAGTATAGCTATATCTAGTACTGCTAGTGACACTACTAAGTTCGTAATTATGGGCTTATTTCTAGTTCAAGTTATTTATAAAATTCTCCCATGAGATTTAACAGTTCCAGTGTCCATAAATTACAAATATTTGAAAGTCATTATTTTTGAATAATAAACATGAAAGCCAATATCCAACTAGGATAGAGGTTAGCAATATGTGTAATATTCAAATATTGTGTTTCATAGCATGCCAAATTTGATATTAATTTTGAATAAATTTGAAAAATGGAAGGGAATAATTGTATTTAATGTGTGTGTGCCAAGAGAGAGAGATTAGAAGTCAGGGTAATCCCCCAAAAGATTTATCACCTTGTCTAGAAATCGGAGTGTCACCAAAGATAAGCATATGATATGAGCAGAAGAATCTCTTTTGTGAGGTATAAGACAGGACTGAGTTTTAGAAGGACTGAAATCAATAGCAGATATTCGAGAAGTTGAAGCTGATTGAGCAGAACAAGGTTTCTCAAACTGTAATGTAATGTGATATCATCAGCAAAACTATGGATAGGATTTATGGTCAATGGAAGAAGGTCATTAATATACAAAAGGAAAAGAGTGGGAGAAAGAACTGAACCTTGAGGGACACCAGCATTAGTGGAGAAGTCAGAAGACCGAGAGCCATCTACCATCACTCTCAGTGAGCGGTCAGAGAGAAATCTGGATAACAAAAAACAGTTCGCAAACCATAAGATGGAAGCTTGTTTAGAAGACCTGTATGCCAAACATGATCAAAAGCCTTAGAGATGTCAAAAGTAACTGCTTGTGTTTCACCGAACTTTTCCATTGAATTTGTCCATAAATGGGTAACATAAGCCAGAATATCACTAGTGGATCAACACTGATGGAATCTATACTGGCGATCGTTGATCAGACAGGTTTCTAGGTAGTTTAAGAGTTGGTGGTTAATTGATTTCTTTAGAAAGAGTAGACGTAATTGCAATGGGGCAATAATTGGATGGGAGGGATTTGTCACCCTTTTTAGGACCTGGCTGGAAATGAGCAAATTTCCATGCAGAAGGAAAATCACCTTTGGAATAAGAAAGTGAAAACAGGCGGCAAAGAACAGGAGTAAGTTCTGGATCACAGGTTTTGAGGAAAAATACCATCAGGACCTGAAGCTTTCTTAGCATTAAGATTCGTTAAAATCCTTCTGACATCCTTTTGACGGAAGACCAACATTTCCAACAATGGAACGTGTTGGGAATGGAGTGAGGTGCTTTACCAAGGTCATTAATACATGAGTTGGAAGAAAAATGGGATGCTAGCAGGTCAGCTTTATCCTAGGCTGAAGTGACAATAATGGCTGCAACATTTTTGTCACAACTGGGGTGACAAAACTGGGGTCACTTTGGAAATGAACGGTTCCCTCATCAGATAACTAGTCTATAGTTAAAAAAAACAGTGATGGTGCCAGTTCTTAGGTAGTTAAATCCTCCGACTCACAAATTTTTATTACATATAATAGTACTGCTTCACTTTAACTCTAACTTTCTTTTTTTTTTAAACCATTACTTGAATAATCAGATACCATTTATTTACTTGTATAATACACTGAAAGCATTTTGGTTGAATGCATTAAAAACATCTTTCAATGGATTCAATTGAAAGTAGTGTATCCCTGATTCATTTCTGAAGGTGGTAAATGATATCACCACTGTTTACAACAGTAATTTACATCTTTTCACTTACTGAATGAGAAAAAACACTTTATTGCACATGCTTTCCAATAATTTGCCCAAAACTTCTAAATTTATTCAATTACTTAGATTACTTTTTGGCTGAATGTAAATTTCAGCAACCACTTTAAAATTTTATTTTTTTTTTTGTGCATCATCTGCTAAAGAGTAAAGATGTCATCAGCATTTAGTTTACTTAACCCTTTGAAAGCCTTACACACTTCAATTAGGTAACCAAGCAGATGCCTAGTTTCCAGAAACTGCAATTTACAAAACCTCAATCATTCTTGGTAAGAATATTTTTCTGCATCCAACTAATCTTGTTGCTCTTCTCTGCACTTTACAACAGAACCATTTTCAAACCTGTATGCAGTATTCCAGATGTGGATTAGCCTTATACAATGGAATAATCATCGTTTTGCTAGTGGGGACAAAGTTCCTATATATCATTGATAATCAGGTCTAGAAAAGCTCATGGGGTTTTGTTCTAGCAGCCTGTTTACATTGATCCAATTAACCATAGGTCTTTTTGCTTATCAACTGTCTTCAGTTTTTGCATTCTGTTACCTGTATATGCACCTAGTAACAATTCTGTTACTAGGTGCATAAGTAACAGAATTTCATTAGTGATTTCTTCAAATGGACCCAGGAGTTAGACAATTTTTTCTACAAGACCCCACTGGTATGCTGGAATATTTTTATCCACAGCATATGTTGCAAGAGCTTTTCACTGTTCTGTGTTTCTTTCCAGCATGTAATACGTTGAATTCTGAGCGGATACACCTTGAATTAATTTATGCTTCTTTAAATTTAGTTGCTTCTGTAGTTCCATTAATTTGTTAACTGCTGAAGCAGAATGACTGAAGTATTTTAAAATATTCCTATTAATAGAACAACAGTCTTTACAGAATGCTGGGCAAACATGGAGGCATTTATTGAAAGTTGTAATGTGTATATGAAACATGATTGTTACTGTAAACCACTATCAGTGACACCAGTTACCATATTTGCTCCAGAATCTTGTAGTATGAGGAAAACTTTGTTTTTTGAGATCTTATATTCTTCAACTCTTCACTGATCCTATCCCTGAATGAGAGTCTGAAAATGGAAGAATCCTTAGGACAGCCCTGTGTTGTTTGAAAGTCAGTGGCCTGTAATACTCAGAAATGGAGAATTATTTGTAGTAGCTGTACAAATATCAGTGGTTAAAGATATGTTGGTGGCTTTATCAAGGGATGTTTGAAGTTTTGTTTTTACCTTCTGAAAAATATCTGGAATGATTTTATTAGTGAAATATCTTCTACTTGGAATACTGTAATTTGGGCAATTTTTTTTAATAGCCTTTGGAATCCAATGTCTTGTGTTAAAGAATATGGTTGAGGGTCAACAGCTATCATTTCTCTAGTTAAATAATGGATCTCTTTGGACTTGTGGACATTAATATCCTAAAGCTTTTTCTTTGTTAATATTGCTTCTATAGTAGTTTGCACTTTAGCAGGAGGTCCAATGGTGCTGCTACTTCCTGAACATTCAGCATATGTCTTTTTCAATTTATCTGATACTTCTGTTTCTTTTGACACTTCTTCTGGATGGAACTTTTTGAGTTCATTAATCATCTCAAAAAGTCATACCACCCATTGATATGGTGGTATCACATAAATTACATATGCAAACAGTTTTGTCCTTTGTATTTATCGTAAAATACTTGTATGCAATATTCGGCGCCATAATGGTCAATTTGAAAATTACTTAACTCCAGGGCTGTAGTGGAAGCCAGTATTCTCCCTCTTTAGATACTATCCACTATATTTTACCATCATGTAAAACTAGTATGAAGTTCAGAGAAACAGATAGTAATGCTAATTACTTTTACTAGTGCACTGATATGTGTTGGATCCCACTGAGTGCCTATCATTTATACAGTAATTAGTACTCATTTAGTATTTTATTTCATGTCTTTAGCTCCATATCTCAGCCTGATGAATATCATTTCACTACTCACTTTTACATAGCATAGCATTAGTTACTGATTGATAATACTTGGGTAATTAAGGACATATAGTATTTTAGTGAAACTGTGCAAATATATACATTTATATATATTTCTTTCTTTTTTTTAAAATTCATTTCGAGGAGTGTACACTTTTTTTTTTGCATGCAAATAAACAAGGATAGTAATGTTTTATACTTAATCCTGCATTTTTCTTATTTGCATGATGACTAATGAAAATTTGCAATTTTCAGAAATTAGTGCACATTAACAGGTTACATCAGTTCAGCCTACAGATCTTGTTATAAAGTTTGTAGTACTGCCTTACCTTACCATTACAGTTGGCCATAACCACGTTCACTTCATATGTTCCAGAAAAACACTTTATTTGAAAGATATTGGGAGCATCAGCTGTATAGATTGAGTAGGAGAAGAACATGAAATCACAGAAATCTGTTGGAGTTACAAGATAGTTCAGGGCTAAAGGAAACAGGGACTGTGTATGATTGACCATGGCGTACACATCTCTCTCTCCTTTATCTCATCATAAAGTATGTTGAATGTACTGGGGTGTTAATTATAAGAACAAATGTTTAGCAAAAGTTATTAAAGCAGTTTTGATAAAATGCTAACATTAATGCAAGGGCGTACCTGCACAGGGAGTGAAATAGGCATGCACCTTCTTTTTATAATTAAATGTATTAAGAATCAAAAATTGGATCATTATTGTATTTATTACTTTTACTGTTACATAGTAGCAGACAAGATCTTCAAGAATTTCTAAATAAATTAAAGGTTGCAAATAATTTGGTGTGACAATCAGTTGCACAAACATGAAAGTTGATGAAAGAAAAGGAAAACTTAGAATGTGAACTAATAACCAAAAATTGGAATAAACAATTTTTTTAGGAACAGTCTTTAATGAAGATGGAAGATTAGCATAAATAAGCTATTAGCATAGCCTATTTTGACATATGGCATTAGAAATAAAAAGAGTGGGTAAGAAATAAAAAAAATAAAAAATTGGAATCTTCAGAAATGAATTTTAAGAAAATAAATGAAACTAACATATGGAAGAATGGCAAGACAATATTATAAATAAGGAAATAGAAATAAATAATCTTGGGATAAATAATATTCACTCCAAGGTAAACAAGGGTTGCATAAATTCTCCCTTCTTTCTAGCCTAACCAGATATTCAAAGAAAAACCAATCTGTGAAGCACACTAAATGGAAGACAGATTATGATGTCAAGCAAGCATTAGAGGAACAAGGTTTATTCTGGCTAGGCCTAAAGATCTAACAGTAAGTAGGGTAGCATATGAAGGAAAATAGTGAATGGAAGTCATAATCCAGGACTGATTTACACCCTCACTGTGACTTGTGCAGCCATCAGGTATAACAGATTTGGATGAAAATGATTATTTTCTTCTTACTGAAGAAGTAAGAATAAGTAAGAGAACCATACTCCATGAAAAATTTTATCTATAATTAAATGTACATAGTTAGTATTAACAGGTCACATTAGTTTAGCATACAGCAGCAAATACTGACCTGGTTATAAAGCTCGTGATGTTTCCCTACCTTATTGTTAAGGATTGTCCATGTTGACATCCACTTTTATATGTTGAAATCTGCATGATAAAAAGAAAATGTACAGCTCATTGTTAGCAGGAAATTGTCTGTAGTGAAAAGGAAAACTTGCATACAACAAGGAATGTGAAAATTGGTTAAACCTGCAAAATTATTTGGGGGACAAAAAAAAAAAAAAAAAAAAGACTGTGTACAGAAGACTATGATGTATACAGTACACCTGCTCCATTCTTCAGCATACTGTTGAATTAATGAGTTGTTAATTATAATTAAAAAAGCACTTCTGGCAAACCTCCAATGTTTGATAACTTTTACAGTACCATAAAAAAAAATAATAAAAAAAAAAAACCTTTCTCTGAATAGCAATTCTCAAAGTACAGTCAGTTACTGCTCTATGCGTATGGTTTATATAACTATATTTAGTCTAATCTATATTATGCTGTCCATAATAGAAAGAAAAGAAAAAAAAAAAAAATATATATATATATATAATATTTATCTCTAAGCTTTTGAGTGGAATTTCTGATAATTCAAAATAATAAGCCATACCTGATTTGACTGCATGTTTTCAGATTTCATAAGTGATGAATAATTTCTGTAAAGAAAATAATATATCATACTAAAATATCTCACAAACAATGTTTCCTTGAACTACAGCAACATGTTACTTATCCTAAAGAAAATGTAATATGTAAACAAAAACTATCCACTTATGAATATAAAAAGATTATGATTTACACACCTCTAAATAAATAGAAAGAAAAGAATGAATTATTATTCCCAATTAGGAATAATTCATTCATGCTGAATAATATGAAAAATAACAAAATGGTAAAGCAAAGTGTTTTAAATTTTGTTTTTATGTTGCTGTTAATGAATGTGTTACTAGCTTAAAGAAGAAATATTGGATGTGGTTCCAACTGAAATTGAATTTTAACATCTGTAGGAACTAGGTTCTCTCTCTTCTTCAGAATGTATCTGTTTTGTATTCCATGTGTATATTCTTTTATATGTAAGGTAGCTTCTGCTTACTAACTAATTGGTGGACATCAGTGACCATTTCAGTATTTTGTGGGAGATCCCCAGGTTATGGGCTTTTCTGTTGTTATGAGACAGTCTTAATAATTGCAACTTTCTACTCAGCATCAATAACTGCACCATTTGGCATGACAACCAAAGCCACCAGATTTCAAATGCATAGGAGCCAGCTTCCAAGATCATAATTCCATATGACACCAAAATCTTGGATTAGTACAGAGTGATATCCTTCATATCTTCAAGGATATGGAGAACTCAATCACTCACTAAAGCGTGACACCATCAACAGTATCGCTTTGAAACACTATGACAGCCTTTGGAAGGCCTGTTTTTTTTTTTTTTTTGGTTAGTTGTTGGCACATCGGCTTCTGTGGCCATAATGCACCTCCCAAAGTTTTTGCACTACTCTGATCCAAGCCTGAGGCAGGATTCGAACCCATGACCTTTGGGTTGCCAGACAGGCGCAAGGCCTGTTACAAACAGAGAAACACAAGGAGCTTTGTAAAAGCAGCAGCTGTCTATATTATCATTTCAGTTCCTCTACAAAATTCTGTGCTCTATGACAATACTGTGAATTCACTACTTATTAGTTTGTTTCGTTGGAATTGATTGGTGCATCAGCAACACGGGCTGTAATGTGCCAACAAAAGTAAATTGGAGTTGTATGCTATATTAGAATAAAAAATTGTCAAAAAAGGTATACACAAGATATAAAGTATTAAAAGTATATGTAATAAAAGAGTATTTTAAATAAATTTATCAGTTTTAAAGAGCTCTCACACGGTCATTGTCAGATAATATTTGGGTGAGTTACAGGGCTCAGTCATTGAGATGGCTAAAAGCAGTAAAAGTTCATGTCTAAAATGTCTAATTGTTAAAAAAGTGTCACAATCCTCACACAGGAGGGTTATTAGCTCTCAGCAGAGGCAAGCAAGAACAACTCCCTTCATATCTCTCTCTCTCTCTCTGTAGTTCTTGTGCAAGTATACTGCCATGTTTGGATTACAGGCTTAATCCAATACAACTTGTTGCCAACCAGGCTAGCTGGGTGGGTAAAGTGTCTGCCTGGCAATCCAAAGGTTGCGGGTTCAAATCCCATCTCGGGCTTGGATCAAAGTACCGCAAAAACCTTGGGAGGTGCATTATGGCCACAGAAGCCGATGCACCAACAACTACCAAAAAAAAAAAAAAAAAAAACACAACTTGTTTGTGACCAGTCTGTGCCATAACTGTTGCCATTGGGAAAGTAATACAGTCAGTACTTGTATAACACGTGTCGACACTACATGAATTTGATTATACACAATTTATAAACAGGGGAACAATATCATATATAACATGAACCGAATTCGCTTATGCACGATTCGTCTTTGTGTTTACAAGAAATGGCAGTCGAACGCAGAATCACCCCAAATGAATGCAAAACGATAAGAATGAAGAGAAGATTCTGAAAATGTATTTATGTTTTTTATATCAGTGAAGGGGAAACACATTTCGCCATAATAATGTAAAAACCCACACAATTCCAGCTATCGGTATTATCGAAAATGCAATTAGATCGAATTACTACCAGTTTATAACAGATTCCACTAGCAGAAACACAACTAGAAATTGTTTTATTTTATTTGTAGTGACCTCCAGAAATGTGCTTTAGTAAAATGTGAGCTAGTGAGGTGTTAATAGTGTCTCTCTGCCTTTATGGTGTTCTTTATTCAGTTGCTACATGCACACAGCTTTGTTTATGTGTATCAAACGTGCCTCCTCATTTTGTAATTGTGCTTTATTCTCTAAAAATGAGTAAAATACTTAAAAGGCATGAAAAGGAAATGCCTTGGTGAAGACACTACAGATTCAGAGAGAAAAAGAAAAGCAATATCGATAGACAGAGGCAGACAGGGTCAAAATTCTTACCTGGGAAAATTTGTAGCGGCCTCATATATAGCCATTTATGGCCAAAATCACACCGGCCTCCATTGTCTTCTGGCCCACTGGGGTTTCCCCGGTAAGGTTTATGGCCAGTCCGCCTCTGTCGATAGAGAAAAAATATGAAATTGTGAAAACACTTTGAGCAAAGTGAAATTGACCATGTGATATTGCACGTGCTATAGGCCTAAATGAGGCAATGCCAACAATTAGAAATGCAGAGAAAATAAAAACAACATTCATAGCAGGAACAACTCAAAGTGTAACAAAATCCATTAGATCAAGACAAAGAATTGGAAGAGATGGAATGGCTGTCATCTGTTTGGATAGAAGATCAAACAAAAAACAAGTCTGCTTACGATAGAAGCAAAAGCATTAGCAATACAGGTAGCCCTCAATTTACATCAGGGTTTTCCTGGGGAGACAGGTGCAAATGGAACCCTTTATATAATGGAGTCAATCGGAAATCACAGGGTAAGGTTCTGGGCGCCAAAAATTTTACCTACCACTTTGCAACGATTGTTTTATTTTATTAGCATTCTTCATAGTTGTTGGAGGCATATTCATAGCCCTAGACACATTAGGGCAGCTTTCATCAGATTCTATCCTCCGAATATTGCGCTAGGATTCAATTAACTACTTTTAACAGACATGGCGTGTCTTTATTCTATTATATTAAAAACTTGATAAATAACACGACTGGAAAAAACTGCACACGGCTATCAATATTATTATTATTTAATGTATTGGTCCATGAGGTTGTCACAGGCATATTCATAGCCCTAGACACATTAGGGCAGCTTTCATCAGATTCTATCCTCCGAATATTGCGCTAGGATTCAATTAACTACTTTTACCAGACATGGCGTGTCTTTATTCTATTAAATTAAAAACTTTATAAATAACACGACTGGAAAAAACTGCACACGGCTATCAATATTATTATTATTAATTTATTGGTCCATGAGGTAGTCACAGACATTCTCTCAGCTTTGCCAGACAAGCTGTACTTGCTACCTGGGAGTCTAAAACGCTGATGGAACTGATATTCGGGTGACACTCAAGTCAAGTGGACCCAATTTTGGCGAAGTCCGGACGGTCTGTGACAGCCAAATCCTCTGCTTGCACCTTCACGATGGTGGGACTTTTAGTAATCCTGGGTATAACCTCCATGCACAAGTACATGGTGGGTAACCCCCCAGGTGTGAACCAACGTATGCAGGGGTCAAGGTGTGGCGCCCACACCACATGGAGGAACGCCGCCCCTCTATGTTACCAGGCAGTACTAGTTGGTAGATGACTCTCATCAACCGTTGCAATACCACCACTTTGCTTATTGGAGGCTTGAAGTGGTGGAACCCATGTTTAGTCTCTAGAGCTAAGTTCCGGTCAACCCTTCCCCACCTCTTCCATCATGCAGTATGATTGATGACTTTTGATGTTATGATGAACACCGTGACGAGATCCAATATTCCTCACATTTTGAGGGTACAGCTCTAAAACGGTGTTCGCAGGCCGGCCGCTAGTTAGCACACTGGACCGAACCTATTGGTAACTCTCTAGGAGGCTTCCGTATCAGCTAGTGTATAATCTTGCTACCTCTACTCTGCCAGATAGTGACTGGAGGGAGTCCGAGTAGTGTGAATGCGGGGAGCATTGTCGAGGCCACGTTATGTCAAGGATATGGGTATATTCTTACCATGTGTACGCCATATCCAAAAATTTCATTACTTCATACAGCATGTCCCACCCACTTTTTCTTACTATTGAATACATCATGAATTGTCAAACTAATAGAGCAAGCTTATCTGGGAAAAGATCTAAACCTCCCAAGCACTTCCTAATTCATTTCACAAATATACGTAGTCTCAACTCTAATCTCAATGATGTCCATTTCCACTTGCAATCTGCCAAACCCCATATAGTTCTTCTGACAGAATCTCAGTTATTGGTTGATTAAACTACTGCTCATCTCAGATGCCCAAATTATTCACTGTATGATTCTTTTCGCCTCAAAGGTGGTACTTGTGCATATGTCCGTTCTGATATTCCCTGTCAGAGACTTGGTTAAAGAAGCACTGCAGGATCATCTAGACAAGACTTCAGTTACAGCTCGAACACAGCATGGTTTTGTTAAGGGAAAGTCTTGCCTGACCAATTTGATTGGATACTATGATGCAGTCACAAAAGAACTGGATGCAGGGAATAACTTTGATAATATATATTTGGATCTTAGAAAGGCTTTTGATACTATTGCACACGGAAGACTGCTGCACACATTTCAGTGTGGCATTGGAGGCAAATTGCTGCTATGGATAAAGGGATGGTTGAGTGGGAGAGGACAGAGAGTGCTAATCAATGGACACTGCTCATTGTGGACTAATGTTATTAGTGGAGTCCCTCAGGGTTCAGTGTTGGGTCCATTATTGTTTTCTGTATTTATAAATGATACTGATGATGGTATATCATGCTTAATGTCCAAGTCTGCAGACGATACAAAGGTTGGCAGGGTTGTTAAGGACACTACTGATGCTATGCTGTTGCAACAGGATCTGGAAAGGTTGTGCAGATGGGCTGAGAGATGGCAAATGAAGTTTAACATTGACAAATGTAAAGTACTACATATGGGAAACAGCAACCCCAGAGCAATGTATCAACTCTGTGGTACTACACTGACAGTGGTAGAGAATGAAAAGGACCTGGGGGTAATTGTACAGGCAGATATGAAGTTCTCTGAGCAGTGCAGATAGGCTGCAAGAGTAGCTCATGGTGTCTTGTCAATGATATACAGGAATTTTTCTAGGAGGGATAAGGAGGTGATTATTCCCTTGTATAAGGCAATGGTCAGGCCACACCTTGAGTACTGTATACAGGTCTGGAGGCCTCATTTCAAGAAGGATCTAGAAATGTTGAAACGAGTACAGAGAAGGGCAACAAGATTAGTAAATGGAACAAAGGGTTTCTCTTACGAAGAAAGGCTTAAGTTTTGCTATTACAGTGTCTGGAGACTAGGCACCAGCGAGGTGATCTGACAGAGGTGTATAAATCCTTGAATGGTTTGAGCATGCTCAATGCCGATGGGATTCTTCCCTCTTGCTCAGAATAATCACTTGAGAGTGTTTTTGTTTGTTTTGGTTTTTAGGAGCATTAGCAACTAAGGCCATATTGCTCCGGGAATATGCGGTAGCCATTCCCTGACCTTCCTGCATCCTCCGTATTTGGTAGTGTCAGGCTTGAACCCCGGTCTAATCAAGAAGCGTGTGCTACACGCTGCTGTTCCTTCCCACCTGGCTACGGAGGCACCCACCTGAGAGGGAATAAATTCAGATTGAGGAAAGACAGATGTAGGATAGATGTGCGGAAATTTGCTTTTAGACAGCGGGTAGTTGGTTGGTGGAACCGACTTCCATCCCTTGTTGTGGAAGTTGATAGCCTAACTAAACTTAAGGCCTAGCTAGACAGGTATTTCGAACAAACGGAGGGGTGAAATGGAAGTGTTTTTTTTTGGCTGATGCTGCATAAGCTCGCTTTCTTGCATCATATGCCTCTACTAATGCTAATGCTAATTCACATTATGGGGAAAGAGATTTAGATTGGATTGCAGGAAGTATTCTTTTAGCCAACAGGTTACTCTGGGGATAGTTGAGACTGACAGCTTATGGAAATTCAAAAATCAGCTGGATATTAACTGATATGAGGAGGGAAACACTAGTGAAGCAAAAGCCGGTGGCTTCCTTGCACTATATTGCTAATACAATTCTTTTCTGCTCTATTAAACTGGCCAGCTCATTAATCTTGGCAACTGCCTCATGCTATATTCTCTTAGTAATATGAATTTGTTCACTGCTTCTCTGACTACTGTTTAAAGATATTACGGACACAATGGCTTTAAAATTTGAGCTTGCATAAACAGAAAAAACTAAATGCTGACCCATAAAATATATTTACAGAAGGGGTTATTGAGCAAGGATATTTATGAAGATATAGTAAATAGATTAGGAGAATCTGCCCCATCATATGTAACTGTCAAAAATTGGTGACAAATTAAATGTGGTAGAACAAGCATTGAAGACGAACACTGGATGCCCATCAACAACAATCACTCCAGAAAATGCCAATAATTCTCATGGTATTGTGTTGGATGATCAGCAAGAAACTGTCACAGGAATAGTAGAGACTATGGACATCTCAACTGAATGTTTCCAGAACATTGTTAAATTAATCAAGCATGACAGAGTTTCTACACAATGGGTCCTCCACATTTTGATACCCGATCATAAATGTATTTGTCCAGTTGATAGAGGCCACATAGCATCTTAAACTGTCATAGTCTACTAACCTGAAATTAAAACCCATTCTTTTGCTTCCAAGAACTGTGCTAAATTGGTTGTCACAGAGTTCTAAATTGATTGTCATCAGCAATCTTAGAACTCATGATCATTCTCTGGCTAAAGAGTCCTGTACTGGCAGAATATTCCCCTATAATGGTAAACATATATATAAATAACAATCATCCAGTTTGAATAATACTTAAAATTTCCAAGCAAAATCATACTTTGCCACTTGAAATAACCAACTTTGTTTCATGGTATTGCACAAGCACATCATATCTATAGCTCCCCTCCTACAGTCTGGCCCACATGTAATAACTCTACTCTCACTGGATGAATTTTAAAAATTTTATATTTGCTTCCTTTAGAAAGATGTGTTGAGCCATCCTAAATTTCACAAATTGGAGCAATAGAAATTTGGCTCTTCTTTTTTCCTTCCATGCATACTACATAGGCTATCCATGTACTATGTATTGTTGAAGTACTGGGTATTATGTTGGCACACTGAAGGAACGAGGGGCAGTACAGAAAATGTGCAGAAAAGAAATATTTTCAGTTTGCAAATATGAAACTTGGTGTCAATTTTTATTATCAATTTACTAATTTACTATACAAATAATCATGAATTATTACTATTTTCTTATTATTAATGGCAGTAGGAACTCAAAATATGTATTATCATTTAATTATTAAAATCCAAGAGGAAATAAGTAAAGTACATTACAAAAATGTTGATTGCACATTATGTTCTGAAAGTTTTTTTATTCGTTAATTTTATTAAACCACAACATATCCACGAAACACGTTGCCTTTCGATTTTTATTAGAAATCCAGGAGAAAATAAGTATTACAAAGCACTGAGTGAATATTACATTGTGAGGTATGCACAGTTAAGGGAAACAATTATTTTCATATATTAAATCATTTAATTAGTAAATAACTGGAAACAAGATTATTTACTTTATTAATTATTTACTTTTCACTTCTGTTATACCCTTTAAAAAATAAAAAATCTAATGCACTGTGTAAATTGCCTAACTTCCTTAGGGATGCTTTCAGGAGCATGGGTACCTGCAATTCTGCTACTTCTTTCTAAACCAGTTAGATTTTTCTTTCTTCTAACTTTTGCTACCACTTTTCTTCTCAAATTCTCTCAACTTACCCACTGAAACAGAGAAGTTTCCACTGTTCTTTTTTGAAACTAAGAAAAATTCTGCACTCCAGACAGTAATGAATGACAAGAGTAGGATAAACAACAATGTAAACAAAGTAGGAATACAATATAGGGTTTATGAGCAACCTGGAACAATTTTTGCAATTTTATTCAACTCCTGTGAAAATTTTAAGATCACAGATATTCGAAAATAAGAGTAAGGACTTTTAAGTAAATGTATCTCATCTTAGATTCAAGTGTCTCCCTCCCATCACTAGTATACATTAAATTCAAATTAATCTTACATTCATGGATAACTTATCCAGTTTTATATATAAGTCAATAATTTACCTTAATTCTTCTTGTGCTTGTTTCTCTTTAGTCTCTTGCTTCTCCTTTTCTTTCAGTGCTCTCTGCTTTATCTTTTCATCTTCCCTGTCTTTCCTGTCTCTTTCTTCTCTTTCTCCTCTAAGATCCACTGTTTTTTCTATTTTGGTTCTGTTAAGTCGGTTTACGATTTCGTTAATCCGCTTTTCAACCCTCATGATTTGAACCTAAGAGAAAATGTACTGCTAGTATTAAAAAAAAGTAATATGTACAGGATGTTTCATAACATATAGGGGCTGTTTTAGGATGAATTCAAGATCTGACAACAATAAAAACTTGTTTAAACATATGCCTGAAATAAATTGATTATTTTTATTTTGTTTGTGAGTTACAGCTCTTTTCTTTTTGTGTTTTGGGACAGGCAAACCACATTATGACAGTATAGGCAGGTAAGTAGTATAAAAGTCGATTACTATTCTAGCATGAATTTATTTTAGTTACAATTACGAACAGTATCTTACTGTTTTTAATAATTGTAACTTCTAAGTGTAAATCAATGAGCGGAAAAAAAAACCCCAACACTTAAATGTTTTTGTGCTACTAAGTAATAGCGTGCATTTGAAGTGAGAATGGAGGCTCATCAAAATCAAGAAATGACATGTGTATCTTATGCATGGACTTGAGACAAGCATAATGTGGACATGGCAAGAAGTGTATACAGAAAAATTTCTGAATCTTCATCTGCCAGATAAGACCTTTCAAAGAACAGAAAAGAACCTTGAAGATTCAACAACAAGCAAGTTTCAAATGGTGCTAGAACTATCTGAAAATTAGTGCCAGAACTGTTACGCTGAAGAAGTAGGTTTTGAATTGCAAGTAGGAAAATCCTGGTGACACCCAAAGGATAACAGCAGACGACACACAGCATGCAACTGTGTGAAGAATTTTACAGAAACAACAGCTTTACCCACATCACAATCAAAGATTACAAGACTTCATAAAAGATGAGTTAGTACCACAAGAAGCTTTTTGTACTTGATCCCTATCACTGGCAGATCCAGAAAAAAATGACAGGAGGGGCACCATTTTTCACCTTGTTTGTATACAAACAAAGCAAAACGAAAACTCGCTTTACGAGTTCCAGGATTTACGAATTTTTTCAAAGTATCAAGTATCAACAAAATTGAAAATATGAACATTAATTGCAAAAAATGAATGTTATACATTCATAAATAGCGCATTTAAAACCACACATGTAGATATACAATACAGTGTACCCAATAACACATTGTTTTTGGCAATTCGTTCCACGACCTAGGAAGCTGAAATTTTCGCTATATCACTCTCTAAAAGGTAATTTTTATAGTGCAAATTGTTTAGCTCACTACACTTAAAATGCACTACACTTTCATCGTTATCATATGTTCTGTTATAAGAACCAATTTTGAATGCCTTTGTGAGATTTTTCTAAAGCACATTTCTGGAGGTCACGACCATAAAACGATAAAAACAATTTGCACTTTTTGGTTTATTAGGCTTTTCTGTTACTGCAAGCAATTATAAACGGGTAGTAAACTCGATCTTCTTGCATTTGCAAAAATACCGATAACTGGAATTGTGTGGTTTTTTGCATTATTATGGTGAAATGTGTTTCCCCTTTACTGAAATCTTTGATCGTATAAAAAACATAAATAAATTTTCTGAATCTTCTCTTCATTCCTTTTTTTTTTTAAAGCTTTGTAGACTTGTTACTCTGTGCAAATTGTGTTAGTTGCAATTTGTGTGTTCCGTTAAAAAATGCTTATGCATCTATTGAAATTTATAAAGAAAATAGAAGATTATCTTGGAAACAAATGCCTCTTGAAGCATTTCTGAAGAAGACGACTCCTTGTGCAACAAACCAATGAGTGCCGAGCCAATAATAAGTGATCAACGAGTGTGCATTTAATCGATGATGAAGAATAAACATTCTTTAAAATTTGTAAGTCATAAATAATTTATTTATTATAATTTGCTTGATTTTACAGGCTATGTTTTAATTTCTTTGGATAAATCAATCATTGTTTAAACATAAATTAATTAGCTAACTAATTTCATTTTTGAGAACGTAACCCCTATTTTTAACATTATGTCTATGGGATTTAATTCCCGCTTTACGAGCGCATGATAGGAACGAATTAACTCATAAAGTCAAGAACTACCTGGATTTTCCGAAAAATTATGGGGGGGGGGGGGTTTAAAAAGTGCCCCTATCCTGAATTTGACTATGATCCCTAGAACAGTATGCTTGTGATCCTCATTCTCTATAGTGTATTGTTTACTGAAAAAGCTACTAGCTTCAGAAGAAATGACTGATTTTTACAACACACTACTGAGCAGAAAAGAACCTGCAAGAGAAAAACCTTCACAAGAAATGGCTTGACCAATTTTCACAACAATGATCCAGTTCAAGGGAACAGCAACAATTTACTATTAATTTATGGCAGAAATTACCACATGCTGCTTAATTGGTCCTTTTGTTTTGTCTAGAACAGGGATCAGCAAACTTTTTTGAGTGAAGAGCCATTTTGATCTAATTAAAAAAAGAAAAGAATCCAAAGAGTTCAAGCTGGTGGGAGGGGGGGGGGTTGTTGTTTAGGAGCATCGGCAACTAAGGCCATATTGCTCCGGGATATGCGGTGTTCATTACCTGACCTCTCCGTATTTGGTGGTGACGGGCTCGAACCCCAGTCTAATCAAGACGCGTATGCTATGCATTGCTGCTCCTTCCCACCTGGCTACGGAGGCGCCTGGGGGGGGGGAGAGTTCAAGAAATGGAATATAGTGGGAAGGTGTTTTATTAAAAAATATATTTTTTGAAATATCATTTATTAATACTGAAAAACATAACAAACATCCAATTAGGTATGAATTAATGTGACTTTTGCTCCTGAACTTCTTGAGCGAGTCTCTCAACATCAGGTGAGTATGGAGAAATTCGTTGCTTGTCGTATGTGGGCTAAAAGTTAGATCTGCAGTTACACGTTCAAAGAGCCGCAGGTTGCCGACCCCTGGTCTAGAAGATTAACTGGAAAATCCTATTCCAAATTTTTAAGGTATGATTTAAGTAATTTACTAGATGACAAGCTTCTTGTCATCTGATGTATGTGGTTTATGCATGGCAGTACCACCAACTTCATTTTAGTTTGAATAACACCAAAGACTATTTGAAATGGGATCCACTCAATTTTTACCTGTTGGATCATCTGAAATCCATTATTTACACATTGCCCATTGATAACACTGAAATACTTCACCACTGTGTAAAACTGAACAAGGCTGCCAGCAAATTCAGACATTACCCGGAATTTTTGAATTTAGTTGAGTAACCAGAGGCTATTTGAATGAGCATTTCCCTGATAAATGGATAGGCCAATGAGGCCCTATTGTGTAGCCTACTCACTCTCCAAAACTGAACTCACTCACTATTGTGGAATCATGTGAAATCCTTTATTTAACCAAAGCCCATTGATAATATTGAAATACTTCACCAATGTATTAAATAGAATAAGGCTATTCTACAAACAAATAGTAAAATAGCTGTGTTCGGACAAGATAAATTCTGACAATAACTGGAATTTTTGAATGCATTAGATGGTCCATGTCCAGGACACGTTCAAGCATGTATTAAAGCACAGAGTGGTCATTTGGAGTACTTCCATTAAAGGTAAGGTGGATAACTGTAACACAAAAGAGGCTGTAACTTAGAAACAATGCTATTTCTGGCACTTCACGAAATAATAATATTTTTCATTTTTTTTTTTTTCAGGTCTTGAACTGATGATGGAAGTAGAGTTCACATGCTACAAAACACCTTGTAAATATAAGAAATAACAAATGGTAAAATTCTCTCCATGTAATAATAAAGACCACTTTTAAATCATCAGAGCTATCTTAAAATATTCAGTGTAAGAAGATGAAAAAAAGGCAGAATATTAACAATATTCATTGAAAATGGCTGATGAAATTGCTAAAAATTTCAGCAGCAAATGCAAGAAAAAAAAAAAAAAAAATTTAAAAACTCAATTTCAAAAGTGAATGATTGATTATACAACACAAAAAGAAATGCGAAGGAGCCTATGTGTCTCAGAGAGAGAGATATGGGAACTTGTGTCATTATTATTACACAAAAAAAAGTCTTCTTTATGGGATTTTTTTTGCTGTGACAGGTACTGGTATCATATCATGGGGTGGTTGATTCAGTTCAGTTACTATTATTATTACTGTTGGTTGAGGAACTCGCTTACTGTTGTACAGGTGTTCAGGATCACGGCTTTCTGGAGTTCCATGTAAATGTTTTCGGGTAGGCCTATTGCTGCTAGGTTCTTATGGAGCCTCTTTGGCATCATGCTGGTGGTTTCATCTGTTATTCTGGAGTCATTGGTGTTGTATTTCCTGTAGATCTTGGTGTAGATTACCTGGTCTTGGATGGCAAACATGAATCGTTTGGTCTCTGGGATGAGCCTTCCCTCCCGTGAGTCAAGAATTCGAAACCATCATTGACGGAAGTCATTGAGTGTCTTCTTCACCCAGACAATTATCATTGTTATTATTACAAAAAACCCTTTCTCTTTTTATGGGGTTTTCTCTGCCAAATGACAGGAGCTGGTACCATAGGGTCATTGGTTGTGTATAGTTACTATTATTATTATTGTTGTTATTTCTTTTGGTCGAGGCACTCCCGTACCATCATACATGTGTTCAGGATTGCAAATTTCTGGTAGGTTCTTATGGGGGCTCTTTAGCACCATGCCAGTGGTTAACGCGATGATCGGTAGCTTTTTGGAGCATTACTTGTTCCATATGGTACACATATTTCCAGAGATAGGTCTGAGTGCTTCGTGATCCTTCCTCGTATGTTTTTTTGGAGGTTGCTCATGTTGGGCATAATTATGTTGATCAGGTAGGTAGGCATTTCCTTTGTGTCGATGAGGGTTATGTCTGGTCTGTTGTGAAGGATTGTCTTGTACATTATTATGGCACAGTCCCAGTAGTCATTTCTTTTTTTTTTTTTTTTAAACGAAAACCCAACCATGAGAGGTATTAGAACCTATAGTACTTAGTACCGTGCATGGGCTGATGGTTGAAAAGATGAAAGATACTTTTTGACATTAGACTTGAATTTCTGCAGACTGTAATTTTCAGGAAATATGAATGAAGGAAGATTGTTCCAGTAAACAAAAGGTGAATGAGTAAATGAGGAAGAAGAAGATAAGTTGATTCTGTGAGTCTGAAGTTAGACCATAAAAGGATGTTGTCTTGTGGCACGTGTTCGGACTGCACTGGAAGAGAGTGTAGCAATTATAGAAGACAATTCAGAAGAACAGTACCCACGGAAGAAGCTACAGAAACAAAAAGTCTATGAGACAGAGAGTGAAGAGACTCTATTAGAGATGAGTCAGTAATTAACCTAAATGCTCTCTTTTGAATGGAATCTAGAAGGTTTTAGGAACGCTGCCCCAGAACAATATGCCACATTAGAGCAGATTTGCAATATATACAGAGTGAACAGCTGTTTGGAAGAAAAGTAAAGACGAGAGCAAAAGAGAGAACCCAGTTTCTTAGATGCAGAATGAGCAATATTTGTAACATGCTTATACCAAAAGAGATTAGAAATCAGGGTAATCCCTAATTTGTTAGTTTGAAGTTGGACAGTAAAAGGATGTTGATTGGTTGTGGCACCTCCAAGGTGATCCAACTGAGGTGCATAAGGCCTTGAATGGTTCGAGCAAGATAAATGCTGATGGGATTCTTCCTCTTGCTCAGATTAAGCATCCGGAGAGGCATAAATTCAAATTGAGGAAAGAGACAGTTGTAGAATAGATGTGCGAAATTTGCCTTTAGCCAGCAGGTGGTTGGTTGCTGGCACAAACTTCCATCTTTTGTTGTGGAATTTGATAGATTAAATAAATTAAAGGAAGCATTGGACAAATACTTGGAGCAAATGAATGGGTGAAATGGGAGTTTTTTTTTTTTGTTTGTCTATTTTTTTTTTTTTTTTGGCTGACGCTGTATAAACTTGCTTTCTTGCATCATATGCCTCTACTAATGCTAATAATCTTGCCTAGAATTCAGTGTCATTGAAGATAAGCATAAGAGCAACGGAATAATTTTTGTGAGAATATAGGGCAGACTGAGTTTTAGAAGGATTGAAATCAACTAAGTTATTTTTTCCCCACTGAAGAATTACCTCGAGATCAGAATTTTAGGAATTTGTAGTGAATATTCGAGAAGTTAAAGCTGTTTGTGCAGGGCAAGATTCTCAAACTGGAAGGTGGAATGCAATGGGCTTTCATCAGCAAAACAATGGATAGGATTTCAGGTCAATGGAAGAAGGTCATTATTATACAAGAGGAAAACAATGGGAGAAAGAACTGAACCTTGCGGAACACCAGCATTAATGGAGAAGTTAGAAGACAGAGAGCCTCTACCATCACCCACAGTGAGTGATCAGAGAGAAACTGGATACCCAATTACAAAAAACAGCGGGCAAAAACCATAAGATGGAAGCTTATTTAGAAGACCTTTATGACAAACATGATCAAAAGCCTTTGAAATGTCAAGAGTAACTGCTGGAGTTTCACCAAACATTTCCACTGAATTTGTCCACAGATGGGTAACATAAGCCAGAATATCATCAGTTGGTTGACACTGATGGAATCCATACTGGCGACTGTTGATCAGATGGAAGGTTTCTAGATAGTTTAAGAGTTGGCAGTTAATCAATTTCTCCATTAATTTAGAAAGAGGAAAAGTAAGTGCAATGGGATGTATTTGTCACCCTTTTTGGGAACTGACTGGATATGAGCAAATTTCCAAGCAGTAGGGAAAACACCTTTGGAATAAAGAGTGAAAAGAGGTGAAAGAACAGGAATAAATTCAGGAGCACAGGTTTTGGGAACAAGTGGAGAAATGTCATCAGGACATGGAGCTTTCTTAGCATCAAGATTATTCAAAATTATTTTGACATCATTTTGACAGAAGACCACAGGATGCATTTAATGGAGTGTACTGGGAAAGGTAAGAGGAGTTTACAAAGATCATGAATAATCTGGAAGAAAAGTAGGATGCTAGCAGGTCAGTTTTATCTCTGGCTGAAGTGGCAATAGAACCATCTTGTTTTCACAGAGGTGGGAGCAGAGATGGGCAAAAGTTGCAGTGATCATTCAATTTGCAGACTGGTGCTGTTATTTATTGCTATTTGTTTTTTTTTTTAGGAGCATTAGCAACTAAGGCCATATTGCTCCGGGGATATGCGGTGGTCATTCCTTGACCTTTCCGCATCTTCCGTATTTGGTGGTCACAGATTCAAACCCCCGGTCTAATCAAGAAGCGTGTGCTACGCACTGCAGCTCCTGCCCACCTGGCTACAGAGGCACCGCAGACTGGTGCAAGACCTTATCTTAACTGTCGTCATCTGAATCTTCTGTGGATTTAGTCTTCTCAAAATACTCTCCCTTGAATTTTATACACTTTTTCCACTGTTGTACCCATTGATTAACTGCTTCCATTGTGGCCCTGCGAGTATCGCTGTCGGGTGCAAACTCTTGCCTTTCAGAGCTTTCTTTAGATATGGAAACAGGAAGAAATCACACAGGACTAAGTCAGGTGAATAAGGGGGAGATGTGGAAAAACCTCAGCACTTATGGCAGTGATCACTGGCTGCACAATATTAGCTGTATGGGGCCTGGCATTGTCTCGATGGAAAAACCACTAAATGACCAGTTGTGGTAAAATCTAGCAATGAGAAATTATTATAGTGAAACAAAAAAATGTGCTATGTAAACTGGCCTAAAATTACTAAAGGCTGATGATACTTCCAGGTCCCACTCTGACCCAATTCTGATAGTAATGGAAATATTATTTCTTCCCCCTCTATGGTAGTTATATAGATCATATGTTTTATTTATTGCAATAAAAGTGAACTTACTCACCAGAATCTCATATTTTGTTCTGCAACAAGCTGAATCACTCCTAGAATTCCAGTTAAATAAATTAATTTGCAAAAATTTTAATTAATATGAATTCTAAAAATTGTAGGTCCACACTAGTTAATTTCTAAGAAAGTTAGCATTTATTATAACTATTTTATCTAAAATTGTAGACCTTCTAAAACTTACCTCTTTTTGATTATGAAAACCAACTTGTCCAACTTCCATGTTTTGTGTTTTTTTCAAATTACTCCACATAGTATACACTATATCTACATTGTTCATTTTATTGCCTAAAGAAATAGCTGAAAATTAACAAATGCAACTATGGCACATAAGAATCAATGCATAAATTCAAAAAGATTTGATTTGATTTGAATTTTTATGGCACAAGTGCAACTAAAGCCATGATGTGCCAAGTCCAGACTCAAAAAGAACACACTACATATATGGTGTCACATTGTATTTTATAGCCATATTCATTTCACAAACTTTTTGGTTTTAATATTATTAACATTCTGGTTACTCACCAGAATGTTAATAAAAAATAATTCCTACATGCTTCCAATCCAATTTTTTTATAAAAAATATAATTATAACATGACCAATATACCATAACCCATAAAAAAAAAAAATAAATAAAAAACAAGTAATATTTGGGTCCATCAGACAATCTAGATTTGTTTTAACATTAAAGAATAGGCTGTTTGTGTTGTCACATAGTCATACTGCTCAAATAAAGCAAACTATGAAATAAATGTTGTCATGCATGCTAATAAAAAAAGTGTCTCACGGTGATTGATACAACAAATAGGACTTTGTTTCATAATTTAACCTGTATAGTCAAAATACCATAACAAAATTAAACTAAAGTTCATTACACTTTATGATTTACAACTTTAAAATAGGAAGATTATTTGCATTTTGGTCAAAATTACATCCCATTAAAAGTTTAATCTAAAAGCACTGACAGCCTAATTTAAATTCTTGTAAAACTGAGCCAAGTCACCCAAATTTAAACAATTTCTGCTCTTAATTTTAAGCTAAGAAAAGTGAATATCACTTCCCATATTAGAATGGTAGTTCTCTATCATTTCTTAATCCTCCAGTGTCTTGATGCTTCTGTTTTCACATACAGACTCACTAAGGATTAAACTTAGGTGCAATCTCGGCAGGTTTGTAAGTGAATGCAGAGAAAGCAACATGATCGAGAATTATACGAAGAAACATTTGTTTTTTGTATACATATCTTTGGAAATAAAATATAAATTCATTCTAACAGGAAGAACTTATTTTTCTAAAGTTAAAGACTAGACTGAACCTGTGCAGTACACCACTCAAAGATCATATCATACTGAAATAATCTAGCTGTTTAGAGTTGGCCCTGCTTTCAGACTGTAGCATGATTTTTTAGTGCTTTTACAGCACAATAAAGCCATATCTGATAAACTTTGCAGGTAATCACACAGGATAATAATTACTGTAATTCGTTGATGTTTTTATTTCTACTGGTAAAGAAAGAATAACACTTTGAACTGAATAGCACTCAGTAAAGGACTTTATTTGGTAATTTTAGATTTTTCACCAAGGCAACTAAGGCTGGAGGCATCAGTATATTTTGTCTGTAAATTGTGTGCATTTTATGACTGTTCTGTTTCACAGAATGAAAAAAATCAGTTTCAAAGTGTTATAAAAAAAACAAAACATGCAATCCCTCCAGTTACAAACTAACTCAGATGGTGGTGGTGGGGGAACCTTATAAAAGCAAGTGAAGCAGCATAATTATGATGAATAACAACCAACAAATAAATGAATAGATAAATGCTTTGCTAATACAAGTCCAAATTAGCGTGGTTAACAAGGAAATTCAATAAAGGAACTATGAATTACAGTTGAAAATAGTCCTGAATTCCATACAATTAGGCCATAAAAGATAAGAAATGTTAGCCAAAATTCTCCAGACTGGGGCAATAAAATTAATATAAAATAAGTTAGTTTCATGTTGGCAATGTCTCCTTCAAAGTAGTTCCTTCAGAATTTATACACCAATCCCAGCACTTTTTCCACTGTTTGAAGCATCTCTGGAACTCTTGTTTTGTGATGCTCTCCAACACCTTCTCCGATTCAGCTTGAATTTCCACGTCTTGAAATCTTCATCCTTTAATTGAATTTTCATTTTGGGGAATAGAAAGAAGTCGCAGGGAAGCCAAGTCAGAAGAAGAAGAGGAAGGGTGTGGGGAACATTACAATTTTGTTCTTGGGTAAAAACCACTGAACCAATAAAGCCATGGCCTGGCACATTATTGTGATGCAAAAGTCAATCCTGTATGTAAAACTGGTAATTTACAGCTTGGCCTGGAAAAAGGAACTCCCGAAGAAAAATTTCCTCATTATTGAAGAAGACAACCAGTATACTCTTGGTGTTTCATCCAACTTGCCTTTCCTTTTTTGGATATGGACTTTTACAAACTAAAAAAAAATGCTTTCTGTGAGCAGCGTTTCTGGGTCATAATCATAATCCTAGCTTTCATTGCTTATGACTTTGGAAAGGAAGTTTCTGTCCTTTCCAATTTGTGTTTGCAGGTCGCTGCTCACAGAAAGCCAGTTCTGTTTCAATTCATTGCTCAACAAACAGGATACAAATTTTGCTGCAGTCCACCTCATGTTTAAATTTTCAGTTAAAATGTGTCAGCATTTACCAGTACAATAGGGCCTAGAATCACAAATATCATTAATCATACACTCTCTACCCTCACTGATGACTTGATGCACTGAGAACCCAGAATCCTCAACCAAAATTTAGCCACACTGGAAAGAATATCATTAAAAAGTTTATGTTCTACCCAATAGCTTCATCACCAAATGCTTGTTTAAGCATTCCACAAGTCTCTGAAGCTGTTTTCCCAAACTTATGACAAAATTTGATACAAATTCGCTGAATAGACATCCAGCAGCTTATTCAGTTACATAGATTGCAAAACACGCTCAACAGAAACTATTCAATACCAACTGCACAAAAACACATCATCCTACTGGTGCAAAACTCACAAGCCTAATTAATAATAAGGTGTATAAGGCTTTGAATGGTTTGAGCAAGATAAATGCTGATGGGATTTTTCCTCTTACTCAGATTAAGCACCCATGGGGGGCATAAATTCAAATTGAGGAAAGAGACAGTTGTACAATAGATGTGTGAAATTTGCCTTTAGCCAGCAGGTGGTTCATTGCTGGAACAAAGTTCCATCTGTCGTTGTGGAATTTGATAGCTTAAATAAATTAACTGGACAAATATTTGGAGCAAATGAATGGGTGAAATGGGAGGGTTTTTTTTTAAATTCAGAGTGCCATTGCAGATAAGCATAAGAGCAAAGGAATCATTTTTGTGAGAATATAGGGCAGGACTGAGTTTTAGAAGGATTGAAATCAACTAAGTTATTTTTTCCCCCACTAGTATAATAGTCCTCAACTTCTAGTCCTCATTACCAGCAATGCTTGAAGCAGAGAACAATGCAGAACATGTAGGCAGCTGTTGGGTAGAACACACACAGTGTTGAACTGTGCGAGAATACTAATTGTGAAGATGTGAATTATGTCTATTCCAAAATTTCTATTGATGCCCCACCTTAAAAAAAAAAAATATAATTATAAAATCACATAAGAGTTTTTCTGAAGATGTGTGAAAACAGGATCGATAGTTTTCTCAATTCCCCAATTGTGGTTGGAAAAAAAACCATGTACAATGTAAGTTTTGATCCTGAACTTAGAACATGTAACGTCTATTTACCTAAAAAAATCTTTGTAGAGTCTAAATAAATGTGAGAAGGACATTAGCATTAGTAGAGGCATATGATACAAGAAATCAAGCTTATACAACATCAGCCAAAAGAAAATCCCTTCCTATTTCACTCACCCGTTCACTCCAAATGTTTGTCTAGTTCTGCCTTGAACATATTTAAGTTGCCGACCTCCACTACAATGATGGAAGTTTGTTCCAACCATCAACCACCCACTGGCTAGAGGAGAATTTCCACACATCTATTCTACAATTGTCTTTCCTCAATTTAATTTTATGCCACCTCAAGAGAGTAATCTGAGCAAGAAGAGGAATCACATTGAGAGGAATCCCTGCTCAATCCATTCAAGGCCTTATACACCTCAATTATATCACCTTGTAGGTGCCTAGTCTCCTGAAGCTGCAATTTGCAGAACTTAAGCCTTTCTTGGTAACACCAACCCTTTGTTACACTCATCAATTTCACTGCCCTTCTCTGTACTCGTTCCAGCAGCTCAACATCTTTCCTAAAATAAGGCTTCCAAGCCTGTATACAATATTCAAGGTGAGGCCTGACTATTCCCTTATACAAGGGGAAAACCACCTCTTATCCCTGCTAGCAAAATTCCTGTATATCACTGACAAGACACCATGAGCTACTTTTCAGCCTTTTTGCACTGTTCAGAAAACTATCTGACTGCACAACTACCCCCAGGTCCTTTTCATTTTCCACTACCCTGAGTGTAGTGCCACCCAGTTGATAAATCACTCTGGGGTTATTGCTACCTATATACACAGTACTTTACATTTGTCAATGTTAAACTTCAGTTGCCACCTCTCACCCCCATCTGCTCAACTTATCCAGATCCTGTTGCAGTAGCGTACTATCATTACTGTCATTAACAACCTTGCCAACCTTTGTATTGTCTGCAAACTTAGAAATTAACCCTGATATATACCTTCATCAATATCTTTAATAAAAAACTAAAACAAAAATGGGGCAAACACCGAACCCTGGGGGACTCCACTAATAACATTAGTCCATGGAAAGCAGTGTCCATTGATAACTGATCTGTCTTCTCCCACTCAACCATCCTTTTATCCATTGTAGCAACTTGCCCTTAATGCCATACTGCTCCAATTTGTACAATAGTCTTCCATGTGCCACAGAATCAGAAGGTTTCCTAAAATCCAAGCATATGATATAAAAATTATTCTTTGCATCTAGTTTCTTTGTGACCATATCATAGTATCTAATCAAATTTGTCACATAAGACTTCCTCTTAACAAGCCCATACTGTGGACTATAGTGAACTATAACTACAGTCTTGACTAGATGTTCCTGCATCGCTTCCTTAATCAATGACTCCATTATTTTCCCTGGAGGTCTGTAATTATCTGTGTCACCCTTTGATCCCCTTTGTGAATTGGGGACATATTTGCACATCTCCAGTGCACATCTCCTCTCCTGAGTCCAAGGAAGCTTTCATAATTATGGTTAAGAATAGATCCCATCCACCCCAGGTGCCTTATGTTTAACTTCAACAATTTCTCCTACATTTTGCTCCGAGGTATTACAAAATCAGTAAGCTCCCTGTTAGAGTTCGATAAACTTCTCGCATTCCTTTCTTTGAATAACTCCTCATGTGTGAATGTAAATGTAAAATATTCATTGAGTTTATCAGCTACATGAGCATGATCATCAATAGTCAAACCATCTATGTTAAGTGGACCAATCTGATTCATCCCTTTCCTTTTAGAATTTACATAAATAAGTAAAGATGTTAGATGACTTTCATCAACGGTGAAATACCACCACTTTGCTTATTGGAGGCTTGAAGTGGTGAAACCCATGTTTAGTCTCTACAGCAAAGTTTCCGGCATCCATCTCCCCCCATACTTCTCCTTCAACCCATGCACGGAACTAAGTACTATAGGTTTTTCGATACCTTTTGTGTTTGGGGTTTTCATAAAAAAAAAACAAAAAAAAACACCTCTTTGCTGTTTTTCTTTGCATCCTTTGCCAAAGATTTCTTTCAATCTATCTTCGCCTGCCTAACCTTCTTTGTGACTTGATTACACACTAGCTTATATCTGCCATAGGCTTCAGTTGCCTGATAATTTATATGCATCCCATGCAATTCTCTTCTCTGTCACTAGCCTCATTAATTCATCTGACCTCCATTTAGGCCTAAACCTTGAACAGTATTTCTTAGTTGAAATGAAAAGCCTAGTACCCTCCAAGATTAAGTCCCTGGCAGCTTCCCATTTAGAATTCACCGTTGGTAACATCATCAGTCGATCCCACCATATAGAATTTAAAAACTCTCTGAGATCACTGCAGTCACCTTTACGAAAGCAAAATCACTTCCCCTTACTCCCCGATGGTAGTTACATCTTTAAGTAAATCCCACATCAGTACACTAGAGGTTCGTTTATCTGCAGATTCTTCACGCATGAAGAATCGCTGCTGATAATCAGATTAAGAGTATTACTCCCTCTGGTTGCCTCTCAAACATGTTTCTGAAGAAAACATGTCAAGAATGAAGGACCACTGCTGATAATCAGATCAAGTATTATTCCCTCTGGTTACCTCTAGAACATGTTGCTGTAGAAAACGGTCATCCAACAAATCCACAAAAGTTTTGATAGTGTGCGAGTGACCAACCCACAAGTTCCAGTCATTATCTGGAAAGTTAAAATCCCCCATTATAAGACAACCTGATTTACTGGCCCAGTCTATTTTTCACCAATTGCTCATTATATTCATCAAATTCATTAGGCCTATAACACACACCAGAGGCAGATTTAGCAATTGAAAAGCCCCAGGCGCAATTCAATTTTGAGGCCACAGGCGCAATTCAATCTTGAGCCCTCCCTTCTAAATATTTTCGGTACCAATACAGTGTGCATTCTATGCGCACATTTTTACTATAGCACGCGCTCTAGATTTGGTGTTGCGGTTTTAATCATTTTGGTTGCGCAATTCTTTCATACATATTTTATTAATTGAGAATTAAAAAATTAATTCCCAATTATCACTTGCTATAAATGTCATGCCTCATCAAACAATTCAGTTTTGATAAATACATAAACAATATATAAGATATTACAGATACAGTAAACCCCCGCTATTTGCGGTATCTGTATTCGCGGTTTCGCGATCGCCGATTTAATATAAAATGAAACCTAAAAAAATGCGAATTTTAAAGCGCCGTGAATATTTTCCACCATAAAAAACATGGGCTTGGCTAAAATTATCTTTCCTGGTCAAAACAGCGCTCAGTGGGTGGGGGAGAGGGGTGACAAAATCGCGAGCGTGGATGTTTCTCGCTAATCCTTGTTCAGTATGTGTTATGCATTTGTCATAGAAGGTTTCGTCGTTTGCTTTTAATTTATATGTTTATAAATTGAATAAATTTATCAATTTATAAATTGATATGCTTACAAAAATGATAAATCTACCGTTTTGCAGTGTAAAACAGACTTTTTCGAGTGTGTTAACGGAAGAAAGTGACTTTATTGTGGACAAGTTCTTTCTAACCCCTACAAAAATATGGCTACGAATAAAAAGAGAAATGTGAAAATATCAAAGAAGGTGATGACATTAGCGAATAAAATTGAGTTATTAGACAAAATTTCTAATGGTGAAAGTGTCTCCTCAGTGGCAAAACATTATAAAATCAACGAGTCAACGGTACAATCAATCAAGAAATCGGAAGAAAAAATCCGCATAGTGTCCATGAAAACGCGCTAATTGTTTCAAAAATTTGCTCTGTAACTCGTGATGTTAAATTAGCAAAAATGAAAAAAAGCTTTAAATCTGTGGACAGAAGACCGAACTCAAAATAAAATTCTGTTAAGTTCACTCATCATTCGCGAAAAGGCAAAACTCCTTTATCAACACTTTAGCGAAACTGGTGATAGCACTAGCGGGATGTTTTTTTTGCTAGCAAAGGCGCTGGGGTTTGAAAGATTTGTTTGAAATTTCTAATAAATATTACATTTAATATTAAATTGTTTCTTATTTTCATTTCGATGCCATATGCTTGCATTTCACTATGTACTGTCTATGTACATAGTCATATTATGAAGGTACATATAATACATACATAGACAAAATTTTAGACTAGTTTTTCTTATATATTTCATACTTTGGAACGGAATCCCTCTATTACTATGGGAGCCATAACTCAGTATTCGCGACATTTCTCAGGAACGCAACCCCCGCGAATAGCGGGGGTTTACTGTACTTAATTGATAACAAAACAAAAATACTCCTATACTAAAACACCAACCACACCAAACTAGTAATTTGTAACAGATTCGTGAGTGATATGTTAGTTCCGAAAGCTATTAAAAAAGACAATGCTCCGTTACATGTGAGCCAACGCAGTAGTGATTTTAGAGACCTTAAAAGAGTACTGCGCTTACTTATTGGTTCCCAATTAGTTGCGAATAGTTTTGAACTGCCTCTGCGAACAAATCTAATATCATTTCTTGAGCAATATCGTCACAGGGTTCTTCACTCGTGGAATTACCTCCACTAGGAAAAACTGAAACTGTTTATTGTTGTTATTGTTATTTGGTTTTTAGGAGCATTAGCAACTAAGGCCATATTGCTCCAGGATATGCGGTGGTCACTCCCTGACCTTTCCGCATCCTCCGTATTTGGTGGTGACGGGCTCGAACCCCAGTCTAATCAAGAAGCGTGTGCTACACACTGCTGCTGCTCTCCTTCCCACCTGGCTACGGAGGCGCTGAAACTGTTTAATTTAAGCATTAATGATAATATGTATTCTACTTCAGATTCAATTAGTTTGCATAGATATTTCATATAATATGTAGGGATATTCGCATAAGAGTTTACTAACTTCTCATCTTAAATTATAGTTTTATTCAGTAATGGTAATAAAGATGTGTAAAAATTTAAAATGAAACATTTTTTTTTTTTTTTTTTTGAGACCTGAAATTTGAGGCCCCAGGCGCATGCCTTGTGCACATGTGCGGAAATGCGCCACTGACACACACCTACTCTCATTTTACCTTTCCCAGTGCTTATGTCATACACACTGACTCAACATTGCATTGTCTACCAATATCAATTGGATGCACTTCCTTAGATTTTGTGTTTCTTAACTAACAGCAGCATAACTGTCTATCCTTTTTGTACATATTGCACTCCCCAAATTCCAATTTTGCACTGCTTATATCCATGTGGCACCACGTCTCTGATATCCCAACAATTCAATATTAAAACATTTTTGATGTTTTAATATTGAATTTCTACTAAGTAGATTTAGTACAGATACTTTACCATGTGAAGTATTTAATTAGTTTATTTAAGAAAAGCATTTTACTTTGAGAATTCATTTAGAATAAAATTTTATTTTGATTTAAAATTTGATCCAACCAAAACAAACCATACTGGATTCACGTTTCAAACACCTAACATTTCTTTGTATAATTAACCTTGTATCTCTTTGTATATATTACCGAACCAAAAATCCAAGTCCAAAGACAGATTTCACAGAAACCCAAAATGTGGTCACAATATTTTGTCACACTGTTTGGTTCTATTGTAATAATTGTCTTCTTGTTCCAATACTTGAATACTTGAATATTTCATATGGTTCTTGAATATACTACTTGAATACTTCATTGCAGTGCCTGGAGAGCAGGCACCTGTGAGGTGATCTGATTGAGGTGTATAAGGCCTTGGGTTGAGCAAGCTGAATGCTGATGGGATTCTTCCTTTTGCTCAGACTAAGAACCTGAGGGGGCACAGTTTCAAATGAAGAAAGACAGTTGTAGAATAGATGTGTGGAAATTTGCCTTTAGCCAGCAAGGTAGTTGATTGGTGGAACAGGCTTCCATCTTTTGTTGTGGAAGCTAATAGCCTAAATAAATTTAAGGCTGAGCTGGACAGGCATTTGGAATGTATGGAGGGATAAAATGGGAGCATTTTTTTTTTTGGCTGATGCTGCATAAGCTTGCTTTCTTGCATTGTATGCCTCTACTAATGCTAAAGGTCTTTTAAAAAATCTACTTTTGGGGAGCATTCTACCACAACATGTCCCCACTCTCTCACACTTTTACATTAACTGGAACATTCATTATGGATAGTCAAAGTAATAGAATTATCTGTGAAAAATCTACACTTTGCAAACATTTCCTTGTCAATTCACAAATATATATAGTCTCAGTTCTAATCTCAGTATATCCATTCCATGGATATACTGAGATGAATATCCATGGAAAGGCTGAGGCAACTGATGAATCTTATTCATCAGTTGCCTCAGCCTCCACCCATCTCAGGTTATCCTAATTATGCACTTTATGAATCCTATAGGTGACAGACTAGAAGTGATAAAAACAAACTGAAACCCAAGAGTAGAACTATTACAATTTTATCAACAGAATGATAAATGTTTCATTATTTTAAGTAGCACATAAGTGCTACTTAAAATAATAATAAAAAAAAAAATTAATACTTGAGTTTGTCCAGTACTGTAGCTGGAGCTTTTGCGGCCGGGGCGATCCCTGAGTTTACCGTCCCCTCTCAATGCATACAAAAAATACTACAAAAAGTCAAAACAAACGTATAGGGAAATAAATTAAAACACTATATTTATTTTTTAAGTAAAACTTTAATTCCAACATTCTAAAATGTTATTTTTATAGCTTTTCTGTTAGCAAAATCGTCGATGACATTGTCGAAGTCAACTCAGTTGCTGTTCTATAGACAGTATGGCAAGATTTCTTAAATGCAAGGTACTCATTGTAGATCGTAGGTAATTCTTAATCAATTTTAATTTAGAAAAATTCCTCTCACAACTAGCAACACTTACATAAATAAAAGAATCGTCGAAAAATAAAACTGTCTCACATGAAAAGTGCCACCCCCAAAAAAGTGCTGCCAGGGGTGGGACTTTTGGGGGGACAGCAATAGGGGGTGGAGTGGGGAGCAGGGGCCCCTCCTTCCCCCTAGCTACACCACTGAGTTTGTCTATATGCTACAATAAAACAGTTATGATGAACCTCTCTGGTTCTGTGGCCATACAGAATATAAAAATATCTTTTACATTAATGTAAAATTCTTGACTGCATACCTTGAATGCTATTAGCTTTCACCAACTGAGCACAGTCCTGAAGTACACTAGTAGGAATATCATCCAGTGTTTGACCCTAACAGAAAATGTAAAAAAAAAAAAAAAAAAAAAAAATTTGAAAGTCTTAAATTACTCACACATTCAAAAATTTATACAAATATTCAAAAATATATAATTATATTAAAAATATGTAAAACTTACAGAGAATGCTGTTACTATCCAAATAATTTTTACTATTTCTAAGTTTGAGAGGGGGGGGAAAGATAAAATATTTTTATCGTGGTTTTAGTTCCTTATAATAGATTATTGATGACTTTTGATTGTTAATGTGATACCACTTCTACAATTCCTGTTATACTTGGTGATAATATCAACTGAGCCTTCAAGACCACCAACACAGAAAGCTGTTTATCAGTGAAACAAAATACGAGTATTATTCTGATCATAACTGACGCCTCAACCAGCAAGTATTAACATGCTAGTAAGAGCTGAGCCTTCAAGACCACCAACACAGAAAGCTGTTTATCAGTGAAACAAAATATCAGTATTATTCTGATCATAACTGACACCTCAACCAGCAAGTATTAACATGCTAGTAAGAGCTGAGCCTTCAAGACCACCAACACAGAAAGCTGTTTATCAGTGAAACAAAATACCAGTATTATTCTGATCATAACTGACACCTCAACCAGCAAGTATTAACATGCTAGTAAGAGCTGCTAGGCTTATTCCACTTTTATTAAAAAACAGTTGTTAATAAATGCCAATGATCAACTATTTTCTATGGTACAAGCTGTTTACTTGTATAGAATATGAAAATATTTCATGATGAGAATATTACATTCCTAGAAATTGCCACATAAACAGGAAATATATATATATAGCTTTTAATTACAGGGATCATGCAAACGTTCCAAGATTTGATGCAGTATTATTATACCTTCTTTTCAAAGATTTATGTTAGAGAAAAAGAGCAGAAACAAATTACATATTTATTTAACAAACTCAAAAAAAGTTAACATTACAAAAAGTTATGGTGTAAAAAAATTTAAGATAATAAATCTTACAAATGAATGGGACACATCCTCTGTTTCAGGTGGCTAACTGGAGTTGATAGCTATCTGTCTATGTCAGATGACTCAGGCAAAAATGAGTGTCTCATTCTATATATGGCCCGACAGGCTTTTTTTTCTGAAGGGCAAAAATTTGTTTTCCAGTCATATTTTTCATGTATATTACAGTTTTTTCACAAACAGTAACATAAATGAACAAGATTTCAACAGTAGAAATGTATGCTATGAGACTGAGCCAATGCGGAAGAAATAAAGCAGTGTGCCCGACTAGAAGCTGCTGCAGTGGCCACAAAAAAAAAAAAAAAAAAATCATAGGTGGTAGATGACTTTCATCAACCGGTGAAATACCACCACTTTGCTTATTGGAGGCTTGAAGTGGTAAACCCCATGTTTAGTCTCTAGAGCAAAGTTTCCGGCATCCCCTCCCCTCATACTTCACCTTCAACCCATGCACGGTACTAAGTACTATAGGTTTTGATACCTTTCGTGTTTGGGGTTTTCATAAAAAAAAAAAAAAAAAATCCCTGAAACCAAAAGCGATTATAACAAGAGTTAACTGTATTCACAAAAAAACATAATGGAACACTTAAAGGGGAAAAACTGAATTACTGTATAACAATAATCAAATCAATAATTTTTTGATCAGTTAATTGAAGCTTACATTATTTCATTCTCATATCACACTGGCCAAAAATCAAGAAACTTTTATCTCGACTAAGCACAATTTAAGTTACTCCTACCTTTTTGATATTTTAACTAATGAGAAATGGGTATAAAACTAATTTATTCACATATCAGTCTAGTCAAAATCAAGAAACTGTAATCACAACCCTGCAAAATTAAATTTAAATCTAACTCACAAAATAAAATGAAAACCTAAGCGCCTTCTACAGGAGTCTCAGGGAATACGGAAACAGACCACGTGAGCAGATGATCGAGGAGTTCTGGGGTAAAATATGGGGCATTGAAGTAACTGGATAGAACTAGAATGGAAGAAAACCAAGGACATACAAGAGATGAGAGAAGAAGTAAAATTATGTTCTGGTTCTGGTTCTGGATCAGGAACTCCCAGAACTGCGAACACCAGGAATAGATATCGCCCACAACTACTAGTACAAGAAGCTCATTGTGCACACAAGCACCCAGCAGAGCAGTTCACCCAAATGATAAGACACCAAGAGGCAATCCCAAAGTTTCTCACTCAAGGAATCACATATCTGAAGCCTAAAGATATAAGAAACCAAGCAAAATACAGGCCAATCGCCTGTCTCCCAACGATGTACAAGATCCTGACCAGCTGCATAATCAAGGTGATATCAGACCACTCAGAGAACCAGAACATAATTGCCAAACAGCAGAAAGGATGCAAGTGGATGAATAAAGGGTGCAAGGAGCAATTAACCATAGATGCCAAAGTTATAGAGCAAGCCTGCAAGAAGCGTCACAACCTGTATGCAGCCTACATCGATTACAGCAAGGTCTTCAACACAGTACCTCATAGCTGGCTAATAGAGACTCTGAGGGTCTACCAAGTCAATCTGACAGTGACAAACATCCTAGAAGCGACCATGACGAAATGGAGTACCACCATAAAGATCAAGAACATCACAATCAGACCAATCACCATCAGGAGAAGAACCTTTCAGGGAGATGCCCAGGGCCCACTGTGGTTCTCTCTAGCATTCAACCCACTATCCACCATGTTGACCGAAAGCAAGTATGGATATAACCTCAAAGGAAGAAGAAAAAACCTATACACTCTCTCTCCCACCTGATGTACATGGATAACATCAAGCTCTATGCAGCAACTACTCTGGATCATTGAAGAATTCAGCAATCATATCAGGATGGAACTTGGTCTAGACAAATGCAAGACCCACAAATCAGGGGAAATTAGTTGACTGAAACTACCAGCTACAGACTGGTAAAGAGATTGAAGCCATGACAGACGAAGAGACCTACAAATACCTGGGGATGATACAGACTCAGCAGTTAGAGCACAAGGAAATCAAGGCCAGCCCGATCGAAAAATACCATCAGAGACTCAGAAGCCTGCTTTGCTTTGGCAAAGCTGAACAGGGGGAACACAGTTAGTCATAAACACCTATGTAGTCCCAGTGCTAACATACTTCTTCGGCATCATAGATTGGACTAACACCGAATTGGAGGATATCATGAGAAAGACAAGGATAGCGATGACCAAGAGCTGCCAATACCACACGAAGCCAGGTGTGGAGAGACTTTCCATGGCAGGCCTCCATCAAGATCACATAGAAAAAATAGCTTCTGATGCATGGGTCACGATCTGGATGCTCTTCCTTGAGACTGAAGGATTCATGCTCCCTTAGGGACTAGGTAATAAATACCAGAAACTACAGAAAATACATTGTCAAGGTGCCGGAATGTCAGATGACATAGGTAGACAATGTCACCTGGCCTCAGAAACAATCCAACACATCACTGCAGGATGCAAGATGATCATTCAGACTGAATACACTCATAGACATGATCAGGTAGCCAGGATAATATATGAAGCCAGTGAGGAAATAACAGCTGATCAAAGAAAGTGTACCGAATTACAAGTACAAACCTCAGGCAGCTAGACACCCCAACTCACAAGCTGTACTGGGACCACGCCATAATAATGGACAAGACAATCTCGCACAACAGACTAGACATAACCCTTGTCAACAAGAATGAAAAGGCTACCTCTTTAATTGATATAGTGGTGCCCAACACTGGCAATCTCCAGAAAACCTATGAGGAAATGATCAAGAAGTACACGAACCTAAGATAGGAGTTCAAAGAGATGTGGCATATGCAACAAGCAACAGCCATCCTGATCATTGTGTAAACCATTCGTATGGTGCCAAAGACCCTATATAACAGCCTAACAGTAATTGGTCTCGCAGAGAACACATATACAAGGAACTCAAGAAAGTCACAATCCTGAACACCTGTAGGAAATTACATAGGATAGTCAGAGAGTTCCACCCTATCATAAGGTGGACCCCCCCCCCCCAAAATCAGGGAGAAATAATATAGGAGCAATAATAATACCAATAATAAATTAATCGGATCTAAAATATACCCAAACCTTGTTTAGGTTATTTTCAATTGAAATCATCATATAATTTTCATTATATGATGATTTCAAGGATTGCCAAAATACATTGCCGATGAATTGTATTCATTGTGTAACGAAGGATAGCTGTATATCATTCCCCTCCCCCCATTCTTTCTTTATTATTATTTTATTTTTTGGAGGGGGAAGGACATGGCAATTTAAGCTTTTTTCAGTAAGGAGGTTCATACAGAAAATACAGTTTGGAAAGTGTTATTTTATTTTTCCTTAGTCTAGGTTAATCAGATAAAAATTTTGATATTCTCTACACAAAAGAAACACACAAATTATTAAAGAACATTAATAATTACATAAATTAAGTATAGTTAAACTAAGAACAGCATATAATTTTAAAGTACTTACTCTTGGTAAACGGAGGTAAACATGGGCAGAGGACACTTTATCAACATGGAACCAGACATCTTCAGGCCAGCCCCATTTAATCAGATCTTCATCTAAAAACATTTAAAGTAAACATTTAAAGTTCTTAATGTGAAAAGCTGTTATTTACAGATGTCATCACACACTTTGTCCATGACAATGAGAAATCATGCCCCAGAATAGAGCAGCAGAGCAATGTGCACAAAGTGGCTCGGTGGAGAACTGAAGGGGACGATTATCCAATGCGTCACATCCTAAAGAAATGTGTAACTTGTGAAATGTTTGAAGACCTTTCTGAGACGGGACATGATGTTGCCAAGGGGGGGTTGTCATTGTGTGTGCTCGAGGTAAGCAGTGTGAAGAAGTTAAGTGCCAACTCAGCGTTATCATGGGCCTTTATGAGAGCTTGAATGACAGGATATATGCCCTCGAAGAACTTAAATTGAGGGACCCATCACGATCTCAGCTGACAAAATTAATACCAGAGCTTGCACTTGATCATCAGGAAACACAGCGGCAACCTTCGGGGCAGAATGCACTAGTGCACTAGTCCCACAGGAGCTTGTTATTGTCGGTGACTCTATTGTCAGGGAGACAGGAAATATATTGTGCAAAAAGGACAGGTGGAATAGGACCATGGTATGACTGCCAGGGGCAAAAGTTAATGACGTGGAGCAGATATAATCTTTTAAGGGCACAAACAGTGATATTGTTGTACACGTTGGCACTAAAAACATTAAGAGGAGTTCTGCAGACTTACTTAACAGGTCAATGATGAAAAAAAAAGTTAGGGTTATATTTGAAAGTGTCTGCAATTCTGCCCAGACATGATACGAGCGAATGTATGATGAGAACCTTGTCAATCAATTTGGCCCTGGAGAGATTGTGCAAGGCTCATTGGGTAGAATTTTTCCAGCATGGTCTGTGCTTGTTAACAGGAAGATTGTTTCTACAGGGATGGGATACACTTAAATAGAAAGGGTGCAAGAATATTTGCACCCTTTCTATTAAAGGCAGTGTTAAGTAGGTTGGAAAACTACCAACTTGGAGGGATTCACAGAATAATAGATTAATGGTAGCCACAGGCAGAGGTGAAAGTGATTCTTGCACTGCTTCTATTGGAATGATCAGCAGCCTACAAATCTTGGTACTGGGATTTCAAGGGCTGCAAGAAGTCATCATGGAACAAGTAAATACATGGGTTGTGTTAGGTTAACTAAGAATAAGAACATGTACACCAATGCTAGGAGTCCAGTAAATAAATTTGATGAATTTGAAGTGCTGGTCAAGACTTCAAAAGCAGATATTATTGGGATATCAGAGACGTGGTGCTACATGGATATAAGCAGGACAGGTTTGGTTGGTTGTTTGGTTTTAATGGCGCATCAGCAACTAGGGCTAAAATGCACCAAAACCACGTCCCATACAAGATAACTAAAAATTGTAGTGACGTAGTTGCTTAGGTCACTATGTCAATATGTATAAAAATATAAATATGTACGAGGTAAACTGATATAAAGATATATTTAAATACAAAGGGTACTAGGAAAGTTTTGCAATATGACGCAACAATGAATCACAGGAAGCTGCTTGTTGCTGCATGTTGAGACACGTTCATACGTGCATAGTAGCCGCCGCGCCAAGTCGATGGGCTCAGTTATTCATTAGTAGTGAGAGTGCTTGCGATGGCATCGTGGTCAAGAAATGAGATAAGGACAGTTTTGCGGTATAATTTCGTGCGTGGTTTAACCATAGACCAGTGCTTAGAAGAAATGACTCTTGCACTAGATGATGATTGTCCACATCGTACAACGATATTCAGGTGGTATAGATAATTCCAAAGGGGAAATTTCACTCTGGAGGATTCTGAGAGGCCGGGAAGGCCACGAACGTCAGTTACGGAGGAAAACGTTACTGCTGTGAGGAAAATGCTTGACGAAAACAGGCGAGTGACCTACCAACAGATAGAGGATACTTTGGGCCTAAATGCACCAGCAATTCGTTCGATTCTGCAAGATCATTTGCACGTGAAGAAACTTTGTTCTCTCTGGGTGCCACATCAACTGACTGAAGAGCAGATGACACGACGTGTGACTTGGTGACGGGAGATGTTAAAAAAGTTTGATAAGGGACAATCTCGGTATGTGAACAACATCGTGACAGGTGACGAGACTTGGCTGTACTATTACGATCTGCCGACCAAGGCTCAAAACAAAGTTTGGGTCTTTGATGATGACGACACACCCGTAATTGTCAGAAAATCCCGATCTGTAAAGAAGAAAATGATAGCTGTATTTTTCAAATCGAGTGGAATTGTGGAACGTGTCGTTTTGGACACACAGAAGACAGTCACAGCTAAGTGGTATACTGAACAATGCCTGCCTAAAGTCATTGGATCTATGAAGAACCTGCGGCCAAAGTCAAGAATGGACACCTGGTACCTCCATCACGATAATGCTCCAGCTAACCGCCCCAAAGCCTGCACCGAATATTTGACCACGACAGGACTGAAACTTCTCGAGCACCCTCCCTACAGTCCAGACCTTGCTCCCTGCGACTTTGCACTGTTCCCGCATGTGAAAATGAAGCTAAAAGGGAGGCGGTTTTCCAGTGATGAGGACCTTCTACGGGCTTGGGACAACAAGTGTGCTTTACTCCCTAGTGAAACTTGGCAGAACTGGTTTAAAGATTGGTTTCGGAGGATGGAGAGGTGTATTGAATGTAGAGGAAATTACTTTGAAAAAATTAAATAAACAAAGCTGTATTGCAAAACTTTCCTAGTACCCTTTGTACAAGAAAAAAAGGTTTATTAATTTTAAAAACCTAAAAACAGCTGACACATTGTAGTTGCCAGATAAAATCTGACTCAGTGTATTAGACTCAGACAAATGGGTAAAAACCAATAAATGAGATGTTGTTTTCTATATCATGGACATTCAGCTAAAATAAGACGAATGATTAAAAAGGTGCCACAATCCTCACACACAGGAGAGTCATCTGCCTCAGCAACAATGCATGCGTAAGATGACTATATCCTATGCAGAGGAAAACTAGAACAACTTCCTCTCTACGGTTCCTGCGCAGGCTTGACTTCCAATGTTGGATACCAAGCTTTATATAATATAGCTAGTTAGTGACCTGCTCATGCCAAGATTGTTCCCATTGGAGGAGTAATTGGCTGCCTGTAGTCTGTATAAGAGACTAACAGGCCACAGGACAGGAAGGAAGGTTGATTGATTTGGTAGTTGTTGGCGCATCGGCTTCTGTGGCCATATTGCACCTCCAAAGGTTTTTGCAGTACAGTGATCCAAGCCCGAGGCGGGAATCGAACCCGCGACCTTTGGGTTGCCGGGCAGGTACTTTACCCACTCGGCTAGCCCGGTCGGCAGGAAGGAAGGGATTATGCTGTTAATTAAGAAACACATAAAATCTAAGGAAGTGCATCCAATTGACATTGGTGGACAATGCAACATTAAGTCCGTAGGGTGTGACATAAGCCTTGGGAAATGAAAATGCGAGTAGGTGTGTGTGTTATAGGCGTGATGAATCTGATGAGTATAATGAGCAATCCTGCAGAGAAATAGAGTGGGCCAGTATATCATAATGTCTTATAATGGGGGATTTTGTCTTTCCATATACTGACTGGAACTTGTGGGTTGGTCACTTGCACACTAGCAAGACTTTCGTGGATTTATTAGATGACTGTTTTCTACAGCAACATTTTCGAGAGGCAACTAGAGGGAGTAATACTCTAGATCTGATCAGCAGTGATTATTCATGCATTCAGAATCTCCAGATAAAGGAACCATTAAGTGGCAGTGATCACAGTGTACTGATGTAGGCTTTACTTAAAGATGTAACTACCATCAGGGGGTTAGGGGAAGAGTTTTTGCTTTTGTAAAGGTGACTACAGTGGTCTAGGAGAGTTTTTAAATTCTATACAGTGAGATCAAGTGATGATGTTACCAATGGTGAATTCAAAATGGGTAGCCTTCAGGCACTTAATCTTGGAGGGTACTAAGCTTTTCATACCAACTAAGAAATATTGTTCAAGGTTTAGGCCTAAATGGATATCAGATGAATTAATGCTGTTGTTTGTTTGTTGTTTGCTTGGTTTTTAGGAGCATTAGCAACTAAGGCCATATTGCTCCGGGATATGCGGTGGTCATTCCCTGACCTTTCCGCATCCTCCGTATTTGGTGGTGACGGACTCGAGCCCCAGTCTAATCAAGAAGCGTGTGCTACTGCTATCATTCATTGGAGTTCAGTGTTGGCATTCGAGGTGAGCGGATGCGCTTAGTCAGGGCTCCTCAGTTAAGTGGTTTACTTTTGGATAGTGCTTTTAAATATTTGATTTATTTAGATATTGTTCGATTATTTTGTTATAGGTTTTCCTGTAACATGTTGATTTTAATAATATTATAGATATAATTTTGTAAAGTTAACTTTCATTGATATTTATTTAATTTTATAATGGTAGTTACGACATCTGCCTTAAACACGTCACAGGGTATCGTGATCACACGGAAATAGCTGATGGCGATTTACAGGGGTGAGTAATGATTTAATCCGCTGTGGAACCTGTGGAATGTTTTCCAAGGTCGACCCGGTGACTAATCCTACCTCACCTGGGGATTCTTTTCTTTGTGATCGATGTAAGGAGTGCACCGATCTTAAATTACAATTTGGTGCACTGATGGAACAATTTGAGTCCCTGAAAAAACGGGCGCTTGCCCTCGAAAATAATGCATCTGGGAGTTCATCAGGGACTCAAGACTCCAGCAATCTACCAAGTGATGCACACCCGATTCGAGCCTCAACACAGAAAAACCAAGTGCAAACTACTCTGGTTAAAAAGGACATTGTTTTATTAGGAGACTCCATTGTCAGGGAATATTTTTTGTAATAAGGATAGGTGGAGTAGAACCAGGGTATGTCTGCCGGGAGCAACTATTGATGATGTCACCGACAGATTGTCATTTTTTAAAGGGGGTAAAGAGAATATTATTATTCATGTGGGGACTAATGATATTAAACGTACACGATCTGACGATTTGTTGGAAAAATACAGGACCATGCTGAGGAAATGTCGTGAGCTAGGCCATAATGTCTATGTGTCTGCAATTCTGCCCAGACACGATAGGAGGGATTATATGTTAAGAGCCTTGTGGATTAACTCAAGACTTGAAGGAATCTGCAAGGCTTTAGGGGGGAAATTCCTATCAGCATGGCCCACACTTGTAGGTAGAAGGAGTTTGTTTTGTAGAGACAGGATACACTTAAACAAAGGTGGTGCAAAAGTTTTTGCCAGTATTATTGAGGATACCTTAAAGGTTCACGGAAACTGCTAGTTAGGAGGGATGTGGGTAATACTGACACGCATTTATCTGATAATATTGGTCAAAGTAACTCTTGCACATACCTTAAGAGTTCTTATCTGTTACCCCAACTGGACGTATTATCTAGATGCTCTAGGGGCAGAAACGTTTCACATGAGCGGGTAGCTAATATCAGGGAAGAGAGCTAAAAAGCTTCAAGGGTTGTTAAATATACAAGAACAGTAAATCTTAATTGTTTATACAGTAATGATAGAAGAAGTAACGTCGACATAATAGGGCTTACAGAGACGTGGTGCCACACGGAAATTGGGGATAATGAGTTTAAGTACGGCTTGTATAATGTATTTAGGAAGGATAGAGTAGATAGAAGGGGTTGTGGGGTAATGCTTCTTATCAGAAGCAGCCTGAGTGCGACGATAGCTTTCCCGGATTCAGACATTTCACATGCTAGTATAGAGTCTGTATGGTGTGAGATAGTTGGAAACAAAGGTATAATGCGAGTAGGAGTAATCTACAGACCAGGTGATTGTGAAGATTTTGACAAAAGCCTCTACATGCAAATGGAATGGGCAAGTAAGCGTCAATGCCTTATTATGGGTGATTTCAATTTGCCTCTAATTGATTGGAGTAAATGGGAAGGAAACTCGACATGGGGAACAAAATTTTTAAATCAACTTGATGACTGTTATTTGTATCAACATGTCAGGGAAAGTACTAGAGAAAAGAATATCCTAGACCTCATCATCACACATGAATCAGATGACATAACAGGGCTGACAGTAGAGGAACCAGTAGCAGGAAGTGATCACAGAGTTCTACGGTGGATGATGACGAAAGAGGTAGCAGAAGTAAAAGGCAAAGGAATGGGTTTTAATTTCAGGAAAGGAAATTACGATGCCTTAAGGTACTACATGGCCTCTATTAACTGGGTAGATATCGTGCAGAAAATGAATGCATTTGAACTGTGGTACGCTTTTAAAACATTAATCACAGATGCCTTGAATGAGTATATACCATTAAAAAAATACTCCACGAGGAGGGTTCCAAGTTGGATTAATAGTGAAGTTGCCACATTACTTGAGCAGAAAAAGGTGGCATGGAAAGGTTACAGAGCAATAAAAAGTACTGAAGCCTATAACAGCTACAAGGTGATGTGTAATAGAGCCACAGAAAAGGTTCGACAGGCAAAGGCAGTTTATGAGAAATCATTAGCAAACAGAGCAAAGAGGGGGGATAAAGAATTCTTCACATATATAAATGCCAAGAAGAACAGGACAAACAAGATCGGACCTTTACATAAGGGAAAGGGGATAGTATTAAATACACCAACTGCCGTTACAGATGAACTCAACAGTTATTTTGCATCGATATTTACAAATGAAAAACCTTTTGTGGCAATGGGAAATTGTGGAAGCGAAGTTAAAAAATATGTAATTAATGATATTGAAATTTTGCAATATTATTTAATGAAAAAACTTTCGAGCCTGCAGGCCAGTAAGGCTCCTGGAGTTGATAGAATATACCCTATAATCTTAAGGGAGGCGGCAAACGAGTGCATTGAACCATTGACGCTAATTATGCGAGCATCACTAGACTCTGGGGAGATTCCCTTGGATTCGAAAAGTGCAAATGTATCTCCCATACATAAGGGTGGCTCTCTAAAAGTGAAGTTGGAAATTATCGACCTGTCAGTCTGACTTCAGTAGTAGGGAAAATCATGGAGGCAATGATCAAGGGTGGAATTCAGGATCATTTGGATCGAATTGAAATTCTCAAGGATACTCAGCATGGTTTTGTAAACGGAAAATCATGTTTAACAAATCTGGTTCGCTATTTCGAAAGGGTCACTCACGAGCTGGATTTAGGAAATAATTTCGACATTGTTTATTTAGATTTCAGCAAAGCTTTTGACTCAGTCCCACATGAGCGGTTGCTTTATAAGCTGGAACAGGTTGGAAACACTGAGAAAATCCTTAGATGGATAAAAGGATGGCTTCAGGGCAGGAGGCAGAGGGTTGTGATAAATGGCTATTCCTCAGATTGGGTTGATGTAAGAAGTGGGGTTCCCCAAGGATCAGTATTAGGACCACTGTTATTTTTAATTTTCATAAACGATATTGATGAAGGGATAGAGGGCGTGATGTCTAAATTTGCAGATGATGTTAAAATTGGTAGAGTGGTTAATGATCACTGTCAAGCTGAGCTTCTTCAGAGAGACCTAGATAGACTTCAGGAATGGTCAGAAAATGGCAGCTGTGCTTTAATCCAACAAAGTGTAAGGTATTACACCTGGGAAACAGTAATCCTAAAATAACTTATTCACTTGGTGGAGTTCAACTAAACCCAGTACTGGAGGAAAGGGACTTGGGTGTTACGATACGGTCAGACATGAAATTCTCTGAGCATTGTAAACAGGTTGCAAGGAAGGCCCATGGTGTCCTATCGATGATCTATCGAACTTTTGCAAGTAGAGATAGGGACGTGATAATCCCATTATATAAGGCTTATGTTAGACCACACTTGGAATACTGTGTTCAAGTATGGAGACCGCACCTAAAGAAAGACATCGAGCTTCTTGAAAGGGTGCAAAGAAGGGTAACTCGCCTGGTGAGATCGGCAAAAGGGCGTCCTTATGAAGAAAGACTTCGAATATGTCGGTTGCAGAGTTTGGAAACTAGACACCTTAGAGGAGATTTGATTGAGGTGTTTAAGGCTCTGAGAGGCAAAAGTAAAATGAATGAGGACGAAATTTTCAAGATTATAAATGATGCTAGAACTACGGGACATAAATTCAAGTTATGGGGAGAAATGTTTAGATTGGACTGCAGGAAGTTTTATTTTAGCCAGCGAGTTATAAATTACTGGAATAAGTTGCCTTCATGGGTGGTAGAGGCCGACAGTTTGGGGAAATTCACAGGTCATCTGGATAGTACTTTCGGGTAAGGGAAGCGCATAGGATGATAGGTTTAATTTCCTTTTTTTTTTTTATTAATTATTATTATTTATTTATTTTTTTGTTTTTATCATTGTTTTGTTCGGATTTTTTTTTTTTTTTTGGTTAGTGCAGCAAAAGCCATAGGCATTCTTGCACCATGCGGCCATTACTAATACTACACACTGCTGCTACTTCCCACCTGGCTACGGAGGCGCCTTGAATTAATGCAGATTGGATAGCAGATAAATTATCAGGCGACACAGGAGTCTATGGCAGATTACAAGAAATCTTTGGCAAAGGATGCAAAGAAAAACAGCAAAGAGCTCTTTACTTATGTAAACTCTAGAAGGAGAGGGATGAATCAGATTGGCCCACTTAACATATACGGTTTGACTATTGATGATCACGTGCTCAGGTAGCTGGCGCCTCCGTAGCCAGGTGGGAAGGAGCAGCAGTGAGTAGCACACGCTTCTTGATTAGACCGGGACTCGAGCCCGTCACCACCAAATACGTAGGATGCGGAAAGGTCAGGGAATGACCACCACATATCCCGGAGCAATATGGCCTTAGTTGCTAATGCTCCTAAAAACCAAATAACAACAACAGCTCAGGTAGCTGATAAACTGAATGAGTATTTTGCATCTACATTCACACATTAGGAGTTATTCAAGGAGAGGAATGCCAGAAGTTTATCGAACTCTAACAGGGAGCTTACTGATTTTGTAATAACTCAGAGCAAAATGTAGGAGAAATTGTTGAAGTTAAACATAAGGAAGGCACCTGGGGTGGATGGGATCTATTCAGTTGTATTAAAGAAGGCAGCAAAGGAAGTAAGCACACCCTTAACCATAATTATGAAAGCTTCCTTCGACTCAGGAGAGGACCCCCATGCATTGGAGATGTGGAAATGTGTCCCCAATTCACAAGGGGCGGGGGAATCAAAGGGTGACACAGGTAATTACAGACCTGTTAGTCTAATCCTGTTCCACGGAAAATAATGGAGTCATTGGTTAAGGAAGCGATGCAGGATCATCTAGACAAGACTGTAGTTATAGTTCAGACACAGTATGGGCTTGTTAAGAGGAAGTCTTATCTGACAAATTTGATTGGATATTATGATGTGATCACAAAGGAATTGGATGCTAAGAATAATTTTGATATCATATACTTGGATTTTAGGAAAGCGTTTGATACTGTGACACATGGAAGACTATTGTACAAATTGGAGCAGTATGGCATTAAGAGCAAGTTGCTACAATGGATAAAAGGATGGTTACGTGAGAGAAGAGAGAGTGGTTATCAATGGACACTGCTCTTCATGGGCTACTGTTATTAGCGGAGTCCCCCAGTGTTCAATGTTGGGACCATTGTTGTTTTCGGTTACACCTTCATCAATATCATTGATGGAGGTGTAACGCTGATACACCTTCATCAATGATATTGATGAAGGTGTATCAGGGTTAATGTCTAAGTTTGCAGACAATATGAAGTTTGGCAAAGTTGTTAATAACTGTAATGATAGTACGTTACTGCAACAGGAATTGGAAAAGTGGAGCAGATGGGCTGAGAGGTGGTAACTGAAGTTTAACATTGAAATATAAAGTACTGCATATGGGTAACAGTAACCCCAGAGTAATGTATCAACTGGGTGGTACTACACTTATGGTTTTGGAGAATGAAAAGGACCGGGGGAGTAATTGTGCAGTCAGATATGAAGTTTTCTGAGCAGTGCAAAAAGGCTGCAAGAGTAGCTTATGGTGTCTTGTCAATGATATACATAAATTTTGCTAGCAGGGATATGGAGGTGATTGTCCTCTTGTATAAGGCAATGGTCAGGCCACACTTTGAGTTCTGCATACAAGTCGGGAAGCCTCATTTTAGGAAGGATGTAGAGTTGCTAGAACGAGTACAGAGAAAGGCAACGAGATTTGTGAGGAGAATAAAGGGTTGGTGTTACCAGAAAGCTTAAGTTCTGAAAATTGCAGCTTCTGGAGACTAGGCACCTGCGAGGTGATCTAATTGAGGTGTATAAGGCCTTGAAGAGATTGAGCAAGCTCAATGCTAATGGGATTCTTCCTCTTGTTCAGATTACTCATCTGACAGGGCATAAATTCTCCTTTACCCAGCGGGTAGTTAATAGTTGGAACAAACTTCCATTTGTTATAGTGGAGATCAGCAACTTAAATAAGTTCAAGGCAGAACTAGACAAGTATTTGGAGTTAATGGATTGGTAAAACAAGAAGTTTTTTTTTTTGAGCTGATGCTATATAAGCTTGCTTTCTGGCATCATATGCCCTACTAATGCTAAATCATTATGTACACAGACAATATAAAAATTCTGACACCTACTGCTCCAAATAATGACCTTTAAGCCACAACATATATTAATAACAGTCTTATCATCAACGGCCTTTGTAGACGAGTGGTTAGGAGCGGGAGTGCAGTAGCACATGCTCTTTGAACAGACCGGGGTTCAAGCTCCTGATTGCTAAATACGGCCGATCTTCCAACCCACACTGGACCACCGTGGCAGAATATGGTCCATTTCCCTGAGCATAAATTGTTGAGGAGGCTTCCATCCTGCAGTGGGTTGATAATAGCTGCAGTTTATCTTTTTTTTTTTTTTTTTTTTTGGTTTTATCAACATCACCTCATTTCTTTTGGGGAGGGGATTAATTGATAGTACCTTTTGGTGTACTGTCGATTAACTCTTCCCCACAACTCTGACAATAATAGCTGTGATGCTCAATGGAACCATAATATTAGTCACTACAGCCCATTCAGACTTGAGAATAGTATTTAACACAAAACTTCAGTTTCATGCTCATGCAGACAAGATTACATCCACAGTTGCCAGTCTTTGATGGACAGCTAAACAATGCTTTATGTCAGTGATCTTCAAATAATTATGAGATATGTTGGAGTAGTAGTCTATATTCCACTCCTATATACTGCAAGAGTGTGGGCATCAGCAGCCCACAATGAAGAAGCTGATCCTTGCTTAGAATTCTGGCTTCTTAAATTGGCCAACTGGAAAGCTTGTCTCCCACCACAGGACACAAAAACCTCAAGTACTTCAATTGGAATGTAGCAACTACTGATATTATTGAAAAACTGGTGACTAGCAGCCATAGTTAAAATGGTCACAGACCAAATCCCAAAACTATTCATATGGGATTTGTGTTACTGGTAAATATCCTGGCCATAACTCCAGTCAACCCAAATGCTTTGCACAAAGCACTGGAGATGTCATCTAGTGCAGGGGTGGCCAACGAGTCGATTGTGGGTTTATTTTCGGTCGATCACGACGAATTTTAAATATACAGTCATCCCTCGATTTGCCTGTCAGGTATACTACCAAAATTTTATATTGTGCAGCAGGTATCGCTACCTGCGCGTTATTTTATTTATTTTTTTTGCATGATTGAAGATTTCATTGAAGGAGAAACACATTTCACCATAATAACATAAAATACCAAAGAATTCCAGACTGTCGGTATTATTGCAAATGCAATAAGAATAAGTTTACTACCCATTTATAATTAGATTGTACTAACAGAAAAGCCCAATAAACCAGAAAGTGCAAATTGTTTTTATTGTTTTATGGTCATAACCTCCAGAAATAGCTTTAGAGAAATATCACAAAGGCATTCAAAACTGATTCTTATAAGGATATAACCAAACAGAGCAATAAATGGTGATGTGTTTGTCCAGTTATTTTGGAAACAACTTTCTCATTCGGGAATCCTCTTCATCAATTATCCTACGTTAGCTGTTCAGACAGAATATTTTTCCGGTTCGCGCAAATTAAAGTGTTTTAATCGGTAAGCATTGCTTTTGTTGATTTAATAACTGGACATTACTTATATGTTAATTTAATACCTTTTGATTTAAAATGAATACTACGAAAAAGAGTAAAACGTATAATTTTCATCAAGAGTGGGAACTAGAATACTTTTTTGTAATGGTGAAAGAAAAATGTTGCTGTTTGATTTGCAATGCTTTCATGGCTATACTCAAAAAAAAGGAAACTTAGAAAGGCACTTCAATGCACTCCATGGTAAATACCAATTGGATTTTCCACCGAAGAGTGACCTTAGAAAAAATAAATTAGAAGAACTCCAGTCAACCCAAATGCTTTGCACAAAGCACTGGAGATGTCATCTAACACAGGGGTGGCCGTCAGGTATATTACCAAAATTTTATATATCAAAAATAAAATTAAGAGTGCCCTTCAAGATCTGCAATTATCTCGAAATACCGTGATGTGACGCATCGAAAAAAATGAGTAAAAATGTGAGCGAACAATTGCGTGCTGATATTGCTAACTGTTTGGCCTTTTCTTTACAACTGGATGAATCTACAGATGTCAGTGATACAGCTCAATTGCTCGTTTTTATTTGTATTGTTTTCGATGATTCTGCCACTATAGAAGAACTGCTGGGTATGGTTTCGTTAAAAGAAAGAACTAGAGGTCTTGATATCTTTAACTCATTCAAACATTTTATTGAAAAAATTAAATTACCACTATTTAAGCTTGTAAAAGTAACAACAGATGGAGCTAAAGCAATGAAAGGGCATCTTAATGGATTCATCGCATTGTGCCAAAAGGATGATGAATTCCCAGATTTTTTGAGTTACCACTGTATCATCCACCAAAAAGTGTTAGCCAGCAAAAGATTAAATACTAAAAGTGTTATGGACATCGCTTTCGAAATCATGAATTCCATCAGAGGACAATCTCTTCAAAGGAGACTTTTCAAAATGCAACTCAATGAAAAAGAACAAGATCTGATATTACATACAGATGTGAAGTGGCTAAGTCGGAGTAAGTTTCTACAGAGATTTCGAAATTTTCTGAATGAAATTAAAAAATTTGCTAATCAAAGGGGAGATAATTATCAGCAGCTACAAGATATGGAGTGGTTGTGTGATCTGGTTTTTTTTGGCAGATTTTACCAGTAAATTAAATGATCTGAATTTGGAATTACAAGGAAAAAATAAAAATGTGGGTGACATATTAGTATTTCTGCATATAAATATCAATTTTTAGCAATGGCTAAGGATCTCAAAGAAAAAAAAATTCAACCATTTTGCAAATATGCAAGATCATTTGCAAAAATATCCAGTTTTTGAATTTAATAGTGAGAAATATGTTTCTGAAATTGAGAATGTTGTGGACAATTTTGAAACCAGATTCAGTGATTTTAAAACAATTGAAGAGATTGTTCAATATATTTCTTATCCGTTAATGTCAACTTAGATACAAAACAAATTGCAAAAAAATCACTGCGATTTTTCACATGGAGAAAATACTACTTGAAAATGAAATCATTACATTGTGAAACGATATCTTCCTAAAAGCCAGCTCAGAAAAAGAGTTTTGGAAATATGTTTTCCAAGAAAAGTACCCAAATGTAAAAAAATGCAGTGAACTTTTAAATTCCTGTTTTGGTTCCACATATCTAAGTGAATCGGCCTTTTTGTATTTGAAACAAACAAAGAATCGCTGTGCTCTTACAGACTTGCATAAAGAAGATTCTTTATGGTTGGCCTTATCACGGTATGTCCCCAATTTTGAAATTTTGGCAGATGACATGAAGACACAAACTTCGCATAAATTAAAATTTTAAATACACATGATTTTAAAATAAGAATTCTGAATTGTATAGAATTTTAAAATTTATAAACAGCATTTTTCAATATGTGTTGATTAATGCTGAGTGTGATAATGAAAACCTTGTGCAATGAAATGGTAGATCACAGCACATCTAACAGAATGCTTCCTACCAAATCAAATGCTAAGTACAGCACATTGATGTCAACTGAATACATTTTCCAAAAATAAAACCTATGAGAAAGAAGTCTTAGCTTGCCCATATGACAGAAATCAATAAGAGTAAGAATGTGCTTCCTCCTGTACCACCTGCAAATCTTTCCAATTTGTTATGAGAATAATATACTGGAAAAAAGGTTGTTCCTCTTGCCATTTTTGTTATATATATTTCAGAATACTATGCTTTGTAACTAATGTGCCATACTACAGTATGTTAGACATGAACAGCAGTTTATAAAGTACTGGAAATTTTGTCACCGTGTGGAATAACAAAAGATTTTTTTTAATGTGGGTCACGGCTAACAGTCATCAGGAAAAAAGACAATGATGACTGTTAGCCGTGACCCACATTAAAAAAAATCTTTTGTTATTCCACACGGTGACAAAATTTGCATGCTGAGTGTGATAATGAAAAATTGTAATGTAAATATTCTGCATCATGTGAGGAAACATTATAGCATATTAATTTACTTTTATATCGAGTGTATCAAATTAATTAATTAGATTCAAGTTACTGCATTTGAGCAGCAGTAATCCCAGAATAGGTGGCGAAAAATGAAAAGACCTACGAATAATTATACATTCCAATATAAAGTTTTTTGAGCAGTGCAGTCAGGCTTCTAGAACAGCCCATGGGTCCCCCCATCAATGATTAGGCCGTATCTTGAATACTGCATGCAGATCTGGAACTTTATTTTAAGAAAGACGTTCATCTTTTGGAAGAGGTGTAGAGAAGAAAAACCAAATTGTTCTGCAAATTGTAGCACTTGACTTGTGAGACCGGATAAGTTTAAGGTTTTTAAAAATCTGTTGAGTAAACTTCATGGTGATGGTATTCTTACTCTTTCTCGGACAATACACACAAAATGATATAAACTTAAATTGAAAAAAAAAAAAATGGATGCATGAAAATTTGCTTTTGGCCCAAGGGTGACTGATCATTGGAACAAATACTATCCCTGGTATTGTGGAAGTGGGTAGTTTGAATAAATTTAAGGAAGAATTAGACACACTATTAGAGGAGATGGACAGATGAGGTGGGTACTATTTGATTGGCTTATGCTGTATAAGCTTGCTTCATTTACCACTGCTACTACTAATAATAATAATTCTAGAGAGTTTCATAAACTGCTGTAAAATATGAAAAACAGGAAATATATAAATATACAAGTGAACTTACTTTCATATTTGTCAGCCCCCATAAAAATAGTTATAGGTGGTGAAACAACTAAAGAAAGAAAACATATTTCAATCAATTATACTTTATGGTAGAACACTAAAATAATTCATAATATACATAAATTAATATAAGAATATCAAGTTATAATTCTATGAACAAAATTAAGTATTACTGAATTCGAAGTGCACAAAAAAAAGGGGGGGGGAGGGGAAAAAAGAGATGGATATGAAATATAATGCAACCTCGATATAACATGCCTCTTCATACCACCATTCATTCAGATATGCCAAAGTATGATCATGTCCTTCAAATGGAATTATGAAAAAAAAAAAAGTAGTTGTTCAGAGAACTAAAAGTGAATATTAGAGATCCTACTACTACCATATTTCCAAGAAGAAAAATTGGATATATTCATTTTGCTATATTCAGTTGCAGAGTAATTTTTGGAAACAACAGGACTTGCAAAGTCAGACTAATTACCGTAGATACCCAGTTTCTCCCCTTAATTAGAGATACAATAGAAGAGTATATTAGTGGAATGCTAATTGCAAACAGCTACCATTTGTGAAGTGCATTACATTAGTTGCAAACAAAATTTATTTTGCAATACGTAACATCTTGTCTTCAACTAGAAGTTACAGGATGCCAAAGGGTAGCAAAGGAGTACTGATAAATTGGGGTAATTTTGAAAGCACAGGCACTTAAATTTCAAAAGCTACTTGGCAGAGATGATGATACTTTAAAGCTTCTGAAAGGTGGCTTTGGGGAAGGAAAGAGCATTATGGGATATCCCAGGTTAATCTTATAAGTGAATCTGCATCTGGTGACATCACAGATGAACAGTTGTACTACCGTGACAAAAACGTACTGTAAACTAAAGTACATGAATAATATACATGAACTGACAAATGATTTATAGAGAAATCCTGTGTCTTCACTTTGGCACTATGATAGGCCGGATAGCGTGGTTTTGATCTAGTTTCTCAAAAATTAAAAATTATAGGGCATGAGAAATAAACAACCAGTAAAATTAGTAAATCAGAAGGACTGAAGTAATGGCCACCAAATGAAAAAAATTATTTTGTAGGGAAAAAAAAAAAAAAAAAAGCTAAAACATTACTGAAAGATACAATATAGTTCCAATAGGTCTCTTACCTAAATGCACACCTGGTTTCTGGGAGCACCGACAAGAGGTAAGAATTTAATCTCTTTGTAATCATTTTAGATTTTCTGTTTTCTATTGTAACAGTAACTTAAAATTTAATACTTTACAACCATAATTTGTAAACTATAATTATAATATTGGTGATATTGTAATTGTAAATTCGTAACTGTAATTGTAATATTCTAAAATATTCAAATTTTGTAACTATTTCTATTTTTATATTCCCTCAACAGCTTTGTCTGATGATGGATATCTGATGATGGTAACATATCCTAAACCTCATATTAATGTATAGTAATGCAGGTGAACAGCCTAATAGACTACAGTATTAATGTTCACGTGGTATAAGAGTGATTTTAATATAATTAGTATTAGTATTAGTAACGGCCGTATGGTGCAAGAAAGCCTATGGCTTATGCTGCACCAGCCAAAAAAAAAAAAAACAAATCCGAACAAAACAATGATAAAAACAAAAATTAAATAAACAAATAAATAACAATAATTAATTAATAAATAAAAATAATAAAATGAAAGAAAAAATAAATAAAAAGGAAATTAATCCTATCATCCTATGCGCTTCCCTTACCCGAAAGTACTATCCAGATGACCTTTGAATTTCCTCAAACTGTCGGCCTCTACCACCCATGAAGGCAACTTATTCCAGTAATTTATAACTCGCTGGCTAAAATAAAACTTCCTGCAGTCCAATCTAAACATTTCCCCCCGTAACTTGAATTTATGTCCCCTAGTTCTAGCATCATTTATAATCTTGAAAATTTTGTCCTCATTCATTTTACTGATGCCTCTCAGAGCCTTAAACACCTCAATCAAATCTCCTCTAAGGTGTCTAGTTTCCAAACTCTGCAACCCACATATTCGAAGTCTTTCTTCATAAGGACGCCCTTTTGCCGATCTCACCAGGCGAGTTACCCTTCTTTGCACCCTTTCAAGAAGCTCGATGTCTTTCTTTAGGTGCGGTCTCCATACTTGAACACAGTATTCCAAGTGTGGTCTAACATAAGCCTTATATAATGGGATTATCACGTCCCTATCTCTACTTGCAAAAGTTCGATAGATCATCGATAGAACACCATGGGCCTTCCTTGCAACCTGTTTACAATGCTCAGAGAATTTCATGTCTGACCGTATCGTAACACCCAAGTCCCTTTCCTCCAGTACTGGGTTTAGTTGAATTCCACCAAGTGAATAAGTTATTTTGGGATTACTGTTTCCCAGGTGTAATACCTTACACTTTGTTGGATTACAGCACAGCTGCAATTTTTCTGACCATTCTTGAAGTCTATCTAGGTCTCTCTGAAGAAGCTCAGCTTGACAGTGATCATTAACTACTCTACCAATTTTAACATCGTCTGCAAATTTAGACATCACGCCCTCTATCCCTTCATCAATGTCGTTTATGAAAATTAAAAACAACAGTGGTCCTAATACTGATCCTTGGGGAACCCCACTTCTTACATCAACCCAATCTGAGGAATAGCCATTTATCACAACTGTCTGCCTCCTGCCCCGAAGCCATACTTCTATCCATCTAGGGATTTTCTCAGTGATTCCAACCTGTTCTAGCTTATAAAGCAACCGCTCATGTGGGACTGAGTCAAAAGCTTTGCTGAAATCTAAATAAACAATGTCAAAATTATTCCCTAAATCCAGCTCGTGAGTGACCCTTTCGAAATAGCGAACCAGATTTGTTAAACATGATTTTCCCTTTACAAAACCATGCTGAGTATCCTTGAGAATTTCAATTCGATCCAAATGATCCTGAATTCCACCCTTGATCATTGCCTCCATGATTTTCCCTACTATAGTCATTGCCTACATGACTTTCCCTACAATAATAACATTATTGAAAGAGTTATGAGTGGCAAAACAAAATGCAATATATTTTGTGGGAGTGGAATTCCAGAAGGAATGATCTGTGGTTGAATGAAAGAGGAAGAAAAATTGCATTCATTTGTAGACTCCACAGAAGGTGAAATAGTCCTCCATAGAAAGAAAACTAGACTTTGTGAAAACAGTAATGTGGACCAATACATATACAAGTGGTTTACACAGAAGCATAGTGAAGGAGTACTAATAAATGGGATAATTTTGAAGGCACAAGCAGCTAAATTTCATAAACATACTTGGTGGAGATAATGACGCATTTAAAGTTTCTGAAGGGTGGCTTTGGAGATAAAAGGCTCGTAATGGACAATCCCAGGCATCTGGTGACACTATAACAGCAGAAGTGTTTTCTGAATTTCAACATACTGTCACTCATGGTGGTGAATTCACAGATGAACAGTTGTACGTCTGTGACGAAACAGCATTGTATTATAAAATAACGGAAAAAAATAAAAAATTAAAAAAATTTTACACATTAAAATTTAAAAATATTGTAGGTACGTTTATATCTGGCAGACGAGACAGTAATTGGGTCAGGTCGCTTTTACTGCACAGCTTGTGTACTAAACTACCTTTGTAATTGTAATCCAAAAATTGCACATTACATCGACTGTATACTGCTGCACCCACCTACCTACCTACCTAAATACTAGGAAACGACAGCCAAATGGCTGTTATCCGTTACGCTCCATGTTTGGATCCATATTTCGCATGGTGGGACATTTTTTGTAATTTTTTTATATACTAATAATAATAAACAAAGAATTTAAAGGTATCTGACCTTGAACCAAGAAAATTTTTCGCCTGTGTTTATTTATTTATTTATTCATTTATTTATTTTTATGTGCTACACTAAAAATATTTAAGGGGTTCCGTTAAGTTGTACAAAATATAAAAGGGTTCTGCGACTAAATTTAATTGGAAAATGTTGCCATACAGTGATGTTTTACATGCTTGTCGCTCCAATGAATTCATCTGAATAGATAAGTATTTTGTCATTTTTTTCTCAAGATATGAACATCATGACAACACAAGTGGCTGTTCAGTGATTTTCAACGATTGTTGCCACTGGTCGCTAATTAGATAAACTCTGTGCTTTCTGGAATTACTGGACAGTGCACTGTTCCCTTCAATTTTATTTTCTTACATAACTATTTAGTCACATGCTCCACTACCAGAACTTACATTTAAGAGGTGCTTTTTTTTTTTTTTTTTTTTAACTGCTATTTTTATAGGATAACATAATTTGTAATATTTCTAATTGAGAAATATGAGTTCTAACATGGATGGTAAGAATAATACTATAAGAAAACTATAATATTATAATTATATTATAATTATAACAAATAGTAAAATATATTATATTTTAGTATTATAATACAATAATACTAATATATTATATTTTAGTATTATAATACAATAATACTAAAAGTAGCATACTTTCTTTATCATTAACAATCCTGCAAACCATTGTATCATCTATATTTAGCCTGATATACCTTCATCGATATCATTAATAAATACACAAAATAACAATGGGCCCAGCACTGAACTCTGGGGGATTCCACTAATAACATTAGTCCATAGAGCAGTGTCCATTTATTACCATTCTTTGCCGTTTCCCACTCAACCATCCCTTTATCCATTGCAGTAACTTGCCTTTAATGCCACATCACTCCAATTTGTACAGAATTCTTCCATGTGCAACAGTATCAAAAGCTTTCCTGAAATCCAAGTACAGTAATACCCCGAAGTTACGCGATAGGTGGGTCCGACGAAAATCGTGTAAGTCGAATTCGCGTAAGTCGGGGTAAAACTTTGCATATAAATACATATAAATTTTACTTAATTGGGACCAAGGACTAACAAAAACACTAGTTTAGAAGAAAAATATTAATAAAATTGCAGTTCTTTATACATATTAATACAAAATATGTATTAAAAAAACAAATGACTTACGTAAAAAAGTTATTTCGATGTCGATGTCTTCATAAAATCTAACAAATTCGTCTGACGACACAGCGCCTTCTTTTTTTCACGCAGAATTTCTTCGTAGCAAGCTAATAATTTTTTTATTCCTTGCTTTGTAGCTATAACGCGTTCTTCGTTGGAGTCTATGTTTTCTAAAATTTTTAAGCCCTTTACAACTGAGCCCTTTTCAATTTTCAACCTGTCGAGTTTGCAATTGTCATGCTTTTCGCCGTTGCTTCATTTAGGCCTGTAGCACGTGCAATATCACATGGTCTTTCATTTCGCTCAAAGCGTTTCACAATTTCATATTTTTTCTCTATCGACAGAGGCGGACTGGCCGTAAGCCTTACCAGGGAAACCCCGGTGGGCCGGTGTGATTTTGGCCATAAACCATAGTATGAGGCCACTATAAATTTTCCCGGGTAAGAATTTTTGACCCAGTCCGCCTCTGTTTATCGATAATTGCTTTTCTTTTTCTCTCTGAATCTGCAGTGTCTTCACCAGGACGCTTCCTTTTCACACCTTTTAATTAAGTATTTTACTCATTTTTAGGGAATAAAGCACAATTACAAAACGAGGAGGCATGCTTGATACGCATAAACAAAGCTGCGCGCATGTAGCAACTGAATAAACAACACCATAAAGGCAGAGATACACTATTAACACCTCACATTTCTAGGGGTTACTACCATAAAACAATAAAAATCCAGTTGTGTTTCTGCTAGTGAAATCTGTTATAAACTGGTAGTAAACTCGATCTAATTGCATTTGCGATTATACCGATAGCTGGAATTGTGTTGGTTTTTACGTTATTATGGTGAAATGTGTTTCCCCTTCACTGATATAAAAAACATAAAAGCAGCAAAGTTGAATTTTGTTCATCTTTCGCTCTCATTCTCCGCCGTCACACCGTATATCGATAACATATGAAAAACGACCTTGAAGATAGTGGGTGGCAGCGTTGCCAAACGAAAAAATCAAGAACCGCGTAACTCTGAGTTCGCGTAAGTCGGGGTATTACTGTATATGATATCAAAATTATTTTTTGCATCCAGTTCCTTTGTGACCACATCGTAGTATCCAATCAAATTGGTCAGACAAGACTTTCCCTTAAATCCATGCTGTATCTGAACTATTACTGCAGTCTTGTCTAGGTGATCATGCATCACTTCTTTAATCAGTGACTCCATTCTTTTCACCCTGAAGTTAAACTAACAGGTCTATAATTATTTGCGTCACCCTTTTGAACCCTCTTTGTGAATTGGGGATACATTTGCACATCTCCAGTCCATGGGAACCTCCCCTGAATCTAAGGATGCTCTCATAATTATGGCTAAGGGTTTGCTTACTAACCTCGCTGCCTCCTTCAATACAACGGGATAGATTCCATCTGCCCAGGTGCATTTTTTAAGTTTAACTTCAACAATTTCTCCTCCACTTTGCTGTCCATTATTACAAAATTATTTTTTATTTTTTATTATTTTTTTTTTTTTATGTGAACCCCAAACACGAGAGGTATTAGAACCTATAGTACTTAGTACCGTGCTTGGGTTAGAGGTTGAGAAGACGAAAGAAGATATTTGTTGACATTGGACTTGAACTTCTGTAGATTGTAATTTTCAGGAAATACGTATGAAGGAAGGTTGTTCCAGAAAACGGCAGTTGAATGAATAAATGAGGAAGATGAAAAGTTGGTTCTGTGGGTTTGAAGTTGGACAGTAAATGGATGTTGGCTGGTGGCGGCACGTGTTCGGACTGTTTTGAAAGAGAGAGCGGGAATTATAGAAGCCAATTCAGAAGAACAGTGCCCATGGAAGTATCTGTAAAAGAGGCAAGCAGCAGAAACAGTGCGTCTATGAGAAAGCGAGTGGAGAGACTCTGTTAGAGATGAGTCATTAATTAACCAAACTGCCCTCTTCTGAATGGAATCAAGAAGCCTGAGAGAGGTTTTGGGGGCATCACCCCAAATGTGGGAACAATATTCCATGGCAGGGCGGATTTGCGATTTATACAGAGTGAGCAGCTGTTTGGAAGAAAAGTAACGCCGAGAGCGAAAGAGAAAACCAAGTTTTTTAGATGCAGAGGAAGCAATATTTGTAATGTGCTTGTGCCAAGAGAGAGATTAGAAGTCAGGGTAATCCCCAAAAGAGATATATCCTTTTGCCTAGAAATTGGAGTGTCACTAAAGATAATAGGAGCAGAAGAATCCTTTTTGCGAGATATAAGACAAGACTGAGTTTTAGAAGGGTTGAAATCAACTAAGTTGTCTTTGCCCCACTGGAGAATTACCTGAAGATCGGCATTTAAGGAATATAGCAGATTTTCGAGAAGTTGAAGCTGATTGAGCAGGACAAGATTTCTCAAAACGGAAAGTTGAATGCAATGTGCTATCATCGGCAAAACTATGGATAGGATTTCCAGTCAATGGAAGAAGGTCATTGATATACAAGAGGAAAAGAGTGGGGGAAAGAACTGAACCTTGGGGGACACCGGCATTAGTGGAGAAGTTAGAAGACAGAGAGCCATCTACCATCACCCTCAGTGAGCGATCAGAGAGAAAACTGGATAACCAATTACAAAAAACAGTTGGCAAACCATAAGATGGAAGCTTGTTTAGAAGACCTTTATGCCAAACACGATCAAAAGCCTTTGAGATGTCAAGAGCAACTACTTGTGTTTCACCGAACCTTTCCATTGAAGTAGTCTATAAATGGGTAACATAAGACAGGATATCACCAGTGGATCGACACTGGCGGAATCCATACTGGTGATCGTTGATAAGACGGAAGGTTTCTAGGTAGTTTAAGAGTTGGCGGTTAATTCATTTCTCCATTACTTTAGAAAGAGTAGAAGTAATTGCAATGGGACGATAATTGGATGGGAGGGATTTGTCACCCTTTTTAGGAACTGGCTGGATATGAGCAAATTTCCAAGCAGAAGAAAAAACACTTTTGGAATAAGAAATGAAAAAAGGCGGCAAAGAATAGGAGTAAGTTCAGGAACACAGATTTTGAGAACAAGTGGAGAAATACCATCAGGACCTGGAGCTTTCTTAGCATCAAGATTCATCAAAATCCTTCTGATATCCTTTTGACGGAAGACCACAGGAGGCATTGAATGAACCGTGTTGGGAATGGTGGGAAGTCTTTTACCAAGTTCATTAATACATGAGCTGGAAGAAAAATGGGATGCTAGCAGGTCAGCTTTATCCTTGGCTGAAGTGACAACAGAACCATCTGGTTTGGACAGAGGTGGAAGCAGAGATGGGCAAAAGATGCGGCCAATAGCTTTGGCAAGAGACCAGAATGCTCGGCTACCATTAGGGCAAGAAGCAAGTTTTCTACTCTTAGCCTGTTCAAACTCTAGTTTGGACTGATTAATAACTGCTTTACAATTGTTGCGAGTTTTGGTGTAGGCAGAAAATGAAACTGAAGAATTAGAAACAAGCCAACTACGATATGCAACATTCTTCTCTTGAATAGCCTTAGCACATTTATTGGAAAACCAAGGTTTAGATAAAGGATGAGATTTTAAAGTGGAGTGTGGGATAAAGGATTCCATTCCTGCAAGAATAATTTCACTGACACGATCTGAGCAAACGTTGACATCAGAAGTTTTGAAACAGTAATCCAACCAAGGAAAAGAAGAAAAGAAGTCACGCAGGTCATCCCATTTTGCATTCTTGTAATGCCAAACAACACGAGGTTGGGAATAGCCATGAGATAAAGGTTCCATTGGAAAAGAGACAATCACCAAGTTGTGATCTGAAGTCCCTAAAGGACCTCTCACTTCGACCGTGTACTTAGAAGGGTTGTTTGTAAGAAAAAGATCAAGCGTATTGGCTGTATGATTAGGATTGTCCGGTATTCTTGTAGGTAAATGAACAATCTGTGCTAGGTCATTAGTAATTGCAAAAGTCTCAGCATCTCGACCTGCTGGGTCGGTGTGACTAGAAAAGGGAAGCCAGCTGGAGTTGTGAACATTAAAATCACCAAGGAAAATTACCTCACTGTTAGGAAAGTTGGACTGGAGAAAGTCAAGTTGCAACGAGAGGAAGTCAAAGAGCTCCAAGTGATTAGTGGAGTTGGGAAAACGGTAGAGACAACAGATGAATTTGACACAATGAGGTAGAGAGATTTTAAGCCAGAGAAGATCGAAGAGAGGAGATTCCAAACTGCCAAGTCTCTGACAGGGAATATCAGAACAGACATATGCACAAGTACCACCTTTGAGGCGAAAGGAATCATACAGCGAATAATTTGGGCATCTGAGATGAGCAGTAGTTGAATTAACCGATAACTGAGATTCTGTCAGAAAAAGTACATGTGGTTTGGCAGACTGCAAGTGAAAATGGACATCGTTGAGATTAGAATTGAGACCACGTATATTTGTGAAATGAATTAGGAAGTCCTTGGGAGGTTTAGATCTTTTCGCAGATAAGCTTGTTCTATTAGTCTGACAATTCATGGTGTATTCAATAGTAAGAAAAAGTGGGTGGGACATGCTGTATGAAGTAATGAAATTTCTGGATATGGCGTACATGTGGTAAGAATATACCCAGATCCTTGACATAACGTGGCCCCAACAATGCTTCCCGCATACACACTACTCGGACTCCCTCCAGTCACTATCTGGCAGAGTAGAGGTAGCAAGATTATACACTAGCTGATCCGGAAGCCTCCTAGAGAGTTACCAATAGCCGGCCGCTAGTTACCAACTAGCGGCCGGCCTGCGAAAACCGTTTTAGAGCTGTACCCTCGAAATGTAAGGAATATTGGATCTCGCCACGACGTTCATCATAACCTCAAAAGTATCAATCATACTGCATGATGGAAGAGATAGGGAAGGGTTGACCGGAACTTAGCTCTAGAGACTAAACATGGGTTCCACAACTTCAAGCCTCCAATAAGCAAAGCGGTGGTATTTCACCGGTTGATGAGAGTCATCTACCACCCAGTACTGCCTGGTAACATAGAGGGGCTGCGTTCCTCCATGTGGTGTGGTGCCACACCTCGACCCCTGCTTACGTTGGTTCACACCTGGGTGGTCACCCACCATGTGCTTGTGCATGGAGGTTATACCCAGGATTACTAACAGTCCCACCATCGTGAATGTGCAAGCAGAGGATTTGGCTGTCACAGACCGTCCGGACTTCGCCGAAATTGGGTCCACTTGACTTGAGTGTCACCCGAATATCAGTTCCATCAGCGTTTTAGACTCCCAGGTAGCAAGTACAGCTTGTCTGACATATCTGAGAGAATGTCTGTGACAACCTCAAGGACCTTAACTCCCTGTCAGAGTTTAGTAAACTTCTATCCTCCCCTTCATTACAGAATTCCTCCTGTGGGAATGTAGATGCAAAATACTCATTCAGTTTGTCAGCTATCTGAGAAGGATCATCAACAATCAAACCACCAACATCAAATGGACCAATCGGATTCATCCGCTTCCTTCTAGAGTTTACATAAGTAAAGAAGTCTTCATTGTTTTTCTTTGTATCCTTTGCCAAGGATTTCTCATTATCAGCCTTCACTTGCCTAACCTTCTTTGTGACTTGATTACAGATTAGCTTGTATCTGTCATAGGCTTCTGTGTCACCTGCTATTTATATGCATCCCACGCATATTTCTGCTCTGGCATGAGCCTCATTAGTTCACCTGACATCCATTTAGGCCTAAATCTTGAACAGTATTTCTTAGTTGGTATGAAAAGCTTGGTAGCTACCAAGATTAATTCTCTGAAGGACTCCCATTTAGAATTCACTGTTTTTAACATCATCAGTTGATCCACTGTATAGAAATCAAAAACTGCCTGAGACCACTGTAGTCACCTTTACGAAAACAAAAACCTTTCTCTTTACCCTTGATGGTAGATCCATCTTCAAGTAAATCCCACATCAGTAGACTGTAATCACTGTCACCTAGTGGTTCCTTTATCTGCAAATTCCTAACGCATGCATCATCATTGCTGATAATCAGATCAAGAGTATTTCCCCCCAAACATGTTGCTGTAGAAATCAATCCTCCATTAAATCCACAAAAGTCTTGCTAGTATACGAGTGACCAAACCACAAGTTCCAGTCCATCTGAAAAGTTAAAATCCCGCATTACAAGACAGTCTGATTTACCGGCCCACTATTTCTCTACACAACTGTTCGTTGTACTCACCAGACTCATTTTCCCTTTCCCAGTGTTTATGTCACACAAGACTGACTCAACTTTGCACTGTCCACCCATGTCAACTGGACGCACTTCGTTAGATTTTGTGTTTCTTAACTAACAGCTAACCCTTCCTCGCTTTCTACCCTGTGTATCCTTTCTGTACACATTATATTCTCCAAATTCCAATTCTGCACTGTTTATATATGTGTGACACCATGTCTCCGATATCCCAACAATATCTGCCTTTGATGCCTTGATCAGCACTTCAAATTCATCAAATTTATTTACTATACTTCTAGCATTGGTGTACAAGTACACATGCACCTGTTCTTACTGTTAGTTATCCTAACACAGCTCATGTATTTATTTGTTCCAATGTGACTCCCAGCAGTTCTTGAAGTACCCACAACTTGCTCTCTAGGCTGCTGCTCATTATAATACAAGCAGTGCAAGAATCGCTTTTGCCTCTGCCTGCGGCTACCATTAATCTTTTAGTCTGTGAAACCCCCAAGGTAGCAGTTTTCCAACCAACCTAACACCACCTCGATAGCATCAGCAAATATTCTTGCAGCCTTTCTATTTAAGTGTATCCCCTCCCTGTAGAAGCAGTCTCTCCTGTTAGCAAACAGAGATCATGTTGAAAAAAATTCTACCCCATGAGCCTTGCACAATCTCTCCGGTGCCGAATTGATTGACAAGGCTCTCATCATATATCCCTCCTATCGTGTATGGGCAGAATTGCAGACACTTTCAAATTCAACCCCAGCACGTGACTTTTTTCATCACTGACCTGTACTTGTTAAGAAAATCTGTAGATATCTTATTCTTAAGGTCATTAGTGCCAACATGTAAAACAATATCACCAACCTTTGCCACTGGCAGACATACCTACCCTGGTCCTTTGCAGGTATTGGCCCGAGTGTTACCATTGGACATTTTCTTAGTATTTCGAGGGCTATGTTTTCATATTGTAAACAGATTACAACTGCATTTATGGGGATCAAGATTGACACATAACATGATAGACACTAGGATAGACAGAGAGAGAAACAAAGATTTGGATTGAGTTGTTGAACAGATGGGATACATTTGAAGTTGGATTAGTGACTAAGAAATTAATTCCTTGGGTTTCTTATTTGATGGACAGAAGAACAAATAAGTGATTCTCTATGAGCATGTTCAGCTCTTATATTCTTACAGAACATGGTTTGTTAAATGAGAAACTGTATAAGTTTGGCTTGAGCAAGGCCTCTTTGTTTTGTTAGAGAGGCCGAGAGTTGGAGCCATGTTTTGTATGACTGTCCATATTATTTGCACATCACGACAGAACTTGAAAATACTGTGAGAACAGTTTCTCCTGGTCAGGAGACTAAACTTATCGAAACCCTTTAATCTAAATGTCTTTCTTGTGTTTGCCAATCAGGTGCAAAAATTTCCATTGACAACACAAATGATTTTGGACAGATCTAGTGTGTTGTAAAAATCGGATGGATAGTTAATAATTTATATAAAGAATATGTATAGAAAGACTATGAAAACAGTGCATAAGAGTTCAGTGAAGGGAAGTGTTAAAAATTTTAAGTTCTACTCTCTCTCTTTATATGTTTAACACTCCTTTTCTTTTTTTTCGTTTTTTTTTTTTTTTTTGTTGTCGTCTTGTAAACGATGACCTTAAGCATCCTACCTACTGGAACTGGCTTACCTTCCTACGGTGTGGATGAGTACTCAGAAGCAGCCAGAAGAAAACAACACAACACACACTTAACTACACAAACATAACAATACTACACGCCCGGCCCATTTTTAGTTTGTAAAATTACAGTGATACAATACAGATTTGAACTAACGTTCTAGGAGTTGACCTTAACAAAAATACATGTGATTTATAAGAATAGCTCCAAAGCTTGGATGACAAGTAATATTTTTGTTTCGTGGTTTGAAAGTGAGGTATGATGGCAATGGTATGACCAATGGTATGATGCCACTTACTTTCCAAAAAAACATGAATAAAAGTCTCTATTACTGTTGGATTGCTGTCCTGCTCATCCTTTTGCTGATGGGGTATCCCATCAGCCAAGGAACACAACTGCACTAATTCAGACCAGGGATCAGGGTATTATCTGAACTTTCAAAGTCTACTATCAAGGTGAACTATTTGCTGGTGTAGTGAAATCAGAAATTCAAGTTCTAGAATTTCTAAAAACATTAACAATGAAAGACATTGCATACAATATTAGATTAGCATGGGAGAAAGTAAGCTCAACAGTATTTCAAAACTTCTGGAAAAAACGAGATCACTAATAATAACCTTGAATTAGCAGAATTTTCAGAACAAGAAGCAAAGACTGCGTGTAATGTACTTGGTGGCAGTCTTGAAGCAAATGACCTGCATATTTAGATTGAGGTGGATGTGGAAGCACTAGTTCACATTGCCTGAGCAAGAAAGAAATCACAGCTTCTGTGAACAGTGGGAAGAAATTGACAAACATGACTGATAAGATAATGTGGATGATTTGTGGAAGGAAAAAGCATGGAAATTAACAAAAGTGCATGAAAACATCAATGAGATGATGGTGTGGTCAGAACATTGGAATAATAGTGGATCTTCATTTACTGCATCTGACCACCATTAAGAATTATGTATTTAAAAAATTCTGTCATCAGTTCCGCCAAACTAAATTGCATGACTATTTCAGAAGAGATGTGTAAAATGTAAGTCCGTAACAGCATTCCGTATTAATAGAATGTAAAGTGAATGATATAACCTTTAACACTTCATCTTTTAGTTTCTATACTCATAAAACATTAGTATACTTAAGGACAAGTATCCATGTACTAGACAGAGAATTTTCAGCTCCACAAAATAATTTTTTCAAAATTTTGCTGTTTTATTCGAATTATTGTCATATTAAATTGTGCTCTATAAGTCGCTTACAGTCCCAGTTATGTTCGTTATTTTATTTTTAATTTAGATAGAAATTTTGTACGTCACTACTTAATACACGAACTTTTGTATTGTTAAAATCTTGCCGCCATTGTTATAGTGGTTATATTAAGTTCTAGATAGCTCAAGCTTTAGTTAAGTTATCACTCACTACTCATGCCACTATTGTATCAATGTTTTTCTGCAAATAGTAGGGTTTAATTGCAATAAATAATTAGCTTGTTGAGCGTATATCTTTTTGTGTTTAGCTAAGGGCATGGCTAATTTAACATTGCAATAGTTACGATATAGTGTAATATATATAGCGTAAGGTATAATGTACAACTATATAGCATTATATGTATCACTACATTTAGGAATCTATTAGATTAGTGCAGCATTGTCAATTAATCTATTAAATTTATTAATCTTATTAATTTTCATTGGAATAAATTAAATTAAATGGAAATCATGTCCCAGACTAGAGAAGCAAAATGAACACAAAGTAGCAGGAGTGCTGTAGATTGGGGTAGAACCGAAAAGGATGATTCTCCAATGCATCGCAGCCTAAAAAAATGTAAAACTTGTGAAATGTTTGTGGATCTTCCTCGAACAGGATATGATCTAGCCAAGGAGGAAGTCTTTGTGTGTGTGTTAGGTGCAGGGAGCATGAAGAAATTAGGTGGCAAGCCATCATTCTCTTGGGCATCTATGAGAGCTTTGAGAGTACGTTAGATGCCCACGAAGGAATTAAAATGGGGCTCATCAAGTTCTCAGCTGCCAAATTCAATGCCAGAGCTCACACCTGTGCATCAGGCAAAACAGCAGCAATCTCCAAGGCAGAATGCACTGGTCCCACAGGAGTGAGTTATTGTCGATGACTCTATTGTCAGGGAAACAGGAAATATATTGGGTAAAAAGGCCAAGTGGAATAGGTCAAGGGTAGGTATGTCATGGGCAAAAGTTGATGTTATTGTAGAGCAAATATCATATCAGGCATGAATGGTGATGTTGTTGCGAACATTGGCACTAATGACATTAGGAGTAGGAGACTTGAAGATTTAATTAACAAGCACAGGTCAACGCTGAAAAAAAGGCACGAGTTAGGACTGAATTTGAAAGTGTCTGCAATTCTGATGAGGCACAAAAGGAGGGAGTATATGATGAGAGCTTTGTCAATGAATTCTTCCCTGAAGATCCTGTGCAAGGCTTATGGGACAGAATTTTTCTCAGCGTGGTCTGTGCTTGTTAACAGGAGAGACTGCTTCTACAGGGATGGGATACACTTAAATAGAGAAGGGGTGCAAAAGTGTTTGCTGATGCTATTGAGGTCCAGTTTTTTGACCCATATAGTGTTATGTGGGTCAGAAAACTGGCTAGCTTTGGGGGGGGAGGATTCACAGAATAACAGATTAACAGTAGCCACAGGCAGAGGTGTAATTCTTGAACTGCTTCTATCGGAACGAGGAGCAAGATGCTGGCTGGGGATTTCAAGAACTGCAGGGAGTCTTTATGGAATAAGTATATACATGGGCTGTGTTAGTGTAACAAGGGGTAAGAGCAGGTGCATCTATATTTGTTTGTACACCAATGCTAGGAGTATAGAAAATAAATCTGATGAATTAGAAGTGCTGGTCAAAACATCAAAGGTGGATATGTTTGAGATATCAGAGACATGGTGTCACACAGAAATGCAGAAATGGAATTTAGGGAGTACAACGTGTATAAAAAGGATAGGAAGGAAGGAGGGATTATGCTTTTAATAAAGAAACACAAAATCTAAAGCAGTTCATCCAGATGGACAGTGCAATGTTGAGTTGGTTTGGTGTGACATAAGCACTGGGAAAGGAAAAATGAGAGTAGCAGTGCCTTGAACTTATTTAAGTTGCTGACCTCCACAACAACAGATGGAAGTTTGTTCCAACCGCTAACCATCCTCTGGCTAAAGGAAAATTTTTGCACATCAATTCTACAATTGTCTTTCTCAATTTGAATTTATGCCCCCTCAGGTGAGTAATCTGAGCAAGGGAGAAGAATCCCATTAGCACTGAGCTTGCTCAATTCGTTCAAGGCCTTATACAGCTCAACTAGATCACCTCGCAGGTGCCTAGTCTCCAGAAGCTTCAATTTATAGAACTTAAGCTATTCTTGATAACACCAACCCTTTGTTCCCCTCACTAATCTTGTTGCCCTTCTCTGTACTCATTCCAGCTCTATAGACTCGACATCTTTCCTAAAATGAGGCCTTCAGACCTGTATACAGTACTCAAGGTGGGCCTGACCATTGCCTTACACAAGAGGACAATCTCCTTATTCCTGCTAGCAAAATTAATGTATATCATTTATAAGACACCATCATATACAGAAATTTTGATAGCAGGGATAAGGAGGTGATTTTCTTGTAAAATGTGAATGTATGTTTGTGAGTTTGAAGCTTGATGCTCCCTGAAACCTCACTAGCAGAGACAGACATTAACTCAGTGGTCTGCAAACTTTTTTTGGTCATGCACCCTTATTTTACTTATATGGACTAGCACGCACCCCAGAAAAAAAAAATAATAATAATAAATATATAATTTTAAAATTTATAAATCATTTACATGAAAGGCATTCTAAATCACAAATAAAAAAAAATACAAAAAAAATGTTAAATTGAAGTACAAAATGATAAAAAATTATTAATTTAACAAGTGAAGTAAATGTAATGCATTATATCTAGATATAATGTATTATATCTAGATTATATATCAGTGTGGAAAACAGTCCTCATGATTTTATTGAGGATTATCTCACGCACCCCATGGATCATCTTGTGCACCGCACTTTGGAGACCACTGCATTAACTTGTCGATCATTGAGATGTTGTCTTTTTTTCGTCGAAAGAATCTATGGGTGCATTATTTAGCCATAGCAAAATGTGTGCATGTGGACTACTGCAATGTTGAAATTCTATAAGCTTGAAAAAGTTTACCATGTAAAATTGACCAAACGGGTTATAACGTTTCGAGTGCAATCTGTTCATAATTACATCCACAATCTTCTTGATATATTACACAACTTACAGTATCTTCGTTCACTAGCAACGCTTTCTGCACGAAGTCAAAGTTGCTAAAGGTACTCACCTTTTGCTTCCGTAAAGGTGAGTACAATGGTCTCAGATAGTTTTTAAATTCTGTACAGTGGGATCAGCTGACGATGTTACCAACAGTAAATTCTAAGTGGGAAGCATTCAAGGAATTAATCGTGGAAGCCACTAAAAGTTTCATAATTATTAAGAAATATTGTTCAAGGTTTAGGCCTACACGCGACTCAGAAGCCTATGGCAGGTCACAAAGGAGGTTAGGCAGGCAAAGGCAGATTACGAGAAATCTTTGGCAAAGGATGCTAAGAAAAACAGCAAGGATTTCTTTACTTATACTAGGAACGAGAACGAGTGTAGCCTGTGCGGACGTACATTTTTGCCGCTCCTGGAACAGAGAAGTTTTTTCTGATTTATTAGCTTAAATTGGCATATTAACTTATTTTCTAGAGTAGCTTTATATTCCTATTTACGATACTTAGATTAAAGTAACTTAGATAGAGATTTTGTAGGTATTACTTAGTATCGGAAAGGGTATCAAATCCACGTGTTTACCGTTCATAAATAGCCGCCATTGTTAAGCGATACATAATATCTCGAAATAGATAGCATAAGCTTAATATAGTATAGTATAGTACATAATATCGTCAATTAATCAGATAATTAATCTTGTTGAACTTCATTGTCAATTAAATTGAAACTTTAACTATACATAAAACGACTTGGGTTACGTAACATAAATAATTAGTAAAAAATAAATAATTAATACTTAACTTGATACGGAATAAAGGGATTTCGTAGATAACACTCGATACTGAAACAAATATAGCATTATAACTGTGTTGGGATATAAGTTTAGGGTTTTAATTTTGTACTGAAATTGAAATTTCATTGAAATTAAATCGAAATCATGACTCTGACAAGAGCAGCAAAGCAAAAGGCTCAAGCTAATGGGAGTGCTGTGGCTCAGGGGAGAACTGAGGGGGGGCAGTTGCCCTCTGAATCACAGCCTATTAAAATGCACTACTTGCTCGATGTTTGTGGAGCAGTCAGGTATGGGACATGACACCGCCATGGGGGATGTCTTTGTGGGTGCGCGATGCAAGGAGTGTAAGGAAATCAGGTGACAACTCAGCATTGTTATGGGCCTATATGGGAGCTTGAAGGACGGGGTGGATGCCCTCGAAGGATTAAAGGTGAGGGCCCATCAAGCTCTCAGCTGCCCACACCAATGGGCTGAGAGGTGGCAAATGAAGTTTAACATTGACAAATGTAAAGTACTATATATGGGAAACAGCAACCCCAGAGCAATGTATCAACTTTGTGGTACTACACTGACAGTGGTAGAGAATGAAAGGGACCTGGGGGTGGTTGTGCAGGCAGATATGAAGTTTTCTGAGTAGTGCAGACGGGCTGCAAGAGTAGCTCATGGTGTATTGTCGATGATATATAGGAATTTTTTTAGCAGGGATAAGGAGGTGATTATTCCCTTGTACAAGTCAATGGTCAGGCCACACCTGGAGTACTGTATACAGGTCTGGAGTCCTCATTTCAAGAAGGATGTAGAGATGCTGGAACGAGTACAGAGAAGGGCAACAAGATTAGTGAATGGAACAAAGGGGTGCTCTTAAGAAGAAAGGCTTAAGTTTTGCAAATTACAGTGTCTGGGTACTAGGAACCAGCGAGGTGATCTGATATAGGTGTATAAAGCCTTGAATGGTTTGAGCATGCTCAATGCTGATGGGATTCTTCCTCTTGCTCAGGATAATCACCTGAGAGGGAATAAATTCAAATTGAGAAAAGACAGATGTAGGATAGATGTGAGGAAATTTGCCTTTAGCCAGCGGGTGGTTGGTTGGTGGAATATACTTCCATCCCTTGTCGTGGAAGTTGATAGCCTAAATAAGTTTAAGGCTCAGCTGAACAGGTATTTCGAACGAACAGAGGGGCGAAGTGGAAGTGGTTATTTTTTATTTATTTATTTTGGCTGATGCTGCATAAGCTTGCTTTCTTGCATCGAATGCCTCTACTAATGCTAATAAAATCTAAAAGGAAGTGGATGAAGCTGATTGGTCTACTTGATATCGATGGTTTGACTGTTGATGATCCTGCTCAGATAGCAAACAAACTGAATGAGTATTTTGCATCTACATTCACACATGAGGAAATCAAAAAGCCAGAAGGTTATCAAATTGTAGCAAGGTGCTTAATGATTTTGTAATAACCGAGAGCAAAGCGGAGGAGAAATTGTTGAAGTTAAACATAAGAAAGGCATCTGGGGTGGATGTGATCTATCCTGTTATATTAAAGGAGGTGGCAAAGCAACTAAGCAAACCCTTAGCCATAATTATGAGAGCATCCTTAGACTCACGGGAGGTTCCCACGGACTGGAGATGTGCAATGTATCCCCAATTCACAAAGGGGGGGGGGAATCGAAGGGTGACACGAGTAATTATGGACCAGTTAGTTTAACTTCTGTTCCGGATAAAATAATGGAGTCATTGGTTAAAGATGCATTCCAGGATTATCTAGACAAGACTGCAGCAATAATTCAGACAAAGCACGGGTTTGTTAAGGGAAAGTCTTGTCTGACAAATTTCATAGGATATTATGATGTGGTTACAAAGGAACTGGATGTAAAAAATAAATTTGATATATACTTGGGTTTCAAGAAAGCTTTTGACACTGTTGCACATGGAAGACTATTGTAAAAATTGGAGCAGAATGGTATTAAGGGTAAGTTGCTACAATGGATAAAAGGATGGGTGAGTGGGAGAAGACAGAGGGTGATAATCAGTGTGTGCTGCTCTTCATGGACTAATGTTATTAGTGGAGTCCCACAGGATTCGGTGTTGGGTCTACTGTTTTTTTTTAATATTTATCAATGATATTGATTAAGGTATATCAGGCTTAGTGTCGAAGTTTGCAGATTGATACAAAGGTTGGTAGGGTTGTTATTGACAGGTTATTGACAGTAATGCAAGTGTGCTACTGCAACAGGATCTAGAAAATTTGGGCAGATGGGCTAATAAGTGGCAACTGAAGTTTAACCTTGACAAATGCAAAGTACTGCATATGGGTAGAAGTAACCCCAGAGAAACGTGCCACCTGTGTGGTACTACACGTAAGGTGGTAGAAAATGAAAAACACCTGGGAGTAATTGTGCAGTCAGATATGAAGTTCTCTGAGCAATGCAGACAGGCTGCCAGGGCATGTCATGGGGTTTTGTCAATGATATATAGGAATTTTGCTAGCAGGGAAAAGGAGGTGATTGTCCCTCTGTATAAGGCAATGGTCAGGCACCGCGTTGAGTACTGCGTACAGGTCTGGAGGCCTCATTTTAGGAAGGATGTAGATTTGCTTGAGCGTGTAAAGAGAAGGGCAACAAGATTGGCGAGCGGAATGAAGGGATCCTCTCCTCTTACCAAGAGAGACTTAAGTTCTGCAAATTGCAGTGGCTGGAGACTAGGCACCTGCACGGTGATCTGATTGAAGTGTATAAGGCCTTGAATGGGTTGAGCACGCTAAATTCGTTGGGATCCTTCCACTTGTTCAGATTACGAACCCAAGGGGCATAAATTCAAATTAAGAAAAGACAGATGTAGAATAGATATGCAGAAATTTGCCTTTAGCCAGCAGGTGGTTAATTGATGGAACAAACTTCCATCTTTCGTTGCGGAAGTTGATAGGTTAAATAAATTTAAGGAGGAACTGGACAGGCATATTTGGGGGGATTGGTGTGATTTTTTTTTTGATTTTTTTGGCAGATGCTGCATAAGCTCATACACTTGCTTTGTTGTGTCACATGCCACTACTACTACTATTATTACAGTTATCTGAATAGAAATGCAAATAGTCTTTTTTTCACCTTTAATCAATTATCAATTGAAAGTTTCTGGGTCAGCATCTGGATGAAACATTAACTTATATTTAGAAAATGCAAGGTATACTTTATAAAACTTGTAATGTATGTATTTTAAAGTGACAGCTGCTGCTGTGGCAAAGTGGTAAAACATGAGGGTACAGTAATGCATGTGTTTGAGTTGACTAGAGTTCTAGTCAACTCTAGCCCAGGGGACTACACAATGCATCAATATTTTTTTATCTTTATCTTGTAAACTCCTCTGACCATATATGCAATTATAAACAGAAAATTTGTTTTTTTAAATATTAATTTATTATTTACATTACTCATATAAAATAGTAGTCAGCATTATTTATAAGGGAATACATTTACTTGCTTACAATATTAGTGCGCACGCACCCCCGCCCCACACACACACACAGTGCAAAGCTTATATAGTTCTAACCACAAAAAAAATAAATAAATATAATAATAATCATTTGTCCAAACCTTCCTTAAATTGATTTAAATTACTCACTTCCAACAAAACTAGGAGTTTATTCCAACAACTGATTACTCTTTATCTGAATGCAAATTACATGTGGATAAGTAAAATAAATGCTAATGTATCTTTACTCTTTCTAGGATGAAACACTCAAGGGGGGTATAAATTTAATATGCTCCTGTATGTGTTTCATCTGAGAAAAGACCAAAGATGACATTAACATTTAGTTTATTTTAAAGTCTTATAGACCACAAACCCTAGAGACTACCTTATAGTCAATAGACTACAAACTGCAGCCTCTGGAAAACAGTCTTAGTAAGAATATTCAGTAATGCTAGGAATATAGTAAATACAATTGATAAGTTTGAGGTATTGGTTATAGCATCAAATGCCGAAAATTTGGTACAGTAGAAAAAAAGTGTCACACTGTGATATTTGGAGTGCAGAATCTGATGTGGCAACTAGGCAGCATCTTGAGTATTGCATACAGTTCTGAAAGCCACATTTTAATAGGGATGTGGATCTGCTGGAATGGGTGTAGAGAGGAGCAACAAGATTAGTGAGGGACACAACAGGATTCTTTTCCGTCAAAAAAGACTCGTGCCTACAAATTGCATTACTTGAAAACTAGATAACCGCGATGAGACCCGATTGACGTGTTTAAAACTTTAAATGAATCGAGTAAGGATGCCACCATCATTTAAACTAAATGCTGAGAAATCATAAGAGTACATAAGTTGAAGTTGGATGATAGTAAGAGAGATGTCCAAAATTTCATTTGCTTTGCCAACAAGTGATGACTGTAGGAACAAACTTCCATCTGGTGTTGTAAAAATAGTATGGTCTGAATAAATTTAAAATAGAATTGCACAAATTGCATGGAAAAAAAAAAAAAAAAAGTCGCTCTGTCTCTCTATCATGCCTCCATTGGAAGGTATACTGAAATTGTGACTTAATGAATGATCAATATCAAATATAATACAGTAATACATACACCACCTTAGCCCTGTGATAGTCATATGGGGTCAATTGGCAAGTTAGGGTTAAATTTAAAAGTGTCTGCAATTCTGCCCAAACATGATAAGAGGTAGTATATAATGAGAGCCTTATCCATCAATTCAGCCATGAAGAGATTGTGCAAGGCTCATGGGATAGAATTTTTCTCAGTGTGGTCTGTGCTTGTTAACAGGAGAGACTGCTTCTACAGTGATGGAAAACACTTAAATTGAAAGGGATTAATGGGATAGTATCAGCAAAAATATTTGATGATGCTATTGAGGCAGTGTTAGGTGGGTCGGAAAAGTAGCTTTGGGGGGAGGGTTCACAGACTAATAAGAGTGACAGAAGCTGCAGGCAGGTGAAAGTGATTTTTGCACTGCTTCTATTGGAATGAGCAGCAGCCTGAAAAGCAAGGTGCTAGGGATTTCAAGGACTGCTGGAAGTTATTATGGAACACGTACACATATGGGCTGTGTTAGGATAACTAAGAGTAAGAACAGGAGAGACTGATTCTACAGTGATGGAAAACACTTAAATTGAAAGGGATTAATGGGATAGCATCAGCAAAAATATTTGCTGATGGTATTGAGGCAGTGTTAGGCTGGTCAGAAAACTGCCAGCTTGAGGGGGGGGGATTCACAGATTAAACTATCTAGAAACCTTCTGTCTGATCAACGATTGTCAGTGTCGATCCACAGGTGATATTCTTGTATGTACACCAATGCCAGGAGTATAGTAAACAACTTGGATGAATTTCAAGTGCTGGTCAGAGGCATAGTGTCACACAGATATAAGAATGCAAAATTGGAATTTGGGGAGCACAATGTGCACAGAAAGGATAGGAAAGGAGGAGAGGTTATAGTGTTAATTAACAAACACAAAATCTAAGGCAGTGCAATGTTGGGTCAGTATGATGTGACAAGCACTGGGAAAGCAAAAATGAGGGTAGGAGTTTGTTATAGGCCTAATGACTCTGATGAGTACAATGAACAGCTGTTCAGAGAAATTAGAGTGGATCAGTAAATCAGAATGTCTCATAATGGGGGATTTTAACTTCCTAAATATTTACTGGAACTTGTGTGTTCGTCACTTGCACACTAGCAAGACTTTTGTGGATTTATTGGATGGTTGTTTTCAACAGCAGGATGTTCGAGAGGTAACCAGAGGGAGTAATACTCTTGATCTGATTATCAGAAGTGATTATCCTTGCATTAAGAATCCAAAAGTAAAGGAACCAATAGGTGGCAGTGATCGCAGTGTACTGATGTGGGATTTACTTAAATATGTAACTACCATCAGGGGTAAAGGGAAGGGTTATTGCTTTCGTAAAGATGAGGAAAATTGTGGCGATTAAATAAAAAACTACAGTTGTCTCAGACAGTTTTTAAATTCTATAGGGCGGGACCAACTGATGATATTACCAAGAGCAAATTCTAAATGGGAAACATTCAAGGAATTAATCTAGGAAGCTATTAGGCTTTTCATACCTACTAAGAAATACCATTCAAGGCTTAGGGCTAAATGGAAGTCAGATGAACTGATGGGCCTTGTGGCAGAGAAGAAATATGCATGGGATGCATATGAATTATCAAGCAACACAATCCTATGGTAGATATAAACTAGTCTGTAATCAAGTCACAAAGGAGGTTAGGCAGGCGAAGACAGATTACGAGCAATCTTTGGCAAAGGATACAAAGAAAAACAGATTTCTTCACTTATGTAAACTGTAGAAGGAAAGGGATAAATTAGATTGGTCTACTTGATACTGATGATCCTGCTCAGGTAACTGACTAACTGAATGAGTATTTTGTATCTACATTCACACATGAGGAATTCTGTAGGGAAGTGGAGACCGGAAGTTTATCCAACTCTAACAGGGAGCTAAACGACTTTGTAATAACTGAGAGGAAAGGGTTGGAGAAATTAAACATATGCAAGTTAAACAATGCAAGCTTATAGAGAATCAGCAAAAAAAAAAAAAAAAAAAACACTACCCACTTTAATTGTCGATCCTTTCTAATAATGTCTAATCTCTCCTTCAATTTATTTATTTATTTATTGAAATTGGATGAAAATTTGCTCCAATAGTCAGTTACTCCCTGGCTGAAAGCAAATTTTCACACATCTGCCATGCAACCATTCTTTCTGCCCCACTGTAAATATCACACCAAAAGGGTAAGGATCCTTGGTGGCAGCAAGAATCAGATTACGAAAAAGATCTAGGGGTAATTGTTGAGTCCGATATGAAATTCTCTGAGCAGTGCAAATAGGATGCTTGAACAGCTCATTGGATTCTGTCAATGAATAGAGGAAATTTGCCAGCAAGGACAAAAAGGTGATTATATCAGGATGCATCTGGAAGATTGCATGTAGGTTGGGAAAACTCATTTTAGGAATGGTATATAGATCTATTGGAAAGGACACAGAGAAGAGCACAAAAAGAAAGTCTTACCAAGATAAACAACAAGTCTGTAAATGGCAGTTTCTGGAACCTAGGCTTCTGCATGGTGATTTAATTGAAAAGACTTAAACATTTAAGTAAATTAAATGCAGATGGTATAGTTACTCTTTCTCAGATAACAAGGCAACATAAATTAAAAAAGTATGGTTGAGAATAAATGTATGAAAACTTGCATTCAGCCAAGGAGTAATTGGCTGTTGGAATATATTTTCAACCAGTAGAATGGGCAAAATGAAGTGTTTTATTTTATTTTATTATTATTTTTTTAATATATATATATATATATATATATATATATATATATATATATACAGGGTGTTTCAGTTAAACGTTTCAGAACTTCTAAGAGGGGTAGGGTACATCCTGACAACTCGAAATCATATAGCAATGTGGGGTCGGAAATGCTTTCCTGAAGCGGTGTTGTACACAGAAGCACCATAAAGAAAAGAGACCGTAAGTGAGAAATCGTTTTAATAATACATGAAAAGAAGCAAAAGGTACATGGATTAAAGTAAGTGTTCGAAGTTTCTTCCACGGGCTACAATGCACGCCTCACATCTCCGACGCATGGACATCCGAACATTCTGGAATACTCCAGGCGAATTTCGAATTTCTTCGGCAGCTACTGCGATTCTTGCAACCAGCTCCTCAGCATTGTCAACAGGGGTGTCATAAACTAGCGATTTCATATGACCCCAGAAATAAAAATCAAGACATGATAGGTTGGGTGACCGAGCAGGCCAACGCACGGGACCACCACGTCCGATCCACTGTTGACCAAATGTGACATCCAGGTAGTTACGAACATCTCCGCTATAATGGGCAGGGGCTCCATCGTGTTGGAACCACATTGTCTGTTGCGTCGATGCAGAAATCTGTTCATCTCTCAAAGGTTGTGGCAATACTTGCTGCAGAAAGATCAAGTAGATAGATCCGGTTAGACCTATCTACTTGATAATCCATGTACCTACGGTAATCCATGTACCTTTTGCTTCTTTTCATGTATTATTAAAACGATTTCTCACTTACGGTCTCTTTTCTTTTTATGGTGCTTCTGTGTACAACACCGCCTCAGGAAAGCATTTCCGACCCCACATTGCTATATGATTTCGAGTTGTCAGGATGTACCCTACCCCTCTTAGAAGTTCTGAAATGTTTAACTGAAACACCCTGTATATATATATATATATTTGGCTGATGTTGTATAAGTTTTGCTCCCTTGTATCATATTGCTAATACTAGACTAAATGTCATGGATAAATATCTAGGAACAGTGGTTTTCAACTCTTTTCAGTTATACAGTACCCTTTTACAAATCCAAATTTCAACAGAACTTTTAAAATAGCAAATATATATCCCAGCAGTAGTATCATTTCACAAGATAGGCTCTGCATGAAAAGATTTAATCTTCGTGACTTACTGGTTGTGAATTAGTAATTCTTTTGTACCTTGTTAGTAGTGTCTTCCGTCTTCTATGTGCTACCTTTTATTGCCTTTATGTAAGTTGAAGGCCTTTGAGGTTACACAATATCAATTTAATTATTCTATCGTGTCTGGCAAGCACGGTTAGTCATGTAGTCAAACCCTATTTTTCATCATAATGGCATGTTTTCCAATACCCAAAGTTCACCATTTGCTTACGAGAAACAATAAGTCAGCTAATCCCAGTGTATTTGCATTCCTGGCAGGTGATATAATACTATTCTATATTACCAAAAATGCCCAGAACATTATTCTGAAATGTAGTGTGCATCGTGGCATTACAATTAGTTCAAAAAGAGGAGAGAAGAGGAGAGAGAGAAAAAAAAAAAAAAAAAAAAAAACAGATTGTCAGATTTGCAATTCTATGAAGGAGGAAACAGACATGGTAGAACAAGTTGGTTGCTCTAATACAGCTGGAACACCATAAATTTATCTCTGGTGTTTGTTTTTTTTCTTCCCTAATTAATTTAGCAGGTATATAAAGTGGTATTTCTTAGTAACAATCAAAGCTAATATGTGAAGGTTATTCAGAAAAAAAAAAAAACAAAAATGATTATAATAAAAGATGGGCACATGAAGCAGATGTATTGCCATTATTTTTATATTTCAGTCACGAAATGCTGTCTCAAGGTTCAGTTACAAGAACCTTGGTTAAAAAAAGATGTGATTTCATGTTTTACAATATCTATATAACACAAACACAGGAAGAATTTTGCCAAAGTTTTGTGCAATTAAAAAAAAAAAAAAAAAAACTCCTCTGGTGAGAGGAGTTTACAATTAACCATTTCAACAATGAATACAATTACCATATTTAGCAGTCGTGTGGGCTTAAAGGCCAGAATTTCCCTCGAATCCCTCAGACTTTCATTCAAAATTAGCATTCCTCAGACTTTCATTCAAAATTAGCATTAGTATTAGTATAATACTGAAGGCATATCGTGCAAGAAAACAAGCTTATACAGTCAAAAAAACCTTCCCATTTTCTTTATCCATTCACTCCAAATGTTTCTCTAGTTCTTGCTTGATTTTATTTAAGCTTCTACAATGACAGATGGAAGTTTGTTCCAGCAATCAACCATCCACTGGCAAAAGACAGATTTCCACACATATATTCCACAACTGTCTTTTCTTAATTTGAATTTAGGTCCTCTCAGATGATTAAACTTAGCAAGAGGAAGAATCTCATCAGCATAAAACCATTCAAGGCTTTATACAACACAATTAAATCACCTTGCAGGTGCCAAGTCTCCAGACACTGAAATTTGCAGAACTTAAACCTTTCTTCATAAGAGAAACCCTTTGTTACAATCACCAATTTTATTGCCCTTCCCAGTACTTGTTCCATCAGCTCTACATTCTTCCTAAAATGAGGCTTCCACACCTGTAAGGCGTGCCTGACCATTGCCTTATACAAGGGAATAATCAGTTCCTTATCCTAGAAAAATTCCTGTATATCATTGACAAGACACCATGAGCTACTCTTGCAGACCGTCTGCACTGCTCAGAAAACTTCATATCTGACTGAACAATTACAGTCTTTTTCATTCTCTACTACCCTCAGTGTAGTACCACACACTTAATTTATTACGCTGGGTTACTGTTACCCACGTGCAGTACTTTACATTTGTCAATGTTCAACTTCAGTTGCTACCTCTCAACCCATCTGCTCAACTTTAACTTTTCAAGATCCTGTTGCAGTAGCATACATTCATTAGTGTTATTAACAACTGCCAACCACCATATCGTCTGAAAACTTTGACATTAAGCCTAATATACCTTCATTAATAAACACAGAAAACAACAATGGACCCAACACCGAACCCCGGTGGACTCCACTAATAACATTAGTCCACGAAGAGCAGTGTCCATTGATTATCACTCTCTGTCTTCTCCCATTCAACCATCCCTTTATCCATAGCAGTAACTTGCCCTTAATGCCATAGTGCTCCAATTTGTACAGCTGTGTCCAAGAAAGCTTTCATAATTAAGGCTAAGGGTTTTGCTTACTTCCTTTACTGCCTCCTTTAATATAACTGGAGAGATCCCATTCACTCCAGGTGCCTTTCTTATGTTTAACTTCAAAAATTTCTCCTCCACTTTGCTCTCAGTTATTATAAAACCTGAAGATTAATAAGCTTCTGTACTCCACTTCTCTACAGAATTCCTCATGATACCCAAGCAGGATCATCAAAAAATCAAAAGTCAAGACATCAATATCAAGTAGACCAATCTGATTCGCCCCTTTCCTTCTAGAGTTTACATAAGTAAAGAAATCTGATTTTTTTCTTTGCATCCTCTGCCAAAGATTTCTCATAGTCTTGTCTTCCCCTAATTTCCTTTGTAACTTGATTACAGGCTAGTTTATATCTACCATAGGCTTCTGCATTGCTTGATAATTTATATGCATCCCATGCATTTTTCTTCTCTGCTACGAGTCTCATTAGTTCATCTGACATCCATTTAGGCCTAAGCACTGAACAATATTTCTTAGTTATAAGAAAAGCCTAGTAGCGTCCAAGATTAATGCTTCCCATTTAGAATTTACTGTTGGTAACAACAGTTGGTCCCACCTTTACAATAGCAAAAACTCTTCCCACTTCCCCCTGATAATAGGTACATCTTTGAAGTAAATCCCACATCAGCACACTGTGATGACTGCCACCTAGTGGTTCCTTTATCTGCATATTCTCCAGAGGGAGAATCTGAAGATAAAGTATACCTCAAAAGTACAGTGGATTCCGGTTATTTGGGGCACTGGTTAATCGGGGAAAATCTTAAAAAACAGAAACGAATCGAGAAAATAGCTAGGGGGTTTACTTTGCTTAATTGGGACAACATGCCGTTTAATCGGGGCAGGAGACCACAGCACTGGAAATTATCCTACAATTCGCCGACCGTACCACGTGGTTTGGTCGGATTTCTGGAGGTCACAACCATAAAACATTAAAACAATTAGCAGTCACCTGTTTATTGGGCTTTTCTGTTAGTGCAATCTATCATAAACAGAAAGTAAACGCGATCTTATTGAATTTGCGATAATACAGACAGCTGGAATTCTGTGGGTTATTATGGTGAACGTGTTTACACTTCCATGAAATCTTCAATCATATAAAAAAATTAATTTTCTGATCTTCTCTTCATTCCTATTTTTAAAGCTTCATAACTTGTTACTCTGTTTTCACTTGCGCGTATCAAGTTACTTGCAATTTGTGTGTGCCTGCTCTTTGTTAATGATTGCTTATCTTTTTACTGTTTTAAATTTTAACCCCCCACCCACAAATGTCAGTGTACAGAAATTATTATTATTATTAGCCACATGGTGCAAGGAAGCCTTAGGCTTATGCTGCACCAGCAAAAAAAAATTTCAGAATTACCCTGTGAGAGAGAGAGAGAACAAGAGTCGGAAGTAGAAGGAAGTAGAAGTTGTAGAAGGTTAGTATGTACATATTACAGTACGTATTAATTATTCTGATTATCAAGTATATTCTTCCGATTTTCACGTACCATTTAATTTTTTTCATTGGTAAGGTAATAAAGGGTCAATTTGTGCTTAATATATCTTTACTTTTATAGCCTGTGGTTAATATTCCTCCTCTTTTTGCTAATTAGAATCGCTGTTTAATAAAATTAAAATTCAATTCACAAACGTGATCACAATGGCCGGCGCTTACTACATACTGTATAGCGAACGGTACTTTACTATGGTGACTCCATCGTAACATGATTTGATATTGTACAGTGAACTAAATGTAAAGCTGGGGTCCATTGTATTTTTAACTATTTACATGTAACTTCGGATAATTGGGGCAGCCGCTTAATCGGGCCAAAATGCACTAGTCCCGATGTGTCCCAAATAACTGGAATCGACTGTATTATTCCCTCTGGTTGCCTCTCTCATATGCTGCTTTAGAAAACAATCAGCAAATAAATTAAAAAAAGCCTTGCTAGTGTGTGAGTGACCAACCCACAAGTTCTAGTCAATATCTGGGAAGTTAAAATCCCCCATTGGGTCATTCTTTATCAAGTGGCCTAAGGGTGCCTGCTCAACCATCTTCAATTTTGTTGAAACTTGGTGTGGATGTTTAAACAGGTTTTAAATGAAGCTGTGCAAAATTTCAGTTCTAAATATAGTATGTTTGAGGCACCAGAACATTTTTTTGTGGAGGACACTTGTGTTATGCGGAATAATTCACAAACAATTTTCAGAGTTTTAAGTATTATTGTTGCACAATGGTGAGAGGTATGCTCTGAAACTTGATATACCTAGTTAACTTTTTGCTGAGAATGCAAAACTTTTTGGTGTTCAGGCTCAAAAACCTTCACATTTTTTACAATGGGGTCTAAAACTTGTACAAAAAACTTGTCGTAACAAATTGAAGCAAGACTTTTGAAAGTCATAACTTTGAAATAAAACCCTTTGGTACTTTCTTCTTTGGACATTCCACTTACCAACTGCATGAATTCAGTCTAACTAAATATCAGCTCTTATACTTGTTTTCTGGCTGAAATATTTTCCTTCAAAGATTGACCCAAAATTTGAAAGTCAAATTTGACCTATCTTAAGGGGCAAATATCTTAATGTGGGACACCTTTTTTTATTTTTGTAGTTGTTGGCACATCGGCTTCTGTGGCCATAATGCAACTTCCAAGGTTTTCGCAGTACTTTGATCCAAGCCTGAGGCGGGATTCGAACCCACGACCTTTGGGTTGCCAGGCAGGCACTTTACCCACCCGGCTAGCCCAGTCGGCTGGGGCACCTTCAATTCTCTCTTTTTTCACATACAGAATGTCAAGTTACTGCTAGCAGAAAGTCCTGTTGAATATGATTACAAGGTTCTCATTGATAAAACAGTCTGTGATTTGGAGTCAAAAAGATTGTATGCTTCATCGGTGTAAAAAATGTCTAGGAATAGATGAATTAAAAAAGATTCTAGAGAATATTTTTGAAAACAATGAACCATAAGATATCATTGAATTCAAGCAACGGATACACACTGACAGAGATATACACTGGACACAGCAATTAACAACAAAGGTTTTATTGAAGAGTTTTAACAAAGATATTTAACCTTTCCTGTCATCACTATGTAGTGATGACAGGAAAGTTGGTTGGCTAAACAACATGGTAGCTTTGCTAAACAACAAAGCTACCATTTGAAGTTAACATGGTTGACTTCAAATGGTAGCTTTTGACAAGATGACCAATTCTCCTGTCATTTGACTAATGACAGGAGAATTGGTCATCTTGATGGATTTTGCAGAAAAATCTAAGTTTCTGCATAATCAGTGACTGCCTTCGACATGACACAATTGCAATGCATGTTTTTCTTACCAACTTAATTGAATATTTGTGGAGTTTCATGACAGAAATCAGGCACATTTACTACTTCAGTGATGGTTCTGCAGCTCAATACAAGAATTTCAAGAATTTTATTAACTTGTAACATCATCAGAAGGATTTTGATATCAGTGCTCAATGGAACTTCTTTGGCACTAGCCACGGCAAGTCACCATGTGATGGAATTGGTTGAACAATAAAACGATTGGCAGCACGTGCAAGTCTCCAGCACCCAATTGAAAACCAAATCCTGACACCAAGAAACATGTTTGAATTTTGTGACAAGCATGTGACTGGAATAAAATTCTGTTTCTAAAGAGGAAATTGAGCAAGTAAGGCCATTTCAAGAGAAAAGATTCATATATAGTCATACTATTGCTGGAACAAGAGAAAATCATCTCCTATTGATGCAAGACAGATTCGTGTTTGCAGAGTATCAAATGACACACCATCATCATTTGTAGCTCATATAGATCAGACTAGTGAAACCAATATTCAATATATGCCAATTGTTAATTTACAAGCTGGCCAATACATTGACTATATTTATGACAATAATTACATTACAATAATTAATGGTGGATTGGAAATATTTGCGAAATTTCATTTGAAGAACATGTGTTGGTAAATTTCATGCATCCTCATGGAGCAGCTCGCTCATTTCACTGGCCTGCTAGACAAGAAGTCTGCTGCTTTCCTGAACAACAAATTATTGCCACTCTTCCAGTTCCAAAAACAACAACGAGACAACAATATAGCTTGCCTGTAGTAGTAATGTCAATCATCAATGAAAAATTCCAGTCCATTACAAAGCAGTGATTCAATATCTTCACACTCGCCTACTTATTTCAAATTGTATTCTGTTTTAAATAAATTTTGTTGCAGTTATAACCAGTGGTGGTTATAACTGCAACGACTCTGATGTTTTTGGGGTGCAGCATCTTAAAGTTACATTAAATTGCCTTGTTCATAAGACGTACACAGTAATAATAATAATAAGCAAGTTAAAAATACAACAAAACATTAACTAGACGTTTGCCATGAACAGACTTGAACTTTTATTTAAATACACAATGCATTCTTCGGTTTTTATTTGTTGAAAATAGATTAATAACTTTTTCATTGAAATTTGGCGCACTGCTGACCAAGCTTTTCTCTATTGAAAGCATTGATTGAGCATTTAGTCTTTCCTGATTCATAGTGCTCCTTAAAAATGTTTTTATTCTTTTTAATGTCGAATGGCAGCGTTTGGACTCTGAAGTAGTCATCGGAATGGTCAAAAGAACTTTTGAGTTTTGTAAGTTCACCAAGAACTTCAGCTAGATTATTTTCTGAGATAAATTTCAGCGAATCAGTTAATTTGAAATAATTGTGTAGATCAGTGGTGTCCAACCTTTTCCCGTACAGGGGCTGTATTCAAAATTAGATTTGTTTTGCGGGCTGCACAGTGATTCGAGAAAAAATTGTGTCACATTTTCTATATCTTGTTACTCGTAAAAGGAGGTTTCTATTTTCATGTTACCTTTATTCTTTTCAAGCTATATATAAAAAAATGCAAATTCCCAGCACTTTTATGTGCAACAAATCTATGTTAGTGATATAATTTTTAGATTTTATTAAAATTATAAAAAAATTACTTTTGTTTGTACGTTTTTTTAAATACTTCCACTTTTGTTAAAAAAAAAAAAAAAAAAAAAAAAACTTTACTTCTGCTTTTAAATGTTCATTTTAGAAAATTTACAACCTGAAAAGGATCCCTGCTTTTCATTATTAAGGTGAATAAACAAATATAATGATAAACGCAAAATTGAAATATTCGAAAATTTTATTAAGCACAATACAAAATAACATTTACTGGACAAAACTTAACATTTAATGAGATGATTGAGGCTGGATATTTTTAAACAATTGTTCAAAATTTGATTGCAAATTTGTGACGCCAATCTCAACACATAATGAAGATTATGTCCTGATGGTACTTCTCCACTTGTTCACAAAACCTGCGCTCCTGAACTTACTCCTGTTCTATGCCACCATTATTCACTTTCTTATTCCAAAGGTGTTTTTCCTTCTGCTTGGAAATTAAAGTTAGGAAATCTTAGGTTAATTAATGACTAATCTCTAACACAGTCTCTCCACACACTATCTTATAGACGTAAATGTTTCTGCTGCATGCCTTTTCTACAGATATTTCCATGGGCACTGTTTTTCTGAATTGGCTTCTATAATTCTTGCTCTCTCTCTTTCAAAACAGTCAGAACAACACATGCTGCCACAAACCAACATCCATTCACTGTCCAAGTTCAAACTCATAGAGCCAACTTTACATCTTCCTCATTTATTCATTCAACTGCCGTTTTCTGGAACAACCTTCCTTCATACGTATTTCCTGAAAATTACAGCGTACAGAAGTTCAAGTCAACAAATATCTTCTTTCAGCTTCTCAACCTCCAACCCATGCACGGTACTATAGGTTCTAATACCTCTCGTGTTTGGGGGTTTCATAAAAAAAAAAAAAAAGAAGCTCACCTGTTATTCTGTTTCTTTTTAAATATTTATTTGATTTTACGAGTGACAAAAATCTGCTTGCAAACTTATGTTGATCCGAACAAAGCAGCCATTTTCATGGCATTTTCTTTTATTAGCGGAAAATCTTCAGATGGGAATGCATTGTAGAATTCAAATAGTTTATTTTTGCAGTCTATATACTTATTTTTGAATCATATTTTGGATTGAAGCTCTATAATTTCAAGTTGCAATCTGGGATTGTAGTTTTCAGCCATAGAAGTAAATGGGTTCTCAAACAAAAGCTTATGTTTTTTCATGGGGTTTTATAGGAGGAAAATCGACCTTCAAACTTGTCAAAAAGTAATTGTAATAATGAAAGTCAACGATTCTTTGGAAATGTTTCTCCTTTAGCTCAGTACAACATTCAAAGTGAACTAAATTGTCTTACTCAGCTGGAATTTAAATAATAACAACTTATTCTGAAATGATTTGATGTCACCAAACAAATCAGACCAATTTTCCTTTATCTAGTAGTTTTAAATTAAGAGCATTTAAATGACTAGAAATTTATATATGAATTGCAAGATCAAACAGCCACTCCACATTTGATAGTTGTTTTATTGATTTCCCTTTTTCTGCGTTGAAACATTCGGCGATGTTTCAACAGCCACATTAAGGCCATGTGACCATGTAAAATTTACAGTTGAAATAATCACATTCATAACGTGCTGGAGATCCAATACTTTCCCATAAAGAGCTTCTTGATGCATAATGCACTGAATTCCAATCGAAGTTTCAGCTCCGATATCTATCATTTTCTTGGTTATTCAACCCATAAGCCCAATGTTTTTACCAATCATATTTTTTGCACCGGCAGCTGTGACTCTTACCAGGTTTTTAATATTTAATCCTAACTTTTCGATAGATTGGTAAAGATTTTCACCTGTAGTTGTTCCGCGCATACTCTGTAGATCAGCCAAATCTTCAACTGGTACAAAATTATCATTAATTCCACGTATGAAGATGAGGAGTTGGGCTGTGTCATTTACATCAGTATTGTCAGCCAGTGGCACATTAAAATATTTAATTTGTTTTATGTTTTCCGAAAGTTGTTCGAACAAATTCTTTCCAATATCTTCTACTCTTCACATAATTGTTTGTCGAGACAAACTAATGTCACGTATCGTTGTTCGTTTTTCCGGACAAATTTCTTCCACAACTCTTAACAAACAACGCTTAACAGATTCACCAAGATTGAATGGTTTACTTTCAAAAGTGATCAAATGTGCAACTTGATAACTGGCATGTACAGCAGATAAATTTTCTTGACTGATATGCTTTCAGTATGCTTTGGTGTTTTCTTAATTTATTTTGTAACTTTGAACACTTTTCTTTTCGCAGCACTCCTTTATGTTGATTTATGATTGGCATCAGTGTTATAGTCTTTAAAAACTCACACAACCTCCTGATACACCAAACACACTGCTTTTTCGTGGTAATCAATGAAGAAATAGTCTTCAGTCCACCTTGGATCAAAAACACGACACTCCAAATCGATTTTCCCCTTTTGGAACATTTTTAAGAATGATTTTTTTTTTAATTCAATACAAATTAATAATTAATTCAATGCAATGAACAAGCTATATCAAAATATATAACTGTATTTAGCGTAAATATGACTGCACTGAACCACATATACATGTTTGATACAGTCGTAAAAAGATTTTCTCTTTCAATCATGGGATATGGCTCAGTAGTCTCCTGTACCTCTTCCATGGGCATTTTTGTACAAAAAATAAAAAAGTTCTTGTTAAACAATTTAGCAGCAATTAATTGCTTTGTAAAAGAACATCTCTCACCTATAGTCACATACTTCCTGCTTCAATCATGAGTGTTTTTGAAGATTTTCACAGTACTGTACATTGAATTCCTGATTTTTAGAATGGTATTCTTAAAGTTTCCTATATATCCATGTATTTTAACTGCCTCGATTTCTCAAGATTGCATTTGATTATAAATAACTTCAACGTAAGGCATTATCTGATGCAAAAGTTCTAACCAGAATTAATTTATTCATTTATTAATTTATTACTCAAGATGTGCAAAATTCCAATTCTTTCTGAAATCGCTTATCTGCATTTGCTGTCACTTGTACTTCCTCCATGCACTTTTTTAAGTATTCAAAATTTTCATAAAAGATGTTCACTGTGTGTATATTGAAGTTTCATCTTGTAGGGAAATTCGGGCAACACGACTGTTCATATGCTTTCTGAGAACAGAGCGACGCTGTGATGATTTCGAGAAAAATGTTGGTATTGACATGAGGTTCAAAAAGAATATTTTTGAATCTCGGGTACTACTTGCTGCTTTCATTTCTCATCATCAGATTCAGTTGGTGTGCATAGCAGTGAATAAAATGTGCATTTTTGTACACTTCTTTTATTTTAGCCTGAACTCCCCCTTTCTTGCCTTTCATCACACTTGCGCCATCAAATGTCTGAGCATTCCGTCAGCCGTCTGGTTTTCTGGAGTGAAAACACCCCAAAAACGCTCAAAAATGTCTCCATTCAGTTCATACATCAGAAAAATTACCATTTGTATACGTTTTGAAACATCTGTTGTGTCATCAGCCATGACAGCTACGAATGAAGCTTTAATTTCTTAATTTCTCTTTTTATTTTATCCCGGAATATTTGCAGCAAACAGTCAAGAAAATCATTCTGAATAGTTTTTGAAATGCCTTTAAATGCTGCATTACTTTCTAAATGGTTCTTTAAATTGGAATTTAATGTACAGGCGAAATTTATTAATCCTTTGAATATGCCTGGATTTTTAGAATTGTCTTTTTCATCATGTTCATGTAAAGGAATTTCAAACTGTCCACAAAATTTAATGCAGTCTATTTTAAATAATACCTCACGATTCTTCGTAACTTTTCTGTTATGTTTGCAGATCGAGAGTCTGCAGGCCTCATTAAGATGTTCTTTAATACTTACGTTTCTTAAAAGCGATAGTGAAACCACATTATCAATATGTTTCTTCGAACTCTCATATACTCCCTCCTATCTGTCTGGGCAAAATTGCAGACACTTTCAAATTTAACCCTAACTCACAGCTTTTTTTCAACATTGACCTGTACATGCTAAGAAAATCTACAGATCTCCTACTCTTAATGCCATTAGTACCAACACGTACAACAATATCATCCTTTCTGCCATTAAAAGATGATATCTATAACATCAACTTTTGCCCCTGGCAGACATACTTCACGACTTTGCACAATATATTTCCTGTTTCCCTGACAACAGAGTCACCGACAACAACTAGTTACTGTGGGACCAGCGCATTCTCTGATATGTATACTTCTGCACTCTCACACTTCACGACTTTGTTACATATGGCTCCAAATACTTAAATTTGGCTGAATTAATGTTTCTTGTTTCAATTTTGTCATATCAACACATTTACAAAAATTTAAATATAATTAATAAACTTTTTTAAAATTAAAACTAATGAGTATTTTTAGTGGCCAAAACAGAAAAAAATTTGCAAAATTTTAATTATCAAAAAACAGAAAAATGAAAATAAGCATTGCAATCTAAGGTTAACAGATCAAGCACTCCAAGCATAATTCAAAAAATGAAAAAAAAAAAAAAAAAATTTTTTCCCCCCTCAAATATAAAAATTAAAATATGGGAACTCAACCTATGTGATGCCTATCACGTTACAAAACAGAGCGATAATGCGGAGGAGGAAAGGGAGTGGGAAGTTACAATTTTTTGAACCCTGTAAATGGGCAGCCAGGAAAGGCCATATGAAGCTAACCTGCAGAGATAGAGAGGTCATAAACCCACTGTATAAGGCAATTGTAGGACCACATATGGAATACTGTGTTCAAGTATAGAGATGTCATCTGAAAAAAGACATTGAGCTTCTTGAAAAGGCCCAAAGACGGGTAACTCCAATACTGAGATCGGCAAAAGGACGACCATATAAGGAAAGACTGATTATGTGGGCTACAGAGTTTGGCAGCCGGGCACTTCAGAGGTGACCTGATTGCAGTTTATGAGGCTCTGAGATGGATTAGTAAAATGAATGAAGGTAGAGTTCTCATGTTCTTAAGCATTCCAGAACTAGGGGTCATAAATTCAAATTACAGGGTTGAGGTTTTAATTAGATTGGAGGAAGTTTTCTTTTAGCCAGCGAGTCGCTGATAGCTGGAACAAGTTGCCTTCACAGGTAAGTTGAGGCTGACAGTTTGAATAAATTCAAAGGTTAACTGGATACTTACATAGTGAGGTAGGAAGCATAAAATTTGTTATCTTATCTACTTGGTTTTTTTTTTTTTTTTTTTGCCAGTGTAGCGAAAGCCTGTGCTTGTACTATATGGTGAATACTATAATACTGGCAGTGTATATATATGCATATAACAAACTAATTAAAATAGGTAAAAATAAAGAGTAAGAAATAACTGCTCTCTCTCTCTCAGGGTAACTCGGAATTTTTTTTTTTTTGGCTGGTGCAGCATAAGCCTCAGGCTTCTTTACACCATATGGCTAATAATAATAATAATAATAATAATAATAATAAATATATTAATAATAAAATTAATAATAAGAATAATAATAAAATTGGTAAATCAAGCATCAGAGGCAGCAAAATAGCAAAATAGCATAAGCTTGCCAGATGGCAAGTGGGCCCCTTGCAATAACATTAGACAATATGTTAAAAATGTTAACGACCTTTTAGTAGCTTGAAAATATAATAGTTGGGCCCCCTTTTTCTCCTGGCAACCAATATTTTTAGACCCAGTCTGCCACTGATCCTCTGCATGTTGCGTGTTGTATAAAACAAGAAAAATAATACTTAAGCCAACAGTATGGCAAACCAATAGAGCGAAAGACAGATTGAAACTAAAGGTAAATGCAAACAGTGGGGTGGGGAAAGGTAGCAAGACAAAGTATTATAGAAGTTACGCTCCAAAGAAATTAGAATAAAAAATCGAATTAGACAAAATTTAGCGGCACCCCCTGCAGCACCAGGTCCAAATTGCATGAAATATCACTATTAGCAGAGTCAGAAACCAACTACAATACAAAATTAAACTAAATAAATCAAAATAGACTGACCATTATGCCCCACTTGGCCTTGTGGTCCTCCGACAGGATGCAGCATATAATGGTCAGTCTATTTTGATTTATTTAGTTAAATTTTGTATTGCAGTTGGTTTCTGACTCTGCTAATAGTGATATTTCATGCAATTTGGACATGGTGCTGCAGGGGGCACTGCTAAATTTTGTCTAATTCGAATTTTTATTCTAAATGCTTTGGAGCGTAACTTCTACAATACTTTCTGTCTTGCTACCTATCCCCCTCCCCACTGTTTGCATTTACCTTTAGTTTCAATCTATATTTCACTCTATTGGTTTCCCATACTGCTGGCTTAAGTTTTATTATTACTACTGTATTATTTTTCCAGTTATATATATATATATATATAAATAAAAAAAAAAAAAAGTAAATTGCAGCCATTATCAACCCACTGCAGGATGGAAGCCTCCTCAACAATTCATGCTGAGGGAAATGGACCATAATCTGCCACGCTGGTCCAGTGCGGGTTGGCAGATCGATCGTATTCAGCAGTCAGGGGCTTGAACTCAAAGAGCGTGTGCTACTGCACTCCCGCTCCTGACCACTCGGCTACGGAAAACCTATATATATATATAACTATAAAAATTAATGTTAGGAGAAAGAAGGAAAGACAAAAAGAGAGAAAGGAAAAGAAAAAGAATAAGATGACCATGAATGGAAGCAGCTACATAAGCAAAATCCAACAACATATCACATAACATACAGAAGCAATATATATATATATATATATATATATATATATATATACAGTCAGACCTCTAACGAACTTCCATATAGCGAATTTTTCTACATAGCAAACTTTTTTTATTTCCCCCTCTGGTCATTACATTGAAATTAGTTTCCGTATAACGAAGAAAATTTCCATATAACAAACCAATTTCGAGAGACCTGGGTACGCATTGTTCACACCTCTGGCCTATAGGCAATAGAGCTTGTTGCTGTTATTTGGTTTTTAGGAGCATTAGCAACTAAGGCCATATTGCTCCGGGATATGCGGTGGTCATTCCCTGACCTTTCCACATCCTCCATATTTGGTGGTTATGGGCTCGAACCCTGGTCTAATCAAGAAGCGTGTGCTACGCACTGCTGCTCCTTCCCACCTGGCTACGGAGGCGCCTCGGCAATAGAGCTGACGCTGTAGAAAGCACGAATTACAAGCTAAAAGGATTAAGACTTAATCACTTGAGCTTTTAATAGCTAAAGGGGGCTTAATTCTTAAGAGCATTCCAAAATTTAGTGTTGCCCGTAAAGCATTTGCTATACCAAGAAGTCGCGCCGGGAAACTGCTATCTATGTGTCCACAGCCATTGGCTCTGGGCAACCTGTTTTCTATTGCAATCACCCTATTAGAGAATTAGAAGAAAGTGATTTTCCTTTATCCAAATTAATCTATTGTTTCGCAGAAATTAGTTATCCATACCTTCACTAAATTTCACCTGTCTGTATGGTAGGTACAAGTGGTCCGTAAATCAGTTTTGTCTGTTGCTGTGCTAGTAACCTTACAATGTATAAGAGGAAATACTTGAGTGTAGTGGAAAAAGTGGAAGTGCTTAATAGCGTAGATTGGGGCAATAAAAAAAGGGAAATCGCTTTAAAATTCGGTATCCCTGCCAGTAGTGTGTCAACCATTCTGAAAAAACCGTTTTGATTCTTAAACTGTTAGAGGAAACAGGACCCAGTCAGAAGAATGCGAAATTATGCCTGTATCAAGATGTGGATGAAGCAGTTTTTAAGTGGGTGAAGTTGACTCAAGACCAAAACATGCCGATATAAGGGCCATTAATAAAAGAAAGAGCTATTGAGTATGCATCTTTTCTGGCACATAAAACTTTCCAAGCCAGTTCTGGTTGGTGGGACAAATTTAAAAAGCGGCATGAATTACTCGAAAAAGTTATTTCTGGTTGAGGTTGTAATTGAAGGAGACTGTACCCAGTGGAAAGAAACAGTTTTGAAAAAATTTATGGAGGACTACGAACCCAAAGACATATTCAATGTTGATGAAACAGGTTTATTTTTTAAATGTTTACCGAACAGGACACTGACTTTTGAAGGTGAAAAATGTGTAGGTGGTAAAAACAGCATTGAAAGAATTACAGTCTTGACTGGTGCAAATATGGCTGGTAATGAAAAACTAAAGCTTTTGGTAATAGACAAAAGTAAACAACCCCGATGTTTCAAAGGAGTAAAGTCATTAGAGTTGGACTACAACAAAAATCTTGGATGACAAGTGAAATTTTTGAACAGTGGATTTTAAATTTCGACAGAATGATGACGAAAGAAAACAGAAAAATCGCTTTGATTGTTGACAACTACCCTGCACACCTTCACTCGGTAATTTTGAAACTTACAAGTGTGAAGCTTGTTTTCTTCCCTCCGAATAACTCGTCTAAACTGCAGCCAATGGACCAAGGCATTATCAAGAATTTGAAAATGCACTACCAAAGGTGCATACTGAAACATATTCATAATAATTACACAGTACACCAACCAATGTTATAAATAGTGTTATGTTTATTAAAAATATAATGTTAATAAAATAAAATAAAATTCCAATAAAAACTGACTGTACAATATAATATGAAGTTAAACTGCAAAGAATTATTTACAAGAAAATAACATAGATGAAACACGATGATAAAAGCACTAAAATACTGTAGCTTTCAGAGGAATCCGCCTCCTTTTTCAACAGTGAGGCTTATCGTATGGCACATCTTTAAATATCAGCAGACTCACGGTTCTCAGCATGTGATTCCACAGGAGCATGGGCAGCGCTCTCCCCCATGAGCACTGGAACCGGGAATGGCTCGGGAGCATGCCAGGCGGAACTGCTCAACCCGTCCAAGAACCACTGCCTCAAAGAGGGGATGAATGCTGATTCCCGTTTCTATTAATGGTATTGTTCTCAGAGGAACAAATCTGCAAGCTCTCAAGCCACTTTCGGTCCCAAAATCTAAGTGCCCAGTTGACGATAACAGCTTCGTCTGGGGAGATTTGATGGTGTTCCTCCCAAAAATGTTCTGCCACAGCAGATCTTCCATAATCCGCAGTCTTTAATGCGTTCATATGGTCCCCCAAACGATCTTTGAACCGCCGTTTCGTTTTACCAACATAACATTCCCCACAACCCAAGCATCTAATCTCATACATGACCCCACTTGTAAATTCCCTTGGTACTGGGTCCTTAACCTGTGACACAACTATGTGCAACCTACGCCTTGGAAGCTGCACACAGCGTGTCTGGCAATCGCGCAATACACAAGCTATGCATTCAGTTAGGCCCGGATAGTAGGGAATGTATGCGGTGGCCACTGGTGTGAATGGTTATCAAGAATAGTGTTATTAGGGCATTGTTGGAGAGGTCTGGATCCCACTGCAGCACCTTCGAGGATAGAAAAGAAGAAATCAAACGTGTCACAGCAGATCTCAGGAAACGCGGCTACCACCAGAAGATCATAGACAAATACATCCGAGGTGAGCACAAACAAAGAGAACCATTCACATCGGTGGCCACCGCATAGATTTTGGGACCGCAAGTGGCTTTAGAGCTTGCGGATTTGTTCCTCTGAGAACAATACCATTAATAGAGACAGGGGAATCCGCATTCATCGCCTCTTCGAGGCAGTGGTTCTTGGACGGGATGAGCGGTCCCGCCTGGCACACTACTGAGCCATTTCTGGTTCCAGTGCACATGGGGAGAGCGCTGCCCATGCTCCTGTGGAACTACGTGCTGAGAACCATGAGCCTGCTGATATTTAAGGATGTGCTGTACGATAAGCCTCACTGTTGAAAAAGGAGGCGTATGCCTTTGAAAGCTACGGTATTTTAGCGCTTTTATCATTCTGTGTTTCATCTACGTTGTTTTATTGTAAATAATTCTTTGCAGTTTAACTTCATATTATATTGTACAGTCAGTTTTTATTGCAATTTTATTTTATTTACAACATTATTTTTAATAAAAACATAACACTAATTATAACATTGGTTGGTGTATTGTGTAATTATTATGAATATACCCAAACCCAGAGGCCTATTTGAAAAAAAAAAAAAAAAAGCATACTCAAATAACAAATACTGAGAATAGAAACCAACCAATCTATAGATTCTGTTATAGATTTACAGATGTGCATATCAGAGTTGGTGAAAGTGTGGAGTCAAGATGTGATGGACACATCGATTAACAATTGCTTCTCAAAAGCTGGTTTTGCTAAAACACCAATTAACAGCGATGAGTGGGATGAACAAGACATTGAGCAATCTTGGGACAAATTCCAAGCAAGAGGTTGAACAGTGAAGAAATTGTTCTTGAAGAATTTTAAGGAGTTGATAATGATGTCATAATGGCTGAATATCTGAGTGACTCCAACATTTTGGAGAGTATTCAAGGAACTAGTGACAATATCGACAATGAGATGGATGAAAATGAGGGCAATGAGTGCAATATTAAACCTTCCAAACGTGAAATGTTGGCAGCATTTGAAACTTTGTGTCAAGGTCTTCAAGTGTGAACAAAATATATTTGAGTGCTTAAACAAATGCAAACATTTTTATGAACGATGTACAGTAAAATCCAGTGTACAACAAAAAATAACAAAATATCTTACGACATAATTCTGAAAAGTGTACTAATGTACTTTGCAAATCACGTAAGTTTTCTTTTCTTTTCTTTTTTTTTTTTTTTTTGAAAACCCCAAACATGAGAGATATTAGAAACTATAGTACTTAGTACCGTGCTTGGGTTGGACGTTGAGAAGACGAGAGAAGATATTTGTTGACATTAAACTTGAATTTCTGTAGACTATAATTTTTAGGAAAGACATATGAAGGAAGGTTGTTCCAGAAAACGGCAGTTGAATGAATAAATAAGGAAAATGAAAAGTTAGTTCTGTGAGTTTGAAGTTGGACATTAAATGGATGTTGGCTGATGGTTTGAAAGAGAGAGCTGGAATTATAGAAGCCAGTTCAGAGAAAAGTGCCTATGGAAGAATCTGTAGGAAAGGAATGCAGCAGAAACAGGAATTCTATGAGAGAGAGAGTGGTGAAACTGTCAGAGATGTGTCATTAATTAACCTAACTACCCCCCCTCTTCTGAATGGAATCTAGATGCCTGAGAGATGTTTTGGGGGCACCGCCCCAGATGTGAGAACAATATTCCACGTTAGGCCAGATTTGCGATTTGAACAGCTGTTCGAGAGAAAAGGAATGCTGCAAGCGAAAGAGAAAACCAAGTTTTTTAGATGCAGAGGAAGCAATATTTGTAATGTGCTTGTGCCAAGAGAGATTAGAAGTCAGAGTAATCCCCAAAAGAGATATATCAACTTTCCTAGAAATCAGAGTATTACCAAAGATAAACACATAAGCAGAAAGAATCCTTTTTGCGAGATATAAGACAAGACCGAGTTTTAAAAGGATTGAAATCAACTAAGTTGCCCTTGCCACACTGGAGAATTACTTAGAGATCGGTATTTAAGGATTTGGTAGCGGATATTCGAGAAGTTGAAGCTGATTGAGCAGGGCAACGTTTCTCAAACTGGAAAGTGGAATGCAATGTGCTATCATCGGCAAAACTATGGATAGGGTTTCCAGTCAATGGAAGAAGGCCATTAATTCACAATGGGAAAAGAGTGGGGGAAAGAACTGAACCTTGGGGGACACCAGCATTAGTGGAGAAGTTAGAAGACAGAGGGCCATCTACCATCACCCTGAGTGAGCGATTAGAGAGAAAACTGGATAACCAATTACAAAAAACAATTGCAAACCATAAGATGGAAGCTTGCTTAGAAGACCTTTAGACCAAACACGACTGAAAGCCATTGAGATGTCGAGAGCAACTGCTTGCATTTCAGAGAACTTTTCCATTGAATTTGTCCATAAATGGGTAAAATAAGCCAGAATATCACCAGTAGATCGACACTGACAGAATCTGTACTGGCTAACATTGATCAGATGGAAGGTTTCTAGGTAGTTTAAGAGTTGGTGGTTAATTGATTTCTGCATTACTTTAGAAAGAGTAGAAGTAATTCCAGTGGGATGATAATTAGATGTGAGGGATTTGTCAACTTTTTTAGGAAATGGCTGGATATGAGCAAATTTCAAAGCAAAAGGAAAAACACATTTTGGAATAAGAAAGTGAAAAAAGGTGGCAAAGAGCAGGAGTAAGTTCAGGAGCACAGATTTTGAGAACAAGTGGAAAAATACCATCAGGACTGGAGGTTTCTTAGCATCAAGATTTGTCAAAATCCTTTTGATGGAAGACCACAGAGGGCATTGAATGGAGCGTGTTGGGAATGGTGGGAGGTGTTTTACCAAGATCATTAATACATGAGTTGGAAGAAAAATGGAATGCTAGCAGGTCAGCTTTATCCTTGGCCGAAGCGACCACAGAACCATTTGGTTTTGACAGAGATGGGCAAAAGTTGGCGACAAATAGCTTTGGCAAGAGACCACAATGCTCGGCTACCATTAGGGCAAGAAGCAAATTTTCTACTCTTAGCCTGTTCAAAATCCAGTTTGGACTGATTAATAACTGCTTTACAATTGTTGTGAGATTTGGTGTATACAGAAAATGAAACTGATAATTGGAAACAAGCCAATTACGATATGCAACATTCTTCTCTTGAACAGTCTTAGCACATTTATTGGAAAACCAAGATTTAGATAAAGGATGAGATTTTAAGGTGGAGTGTGGAATAAAGAATTCCATTCCTACAAGAATAATTTCACTGTCATTATCTGAGCAAACGTTGACATCAAAAGTTTTGAAAAAGTAGTCCGACCAAAGAAAAGAAAAAAAAAGAAATCTTAAAAAAAGAATCCCATTTTGCATTCTTGTAATGCCAAACAACACTAGGTTGGGAATAGCCATCAGATAAAGGCTTCTTAAGAAGACAAAATCACCAAGTTGTGATCTGAGGTGCCTAAAGGACCACTCAATTCGACTGTGTACTTAGAAGGGTTGTTTGTGAGAGAAAGATCAAGCGTTTTGTGTGTATGGTTAGGATTGTCCAGTATTCCTGTAAGTAAATGAATAATCTGGGCAAGGTCATTAGTAATTGCAAAAAGTCTCAGCATCTCGACCAGCTGGGTCAGTGTGACTATAAAATGGAAGCCAGCTGGAGTTGTGAACATTAAAATCACCAAGCAAAATTACCTCACTGTTAGGAAAGTTGGAGTAGAGAAAGTCAAGTTGCAAAGAAAGGAAGTCGAAAAGCTCCAAGTGATTAGTGGAGTTGGGAGAATGGTAGAGACAACAGATGAATTTTACAGAATGAGGGATTTTAAGCCAGAGAAGATTGAAAAGAGGAGATTCCAAATTACCAAGTCTCTGACAGGGAATATCGGAATGGACATATGCACAAGTACCAATTTTGAAGCGAAAGGAATCACACAGCGAATAATTTGAGCAACTGAGATGAGCAGTAGTTGAAAGAACCAATAACTGATATTATGTCAGAAAAAGTACATGGGGTTTGGCTGACTGCAATTTGAAATGGACATCGTTGAGATTAGAACTGAGACCGTGTATATTTGTGAAATTAACTAGGAAGTGTTTGGGAGCTTTAGATCTTTTTGCAGATAAGCGTACTCTATTAGTTTGACAATTCAAGGTGTATTCAATAGTAAGTAAAAGTGTGTTGGGGGGGACATGCTGTATGAAGTAATGCAATTTTTGGATACGGCGTACACATGGTAAGAACATACCCAGATCCTTGACATAATGTGGCCTTAACAATGCCCCACCCCCGCTTACGCACGACTCAGACTCCCTTCAGACACTATCTGGCAGAGTAGAGGTAGCGAGAGATTATACACTAGCTCATCCGGTAGCCTCCTAAAGAGTTACCAATAGGTTCAGTCTGGTGTACTAATTAGCTGCCGGCCTGCGAACACTGTTTTAGAGCTGTACCCTCGAAATGTAAGGAAGATTGGATCTCACCATGATGTCCATCATAACCTCAAAGTCATTAGTCATACTGCATGATGGAAGAAATGGTGAAGGGTTGATCAGAACTTAGCTCTGGAGACTAAACATGGGTTCGACAACTTCACGCCTTCAAAAAGCGAAGTGGCGGTATTGTAACGATTGATAAGTCATCTACTACCGAGTATTGCCTGGTAACACAGAGGGGCACCATTCCTCCCTGTGGTGTGGGCACCACACCTCGACTCCTGCTTACGTTGGTTCACACCTTGATGGTCACCCATAGTGTGCATTTGTGGGACTGTTAGTAATTCTGGGATATACCCAGAATTACTAACAGTCCCACCACCATCATGAAAGTGCAAGCAGTGGATTTAGTTAGTTGGTTAGTTGTCACAGACTGTCTGGACTTTGATGAAATTGGGTCCATTTGACTTGAGTGGTAGTCATTTCGTAATGTGTGTATTAATAAATTAATTGTTTTAAAATGTTAGAAAATTTATTCATATCCACTTATTTTTGAGTTGAATTATAGTATTTTTCATTGTTGAAAAGGTCATATTTCTTTATAATGAATTTTTCCAAGCGAATGATCGATTTCGTTATATGCAGGGCTAACTGCACGCATGCACACATGTGCGCACACACGCTCTCTCTGATGTTCAAAAAAAGTGTATCACCCCTTAAAACTATAATTGTCTTCCGAATAACGTAAGTATATAGCAATATTTCTTACAGATTGCATTAGATAAGATTGATACACATAGGTGATGGCATAATATTGCATCAGCTGTTACTTTCAGCTATATAAGCATGCTCTGCAAGAGTTGCAGTCATTCCTTGCTTGTGCCAGGATGGTGAGTTACGTGCAGTTGATGCCACGAAGGGGCTTAGAGGGGAACAGGTATCCTGTGTGTAATCAGACACTCAGCCTAAAACACTGATGGATCCAATATCTCTATTACAGAAGATTTAGGAGAAGTCCGGTTGGCCTGCCTCCCTAAAATCCACTCATGCACACCTTCTCGATGGTAAGCCCTGTTACGTCACTTAGGTGGCAACGAACGTGTAGAGTGGTTCTCTTCAAGACGCCTGGTCAGCGTGAAGAGGAAAAGACCAAACCCTCCAGCAATGAGAGCACAACAATACAAATGGCCCTCAGTCCCCAGCAGCTTTCACTCTCCCTCTTACGGCAGCGAGAGGATCAGAGTGGAAGCAGAGGGTGCTAAGAATCTCTGGGTACGACCAGGCTGCCATGCACGGAAATTGAACTTGGCCTGTTATAACGTACGATCACTCATCGGTGAAGACAGGATATTAGAACTGGAAAAGGAATTAGAAAATGTGAATTGGAATATCATCGGTTTGGCTGAAACAAGAAGAAGAAATGAATCACTTATAAGTTTATCAAGTGGAAATCTGCTGTACACCAATGGAAACAGTGAAAGGAGTGAAGGTGGAGTTGGGTTTCTGGTCCATAAAGATTTTAAAAACAACATTTTGGAATTCAAAAGTACATCACCAAGGGTGTCAAGACTAATACTCAAGATTTCTAAGAGGTACAAGCTAAAGATTATAATGATTTATGCACCAACATCGAGCCATGATGATGAAGAGGTTGAAGAAATGTACACTGAAATTGAGAGTCTTGTAGATGAGCAGAAAACCCACTACACTATTATCATGGGGGACTTCAATGCTAAGGTTGGAAAAAGGCAAAACAGCGCAGAAAGAGGAACTATAGGAAATTTTGGAATTGGTGAAAGAAATAAAAGAGGTGAAAGACTTGTGGAATTTGCAGAATCTCAAGGAATGTCAGTAATGAACACTTTTTTCAAGAAAAGGGTGAACAGAAAGTGGACATGGAAGAGTCCAAATGGATTAACAACTAATGAAATCGACTTCATCCTCACTAACAGAAGATATATTGTGAATGATGTTACCGTCCTGAATAAGGTAAATGTTGGAAGTGATCACAGAATGGTAAGATGTACACTTGATATAGATGTAGGAAAGGAAAGGAAAACACTGACTCGAGTAAATAATACAAAGGTCTTTGAAATAACAGAGGAGGAGAAAAAGCAGTATGTACTGGAACTTAAGAACAAGTTTGAGCTTCTGCAGACTGCTCAGGACCAAGATATCGAGGAGGAATATTACAACTTTCTGAAAGTGATAAAGCCCAAGAAATCTATAGGGAAACAGAAATCCAAAGAAGAAAAAATTAGTCAAGAAACACTTGTCATGATGAACCAAAGACGACAAATGAAGAGCAAGAAAAACACTGACAGGGAGAAAATTGAGTATACTGAGTTATGCAAAGCCATTAGAAAAAGACTCAGAGAGGACATAAGAAGATTTAACACAAGAAAAGTAGAACAAGCATTAAGGGAAAACAAAGGATTTAAATCAGCAGCCATGAGCAGTAATACAGAAAGACAAATGATACTGAAACTGAAGAATAGCGATGGTGCACTTATAAACAGCAGAGAAGGCATAATTCAAATAGCAGAAGACTACTATAGAGAATTATACAAGGAGCGAGGGAATGATACCAGCAGTGGGGAAGCTGGATTGCAAAGTAGCAACACATACGACATACCCGATTTTCTTCCTGATGAGGTAGAACATGCATTGAAGAAAATGAAGAATCGGAAAGCCCCGGGGGAAGATGAAGTTACTGTAGAGTTGTTAAAATTGGGAGGAAGAGACATAACACAAAAACTAGCAAGGCTCTTCACAAAGTGCATTAGAAAAGGTGTGATGCCTAAGCAGTGGAATAATGCAATCATAGTTTTGCTGCATAAGAAAGGAGATAAATCAGAAATTGGAAATTATAGACCAATTAGCTTGTTATCCCATATCTACAAGTTGTTCACAAGGGTCATTACTAACAGATTAGAAAGAATACTTGATGAGAATCAACCGAAAGAGCAAGCTGGCTTTAGGACAGGATTCTCAACTATGGATCACCTTCACGTAATATCACAGCTAATGGAGAAAGCAAATGAATATAAAACACCATTATGCCTGGCATTTGTGGATTATGAAAAGGCATTTGACTCCATACAGCATAAGGCAATGTTTCGGGCACTGGAAAGACAAGGCATAGATACTCCATATATTATGATTTTGAAGAAAATATATGAGAGTGCTACATCCTTTATTAGACTAGACAAAGACAGTAGCAAATTTAAAATCGAGAAAGGAGTTCGACAAGGAGACACAGTATCTCCGAAGCTGTTTACTGCTGCCCTTGAGGAAGCTTTCAGAAGATTAGACTGGTCGCAGAAAGGAGTCAATGTGAACGGAGAGTACCTAAACCATTTACGATTTGCAGATGACATTGTGGTCATAAGCCACGATCCCAAAGAATTAGAGGAAAATCTTAATCAGTTATGCACAGTTAGTAAGGATTTTGGACTAAAGATGAATATGGCTAAAACAAAAGTAATGATGAACAAGTATGCCACGGAAAGGGAAATAATGATTGAAGGAGCAGTAATTGAAAAGGTGGAGTCATATACTTATCTGGGACAAGTTATTAGCTGTAATAATGATAAATGGCTGGAAGTCAAGAGAAGAATAAATTTTGGATGGATAGCATTCAGGAAATATAGTCACATACTGAAGAGCAATATCCCAGTTTGTCTGAAACGTAAAATAATGAATCAATGTATACTCCCCACCATGACTTATGGAAGTGAAACTTGGGCACTCACCAAAAGAATGGAAGAGACGCTGAGAACTACACAGCGAAGAATGGAACGAATCATATTGGGAATCAGACTGTTAGATAAGAAGAGAAACACATGGATTAGGCAGCAAACTCAAGTAAAGGACATTCTTATCAAAACTAAAGAACTAAAATGGTCTTGGGCAGCACACATAGCCCGAAGACATGATGACAGATGGACTAAGAAAATAACAGAATGGTACCCAAGAGGAGCTAGAAGAAAACCTGGAAGACAAAGGCGGAGATGGATAGATGAAATTCATGAGTTTTCGAGTAGTAAATGGATGGCCAGTGCTCAAAACAGAAGGAACTGGAAAGTTGCTGGAGAGGCCTTCATCCTGCAGTGGATTGAAAATGGCTGATGATGATGATGATGCCACGAAGAAAGCGTGCTATTGTTGCTTTACGTGAGGAAGGATGTTCTTTCCGTCATAATGCTTATAGAGTGTCTTGTAATCAGTCGACAGTGAGTAATTTCTTTCCAAACTCAAGAATACTGATAGGAAAAGAGGAACCGAGAATAAATGAGTCTCTATGCCAAAACAGGACCGCGCTTATGCCTTAAAAACCCTAAAGATTCTTCATCTGAGCTGAAAAGAGAATGGGAAGAACATATATTAGTAGTAGCAAGTGCATTTACAGTCAAAAGATGCCTCTTCAAAAATGGACTTGTACCCTGTCATCCTAAGAAGAAGCCCCTCCTCACACAAAATATGAAAAAGGCCAGATTAATTTGGTGCAAGGAGCATGTCAAATTGAACCCCCAAGCAGTGAGTCAGTTATTTTCAAGGATGAGAAGAATTTCAACCTGCATGGCTCTGATGGGAGAGACACGGATGCAGATGTGGTGAAGAATACCATCCAGACTGTATGGTGTCTACAGTGAAATCCCTACCAGCCAAATGATACGGGGGTGCATTTCATATCACCTGCAGTTTATTCAAGGTTACTTAAATGCCAATGTATACCTGGCTATATTGGAAGGCATATTGCTGCCAACCATTACAGACCATTTCTACCTGCCAAGTAACTGCATCTTTCAGGACAACTCTGCTCCTTGTCATCGGGCGAAACGTGTAGTAGGCACTTATGTAGTTACTTTAGCTTCACTTCTGCATTAAAGGTTCGAGAGTAATGTGTTTATATTTGTTACATGTGAAAAAATGGTTGGAAGAACGGTCCACTACTACTCTTAGCTGGTCAGGAAACAGCCCGGACCTGAATCCTATAGAGAACTGTTTGCATTGTGTGGAATCTGCAGTTGCCAGAAAGAAACCAAAGACCCTTTGTGAATTTCAGGAAGCCATAATTTGTGTTTGGAACCACAAACTATCAGTACTTAATAAAGTGGCAGCAAAGTGTGCGCACGTGCGCACGCACTTTGCTGCCACTTTATTAAGTACACTCCTGTTTTGCACACAAATTGTTTGTCCCACAATGTTGCAAGTCACATTATTATTATTATTATTAGCCATATGGTGCAAGGAAACCCGGGGCTTATGCTGCACCAGCCAAAAAAAAAATTTCTGTGTTACCCTGTGTGTGAGCGAGCGAGCGAGCGAGAGAGAGAGAGAGAAGTATAAGGGAATCGCCAAAAAAGAGGAGAAGAATGATGATATCCAGTTCAGAACCCTGGGTGTGCCAAGCCCAGATGCGAGCCCCTGGGATTCAGAACAATCTTTCTAGTATCAGTTAAGCGTACAAACCGTAGCAAGAATGGGGGAAAGGAGCAATCTAATGGACTTTGAAATTGGTATGGTAGTAGGCGTAAGACATGCTGGACAAAGCATCTTTGAAACAGCAGTTCTGAACTTTCCACGCACCACAGTTTCAAGGGTGTATCGAGAATGGTGCAACTAACAAAAAACATCCTCTCAACGGCACTCCTGTGGAAGAAAATTGCTTGTTGATGAGAGAGGTCAGAGGAGGATGGCTAGAATTCTGCAAGCAAACAGACGGGCCACAATGTTGCACATTACGTCAGAAAACAACCTCGATGCGCAGAACAAAATATCGCAACCACAAGTCGTGCTTTGTTGCAAATGGGCTACAAAAGCCGACGGCCACATCGCATACATTTGTTATCAATGAAGAACAAGAGAGCATGCCTCCTGCAGGCACAGCAACACCAGCACTGGACTATGGAGGATTGGAAAACAGTTACTTGGTCTGACAAGTCGAAGTTCCTGGTGCTGTTTTTTTTGTTTGTTTTTTCGTTTTTAGGAGCATTAGCAACTAAGGCCATATTGCTCCGGGATATGCGGTGGTCATTCCCTGACCTTTCCGGATCCTCCGTATTTGGTGGTGACGGGCTCGAACCCCGGTCTACATCAAGAAGCGTGTGCTACGCACTGCTGCTCCTTCCCACCTGGCTACAGAGGCGCCAAGTTCCTGGTGCATCATATTGATGGAAGGCTCAGAATTTGGTGAAAACAACATGAATCCGTGGACCCGTCGTGTCTGATTACTACTGTGCAAGGTGGTGGGGGCAGTGTTATGGTGTGAGGAATGTTTTCTTAGCAGATGCTGGGACTATTGATACCCATATATTGACATCTGAATGCCACATCGTACCTAAACATCGTTGCTGACCAAGTGCATCCGTTCATGTTGGCAGTTTATCCTCAGTCAGATGGTTACTTCCAGCAGGATAATGCACCGGTGCACAAAGCCCGAATCACTATGGAACGGTTTCAGGAACATGACAATGACTTTTTTTTTGCTGCAGTGGCGTGCTCAGTCCACAAATCTCAATCCTATTGAACATCTTTGGGATGAGCTGGAAAGGGCTGTTTGCTGCAGGCCTACACTTCCATCAAATCTCACGGAACTGCGTGACACACTGATGTCTGCATGGTACTCCATTCCCGCACAACGTTCTCAGCATCTTGTTCAATCTATGCCTAGACGGATTCAGGCTGTTTTGAAGGCTAAAGGAGGCTCAACAGGCTACTAGGTAGGTGTACCTAATAAAGTGGCAACACAGTATATATATAAAAAGTGGAAAATGAGAGAAAAACAAATAAACAAATAACAAAGATAGGAGAAATGGAAAAAACGGGGTAGGCATGTGTGGGGATACAGCCAAAATTATAAGTCAATAAATAATTAATTTAGACCAGTGCCCACATAACATAGAGGCCAAAAAAAAATAATAAATAAATAAATAATAAATAAATAAAATAAAAATAAATAAATAAAATTATCACTAAAATGACAAAATCAACCAACCACAGAAAAAACAGATATGACAAAAAAAAAACAAGGGATAAAAATAGAAAACAGTTGTATCCAATCTCATCATCAGGCTCCAGGATACAATAGACTTTATTTTCTTCCATTTCCTTCTGTTTTTGTTATTTATTTAGTTGTTTGTTTGTTTCTTTGCTCATTGTCTACTTTTTTTTATATATTGAAACAATATATATATATAATCTTAAATTATAGGTGAAAAACCTTATACATTTGAGTAGGACTGTTAATCTCTCAACACTCAATCGCAAATGATTATAATATGAACTTACCCCCCCCCCCCCCCGCCCTGTATTGTCATAAATCAATCAAGTTAAAATAATTATTAATTAAAATAAGCATGCCTTCAACTCTGATATCAAGTTAAGGAAATCGGAAAGACGGCGGCCACCAACCAAAACCACAAGCCATCATGAGAATTGAAAAACAATTAGTTTGCCACAAAATTCTAAAAACGACGACACAAATAAATTAATTCACACATAAGTTAAACTTTAAAATCGTTATTTAACTTCTTTTTATGAATGATTATTATAAAATTTAAGATTATTATAATAATAGGACTTAATGGGCTTCATAGTCCCTTTTGATTTGAATCAATATACTGTATATATATTAAATGTAATATAAAATCATGAATATTAAACATGTAGTTTCGATTGACGGCTTATTTATTTTAATCCGTCAATCGAAACTACATGTTTAATATTCATGATTATTTATGACAGATGCACCAAAACATGCAAAGCAACAGTAAAGGATGCAAAAGTTTATATAAGTACGTAAGAATTGAAAAGTCTGATAAAGTTTGTATAGATGGAAGTGAAAAAAAAAAAAAAAAAAAGTGTCAAGTACTAGAAGGGTGAGGATAGCAGAAAAAAGAAATAATGTAGGTTTATAAAAGGAGAAAGAATGTGAATATCCTATAAGTTATGATGAATTAAGAGAATTATAGGCTGAATTTCCAAATATGTTTTTGAAAACAGAGTAGGGTGAAGCAAGTTTACTCTAGACAAAAGTATAATTTTAGAAAGTTTAATAAAATAATTTCAGATAACAGAAAAAAAAGAAAAAGCAGTATGTACACTGGAACTTGAGGACATGTTTGAGCTTCTGAAGGACCAAGAAATTGACAAGGAATACTACAATTTTCTGATAGTGATAAAGCCCAAGAAACTTATAGGTAAATAGAAATCCAAAGAAGAAAATTTAGTCAAGAAACACTTGCCATGATGTACCGACCACAAAAAATGAAGAGAAAGATAAACACTGACAAGTATAAAATTGAGTATACTGATTTATGCAGTCATTAGAAAGAGACTCATAGAGGAAATAAGAAGATTTAACACAAGAAAAGTAGAACAAGCATTAAGGGAAAACAAAGGATTTAAATCAGCAGCCTTGAGCTGATTAAAACCACAATGACGTATGGAATACAGAAAGCCAAATGATACTGAAACTGAAGAATAGCGATGGTGTACAGGAAAGAAGGCATAATTCAAATAGCAGAAGACTACTATAGAGAATTATACAAGGAGTGAGAGAATGATGCCAGCAGCAGGGGGGATGGATCACAAATTAGTAACACATTCAACATACCCGATATCCTTCCTGATGAGGTATAACATGCATTGAAGGAAATGAAGAATCAGAAAGCCACAGGGGAAAAAGATGTTACTGTAGAGTTGTTAAAATTGGCAGGAGATGTGACACAGAAACTGGCAAGACTCTTCACAAAATACATTAGGAGAGGAATAACACCTAAGGAGTGGAATAATGCAATCATAGTTTTGCTGTGTAAGAAAGAAGATAAATCAGAAATTGGAAATTATAGATCAATTAGCTTGTTATGCCACAAGTTTGTTCACAAGGGTCATTACTAACAGATTGGAAAGAATACTTGATGAGAATCAACTGAAAGAGCAAGCTGGCTTTAGGACAGGTTCTCAACAATGGATCACCTTCACGTAATATCACAGCTAATGGAGAAAGCAATTGAATATAAAACACCATTATTCCTGGAATTTGCGGATTATGAAAAGGTATTTGACTCCATACAGCATAAGGCAATGTTTCGGGCACTGGAAACACAAGGCACAGATACCCCATATATAATGATTTTGAAGAAAATATATGAGAATGCTACCTCCTTTATTAGACTAGACAAAGACATTAGCAATTTTAAAATTGAAAAAGGAGTTTGACAAGGAGACAATATCTCTGAAGTTGTTTACTGCTGCCCTTAAGGAAGCTTTCAGAAGATTAGAATTGGAAAGAATACTTGATGAGAATCAACTGAAAGAGCAAGCTGGCTTTAGGACAGGTTTTCAACAATGGATCACCTTCACGTAATACCACAGCTAATGGAGAAAGCAAATGAATATAAAACACCATTATTCCTGGAATTTGCAGATTATGAAAAGGTATTTGACTCCATACAGCATAAGGCAATGTTTCGGGCACTGGAAAGACAAGGCATAGATACCCCATATATAATGATTTTGAAGAAAATATATGAGAATGCTACTTCCTTTATTAGACTAGACAAAGACATTAGCAATTTTAAAATTGAAAAAGGAGTTTTAAAGGAGACAATATCTCCGAAGTTGTTTACTGCTGCCCTTAAGGAAGCTTTCAGAAGATTAGACTGGTCACAGAAAGGAGTCAATGTGAATGGAGAGTATCTCAACCATTTACGATTTGCAGATGACACTGTGGTCATAAGCCACAATCCGAAAGAATTAGAGGAAAATCTTAATCAGTTATGCAGAGTTAGTAAAGATTTTGGACTAAAGATGAATATGGCTAAAACAAAAGTAATGATGAACAAGTATGCCACAGAAAGGATATAATGATTGAAGGAGCAGTAACTGAAAAGGTGGAGTCATATACTTATCTGGGACAAGTCATTAGCTGTAATAATGATAAATGGCTGGAAGTCAAGAGAAGAATAAATTTTGGATGGATAGAATTTAGGAAATATAGTCGCATACTGAGGAGCAATATCCCAATTTGTCTGAAACATAAAAGAATAAACCAATGTATATTCCCCACAATGACTTATGGAAGTGAAACTTGGGCACTCACCAAAAGAATGGAGAAGGTGAGATCTACACAGTGAAGAATGGAATGACTTATATTGGGAATCAGACTGTTAGATAAGAAGAGAAACACATTGATTAGTTAGGAAACTCAAGTAAAGGACATTCTTATCAAAACTAAAGAACTAAAATGGTTTTGGAGAGGACACATAGCTCGAAGACATGATGACATTGACTAAGAAAATAACAGAATGGTACCCCCCAGAGGAACTAGAAGAAAAACTGGAAGACAACGATGGAGATGGATGGATGAAATTGATGAGTTTGTGGGAATAAATGGATGGCCATTGCACAAAACAGAAGGAACTGGAAAGTTGTTGGAGAGGCTGAATTGCAAAGCCAATTAGAGGTGAGGGAACTGCAAAGCCAATTAGAGGTGAGAGAACTGCAAAGTAAAATGATTAAACCAACAAAATAAAAGGTGGGATAGCTGTCATCAGATATGAAAGGGCAAAATTAGTTATAAGTTGAATATAGGAATAGCAAAAATCTGATGCAAGCTGAAGTAAATATTGATACATAGTCAGGTATTTCATCAGAATACTACACCTGACCATGTATCAGGAAATGCATTTCTATACTTGTCTATAACAGTGGGAGAGAGAGAGAGAGAGAGAGAGAGAGAGAGGCAAAATAAAGCAAAAATATTAAAATTAGCTCATTCTCTTACAGTATGGACAACTACAACGTTCTCTTATAATATGAACAAGGATCTTGTTCATACTATAAGAGAATGTGCTAATTTTAATCTTTTTGCTTTATTTCACCTCTCTCCCACTGTTATGGACAAGTATAGAAATGCAGTTCCTGATACCAGGTCAGATGTAGTCCCCTGATGAAATACCTGACCATGTATCAATATTTACTTCAGCTTGCATCAGATTTTTGCATTTTTGGTATCCCTATATTAGACTTATAACTAAATTTGCACACCCATATCTGATGACAGCTACCCCACCTTTTATTTCATGTGTTTAATCATTTTACTTTGCAGTTCCCTCACCTCTAATTGGCTTTCCAATTCAGCTTATAATACTCTAAATTCATCATAACTTAGAGGATATTCACATTCTTTCTCCTTTTACAAACCTACATTACTTTTTTTTTTTGCTATCCACACCCTTCTAGTACTTGGCACTTTGTGTATTTTTCACTTCTATCTACGCAAACTTTATCAGCCTTTTCAATTCTTATATACTTATATCTAGGGTGTAGTGGCGCTGCATGGACACACAGACCAACGTAATTAATGGAAAATCCCATTCTGGAAAATTGATTATACTAAACTTGGAAAACAGTGATGCACATATTTTAAATTAGTGCTGCAATTGCAAGAATCTTTCTATGGAAGAAGAAATGTTTGACTGAAAAATTTGGGTAAAAGCCTAAATTTTTCAGTGAAACATTTTATATTTTGATCTTAATTATTTTTCTTTTAGCTGTTTTTATTTTTGGTTATTCTTGAAGGTTAAATTAAAGTACTAGAGAAAAATACTTATCCCTCAGCTAAAAACAACCAGGATTTACTTACAATTGTTCTAATGACCACATAAATTTTTATTTTCATAATCGGATAAAAATTAAAGATACAAGAGATTAAATTTTTGCTTGACTTGGCAGCGACATCGTGATGCTTTCGAAAGCAGCGCAATGAATAGTTCTGTAGCAGAGTATTATAATTTTCAATTATCCAGTGTCAATAAAAAGCAGAAAGTAAGGTAGCACAGAAACTATGCAATTAGTTGGTAGCATGTGTTCTGTGTGCATTATTCTCATATTACAGCTAAAATAATAATAATTAATCAATAAGAAATAAGAGGAGCTAAAATTAAATTGGAAATAATTTGGTACCTTTATGAGAAATGATTATGTGAGAGTAGTACACTCTCACATAATTGTTTTTTAAACAGTACGTTTAAAACAATGCATTATCATATAATCCACTTTACTTTAATTTGGGACCTTGATTAGGAACGATTATATGACAGTGTATTGTTTAAAATAGATGTTCCCAACGGGGTCGATGAACCTTTTGGGGGTCAATGAACTATTAGTGGTCGATTAAATAACATCTATGTTGTATTATTATATTTAATTTTTTTAATACATTTTTTTAACTAAATTCATTTATTTTAAAATTTTCGTATTGTTCAGAAGTCTGGTTTAGTGTTTTTGTGAAGCTAGCAAGTTGTATTAGCATTAGCAGAGGCATATGATGCAAGAAAGCAAGCTTATTCAGCATCAGCCAAAAAAAAAAAAAAAAAAAAAACCCACTCCCATTTCACCCCTCCGTTCGTTCGAAATACCTGTCCAGTTGAGCTTTAAATTTGTTTAGGCTATCAACTTCAACAACAAGTGATGGAAGTCGGTTCCACCAACCAACCACCCGCTGGCCAAAGGCAAATTTCCGCACATCTATCCGACATCCGTCCTTCCTCAATTTGAATTTATGCCCTCTGAGGTGATTATTCTGAGAAAGATGAAGAATCCCATTGGCATTGAGCATGCTCAAACCATTCAAAGCCTTATACACCTCTATCAGATCACCTCGCCGGTGCCTAGTCTCCAGACTCTGTAATTTGCAAAACTTAAGCCTTTCTTCGTAAGAGCAACCCTTTGTTCCATTTACTAATCTTGTTGCCCTTCTCTGTACCCGTTCCAGCAGCTCTACATCCTTCTTGAAATGAGGCCTCCAGACCTGTATACAGTACTCAAGATGTGGCCTTACCATTGCCTTATACAAGGGAATAATCACCTCCTTATCCCTGCTAGAAAAATTCCTGTATATCATTGACAAGACACCATGAGCTACTCTTGCAGCTCGTCTGCACTGCTCAGAGAACTTCATATCTGCCTGCACAATTACCCCCAGGTCCTTTTCATTCTCCACCACTGTCAGTGTAGTACCGCAGAGTTGATACGTTGCTCTGGGGTTACTGTTTCCCATATGCAGCACTTTACATTTGTCGATGTTAAACCTCATTTGCCACCTCTCAGCCCATCTGCTCAACCTTTCCAGATCCTGTTGCAGCAGCATAGCGTCAGTATTGTCCTTAACGACCCTGCCAACCTTTGTATCATCTGCAAACTTGGACATTAAACTTGATATCCCATCATCAATATCATTCATAAACACCGAAAACAACAACAGACCCAACACTGAACCTTGAGGAACTCCACTAATAACATTAGTCCACGTTGAGCAGTGTCCATTGATTACCACTCTCTGTCTTCTGCCACTCAACCATCCCCTTATCCATAGCAGCAATTTGCCTCCAATGCCACACTGCTCCAATTTGTGCAGCAGTCTTCCATGTGCAACAGTATCAAAAGCCTTTCTAAGATCCAAATATATAATATCAAAGTTATTCCCTGCATCCAGTTCTTTTGTGACTACATCATAGTATCCAATCAAATTGGTCAGGCAAGACCTGCCCTTAACAAAACCATGCTGCGTCTGAGCTATAACTGAATTCTTGTCTAGATGATCCTGCAGTGCTTCTTTAACCAGTGCCTCCATTAATTTACCTGGAACAGAAGTTAAACTAACAGGTCTATAATTACTTGTGTCAGCCTTTGATCCTCCTTTGTGAATTGGGGTTACATTTGCACATCTCCAGTCTATGGGTACCTCCCCTGAGTCCAAAGAAGCTCTCATAATTATGGCTAGGGGTTTGCATACTTCCTTTGCTGCCTCCTTTAATATAACTGGATAGATCCCATCCACCCCAGGTGCCTTTTTTATGTTTATCCTCAACAATCCCTCCTCCACTTTCCTCTCAGTTATTACAAAATCATCCAGCTCACTGCCAATGTTTACTTTACCTACATCATTCTCCTTCCTGAATAACTCCTCATGCGTGAATGTAGATGCAAAATACTCGTTTAGATTGTTAGCCACCTGAGCAGGATCCTCAACTGTTGAACCATCAATATCCAGTGGACCAATCTGATTCATCCCTTTCCTTTTCGAGTTCAAGTATGTAAAGAACTCTTTTCTGTTTTTCTTTGCATCCTTTGCCAAGGATTTTTCATAGTCTGCCTTTGCCTGCCTAATCTCCTTTGTGACTTGGTTACAGACCAACTTATATCTATCATTATATTGTACAATATAATACGGGCCCTTTAAGCCTGCCCACTGTTCACGTGAACGCTACGTGACCATCACGTGTTTCAGTGACCAGAGTTATAGTATGGATTTATAGCGCAATGAGTAAGGTCAAAATTTAAACATACATTAGTTTTATATTTATTTTATGGTAGATGCAGTTTATAAAAATATATTAATTTGTGCGAATAGTTGTAAGAATATATATAATAATTATTTGTCATGACTGCTTCATTATTTTTGATTATTTTTATTTAATTTTAAGGAATTTATTAAATATGTCAGTACCAAAAAGAAAGTGCCGGCAGTATTCCCAAGAATATTTAAGCTTAGGGTTTATTTCTACGTCGGGAAATGATACAATGCCTCTATGTCTCATCTGTGAAAAAACATTTACTAACGATGCTATGAAGCCATCAAAGATGAACGAGCACATTGAAAGAATGCATCCTAATAAAAAAAGAAAATAATTTAGAGTATTTTAAAAATTTAAAAGAAAAATTTCTTTTACATTCAAAAACAGCACTTAAGTAATTTTTTAAATCATCCACTTCTAAAAATGTTGAAGGTGGAATGGAAACATCTTACAACAAATCACTTTTAATTGCAAAAGGAGGATATCTTCGTACAGTTGGTGAAAAATTAATTTTACCTGCAGTAAGAGAGGTAAAATATTCCACTGAGTAATAACACAGTGTAACATCACATCGATGAAATGGCCAAGGATATTCAAGTCTTTATTATTTGATCTAACAAATAAATTCGTCATCCAGTAAGATGAGGCAACTTTCGGAAGAATGAGCATATTGATGATTTATGTTTGCTATTATAGCCCAAGAAAAGAAGAAATAACAGAAGAATTTCTTACTGCTAAGCAATTAGGGACTTACACGGCAAGTGAAATTATTTTTGATCGTTTTGAAAAATTTTTAGACAAATATAAAATACCTATTTCCAATGTAATCGCAGCGACTTGTGATGGAGCACCTGCAATGATCGGCAAATATAGAGGATTTCTAGCTCATCTGAAGAAAAAATTCCAAAACGTTCGAACAGTGCACTGTGTTTTGCACAGACAACATTTAGTTGCAAACAAAAATTAATGAAAAACTTCATGATGTTCTAGATTTGTGCATAAAAACTATAAATATTATAAAATCGAAATCTTTAAATGATCGTCTTTTTGCACAATTGTGTGATAGCAATGACGAAATATATAATAAGTTGTTGTTTCACTCAGATATGCGCCGGCTGTCCAAAGGCAACTGTTTATAGAGATTAGTCAAAATTTTCGATACAGTTGTAGAATTTATTCCTTCAAATTGATGAACTTATGGGAATGCAATTATTAGATTTAAAAAAGGCATAAATTTTACTTAGCAGATATGTTTTTCCAATTTAACAATATCTAAAATAAGTTAGAAGGAAAATATATTAATGTTATTAAAGCGCAGATAATTACTCTTGGGTTTCGTTCTAAAATTTATCTTTTTTTATACACACTAAACCAATCAGATTTTTGTTTTTTTTTGAAATTTTAAGACAACCGTCTATTCTCGAAAAAGATAAAATTTCTGCTGACGACATACTATTATATAGGTATGTTGAGGGTCTGACGGCTACGGGGATTTCTCCCATCTCCGCGTATGTTCTATGTATCGAGTGACAGTACCCTGTCTATGCCAGAGGTATAAAAATAAGGTACGGGTCATGTGGCATGTAGTTTGTTGTGCCCATTGTTCATCTGGCCTGTTGGCCACCGGGCCCCCAGTGGGACCCAGTGTTACCATACCTAGCGACGTGGACGCCGGCCGGGTGTACCAAGAGACTAATTATACTCTGGCAGGTCCTGCCACTTACTTTCCTGGGATTTCGGTGACTAGGACCTAATACTATTATGTACCGATTATTTTAAAAAATTGAAAGAAGATATAAATGTTCGCTTTAAAGATCTTGAAAACTTTGATGTACCATCGTGGATTGTCGAGCCATTTGAATGTGACATAACCGGAATAGATATTTCTTTACAAAAATTAATTCAGATTAGAGAAGATCTCAAATTAAAAGTTTTGTTCAAAACAAATGGATATGCAAAATTTTGGAATTCAAAAAATATACGGCAAAAATGCCCAGGATTAAAACATATATTTGAACCCTTATTGTTAGCCTTTCCGAGTTCTTATTTCGTGGAGGCAGGTTTTAGCCACCTGAATAATTTATTAAGAAAAAGTAGAAGTAGATTAAATATATATATATTTTTTTTGTGAACCCCAAACACGAGAGGTATTAGAACCTATAGTACTTAGTACTGTGATTAGGTTGGAGGTTGAGAAGACGAAAGAAGATATTTGTTGACACTGGACTTCAACTTCTGTAGAAAGGCTGTTCCAGAAAACGGCAGTCGAATGAATAAACGAGGAAGATGAAAAGTTGGTTCTGTGGGTTTGAAATTGGACAGTAAATGGATGTTGGCTGGTGGCGGCACGGGTTTGGACTGTTTTAAAAGAGAGAGCGGGAATTATGGAAGCTAGTTCGGAAGAACAGTGCCCATGGAAGTATCTGTACAAAAGGCATGCAGCAGAAACAGTACGTCTATGAGAAAGCGAGTGGAGAGACTCTGTTAGACACGAATCATTAATTAACCTAACTGCCCTCTTCTGAATGGAATCAAGAAGCCTGAGAGAGGTTTTGGGGGCACCACCCCAGATGTGGGAACAATATTCCATGGCAGGGCGGATTTGCGATTTATACAGAGTGAGCAGCTGTTTGGAAGAAATGTAACGCCGAGAGCAAAAGAGAAAACCAAGTTTTTTAGATGCAGAGGAAGCAATATTTGTAATCTGCTTGTGCCAAGAGAGATTAGAAGTCAGGGTAATCCCCAAAAGAGATATATCATTTTGCCTAGAAATAGGAGTGTCACTAAAGATAAGCATAGGAGCAGAAGAATCTTTTTTGCGAGATATAAGACAAGACTGAGTTTTAGAAGGGTTGAAATCAACTAAGTTGTCTTTGCCCCACTGGAGAATTACCTGAAGATCAGCATTTAAGGAATTGGTAGCACATTTTCGAGAAGCTCAGGCTGATTGACAAGGTTTCTCAAAATGGAAAGTTGAATGCAATGTGCTATCATCAGCAAAACTATGGATAGGATTTCCAATCAATGGAAGAAGGTCATTGATATACAAAAGGAATAGAGTAGGGGAAAGAACTGAACCTTGGGGGACACTGGCATTAGTGGAGAAGTTAGAAGACAGAGAGCCATCTACCATCTACCATCACCCTCAGTGAGCGATCAGAGAGAAAACTGGATAACCAATTACTAAAAACAGTTGGCAAACCATAAGATGGAAGCTTGTTTAGAAAACCTTTATGCCAAACACGATCAAAAGCCTTTGAGATGTCAAGAGCAACTATTTGTGTTTCACCGAACCTTTCCATTGAATTAGTCCATAAATGGGTAACATAAGCCAGAATATCACCAGTGGATCGACACTGACGGAAGGTTTCTAGGTAGCTTAAGAGTTGGCGGTTAATTGATTTCTCCATTACTTTAGAAAGAGTAGAAGTAATTGCAATGGAACAATAATTGGATGGGAGGGATTTGTCACCCTTTTTAGGAACTGGCTGGATATGAGCAAATTTCCAAGCAGAAGGAAAAACACTTTTGGAATAAGAAAGTGAAAAAAGGCGGCAAAGAATAGGAGTAAGTTCAGGAGCACAGGTTTTGAAAACAAGTGGAGAAATACCATCAGGACCTGGAGCTTTCTTAGCATCAAGATTCATCAAAATCCGTCTGATATCCTTTTGACGGAAGACCACAGGAGGCATTGAATGGAGCGTGTTGGGAATGGTGGGATGTGTTTTACCAAGATCATTAATACATGAGCTGGTAGAAAAATGGGATGCTAGCAGGTCAGCTTTATCCTTAGCTGAAGTGACAACTGAACCATCTGGTTTGGACAGAGGTGGGAGCAGAGATGGGCAAAAGTTGCGGCCAATAGCTTTGGCAAAAGACCAGAATGCTCAGCTACCATTAGGGCAAGAAGCAAGTTTTCTACTCTTAGCCTGTTCAAACTCTAGTTTGGACTGATTAATAATTTAATAATTTAATGCTTTACAATTGTTGCGAGCTTTGGTGTAGGCAGAAAATGAAACTGAAGAATTAGAAACAAGCCAATTACGATATCCAACATTCTTGTTTTGAACAGCCTTAGCACATTTATTGGAAAACCAAGGTTTAGATAAGGGACGAGATTTTAAAGTGGAGTGTGGCATAAAGGAGTCCATTCCTGCAAGAATAATTTCACTGACACGATCTGAGCAAACGTTGACATCAGAAGTTTTGAAACAGTAATCCGACCAAGGAAAAGAAGAAAAGATGTCTCGCAGGTCATCCCATTTTGCATTCTTGTAATGCCAAACAACACGAGGTTGGGAATAGCTATGAGATAAAGGTTCCATTGGAGAAGAGACAATCACCAAGTTGTGATCTGAAGTGTCTCAAGGACCTCTCACTTCGACCGTGTACTTAGAAGGGTTGTTTGTGAGAAAAAGATCAAGCGTATTGGCTGTATAATTAGGATTGTCCAGTATTCTTGTAGGTAAATGAACAATCTGTGTTAGGTCATTAGTAATTGCAAAAGTCTCAGCATCTCGACCTGCTGGGTCGGTGTGACTAGAAAACGGAAGCCAGCTGGGTTGTGAACATTAAAATCACCAAGGAAAATTACCTCACTGTTAGGAAAGTTGGACTGGAGAAAGTCAAGTTGCAAAGAGAGGAAGTCAAAGAGCTCCAAGTGATTAGTGGAGTTGGGAGAATGGTAGAGACAACAGATGAATTTGACACAATGAGGTAGAGAAATTTTAAGCTAGAGAAGATCAAAGAGAGGAGATTCCAAATTGCCAAGTCTCTGACAGGGAATATCAGAACGGACATATGCACAAGTACCACCTTTGAGGCAAAAAGGATCATACAGCGAATAATTTGGGCATCTGAGATGAGCAGTAGTTGAATCAACCGATAACTGAGATTCTGTCAGAAAAAGTACACGGGGTTTGGCAGACTGTAAGAGGAAATGGACATCGTTGAGATTAGAATTGAGACCACATATATTTGTGAAATGGATTAGGAAGTCCTTGGGAGGTTTAGATCTTTTCGCAGATAAGCTTGCTCTATTAGTTTGAAAATTCATGGTGTATTCAATAGTAAGAAAAAGTGGGTGGGACATGCTGGTTACACACTAGCAGGGCTTTTGTGGATTTATTGGATGATTGTTTTCTACATCAGCATGTTCGGGAGGCAACTAGAGGGAGTAATACTGTTGATTTGATTATCAGCAGTGATTCTTCATGCATTAAGAATCTGCAGATAAATGAACCACTAGGTGGCAGTGATCACAGTGTGCTGAAGTGGGATTTACTCAAAGAGGTAACTACCATTAGGGGTAAAGGGAAGGGTTATTGCTTCCGTAAAGGCGACTACGATGGACTGAGACAGTATTTAAATTCTATACAGTGGGACCAACTGATGATGTTACCAACAGCAAATTCAAAATGGGAAGCATTCAAAGAACTTATCTTGGAAGCTACTAGGCTTTACATACCAACTAAGAAATACTGTTCAAGGTTTAGGCCAAAATGGATGTCAGATGAACTAATGAGGCATATGGCAGAGAAGAAAAATGCATGGGATACTTACAAATTAACACATGACACAGAAGCCTATGATAGATACAAGTTGATATGCCACCAAGTTACAAAGGAGGTTAGGCGGGCGAAGGCAGATTACGAGAAATCCTTGGCAAGGGATGCAAAGAAAAACAGCAAAGAGTTCTTTACTTATGTAAACTCTAGAAGGAAGGGGATGAATCGGATTGGTCCACTTGATATTGATGGGTCAACTGTTGATGATCCTGCTCAGGTAGCTAACAAACTAAATGAATATTTTGCATCGACATTCACACATGAGGAGTTATTCAGCAAGGGGAATGCCAGAGGTGTATTCAACTCTAGCAGTAAGCTACAGAATCTTGAAATAACTGGGAGTAAAGTGGAGGAGAAACTGTTGAAGATAAACACAAAAAAGGCACCCGGGGTGGATGGGATCTATCCAGTTATATTAAAGGAGGCAGCAAAGGAAGTAAGCAAACCCTTAGCCATAATTATGAGAGCTTCCTTGGACTCAGGGGAGGTACCCATAGACTGGAAATGTGCAAATGTGACCCCAATTCACAAAGGAGGATCAAAGGCTGACACAAGTAATTATAGACCTTTGAGCTTAACTTCTGTTCCAGGAAAATTAATGGAGGCACTGGTTAAAGAAGCACTGCAGGATCATTTAGACAAGACTTCAGTTATAGCTCAGACACAGCATGGTTTTGTTAAGGGGAAGTCTTGCCTGACCAACTTGATTGGATACTATGATGCAGTCACAAAAGAACTGGATGCAGGGAATAACTTTGATATTATATACTTGGATCTTAGAAAGGCTTTTGATACTGTTGCACATGGAAGACTGCTACACAAATTGGGGCAGTGTGACAATGGAGGCAAATTGCTGCTATGGATAAAGGGGTGGTTGAGGAGGAGAAGACAGAGAGTGGTAATCAATGGACACTGCTCATCGTTGACTAATGTTATTAGTGGAGTCCCTCAGGGCTCAGTGTTGGGTCCATTATTGTTTTCTGTATTTATAAATGATATTGATGATGGTATATCAAGCTTAATGTCCAAGTTTGCAGATGATACAAAGGTTGGCAGGGTTGTCAAGGACACTACTGACACTATGCTGCTGCAAGAGGATCTGGAAAGGTTGAGCAGATGGGCTGAGAGGTGGCAAATGAAGTTTAACATTGACAAATGTAAAGTACTACACATGGGAAACAGCAACCCCAGAGCAACGTATCAACTCTGTGGTACTATACTGACAGTGGTAGAGAATGAAAGGGACTTGGGGGTGGTTGTGCAGGCAGATATGAAGTTCTCTGAGCAGTGCAGACGGGCTGCAAGAGTAGCTCATGGAGTATTGTCAATGATATACAGGAATTTTTCCAGCAGGGATAAGGAGGTGATTATTCCATTGTATAAGGCAATGGTCAGGCCACACCTAGAGTACTGTATACAGGTCTGGAGGCCTCATTTCAAGAAGGATGTAGAGTTGCTGGAACGAGTACAGAGAAGGGCAACAAGATTAGTGAATGGAACAAAGGGGTGCTCTTACGAAGAAAGGCTTAAGTTTTGCAAATTACAGTGGACCTTTCCGCATTCTCCATATTTGGTGGTGACGGGCTCGAACCCCGGTCTAATCAAGAAGCGTGTGCTACGCACTGCTGCTCCTTCCCACCTGGCTACGGAGGCGCCTTCAAATTGAGGAAAGACAGATGTAGGATAGACGTGCGGAAATTTGCCTTTAGCCAGCGGGTGGTTGGTTGGTGGAATAGACTTCCATCCCTTGTGGTGGAGGTTGATAGCCTAAATAAGTTTAAGGCTCAGCTGGACAGGTATTTTGAACGAACAGAGGGGTGAAGTGGAAGTGGGTTTTTTTTTTTTGGCTGATGCTGCATAAGCTTGCTTTCTTGCATCAAATGCCTCTACTAATGCTAATGCTAAAAATGCTGTATGAAGTAATGAAATTTTTGGATATGGCGTACACATGGTAAGAATATACCCAGATCCTTGACATAAAGTGGCCTCGACAATGCTCCCCGCATACACACTACTCGGACTCCCTCCAGTCACTATCTGGCAGAGTAGAGGTAGCAAGATTATACACTAGCTGATCCAGAAGCCTATTAGAGAGTTACCAATAGGTTCGGTCCGGTGTACTAACTAGCGGCCGGCCTGCGAACACCGTTTTAGAGCTGTACCCTCAAAATGTAAGGAATATTGGATCTCGCCATGACGTTCATCATAACCTCAAAAGTCATCAATCATACTGCATGATGGAAGAGATAGGGACGTGTTGACTGGAACTTAGCTCTAGAGACTAAACATGGGTTCCACCACTTCAAGCCTCCAATAAGCAAAGTGGTGGTATTTCACCGGTTGATGAGAGTCATCTACCACCTAGTACTGCCTGGTAACATAAAGGGGCGACGTTCCTCCATGTGGTTTGGGCGCCACACCTTGACCCCTGCTTATGTTGGTTCACACCTGGGTGGTCACCCACCATGTACTGGTGCATGGAAGTTATACCCAGGATTACTAACAGTCCCACCATCGTGAAGGTGCAAACAGAGGATTTAGCTGTCACAGACCGTCCAGACTTCGCCGAAATTGGGTCCACTTGACTTGAGTGTCACCCGAATATCAGTTCCATCAGCATTTTAGACTCCCAGGTAGCAAGTACAGCTTGTCTGGCATATCTGAGAGAATGTCTGTGAAAACCTCAAGAAGCAAATATATCAGATCACAGAGATTTACGAATAATATTAAGTAATTTTGAACTAAACATTTTATCTAAATAATCAAGCCCAACCATCTCAATAATACAAATATAATATTATTTTCTTTTATTTTTATATAGGGTGTCTCAAAAATACACAGCATAACTTCAGGAATGAGTTCCTCATATGTAGATAATAAAAATATTTTATATCAACATAGTTCTGGAAATGCTTGGTTCCCAAGTTATTAACTGGAATGTCTTATCTCCCACAGGTGATTTCCTTCATCACAAGATAATGACAGAATCTGGTGGTTTCCCATTCCGACCATGTACTCAAATTAGGAGCAAGCGAATATGCACTTTATATACGGTTTGGTGGACGGCAATTCTCTGGAGGCTGGTCGTTTGTATCATGAAAGGTTCCCGGAACGATGATGTCCAGAAAGGAAAATGTTTGAAGGTATCCATCGCCGCCTTTGTGAACATGGGACCGTTACACCACGTGCTGTCGACAGAGGACGACCAAGATTTGACTGCTGAAGTAGAGGAGGAGATTTTGGATGTTGTTCATGCCACTCCTGGAATCAGCACACGCAGAACAGCAATGCAACTGGCTGTTCAATGTTTAACTATTTGGAGAGTTGCAAGAACACCAACTGTATCCTTACCATCTGCAACGGGTACAGTCCTTGTCACAAGCGGATTACCCTGCACAAGTAATGTTCTGCCAATGGTTCTTGCAGCAGTGTGGTACAACTCCTCACTTTCCTGCCTTAGTGATATTCACAGATGAAGCAAGTTCGTCCGAGACAGAATCCAAAACTTTCACAATCAGCATGTATGGGCTGAGGAAAACCCACATGCAATTCTTCCATCGCATCACCAACAGCGGGTCAGCCTCAACATCTGGGCGGGTGTTTTTTGTGATAAGTTATTTGGGCCCCATGTACTTCCAAACAAAGTCGCAGGGCCGGCGTACAGAAACTTTCTGGAAAACAACATGCCTGATTTCTTGGACGACATGCCACTGATCATGCGCCAACAAGCACACTTCATGCATGATGGCGCTCCCACACATTTCAGCCACCTTACCCGCAATTACCTGAATCGAAGGTGTCCTGGTCGGTGGATAGGTAGAGGTAGACCAACTGCCTGGCCTCCACGCTCACTGATTTAAACCCACTAGATTTCTTCTTGTGGGGCCATTTAAAGTCATTGGTGTATTCGACTCTGGTAGCTGATGTGGAAACTCTCCGCAATCGAATTGTGGCGGGTTGTGAGACGATACGAAACATGCCAGGAATTTGGCATCGTCTTCGCGAGTCCATGAGACGTCGATGTGAGGCCTGTATTCAGGCAGAAGGTGGACATTTTGAACAATTACTATAAGGTGATGTGAACAGTTACGTGTCATGGACAGACTTTCAAAACTCGAAAACCAAGCATTTCCAGAACTATGTTGATATAAAATATTTTTATTGTCTACATATGAGGAACTCATTCCTGAAGTTATGCTGTATATTTTGGGACACGCTGTATACTTTTTGTACTATTGTTCATAAATTTTTTTTTTACATATCCTATTTACTATTACTGACTTCATACTTGTATGTAATATTATTTTGTACAATAAATTATTATTGGAACATTTTGCTTATTTCAATCGGTTGAACAAAATTTTATTAGAGCTAATATAATACACCACCGATTAAAACATCCAAACACTTATCATAATTATCTTGAAATTTTTAACAATATGTGATTTGAGTGCTATATAGAGGGAAATGCCCACTCCAAGAATCTTGTTTGTTTCCGTTGGAGATAGTTAGGCATTAAAAAAAGTCAAATATTTTGTGTTGAAGACTAAAAAAAAAAGTTTAAAATTCTACTCGTACATAGATTGTCCTTCCATCTGAACAAAATCTAAATTCAACACTGTTTATATAGTATACACATATCGTTTTAGAGTTAAAGTAATAATTAAGTTTTAAAGGGGGGGGGGGTCAATGGAATTTTTTTCTTCTTGTAACGGGTGTCGATGCTTGAAAAAGGTTTGGAACTCCTGGTTTAAAACAATGCATTATCATATAATCCACTATACTTACATAGTCTCCAGCGGGTTGAGAACGCTGGAGACTCGGTTGAGAACGCTGAATTCTGATGGGATTCTTCCACTTGCTCAGATTACGAACCTGAGGGGCCATAAATTCAAATTATTGAGTATAGACAGTTGGGGAATAGATGTGCGGAAACTTGCCTTTAGCCAGAGCGTGGTTAATTGCTGGAACAAACTTCCGTCTGTCGTGGAAGTTGATAGTTTAAATAAATTCAAGGAAGAACTGGACAAACTTTTAGAGAGAACGGATGTGTGAATTTTTTGATTTTTTTTGGCTGATGCTATATAAGCTCATACGCTTGCTTTCTTGCATCACATGCCTCTATTACTGTTACTTCAAAAAATTGTAACCAGATTAATAAATAGAGTATCCACAACGAAAGTCCATATCGGGATTGCTGCAGGTCATATCTAACAAGTATCCGATTACAAATAATAAAGAAATATTTATAAAAAGAAACAAGATGCGACAAAATCCCAACATCTGGATCACCTGTAAACCACGACGTGCACACACACACATTCATGCATATACAAATTCGTTAACACTCATACATACCATTACCGATAATCAAGAGGCAGGTTTGTACTTACCATTGCTTGTAAAATACAACACCATGTTAATTACAGAAATTTTATCCAAATTACTTTGACAGTTTTATAATGGTTCAGCTTATTCAACCGACCCGAAGGCAGGCGAAGCGCACAGAACGCGCGCACGCACACAATCTTCGCCACAGAACAAATATGAATTTTAATTTGACTGTATCAATGCGCATCCTGCACCAATACAGTTTCATCCTCGTGTTTCTAAACAGACAGTGAGATAGAGCGGGAATATCAACATATGCTTGAAAGACTTTTGACGTGTTGTGTGTGGTTTTATTGTCTGTGGTAAATTAATTTTATTTTTCTTGCAGAATAGGATTTTCTATAATTTTATGAAACGTGGCTAATAAGCATCATCTATTTCTAAAAAAAAAAAAAAAAAAAAGATCTATGTGAGTTATGCTTCATATTTCTTAGTTTTTATTTAGCCAGTGTGGCAGAAGTCACACATTTTAAATTAATAAGTAATTAAATAAATCTAATTATTATTAAATGATATGTATTTTTTAAATACAAGAGAGAAGCGCGAATTATACAGTAGTTATAGATACCAATTTTATATATATCATTTAATCATATGCGCATAATAAATATAGTAGTAATGGATGCATTGTAATGCAAGAAAGCAAGCATATGAGCCTATGTAGCATCAGCCAAAAATAAAAACAAATTTCACATATCCATTTCCTCCTTACATAGTATAAAACTATGTTTATACTAAATAAATAGTTAATTTATACTTTGAGTGATTAAATGAAAAGGAATGAAAATATACAACTTATATACTTTTTGGTATCAGTGTGGGTAGAATACTGCCTGTAAATTTGGATACTTCATTTTAGGAAGGATATAAATCTATTGAAAAGGGTGCAGAGACAAGCAACAAGATAGTTGGGGGACACAAAAGGATATTACCAAGAAACACTGGGATTCTGGAAATTGCATAAATCTTTAAAATAGTTAAAATAAAATACTGATGGCTAAATTAAAAAGCAACTGTGCAGTGAACTGAGATGAAGTACACAGGAGGGCATAAATTTTAGCATTAGCATTAGTAGAGGCATTTGATGCAAGAAAGCAAGCTTATGCAGCATCAGCCAAAAAACAAAAAAAAAAAAAAAAAAACCCACTTCCACTTCACCCCTCTGTTCGTTCAAAATACCTGTCCAGCTGAGCCTTAAACTTATTTGGGCTATCAACCTCCACCGCAAGGGATGGAAGTCTATTCCACCAACCAACCACCCGCTGGCTAAAGGCAAATTTCCGCACGTCTATCCTACATCTGTCTTTCCTCAATTTGATTTATGCCCTCTCAGGTGATTTTCCTGAGCTAGAGGAAGAATCCCATCAGCATTGAGCATGCTTAAACCATTCAAGGCTTTATACACCTCTATCAGATCACCTCGCTGGTGCCTAGTCTCCAGACACTGTAATTTGCAAAACTTAAGCCTTTCTTCGTAAGAGCACCCCTTTGTTCCATTCACTAATCTTGTTGCCCTTCTCTGTACTCGTTCCAGCAGCTCTACATCCTTCTTGAAATGAGGCCTCCAGACCTGTATACAGTACTCTAGGTGTGGCCTGACCATTGCCTTATACAATGGAATAATCACCTCCTTATCCCTGCTGGAAAAATTCCTGTATATCATTGACAATACTCCATGAGCTACTCTTGCAGCCTGTCTGCACTGCTCAGAGAACATCATATCTGCCTGCACAACCACCCCCAAGTCCCTTTCATTCTCTACCACTGTCAGTGTAGTACCACAGAGTTGATACGTTGCTCTGGGGTTGCTGTTTCCCATGTGTAGTACTTTACATTTGTCAATGTTAAACTTCATTTGCCACCTCTCAGCCCATCTGCGCAACCTTTCCAGATCCTGTTGCAGCAGCATAGTGTCAGTAGTGTCCTTGACAACCCTGCCAACCTTTGTATCGTCTGCAAACTTGGACATTAAGCTTGATATACCATCATCAATATCATTTATAAATACAGAAAACAATAATGGACCCAACACTGAGCCCTGAGGGACTCCACTAATAACATTAGTCCACGATGAGCAGTGTCCATTGATTACCACTCTCTGTCTTCTCCCCCTCAACCACCCCTTTATCCATAGTAGCAATTTGCCTCCAATGTCACACTGCTCCAATTTGTGTAGCAGTCTTCCATGTGCAACAGTATCAAAAGCCTTTCTAAGATCCAAGTATATAATATCAAAGTTATTCCCTGCATCCAGTTCTTTTGTGACTGCATCATAGTATCCAATCAAATTGGTCAGGCAAGACCTGCCCTTAACAAAACCATGCTGCGTCTGAGCTATAACTGAATTCTTGTCTAGATGATCCTGCAGTGCTTCTTTAACCAGTGCCTCCATTAATTTTCCTGGAACAGAAGTTAAGCTCACAGGTCTATAATTACTTGTGTCAGCCTTTGATCCTCCTTTGTGAATTGGGGTCACATTTGCACATTTCCAGTCTATGGGTATGGGTACCTTCCCTGAGTCCAAGGAAACTCTCATAATTATGGCTAAGGGTTTGCTTATTTCCTTTGCTGCCTCCTTTAATATAACTGGATAGATCCCATCCACCCCGGGTGCCTTTCGTGTGTTTATCTTCAACAGTTTCTCCTCCACTTTACTCCCAGTTATTTCAAGATTCTGTAGCTTACTGCTAGAGTTGAATTCACCTGTGGCATTCCCCTTGCTGAATAACTCCTCATGTGTGAATGTCGATGCAAAATATTCATTTAGTTTGTTAGCTACCTGAGCAGAATCATCAACAGTTGACCCATCAATATCAAGTGGACCAATCTGATTCATCCCCTTCCTTCTAGAGTTTACATAAGTAAAGAACTCTTTGCTGTTTTTCTTTGCATCCCTTGCCAAGGATTTCTCGTAATCTGCCTTCGCCTGCCTAACCTCCTTTGTAACTTGGTTGCATGTCAACTTGTATCTATCATAGGCTTCTGTGTCATGTGTTAATTTGTAAGTATCCCATGCATTTTTCTTCTCTGCCATATGCCTCATTAGTTCATCTGACATCCATTTTGGCCTAAAGCTTGAACAATATTTCTTAGTTGGTATGTAAAGCCTAGTAACTTCCAAGATAAGTTCTTTGAATGCTTCCCATTTTGAATTTGCTGTTGGTAACATCATCAGTTGGTCCCACTGTATAGAATTTAAATACTGTCTCAGTCCGTCGTAGTTGCCTTTACGGAAGCAATAACCCTTCCCTTTACCCCTAATGGTAGTTACCTCTTTGAGTAAATCCCACTTCAGCACAGTGATCGCTGCCACCTAGTGGTTCATTTATCTGCAGATTCTTAATGCATGAAGAATCACTGCTGATAATCAAATCAAGAGTATTACTCCCTCTAGTTGCCTCCCAAACATGCTGATGTAGAAAACAATCATCCAATAAATCCACAAAAGCCGTGCTAGTGTGTGAGTAACCAGCCCCCAAATTCCAGTCAATATCTGGGAAATTAAAATCTTCCCTGTACAGTTTCTTATTATACTCATCAGAGTCATTAGGCCTATAGCACACTCCTACTCTCAATTTTGATCTCCCGATGCTTATGTCACACCAAACTGACTCAACATTGCACTGTCCAGCGATGTCGACTGGCTTCACTTCCTTGGTTTTTATGTGTTTCTTAACTAATAGCATAACCCCTCCCCCCTTCCTATCCTGTCTATCCTTTCTGTAGACGTTGTACTCCCCAAATTGCAGTTCTGCATCCCTTATATCTGTGTGACACCACGTCTCTGATATCCCAACAATATCTGCCTTTGATGTTTTGACCAATACCTCAAATTCATCAAATTTATTTACTAAACTCCTAGCATTGGTGTACACACAAGTATACCTACACCTGTTTCTATTCTTAGCTACCCTAATACAACCCATGTGTTTACTTGTACCGCAATGGCTCCCAGCAGTCTCTGAAATACCATGCATCTTTTTTTTCAGGCTTCTGCTCATTCTAATAGAAGCAGTGCAAGAATCTCTTTTACCTCTGCCAGTGGCTACTGTCAGTCTATTGGTCTTTGTCTCCCCCCAAGCTAGCAGTTTTCCGACCCACCTAACACTGCCTCGATAGCATCAGCAAATATTCTTGCACCCTTTCTATTTAAGTGTATCCCATCCCTGTATAAGCAATCTCTCCTGTTAACAAGTACAGTCCAGGCTGAAAAAAATTCTACCCCTTGAGCCTTGCACAATCTTTCCAGGGCCGTATTGATCGACAAGGCTCTCATCATATACTCCCTCCTATCGTGTCTTGGCAGAATTGCAGACACTTTCAATTTCAACCCTAATTCTCGGCTTTTGTTCAACAGTGACCTGTACTTGTTAAGTAATTCTGCCGGTCTCCTACTCTTAATATTATTAGTGCCAATGTGTACAACTATATCACCTTTTGTGCCCTTAAAAGATGATATTCGCTCTACAACGTCATCAACCTTTGCCCCTGGCAGACATACCCTGGTCCTGTTCCACCTATCTTTTTTACAAAGCATGTTCCCCGTTTCCCTGACAATAGAGTCACCAACTACTACTAGTTCCTTCGGGACCAGCGCATTCTGCCTTGGGGGTTGTCTCTGTGTCACTTGATGCCCAAGTGCAAGCTCTGGCGTTGATGTGGGCAGCTGAGAGCTAGATGGGCTCCTCAATTTTGTTTCTTCTAGGGCATTCACCTGTCCTTCAAGCTCTCATATAGGCCCACAAGAACGCTGAGTTGTTGCCTGATATCGATACACTCCTTGCATCGCGCACACACAAAGACATCCCCCTTGGCAGTATCATGTCCCGTACCCGATTGCTCTGCAAACATCAAGCAAACAGTGCATTTTATAAGGCTGTGAGTCAGAGGACAACTGCCCCCCTCAGTTCTGCTCTGAACCACAGCACTTCCATTAGCTTGAGCCTTTTGCTTTGCTGCTCTGGTCTGAGTCATGATTCTATTAATTTATTAATTAATTATAATTAATTATGTTATGTTATTAATTATGTTAAATATAATTAATTATATAATTTAAATAAAGTAGAAAAGGATGGCTGCAGACTAGATGTGGAAATTTGTATTTGGCCAAAGAGTAATCAGTTGTTGGAAACTACCATCTAGTGTTTGAATAAATTTTTTTATAAAATGTGGTTTCTTCTTTTTTTTTTTTTGGTGCTATTATAAACTTTGCTTCTTTGCAGAGTGCTGATATTAATACTAAAGTGGTTGGTACATTAACAAGAGGTATCTTTCACTTATATGGATGTCAGACACAAAGGTTTGGATAAAATTTGCCATGTTCAAGGCATATTTTGAGTACAGTAATTTGAAGGGCTATTATCAGGCCATATCAAACCCCTCCCCTCTTTTCAAATTCTTGCTGACCCATGGACCTCTGGTCAGCAAAACATCAAGGTTGTGTTTTTGCCACCAGACACTACACCAGTACTGCACTCAATGGATCAGGGGTTATAGAAATCTTCAATGTATTCTATCTATGCAGTGCATTTGCTCTAGCTATCCAAGCTATAGACATAGATAGCAGAACTGTGAAGGATTATGAAAGAGAGAGCTGCAACATCTATGATACAATAAAGAAAGTACTGGAGTGGCTTGAGATGAAATGAAACTAAGAATACGAATAGTCTTTGGAAGAACCTGTCTGTAATTCACCAACAGCTTTCGAGGTTTTGAGGATACAGCCAAGGAACAAAGTACTAAAGTTTTTGACCTTGCTAACGAACTGGATCTTGAGTGTCATCTGAAGATGTTCAAAATCTCCTTGATTCACATGATCAGAAGAGCTGACAAATAAGTAACAGAGCTGTAGGTCCAGAAGATTTTAGAGGATGGCCAAATCACTTTACAGTAAAAACATTGCCAATCAAGGACATTTCCAACAGAATGGCAGACATTGAGAGAATGGATCCCGATGATGCCAAGTTCACCTAGGTCAACAGAGCTATCAAAGATGCCCAGTCTTGTTACAGGGTCATCTATGCAAGCTAAAAAGGTTGCTGTACAATTCTCAGCAGGTATATAACAAGTTAAGTAATGTATGTGGTACATTATATTTCAGGCACATCTGATTTTTTTTTGTAAATTGAGTAGATTTTTACTTTCTGTGATTATTCAAAATGGAAGGTGAATAGCCAACTAAGTTATTAATTCACTAATAATATATACAAGCAATTCTTTTCACTTCATCACACATTAACTTCAACATATTCACTCAAATTTTTTGTGATACTTGCGTTTCCTCCTGTATTTTAATAAAAATTGAGGGTGCCTCCGTAGCCAGGTGGGAAGGAGCAGTAGTGCATATCACATGCTTCTTGATTAGACCGGGGTTCCAGCCCGTCACCACCAAATACGGAAGATGCGGAAAGGTCAAGGAATGACCACCGCATATCCCGGAGCAGTATGGCCTTAGTTGCTAATGCTCCTAAAAACCAAAAAACAACAACAATAAAAATTGAAATGCAACATGTATTTCACAGATCTTCTTTGATATAATAAAATTAACAAATAGAAACATGCACCTAAAATTGTTATGTACAGATCATAATATATGTAAAATAATAAGAGGAGTTTACCTCAGTATAGTACGTAGAACACTTCTGAGGATATCATCAATGTAGAATGTATTGAGCATTACAGCTCTGATTCATACTATCTAGAACATTAATATAACAGCAATATTTCTGTTATGTGCTTTAATTTTTTTCTCCGGATTATAACAAAAATTGGTATATAACACATTTCATATTTTTGTTGTGATTAATATCATAAAAATAGTATTAATTATAATTTTTACATTTAATAAATTGATAAAAAAATTCTCATTAAAAAATTTCTTGTGCAAATTAATTAAATTGAGAGCTTTTCCTTTCAGTACATCTGCCATAATAAGCACATTGCAACAAAATAGTATATAATTATAAATTTTTTATCAAACCAGTGTATTGTGCATATTGTCAACAGCACTATGGGTTTCCCCTACAAACCACATAGTATAAATTGGGATGCTACAACTCTGTAAATTCAAGAGATAGCGTAAGTTTTAGTACTACTTTACATAGTGTAGTGTTGTGTTATGTTCGTCTGTTGTTCCTCCAGCATTTAGTCACAGTGTGAATGGTGGGACCCAACATTACCATCCAGCACTACAAAGAGGCAGCCAGTACAAATGGAAATTTCCTTGATGGTGTGAACCCTGGACTGCACTTGAGCTTGCCAGGGAAGTCCCCCCCCCCAAAAAAAAATCTGGAAGACTTGAAAAGTGGTGACAGAGAAAGGGAGGGAACACATCTAGGAGCACAACGTGGATGAGAGGAAGGCTGTGCACCTGAAAATAGGACGGGATAAAGGAGCACTCCTGTGGAAGGAACTCATCCTTCATGGGATGAGTTCTGACAAGAAAAGTAAAAGGTATCTGGTTGTAGGGTCCAGCAGACAAAAAATGCTGAGATGATAGGTGGGGAGTGGGAGTGTGGGGGATGTAGTCATAGGGCCAGGATGCCCTGTATTGGGTGTTGCACTGTGTGTTTCCCTTTTCCATCATTCTTTCTTTTCCTTTTCCCTTCTTTGTCTTCATTCTTTTTTTTTTCCCCCACACCAGCCAGACAAGCTGAAGCCAGTGTCAACATTGACTTGTCATACTACAGGGAAGAAACAGAATGACATCAGAAAGGCAGGGATTTCCTAGTGGGTTGTCCCACTGCAATCTTGTATGGGAAGTCTGCCAGCACAACACAAACTCTTAATGCTCTCTCAAATCATCTGCACACCTGTTGTACTTACGCAGAACACCTTTTTTTCTTCTTTTTTCATAAATGTGCAGAGGGATACTGAACAATAACAGGACACAGCAATTGCTCACTCATTTGTCGTCTTTCCTTCTTTCATTCATCTTCATATATTCAGATGGCATGGCACATCCAGGATCCTTAGCTGGATATCATCATTCTTCTCTTTCTTGATGATTTATTCTCTCTCTCAGGGTAACTCAGATTTTTTTTTTTTTTTTTTTGCTTGGTGCTGCAAAAGCCTCAGCTTCCTTGCACCATATGGCTAATAATGATAATGACACAGATGCCACCAAAAATACACAGCTACCAAAACAGAAATTTTATCAAAACAATATATTATATTCGTATTATACTGATAATTTATGTCATACATGTGAAAAAAGGAAATAATAATTATCAGATTTTATTTGTCCAGTTTTAACGAAATTTGGGTTGTCTTAACAAATCTTTCTAAAAGTGCCAAATATAAAATTTTTTGAAAATCTTACTATTGGGAGCTGAGTTGGTACGTGGAGGGACATATATGGTGAAGACAATACGTATTTTTCACATGTAGTAGTAGTAGTGGCATGTGAAGCAAGAAAGCAAGTGAATGAGCTTATGCAGCATCAGCCAAAAAAAAAAAAAATTCACACAACCAACTTCTAAATGTTTGTCCAGTTCCTCCTTAAAGTTATTTAACCTATCAACGTTCACAACGACAGATGGAAGTTTGTTCCAGCAATTAACCGCCCGCTGGCTAAAGGCAAATTTCCGCACATCTATTCTACATCTGTCTTTCCTTAATTTGAACTTATGCCCCCCTTAGGTTCGTAATCTGAAAAAGTGGAAGAATCACTTCAGAATTTAGCGTGCTCAACCCATTCAAGGCCTTATACACCTCAGTCAGATCACCGCGCAGGTGCCTAGTCTCCAGCCAATGCAATTTGCAGAACTTAAGCCTCTCTTGGTAAGAGTATCCCTTCACCAATCTTGTTGTCCCCTTCTGTACATGGTCAAGCAAATCTACATCCTTCCTAAAATGAGGCCATCAGACCTGTACACAATAATCAAGGCATGGCCTGCCATTGCCTTATACAGAGGGACAATCACCTCCTTTTCCCTGCTAGCAAAATTCCTATATATCGTTAACAAAACCCCATGACTTGCCCTGGCAGCCTGTCTGCATTGCTCAGAAAACTTCATATCTGACTGCACAATTACTCCCAGGTCTTTTTCATTTTCTATCACCTTAAGTGTAGTACCACACAGTTGGTACGTTTCTCTGGGGTTACTTCTACCCATATGCAGTACTTTGCATTTGTCAAGGTTAAACTTCAGTTGCCACTTCTCAGCCCATCCGCCCAAATTTTCTAGACCCTGTTGCAGTATCACACTTGCATTACTGTCATTAACAACCCTGCCAACCTTTGTATCATTTGCAAACTTCAACATTAAGCCTGATATACCTTCATCAATATCATTGATAAATAGACAAATCAACAGTGGACCCAACACCGAATCCTGTGGGACAACTCACTAATAACATTAGTCCATAAAGAGCAGCACCCATTGATTACCACCCTCTGTCTTCTCCCACTCAACCATCCTTTTATCCATTGTAGCAACTTACCCTTAATACCATTCTGCTCCAATTTGTACAATAGTCTTCCATGCGCAACAGTGTCAAAAGCTTTCCTGAAATCCAAGTACAGTATATGATATCAAAATTATTTTTTGCATCCAGTTCCTCTGTAACAACATCATAATATCCTATCAAATTTGTCAGACAAGACTTTCCCCTTAAGAAACCCATTCTGTTTCTTAATTATTGCTGCAGTCTTGTCTATATGATCCTGCAATGCATCTTTAAACAGTGACTCCATTATTTTATCCGGAACAGAAGTTAAACTAACTGGTCTGTAATTACTCGTGTCACCCTTTGATCCCCCTTTGTGAATTGGGGACACATTTGCACATCTCCAGTCCATGGGGATTTTCAAACCTTAATAACTCCTCATGTGTGAATGTAGATGCAAAATACTCATTTAGTTTGTTTGCTATCTGAGCAGGATCATCAACAGTCGAACCATCGATATCAAGTGGACCAATCAGTTTCATCCCCTTCCTTTTAGAGTTTATATAAGTAAAGAAATCCTTGCTATTTTTCTTAGCATCCTTTGCCAAAGATTTCTCGTAATCTGCCTTCGTCTGCCTAACCTCGTGTTGATAATTTGGGCAGATGGGCTAAGAAGTGGCAACTGCAGTTTAACCTTGACAAATGCAAAGTACCGCATATGGGTAGAAGTAACCCCAGAGAAACGTACCAACTGTGTGGTACTACATGTAAGGTGGTAGAAAATGAAAAACACCTGGGAGTAATTGTGTAGTCAGATATGAAGTTTTCTGAGCAATGCAGACAGGCTGCCAGGGCAGGTCATGGGGTTTTGTCAATGATATATAGGAATTTTGCTAGCAGGGAAAAGGAGGTGATTGTCCCTCTGTATAAGGCAATGGTCAGGCCACACCTTGTGTACTGCGTACAGGTCTGGAGGCCTCATTTTAGGAAGGATGTAGATTTGCTTGAGCGTGTACAGAGAAGGGCAACAAGATTGGTGAGGGGAATGAAGGGTTCCTCTTACCAAGAGAGGTTTAAGTTCTGCAAATTGCAGTGGCTGGAGACTAGGCACCTGCGCAGTGATCTGATTGAGGTATATTAGGCCTCGAATGGGTTGAGCACGCTGAATTCTGATGGGATCCTTCCACTTGTCCAGATTACGAACCTAAGGGGGCATAAATTAAAATTAAGAAAGGACAGATGTAAAATAGATGTGCAGAAATTTGCCTTTAGCCAGCAGGTGGTTAATTGCTGGAACAAACTTCCATCTGTCGTTGTGGAAGTTGATAGGTTGAGTAAATTTAAGGAGGAACTGGACAGGCATTTGGAGGGAATGGTGTGATTTTTATTTTTATTTTTTTTTTTGGCTGATGCTGCATAAGCTCATACACTAGCTTTCTTGCATCATATGCCACTACTACCACCACCTCCTTTGTGACTTTATTACAGACTAGCTTATGTCTGTTATGGGCTTCTATGTCGCCTGATAATTTATATGCATCCCATGCATTTTTCTTCTCTGTCACGAGTCTCATTAGTTCATTTGATAACCATTTAGGCCTAAACCTTGAACAATATTTCTAAATATGTATGAAACATTTAGTAGCTTCCATGATTAATTCCTTGAATGCTTCCCACTTAGAATTTGCTGTTGGTAACGTCATCAGATGATCCCACTGTACAGAATTTAAAAACTGTCTGAGACCACTGTACTCACCTTTATGGAAGAAAAAACCCTTTCCTTTACCCCTGATGGTAATTATGTCTTTAAGTAAATCTCATATGTCAATATGCCTGAAAGGATGAACAACCACCAAAACCTTACACCTTCATTCTGCTCCTCAAGATTATATTGCACCATCCTGTGGCGCCTCCGTAGCCAGGTGGGAAGGAGCAGCAGTGCATAGCACACGCTTCTTGATTAGACCGGGGTTCGAGCCCGTCACCACCAAATACGGAAGATGCGGAAAGGTCAGGGAATGACCACCGCATATCCCGGAGCAATATGGCCTTAGTTGCTAATGTTCCTAAAAACCAAATAACAAACATAACAAACAAGCACCATCCTGCACTTTATCTGTTATTAATTAATTAGCCAGCATGCTAACACCACCATTCATTTGTGTCAGCAAGCCGATTTTTAGTAGTATTTATGTATTCTATATTTATGGTTAAATGCACTAGACTTGTTGAGTTTAGTGCATCATACTAATACAACCAGTACTTATTTATATAATCCCTTATGAAAGTCACTGCCTATATGTATACTGTTAGTACTTGGTTTTTACTATACATATTTCTACCATTTCTGTATCATCATCATCAGCCATTTTCAATCCACTGCAGGATGAAGGCCTCTCCAGCAACTTTCCAGTTCCTTCTGTTTTGAGCACTGGCCATCCATTTACTATCCAAAAACTCATGAATTTTATCTATCCATCTCCGCCTTTGTCTTCCAGGTTTTCTTCTAGCTCCTCTTGGATACCATTCTGTTATTTTCTTAGTCCATCTGTCATCGTGTCTTCGAGTTATGTATCCTGCCCAAGACCATTTTAGTTCTTTATTTTTGATAAGAATGTCCTTTACTTAAGTTTGCTGCCTAATCCATGTGTTTCTCTTCTTATCTAACAGTTTCTTATCATATTTCCCAATATGATTCGTTCCATTCTTCGCTGTATAGTTCTCAGCTTCTCTTCTATTCTTTTGATGAGTGCCCAAGTTTCACTTCCATAAGTCATGGTGGGGAGTATACATTGGTTCATTATTTTACGTTTCAGGCAAACTGGGATATTGCTCTTCAGTATGTGACTATATTTCCTGAATGCTATCCATCCAAAATTTATTCTTCTCTTGACTTCCAGCCATTTATCATTATTACAGCTAATAACTTGTCCCAGATAAGTATATGACTCCACCTTTTCAGTTACTGCTCCTTCAATCATTATTTCCCTTTCTGTGGCATACTTGTTCATCATTACTTTTGTTTTAGCCATATTCATCTTTAGTCCAAAATCGTTACTAGCTGTGCATAACTGATTAAGATTTTCCTCTAATTCTTTGGGATCGTGGCTTATGACCACAATGTCATCTGCAAATCGTAAATGGTTTAGGTACTCTCTGTTCACATTGACTCCTTTCTGTGACCAGTCTAATTTTCTTAAAGCTTCCTCAAGAGCAGCAGTAATAAACAGCTTTGGAGATATTGTCTCCTTGTCGAACTCCTTTCTCAATTTTAAATTTCCTACTGTCTTTGTCTAGTCTGATAAAGGAGGTAGCACTCTCATATATTTTCTTCAAAATCATAATATATGGAGTATCTATGTCTTGTCTTTCCAGTGCCCGAAACATTGCCTTATGCTGTATGGAGTCAAATGCCTTTTCATAATCCACAAATGCCAGGCATAATGGTGTTTTATATTCATTTGCTTTCTCCATTAGCTGTGATATTACGTGAAGGTGATCCATAGTTGAGAATCCTGTCCTAAAGCCAGCTTGCTCTTTCGGTTGATTCTCATCAAGTATTCTTTCTAATCTGTTAGTAATGACCCTTGTGAACAACTTGTTGATGTGGGATAACAAGCTAATTGATCTGTAATTTCCAATTTCTGATTTATCTCCTTTCTTATGCAGCAAAACTATGATTGCATTGTTCCACTGCTTAGGCATCACACCTTTTCTAATGCACTTTGTGAAGAGACTTGCCAGTTTTTATGTTATGTCTCTTCCTCCCAATTTTAACAACTCTACAGTAACTTCATTTCTGTATATATTGTTGTTATTCCCTTATTGTGTGATTTGTTTATAATGTTGTTTTATTGTTATGTATGCTATAGATATTAGCATTAGTAGTGGCATATGATGCAAGAAAACAAACTTATACAGCATCAGTCAAAAAAATAAAAAAATAAAACCACCCCATTTCACTTCTTCATCTGCTCCAAAGGTTTGTCCAGTTATTAATTGAATTTATTTAAGCTATCAATTTCCACAACAAAAGATGGAAGTTTGTTTCAATAATCAACCACTTGCTGGCTAAAGGCAAATTTCTGCACATATATTCTGCTACCCTCTTTCTTCAATTTGAATTTATACTCCCTCAAGTGCTTAATCTGAGTAAGAAGAAGAATTCCATCGGCATTGAGCTTGCTCAAACCATTTAAAGCCTTTTACACCTCAATCAGATCACCTCACAGGTGCCTAGTCTCCAATGGCGCAATTTAGCATTAGTAGAGGTATATGATGCAAAAAAGCAAACTTATACAACATCATTCAAAGCACACACAGACCATTTCACCCATCCTTCACTCCAAAAGTTTGTCCAATTTTTCCTTGAATTTATTTAAGCTGTCAGCTACCACAACAGATGGAAGTTTGTTCCAGCAATCAAATACAAAGGCAAATTTATGCACATCTATTCTACAATTGTTTCTTTTCACAATATGAGTTTACGCCCCCTCAGTTTCGTAATCTGAGCAGGAGGAAGACTCCCATCAGCATTGAGCCTGCTCAAACCATTCAAGACCTTATACACCTCAATCAGATCGCCTTGCAGGTGCCTGGTCTCCAGACGCTGCAATTTCCAGAACTTATGCATTTCTTTGTAAGAGCATCATTTTGTTCCCTTTGCCAATCTTGTTACCCTTCAATGTAGAGTTGCTTGTTCCAGGAACTCTATATCCTTCCTAAAATGAGGCCTCCAGAGATGTAGTCAGTACTCAAGGTGTGGCCTGAACATTGCCTTATACAAGGTAATTTGAACTTATTCAAATACATGCTCATGCGACCGCACACACAAACACACACACACACACACTTTTACATGAGGCTGATATACTTGAAATAACTTAAGAGTAGAACCCTACTCACACTGCCTTGTGATTGGTCTAGCTACAACCCTCCTCTCCCCACCCAAAGGTTGAGTTCTTTAAGAAGTGCTCATCCCCAACAAGAATAAAATTCAGACCTCTCCAAACAAGTGGTGTGCTGACATGAAGGGTTAGTATAACAGTTATCAAAATGATACATTCCCCTATTATAAATTAAATTTTAGTTAAATTAAACGTCTGTTTTGTAGCAGGAGCCATGTAACGAGTTTACAGTTTGGCAAACTAACAATCCAGATCAAACATTAACTTGAGTAAAATGTCAGATTGTGTTTTGAAACATCCTATGTTATTCATTATGGATATTTCTTTTTTTTAATGTGTCTGTTCACTGGAAACCATTAATGCTTTTTATAAAACAAGTTTATTTATTCAAAAAAAATTTATTTATTAAATTAAATGCTTTTTTTTTTTTAGGAAGATTGATGATGATGATATCGAGCCCAAGATGCACAATGTGAGTATAAGGATTTAGAAAAAAAATTGTGATAGTTTTGATTTGCTGATGCTAATGACAGTGTTTATGTGGGTTGGAAAACTGCTAGCTTGGGGGGGGGGGATACATGGACTAATAGATTAACATAGGTGAAAGTGATTCTTGTGCTGCTTTTATTGGAATGAGCAGTACCTGGAAAACAAGGTGCAGGAGATTTCAGAGACTGCTGGGAGTCATTGTGGAACAAGCAAATACATGGGCTGTGTTAGGGTAGCTAAGAATAAGATCAAGTGCATGTATACTTGTTTGTACACCAATGCTAGGAGTTTGGTAAATAAATTTGATGAGTTGGTTGTTGGTCAAAACATCAAAGGCAGATATTGTTGGGATATCAGAGATGTTGTGTCACACAGATAAAGAATGCAGAATTGGAATTTGGGGAGTACCATGTGTACAGGAAGGAGAGACAGGATAGGAAGGGAGGAGGGGTTATGTTATTGGGTAAGAGCCACATAAAATCTAAGGAAGTTCAGCCAGCTGACATGGGTGGACAGTGTAGTATTGAGTCAGTTTGGTGTGACATAAGCACTGGGAAAGCAAAATTTAGAGTAGGCAGCAGACAACTAGAGGGAGTAACACAATTGACTTGATTATCAGTAGTGATTCTTCATGCATTAAGAATCTGCAGATAAAGAAACCACTAGGTGGCATTGATCACAGTGTGCTAATATGGGATTTACTCAAAGAGGTAACTACCATCAGGGGTAAAGGGAAGGGTTTTTGCTTTTGTAAAGGTGACTATGGTGGTCTGAGACAGTTTTTAAATTCTATGCAGTGGGACCAACTGATGATGCTACCAACAGCAAATTCTAAATGGGAAGCATTCAAGGAATTAATCTTATAGGCTACTAGGCCTAAGAAATATTGTTCAAGGTTTAGGCCTAAATGGATGTGAGATGAGCTAATAAGACATGTGGCAGAAAATAAAAATGCATGGGATACATATAAACTAATAGATAACACAGAAGCCTATGGTAGATATAAGCTGGTCTGTAATCAAGTCACAAAGGAGGGTAGGCAGGTTATCAGAAATCCTTGGCAAGGGATGCAAAGAAAAACAGCAAAGAGTTCTTTACTTATGTAAACTCTAGAATGAAGGGGATGAATCAGATTGGTCCACTTGATAATAATGGTTTAACTGTTGATGATCCTGCTCAGGTAGCTAACAAACTAAATGAGTATTTTGCATCTACATTTACACATGAGGAGTTACCACAAATTTAAACATATACACCAACCGTTTATAACTGATTTAATAATAAAATAAAATGATACAAAAGACTGTAAAATAATATTTGCAAAAAATATGATTATTTACAAAAAACTAATTTACAACAAATTTAAAATCGATAAAAACACTATTAAAGCTTTCGGAGGTGTCTACCTCCTTCCTCAGCAATAATGAATACTTAAGCGACACATCCTTAAGTACCAGGTTCCCGGCACACGTGGATGACCAGGCGCATACTCGGTAATCCTTTCACTTGTACCAGAACCGGAAGTGGTCTGGGGACGTGGAAAACTAAAACGTTTATCTCTGGCAAAAACCACCGCCTCAAAAAGGGGGTGAAGCCTAACTCCCCTGTCTCTGTTCATGCTATTGTTGCCAGAGGATCCAATCCACAGACTTTACAGCCACTTGCGATCCCAGAATCTATGCGCCTGGTCAAGGATGACAGCATTGTCGGAGGAGATCTGGTGTTGTTTTTCCCAATAGTTCTCGGCAATGGTGGATTTATTGAGCTCTGCGGTCCGTATCGCTCTTGAATGTTCCCCCAGATGGTCCTTGAGACGCCGTCCTGTCTCTCCCACGTAACATTCCCCACAATCCGGGCATGTGATCTCATATACGACCCCACTATTAGAATCCCTAGTAATGGGGTCTTTGACCTGTGACACTACTGTGTGCAACCTCCGGCCCGGGAGCTGCACACAGCGTGTCTGAAAGTCGCGAAGCATTCTCGCAATGTGATCCGACAGGCCCGGATAGTAGGGAACATACACTGTGGTAAGCGGTACAGGCGGAAATACCCGATTGGGCTCTTCCTCTCTATTGTATTTATCAATGACCCTCTGGGGGGTAACTGCACCTCATAAGATCCGTCATTATTTGCCTAATTTCCTTTCCATAAAAATAGTGTGGCTCTGGCCACACTATTTTTATGTTGGGCAGTCTGTGCCATCCTATAATGTGTGTACTGGCCCCTACACATTGGTTTCCTATAAACTGTAGTTCTAAGTCTGGGGCCTTCCCTATATACCATAATGTCCAGAAATGGGAGGGTGCCATCTATTTCTACTTCCAAGGTGAATTTTATAAAGGGGGAAAAACCATTGAGAAACGAGACCACATCTTCCTCTCTCTCCCCTTCTTTACAATAGTAAACGTGTCATCAACATATCGTTTCCACTTACGCATAGGGAACTCCAATCTCACAAAAACCCTGTTCTCTAGTTCCTCCATAGCCAGATTTGCAACAATGGCGCTGATTGGAGAACCCATGGCTGTGCCATGAACCTGTTTATACATCACTCCTTGGAAAACCAAGGTTGTACTGGAAAGACATAATTCAACAGCACAACATATATCTTCTATGTTTAGGTGGGATCTAGCACTTAAGGTATTAAATTCCTTCTGTAAAGCCAACTTCACACATTCTACCCCATGTGCTATGGGGATACACGTGAATAATGATATGACATCCAATGACATCATCATCATCTCGTCCTCTCCAATATCTTGATTCCTTACAAAGTTCACAAATTCCACACTATCTCCAATAACCAGTGCGGACCGACCCACAACCGGAGAAATCAGCTGCGCCAGATATGTAGATAGAGCATACGTAGGGCTACCAATGAAGGAAACTATGGGCCGTAATGGAACATTCTCCTTGTGCGTCTTAGGTAACCCATAAAATCTGGGCAGCCGACACCCTGTTGCATGCATGGACCAATACTTGTCCTTTGGAATCTTTTCCATTTTTAGCCAGGAAAGTAGCATCTTATTTACACGCTGTTCTAAGCTAGCCAAAGGGTTTCTATGGATAATCTTATAAGTACCACTATCACCTAATAAGTCTGACACTTTCTTGTGGTAATCTTCCTTGCTTAATACCACCGTTGATCTGCCTTTGTCTGCTCTGCTGGTAGGATTATAATATCTTCATCCCGTTTAAGTTCTTCTAGTGCTTTCTTCTGTTTCGGGGTAAGATTTGGAGCAACCGTTTTTGCCTGGCCCAGTATGCCAACAGCTTTAACACGAATTTGATTGGCAATGTGTTCAGGTAATTTGCTAATTGCCCTCTCAATGCCCATAGATGTTTCGATGATTGGAGGTTTGGAGGTTGCATGTATTGAACTGTGGCTGTGAGCTAAATGATTTTGTAATAACTGAAAACAAAGTGGAGGGGAAATTGTTGAAAATAAACATAAGAAAGGCACCTGTGGTGGATGGGATCTATCTTAAAGGAGGCACCAAAGGAAGTAAGCAAACCTTTAGTCATAATTATGAGAGCTTCCTTGGACTCAGGGGTGGTACCCATGGACTGGAGATGTGCAAATGTGACCCCAATTCACAAAGGAGGACAAAGAGTGACACAAGTAATTACAGACCTGTTAGTTTGACTTCTGTTCCAGGGAAATTAATGGATGCAGTGGTTAAAGAAGTAATGCAGTATTATCTAGAGATGAAAGCAATTATACTGCAGCCACAGCATGTATTTGTTAAAAGGCAGTCTTGTTTAACCAATCTGATAGGTTACTATGATAAAGTGACCAAGGAATTGGATGTAAAAGATAATTTTGATATCACATACTTGCATTTCATGAAGGCTTTTGATACAGTTGCACTTAAAAGACTGCTGTACAAACTGGAGCAATGTGGCATTGAGGTCCACATTGATGCAGTTTGTACATTGAGGCCGGTTACTGTATGGATAAAGGTATGGTTAAATAGAAGAAGACAGTGTTTATCAATGGATACTATTCTTTGTGGACTAATATTATTAGTGGTGTTCCCCATGGTTCAGTCATTGGCCCATTGTTATTTTTAATATTTATTAATGGTATTGATGAAGGTATATCAGGCTTAATGTCTAAGTTTGCAGCTGTTAACAACAGGATACAAAGGTTTGCAGCAGTTAACAACAGGAAGCAGGGTGAGTGATTGTAACAAGACATAAGAAAATTGGGTCAATGGCTGAGAAATGGCAGTTGATGTTTAACGTTGACAAATACAAGGTAATGCATATGGGTAGCAGTAATCCCAGACTAACTTATCAACTGTGTGGTATTATACTCAGGGTAGTGCAAAATGAAAAAGACTTGGGGGTAATAGTTTAGTCAGATATGAAATTCTCTGAGCAGTACAGACATGTTACCAGGACAGTTCATGGGATTTTGTCAATGATATATGGAAACTTTGTTATCAGTGATAAGGAGGTGATTATCCCTTTGTATAATGCCATGGTTATATTGCATCGTGAGTACTGTATACAGATCTAGAAGCCTCGCTTTGGGAAGAATGTTGAGCTGCTGGAACCAAGCGCAACCAGATTGGTAAAGAGAACAAAAGGGTGCTCTCATCTAGAAAGGCTCCAGTTCTGCAGATTGAGGTGCTTATTGTGTAAGTTGAATGTTAATGGCATTCTTCCTCTTGCTGAGACTATACTCATGAGGGGGCATAAATTCAATATGAGGAGGGATGGTTGCAAGTTAAATATGCAGAAGTTCACTTTTAGCCAGCAGTTGGTTGATTTTTGGAACAGGCTTCTTAGAATTGGATGGTCTGAAGGAAGAACTAGATGAATTCTTGGAAAGTATGGATGGGCAAAGTGTGTAGTTTTTTTGTTGACTTGTGCTATAGAATCTTCCTTCATTTGCCACTACTACTATATATACAAGCTGTTTCATAGCATGTGGGCCATATTTTCAGGATTAATTCAGAACCTGAAAAATGAAAAACAAAAATTAGATAAATATATGCTCAATTTCAGCTTGTGGAGCTATGGCAGTAAAGTTTTCAATGGTAAAAAAATAATAATAATAAAAACTAAATGAGAATAAACAGACACATATATTCCATTAATAAACATTTTACATTAGCATTACCATAAGTAGAGGCATATAATGCAAAAAAAAAAGCTTATAGCATTAGCCAAAAAGAAAAAAATAACTTCCCATTTCACCCATCCATTCACTCCGAATGCTTTTCAAGTTCTGCCTTGAACTTTTTTAAGTTCGACCTACACTATGGCAGATGGAAGTTTGTTCCAACTATCAACCACCCACTTGCTAAAGGCAAATTTCCACACATCTATTGTACAATTATCTTTCCTCGATTTGAATTTATGTCCCTCAGGTGAGTAAGTTGAGCAAGAAGAAGAATCCCATCAGCATTGAGCTTTCTTAAACCATTCAAGGCTTTATACACCTCAATTAGATGACCTTGTAAGTGCCTAGTGTACAGACACTGAGATTTGCAGAATTTAAGTCTTTTTTTGTAAGAGCAACCCTTTTTTCCACTCACCAATCTCATTGCCCTTCTCTGTACACGTTCCAGCAGCTCTACATCCTGCCTAAAAAGAAGCCTCCACACCTGTATGCAGCACTCAAGTAGTGGCCTGACAATTGCTTTATACAAGGGGATAATTACCTCCTTATCCATTCTAGCAAAATTCCTATATATCATTGACAAGACTCCATTAGCTACTCTTGCAGCCTGTCTGCACTGCTCAAAAAACTTCATATCTGACTAGACAATTCTCCCTAGGCCCTTTTCATTCTCTACTACCCTTAGTGTAATATCACACAGTTGGTACATTACTCTGGAGTTACTGTTACCCACATTTAGTACTTTACATTTGTCAATGTTAAACTTCAGTTGCCACCTCTCAGCCCATCTGCTCAACTTTAGTAGTAGTATACTATCATTACTGTCATTAACAACCCTACCAACCTCCATATTGTCTGCAAACTTACACATTAACCTGATATATCTTCATTTAATATCATTGATAAATACAGAAAAGAACACTGGGCCCAACACCAAACTATGGGGGACTCCACTAATAACATTAGTCCACAAAGAACAGTGTCCATTGATTACCACTCTCTTTCTTCCCCCACTCAACCATCCCTTTATCCATAGCAGCAATTTGCCCTTAATGCCATACTGCTCAAATTTGTACTTTTTTGTCAAATTCACTTTTAACAATTTCTCCTCCATTTTCCTCTCAATTATTACAAAATCATTTAGCTCCCTGCTAGAGTTAGATAAGCTACTGGCCTCCACTTCCCCACAGACTTTGTCATTCATCAACAATCAAACTGTTGATATCAAGTGGACTAATCTAATTCATCCCCTTCCTTCTAGAATTTGCATAAGTCATGAAGTATTTGCTGTTTATCTTTGCATCCTCTGCCAAAGATTTCTCATAATCTGCCTTCGCTTGCCTAACCTCCTTTGTGATTTGATTACAGACTAGCTTATATCTACCATAGTCTTCTGTATCACTTGATCATTTATTTGCATCCCATGCATTCACGAGTCTCATTAGTTTATCCATTTTGTCCTAAATTTAACAGTGTGCCTTTAACAGGTTTGCATGAAAAGCCTAGTAGCTTTCAAGATTACTTCCTTATGCTTTCCATTTAGAATTTGCTGTTGGTAACATCATCAATATATCCCATTGTATAGAATTTAAAACCTGTCTGAGACCACTTTAGCCACCTTTACAAAAGCAAACATCCTTCCCTTTACCCCCGATGGTAATTACATCTTTAAGTGAATCCCACATCGGCATACTGTGGTCACTACCACCTAGTGATTCCTTTATCTGCAGGTTCTTAATGCATGAAGAATCACTGCTACTAATCAGATCAAGAGTATTACTCCCTCTATTTCCCTCTCGAATATGCTGCTGAAGAAAACAATCACCCGATAAATCCACAAAAGCCTTGCTAATATGCAAGTGACCAACCCAGAAGTTTAAAGTTAATATCTGGGAAGTTAAAATCCCCCATTATAAGATAATCTGATTTACTGGCCCACTCTATTTCTCTGTATAGTTGTTCATTCTACACATCAAAGTCATTAGGCCTATAACACGCTCCTACTCTTTTTTTTTCCAATTCCTAAATTCCAATTCTGCATTCCTTATCTCTGTGAGACACCACATCTCTGATATCCCGACAATATCCTCATTCAGTGTCTTCACCAGCATCTCAAATTCAGCAAATTTATTTTCTATTCTCCTAGATTTGATCTACATGCAAATATACATGCACCTGTTCTTACTCTTAGTTAGCTGCCTCCGTAGCCAGGTGGGCAGGAGCAGCAGTGTGTAGCATACGCTTCTTGATTAGACCGAGGTTCGAGCCCATAACCACCAAATATGGAGGATGCGGAAAGGTCAGAGAATGACCACCGCATATCCCCGGAGCAATATGGCCTTAGTTTCTAATGCTCCTAAAAACCAAACAACAACAACTCTTAGTTATCCTAACACAGCCCATGTATTTTCTTGTTCCATGATAACTCCCAGCAGCTAATGCACCATAAAAATTTTAAACCAAACCAAACCAAACAAACTCCCAGCAGTCCTTGAAATCTTGAGGCACCTTGCTTTCCAGGCCTCTGCTCGATATAAAAGCAGTGCAAGAATCATTTTCACTAATGCATGCGGCTACTGTTAAAAAGAGCGACTATCTAAGGTGACTATCTAACCATAGTCGCCCTTGCACCATAAAAATCAAAATCAAACTGTTAATCCTCTGATAAGTGTCATTTGATAAACCATAAAATCGGTTTGACTTACTGTTTGATAAGCCATCAAAATCAAACTGTTAATCTATTAGTCTTTGAATTGCACCCAAGCTTAGCTGTTTTTCAACCCATCTAACACTGACTCGATAACATTACCAAATATTCTTGCACCCTTTGTATCCCATCCCCGTAGAAGCAATTTCTCCTGTTAACAAGCACAGACCAGGCTGAGAAAACATGCATGCGTGTTTCTGCTTATTTTTTATTATTTTTATTTTATTTTTTTCATGAAACGGCTTAGCTATATTTTAAACTTCAGACAACCTTAGTTCCATAACTATTTAATAGTTATGGAGCTGTGGATCTATATTTTAATTACTTTAATCAGTTACAATTAAGATTATTACTGTTTTTAATACCACTCGTATTCCCCATGAAATTAATAATATAGTTTATGAAGCTATTTGCCTAAACTTCTACACATTTAGGTGGCGTTTCAGGCATCTTTCCTATAACCATAATCAGTCCATGCTGCCGAGAGACTCGTCTTGCCAATGCTCCGAGAAACCTTATCTGCATTTCTGGAAACATTGGCAAGAGGAGTCTGTCAGTAGCATGATCTGATGATTTGTGTCAGTGAGATACCTGAAATGTGACCTTAATTAATATATAGTAGTTTAGGCAAATAGCTTAAAAAACCTATATTATTAATTTCATGTGGTATGTGAGTGGTATTAAATATAGTAATAATCTTAATGGAATGCAAACACGTAACATCCTTTCCCATCTGTATTATAATTAATCAATTGCATTAATTACTTTCTGGCCAAAGGCCAGAATGTAATTGATTGTTAGAATAAACTTTTACCTAGTGTTGTGGAAGTAGGTTGTTTAAATAAATGTAAAGTTGGAATGTTTGAATAAAAAAAATAATGAAAGTTGATTGAAACTTAACTTTTGGTGGCTCATTAGCATACATATAAAAGCAGTTATATATAGTAGAACCCTGTTAAGAAGTTTTCCCAAGGGAGTGGTTAAGAACTCTTTACGAGGGAAAACTACTTAGAAGGGAAAATGACCTAATGGTGTGAAATATTAACTACTCAAATAAAAATGAAAAGATACACATACATAAGTTTAAGATGATTTTTAAGTACTATTTCAGAATTTATAAATATTTTACTCTGCCTATGGAAAACATTTTTAAACCTGGGGATTTCTAATTGCTCAATATTCTGTTCATTAAACTCATTACGAGGTACTTCAGATAAGTATAAACACATGGGCAGAATTATGGAAGAAAATTTTCATTTGAAGCTTACCTTAATAAAACTCATTTTTGTGACACAAACTTAACGGTTTAAAAAATGTATTAATTGAGAAAACATCATTGTAATACAGCAGGCCCCCGTTATAACGCGGTTCGCTTTACGCTGATTCGCTATAACGCTGTTCTTATATTATAACCCGTATCTGACTATAACGCTGTCACAGATCACTATAACGCTCTTTTACAGATTACATTTTTGACATATTTAACGAAATCGTTTCATTTGATGGAGTCGATAACTTGAAAATGAATAGCAAAACAGCATTAAAACGTTTCCCACGCCGACTTGAGCAATTTTCCCACGCTCGGTGAAATTTTCTCTCACGCTAATTTAAGTACAGTCACTTGTTACGTAGTTCCGAGATCAACATTTTAAAAAATGATCAAATATATTGCTTGTAATATTTGCGTTATATGCATTTATCCGAAGTCTAGTCATCACTCAGTGCAGTATTAGACATCGTGCGTAACGGACAGTTTACTTGAACATTGTATCATAATTAATTCAACCAACGCAGTTATATTTTCGAAGAGCTAATAATGACCGACAGGAATGAAAATGCAACAACGTCTGGGCGCAGTACGAAGACTATAAATGTAAGAAAAAGACTGAATTTGAAAATTAAATTAGACGTTTTGAAGCGAATCGATTCCGGTCAACGACAAGCGGATGTGTGCCATAATTTAGGACTCGCAAATTTAACTGTAAGAACAATTATGAAAAAATAAAGAATTAATTTTAGCAGCGGGAAAGACAGCTGTTCCACTGCAAGCAACTAGGACTAGACCGGCTATTAGGATTGAAATGGAAAGACTAATTTTTTTGAAGATAATATTCCAATGCAGAATTCAGTTAAGTTAAATATTAAAGAGAGAGAGAGAGAGAGAGAGAGAAAGAGATTAGCCAATACGATGATCTGAAGAAAACTCGCCTAAAAAAAAAAATGTGGAACCATTTAAAACTGGTAGAATAGATTTAAAATCCCGGGAGAAGCCGCTAGTGCAGATTAAGGAGCCGAAACTTTCAAAAAAGAATTTGTTAAAATTATTGAAGAGGGGTATTATGTGTTATACTTGTCAACAAGTTTTTAACATAATGAAGCAGGAGTTTTGTGGAAACGAATGCCTAAAAGAAGTTTCATATTGAAAGAACAAAAAACATGCCAAGTTTCAAAGCGGCGAAGGATCGGTTGACTTTATTGTTGGGTGGTAACGCTGCGGGCCATTTAAAATTAATACCCCTTTTAGTTTATTTGGAAGAGGGCCAAAGTTCAACTCAAAATCCACACATTTTTCATGATTAAATTCATCCATTAAATTAAATCAATTAAATTCATTATTTTAATTGGAATTTTGTTTACTTTTGAGACGCAAGTAGTTACCAAACAATTATACGTATGTAATGCAGAATATTTTATATGTGCAAATATTTGAATATTAAATATTTTGACCGACATTTGTGCATCTTTTCATTACCGTTTATTATTGATTAGGAAATATCCTATGGCACCGACCGCAGCTCACAAATACATATGTTACCTTATGGGAAAGCGGCGCTCGCTTAGCGCGGATTCACTTAGCGCTCTGTTTTTCCGGAACGAATGATCAGCGTTAAGCGGGGGTCACCTGTAATATGCTGTGTATTCTTTATCACATACTTTTTATGCAGACAGCTTTTTAACTGGGAAAATAATGCATTAAAATATATAGAGTTGAAATTGGGAATTTAGAAACCAAACCCAGTACAGGGGAAAACGTATGCCGGAATTTCTTATCCAGGTTCTACTGTATATACAGTTCAATAAAAACATGACCACCTATCTAGGAATTGTCCATGGCAAGGCATGGACTCTATAATGATTCTGATCTGCAGTTTGTTGTTGGGTTTTATTGGCGCATTAGCGACTAAGGCTATAATGCGCCCTGATCTGCAGTGAAGTAGAGAGCATTCTGTTTCATAAATCTGCAGTGTAAGATGCAAAAACTGGATCTGTTTATCTGCATATTCACAGATGTTCTATGGGATTCATAGATCTTGACACTCATTGATAGATGAGTGTTGACACTCATTGATAGATGTTCATTCACATAGATGTTCTGTGGGATTCACAGAATCCCACAGAACATCTATGAATTCATAGAATTCCAAGTTTGGAAACCAAGGTAGCATCTGGAAGTCACTTTCGTGTTCGTGTTCAGCGAACCACTCTTGAATAATCCTGGCAACGTGGCAAGGTGTATTATCCTATGGGAACACATCTGAGCCATCATTAGCATTAGTAGAGGCATATGATGCAAGAAAGCAAGTTTATTCAGCATCAGCCAAAAAAAAAAAAAAAAAAAAAACACACACCATTCCCATTTCACCCCTCCGTTCATTTGAAATACCTGTCCAGTTGAGCTTTAAATTTGTTTAGGTTATCAACTTCAACAACAAGTGATGGAAGTCTGTTCCACGAACCAACCACCCGCTGGCCAAAGGCAAATTTCCGCACATCTATCCGACATCCGTCCTTCCTCAATTTGAATTTATGCCCTCTGAGGTGATTATTCTGAGCAAGACGAAGAATCCCATTGGCACTGAGCATGCTCAAACCATTCAAAGCCTTATACACCTCTATCAGATCACCTCGCCGGTGCCTAGTCTCCAGACTCTGTAATTTGCAAAACTTAAGCCTTTCTTCATAAGAGCAACCCTTTGTTCCATTCACTAATCTTGTTGCCCTTCTCTGTACCCGTTCCAGCAGCTCTACATCCTTCTTGAAATGAGGCCTCCAGACCTGTATACAGTACTCAAGATGTGGCCTAACCATTGCCTTATACAAGGGAATAATCACCTCCTTATCCCTGCTAGAAAAATTCCTGTATATCATTGACAAGACACCATGAGCTACTCTTGCAGCTCATCTGCACTGCTCAGAGAACTTCATATCTGCCTGCACAATTACCCCCAGGTCCTTTTCATTTTCCACCACTGTCAGGGTAGTACCGCAGAGTTGATACGTTGCTCTGGAGTTACTGTTTCCCATATGTAGTACTTTACATTTGTCAATGTTAAACTTCATTTGCCACCTCTCAGCCCATCTGTTCAACCTTTCCAGATCCTGTTGCAGCAGCGGCGCGTCAGTAGTGTCCTTAACAACCCTGCCAACCTTTGTATCATCAGCAAACTTGGACATTAAACTTGATATCCCATCATCAATATCATTCATAAACACCGAAAACAACAACGGACCCAACACTGAACCCTGAGGAACTCCACTAATAACATTAGTCCACATTAAGCAGTGTCCATTGATTACCACTCTCTGTCTTCTGCCACTCAACCATCCCTTTATCCATAGCAGCAATTTGCCTCCAATGCCACACTGCTCCAATTTGTGCAGCAGTCTTCCATGTGCAACAGTATCAAAAGACTTTCTAAGATCCAAATTTATAATATCAAAGTTATTCCCTGCATCCAGTTCTTTTGTGACCACATCATAGTATCCAATCAAATTGGTCAGGCAAGACCTGGCCTTAACAAAACCATGCTGCGTCTGAGCTATAACTGAATTCTTGTCTAGATGATCCTGCAGTGCTTCTTTAACCAGTGCCTCCATTAATTTACCTGGAACAGAAGTTAAACTTACAGGTCTATAATTACTTGTGTCAGCCTTTGATCCTCCTTTGTGAATTGGGGTTACATTTGCACATCTTCAGTCTATGGGTACCTCCCCTGAGTCCAAAGAAGCTCTCATAATTATGGCTAGGGGTTTGCTTACTTCCTTTGCTGCCTCCTTTAATATAACTGGATAGATCCCATCCACCCCAGGTGCCTTTTTTATGTTTATCCTCAACAATCTCTCCTCCACTTTCCTCTCAGTTATTACAAAATCATCCAGCTCACTGCCAATGTTTACTTTACCTACATCATTCTCCTTCCTGAATAACTCCTCATGCGTGAATGTAGATGCAAAATACTCGTTTAGATTGTTAGCCACCTGAGCAGGATCCTCAACTGTTGAACCATCAATATCCAGTGGACCAATCTGATTCATCCTTTTCCTTCTTGAGTTTAAATATGTAAAGAACTCTTTTCTGTTTTTCTTTGCATTCTTTGCCAAGGATTTTTCGTAGTCTGCCTTTGCCTGCCTAATCTCCTTTGTGACTTGTGACCAACTTATATCTATCATAGGCTTCCAGGTCACCCATTAATTTGTATGTATCCCATGCATTTTTCTTCTCTGCCACATGTCTCATTAGTTCATCTGACAACCATTTAGGCCTAAACCTTGAACAATATTTCTTAGTTGGTATGTAAAGCCTGGTAGCCTCCAAGATTAGTTCCTTGAATGCTTCCCATTTTGAGTTTGTTGTTGGTAACATCATCAGTTGGTCCCGCTGTATAGAATTTAAATACTGTCTCAGACCATCATAGTCGCCTTTACGAAAACAAAAACCCTTCCCTTTACCTCTGATGGTAGTTACCTCCTTGAGTAAATCCCACTTCAACACACTGTGATCACTGCCACCTAGTGGTTCATTTATCTGCAGATTCTTAATGCATGAAGAATCACTACTGATAATCAGATCAAGAGTATTGCTCCCTCTTGTTGCCTCACGAACATGCTGATGTAGAAAACAATCATCCAATAAATCCACAAAAGCCTTGCTAGTGTGCGAGTGACCAACCCACAAATTCCAGTCAATATCTGGGAAATTAAAATCCCCCATTATAAGACTCTCTGATTTACTGGCCCACTCTATTTCCCTGTACAATATCTTATTATACTCATCAGAGTCATTAGGCCTATAACACACTCCTACTCTCAATTTTGATTTCCCTATGCTTATGTCACACCAAACTGACTCGACACTGCCCTGTCCATCGATGTCGACTGGCTTCAGTTCCTTGGACTTTGTGTTTCTTAACTAATAGCATAACCCCCTCCTCCCCTCCTATCCTGTCTATCCTTTCTATACACATTGTATTCCCCAAATTCCAGTTCCGCATTACTTATATCTGTGTGACACCATGTCTCTGATATCCCAACAATATCTGCCTTTGATGTTTTGAGCAATACCTCAAATTCATCAAATTTATTTACCAAACTCCTAGCATTGGTGTACACGCAAGTATACCTGCACCTGTTTCTATTCTTAGCTACCCTAACACAACCCATGTGTTTACTTGTACCGCAATGACTCCCAGCAGTCTCAGAAATATCCTGCATCTTGTTTTTCAGGCTTCTGCTCATTTCAATAGAAGCAGTGCAAGAATCACTTCCACCTCTGCCAGTGGCTACTGTTAATCTATTAGTCCTTGTATCCCCCCCCCCCAACTAGAAGTTTTCCGACCCACCTAACACTGCCTCGACAGCATCAGCAAAAATTCTTGCACCCTTTCTATTTAAGTGTATCCCATCCCTGTAGAAGCAATCTCTCCTGTTAACAAGTACAGTGCAGGCTGAAAAAAATTCTACCCCTTGAGCCTTGCACAATCCCTCCAGGGCCGAATTGATCGACAAGGCTCTCATCATATACTCCCTCCTATCGTGTCTGGGCAGAATTGCAGACACTTTCAAATTCAACCCTAATTCACGGCTTTTTTTCAACAGTGACCTGTACTTTGCTAAGTAATTCCGCCGGTCTCCTACTCTTAATATCATTAGTGCCAACGTGTACAACTATATCACCTTTTGTGCCCTTAAAAGATGATATCCGCTCTACAGCGTCATCAACCTTTGCCCCTGGCAGACATACCCTGGTCCTATTCCACCTATCCTTTTTACAAAGCATGTTCCCCGTTTCCCTGACAATAGAGTCACCAACAACTACTAGTTCCTGTGGGACCAGCGCATTCTGCCTAGGGGGCTGCCTCTGTGTTGCCTGATGACCAAGTGCAAGCTCTGGCGTTGATGTGGGCAGCTGAGAGCTTGATGGGCCCCTCAATTTATTTCCTTCGAGGGCATCCACCCTGTCCTTCAAGCTCTCATAAAGGCCCATAACAACGCTGAGTTGTCGCCTGATTTCCTTGCACTCCTTACATCGTGCACACACAAAGACATCCCCCTTGGCAGTATCATGTCCCGTACCCGACTGCTCCGCAAACATCAAGTACGGGACATGATACTGCCATGATACTCTTGAACAATCCTGGCAACGTGGTAAGGTGTATTATCCTATGGGAACACATCTGAGCCATCAAGGAAGATATTCACTAAGAAGAGTTGTAGTCTAGGAGTATGACAGCTCCAAGCTGTCATACTCCAGTTTTCCTTTAAGTTTTCCCAGGAAAACAACTCCCATACTGAAACACTGCTAACAGCTGTCTGTTTCTGTTGGACCAGGACATTGGAGTGATTCCGCTCCACAGTTTTTTTGCTGTACCCTTGTCTACTGTTCACACAACAGAGGCAGAGATGGGATTCATCATAAAAGGCAACATTTTTCAAGTTGTCACTGGTCCACTTTCAGATGAAATTTTAAACGTCATTAGCATAGGGTATCCTTCAGCATTGAGTACATTGACTGGTCACCTACTCCATGCCCATACAGAGGAGAGATTGTAGCCTTGGGAACACCCTCAACATCCCCCTGGTTAAAGTCCATGGTCAGCCATTCTGCTGTTGCCATCTGTTGGCTTTTACACAAGGACTATGGTCATGGTGAACAAGCTTATGTTCACCATGACCATAGATAAGGCATGGGTGACACCCATTGGCACAGCAGCTTGTTGCTCTGGCCACTATCCGTGCACCCTTGGAATGCCTTAAGTGCAGCACTCTGCAAACAGCTTACAAGATTCACCGTTTCCATAATACTGCCATGCTTCAACCAGTATCCAATAGTCATCCTATTTTTGAACACCTTCCCCCCCCTCAAATTGCATCCCTTGCCTATGTCGATTAAGTACTTTGTATGGACCACATGCCATGAACCTGCAGTATTATGTTTACTGGTTTGCACAATAACGCCTGTGCCACAAAGGCAGGGAGGAACAGCTGATTGCTAAAACACAGAGAATAGTCATATTGTTTTGGCTGTTAATGTTTTTAGTTAAAAATGAAAAAGAATACCATTTTAAGTTTTATTGATGAAAATAAATTTTGATTATTATATTAGCATGGCAGTTGTGTTTTTGAAACATTACCTAAAGTTCAGGGAGTATGACAACAAATTATACCTGTATTTGTTCTCATATTGCAATATCTTACTTAATTCTGAGTATTATTAACTTTATATTTTGATTATCAGTATATAATAAGAAATAATTATTAAATTGCATTGTTTTTTTTTCCTAGGAACAAGGACTGTGGTCTGATGATGACCAAACAGCCTGTAAGAGAATTGGAAAATGAGTTGAATTTTCAGAGTGACTTAGACCTCTTCAATGATGATGATAAAGAAAATTTTGATGCAGAATTTGAACAAAAACTGTCCGTTTCAAGTTTCTATTGTAAAAAAAAGCCATATTTTAATCCTTTAGAAAGAAAGAAATTGGGTTTAAGTAAAATTTCTAATTCTTTAGAGATGAGACATGAAATTATCAAAAAAAGAAGATTAAAACTTAAAGCTATAGCTAACCACAAAATATTTAAAGCAGCTGAATTCACCAAAAATGTGTCTGGAAAAACAAAATTTAGAGATTTGTCAAAAAATAGAACAAGTACAAATCCTGAAGGAAGTAAATCTAATACTACACCTATTATCATAAAGTTGAACTCTAGTACTGTTATTGACAACTCAGTGATTTCAGCAAATAAATTCTTTACTTCTAGGAGTGCAAATGACCTAAAAAAGTTGTTGACATCTGAAGCTTGGAAAAAAGAGTTCCATAGAGAATTTAAATCTGGAGTGGCAGCCATGCGGCATAAATCCAAACATAATCCTAAGTTGGTCACTAGATCAGATTCCATTCCTAAATGGAATAATGCACACTCCCAACCAAATAAAATGAATATTTGTTTACAATCCAAAATGTTGCATACTGATTTAGAGAATAATAAATGTAATATAGATACAGAAGTCAGTGCCAGCGATTCTTGTTTCAGTAATCTTCAAGATAAAGTGAACCATCAAATTACTATAAACGATTCTCTTGCCATCCAAGCAAGTAATAAGGCTACATTAACGTATGGAGAGTTGAATATTTCAACATTAAAAAGCAGTTCAGAAATGCCAAATGAAAGGAATTTCCAAAATATTAGCAGAACTATAGAAAGTAATAGCAGTAATGTCCAGTCTGAAGAAATTTCTATTTCAAAGGATCGTGCTCAGGGTAAAATATAAATATGCACATTTTTGATTGGTTATTATAGCATTTACAACATTAGTTTATACCATCGAAAAATTTACTAATTTTTTTTTTCTTTAAATCACATTTAGTACAGGTTCATTATTGTGCATTTAGATAACATTTCTTATTTGTGGTTTATTTGTAATTTTTTGGTGATGTATTAATACTACTTACCAAATTGCACTTTATTCCCTCCCCCTTCCTTACATGTAAATCTACATTCAATAAATTAACTAATTCAAGTTGTAGAAATACAATAGAGTAATTGTCCCCTTTCCATTAATTTTAGTAGGCAGGATGAGCAAGGATCAAGCCTGAAATGATTTGGCATATTAACTGCTTTGTTCTTTAGATGAGTCTTTATAATGTACTCGTTCCATTTTGAAGGTGGGGATAATTCTGTGTGAGGATCATTATATATTGATAAATGATAATGAATTCACTGAGGCATTTAAGTATGAATTTTGGATTTCATTTAGCCTCTGGTTAAATGAAAGTTAGAGCATTTGCATTATGTACTAGTTTCTTGTGGTTAGGGAAGTGGTAAAGTAATCCACTCACTCGACAATCAGGCTTATATTCTTTTCATTGTATACTATCCTGTAGAATGTTTCCCTCTGTTTGTAGTCCCGTCCTCTAAAAATGGTCTTTGACAGCTGTTGATTTCTGTTTGTTGAGCATGGTGGTAGCTCAGAAAAATTCAGTTTGGCATTGCTGATGCACTTCATAGTATTTCCATGATTTGTGAAGGACTTATTTCTGATGGCATCCACCCGACTCTTGAATATTGTGATATTCTAATGCAGGCAGTCAAAGATAGTAGGCTTGTTTTAAGTGGCAGTAACTAAAGGGGATTAACATCAGTTGTCTGGTAGACAAATTTTTGTTTAATTTCTGCAATTTTTAAATGTATGTTAACTTCACTAAGGCAAGTCCACCACTGACGCCCTGAACAACATCATCAGTACTGCAAACACTTGCAACCAAAAATATCTTTTACTCATCTCCATTGATTTTGCTGGGTCCGTTCAACACCTTATGGTGGCTGAGCGTCCTAGGCAGGCTCAGAAAGGCAAACTTGCCCATAAACCTTTACAATTGCGTAAGGCAATATCTCTCAAATAGAAAAATCGCAGTCAGAGCACCTTTCTGTCAAATGACTTGCCTGGTATATAGAGGCTGTCTGCAGAGCTCTGTACTGGGCCCACTGCTCTGGAATGTGGTCATGAATGACTTCCTCCACCAGGACCTTGGATGCATAAACTCCCAGGCCTACGCCGACGATCTTGTCTTATTGCTGGCTGCGGACTCCAGAGCACAGCTGGAAACTTTGGGAAATCAGGCCGTCGCAACCCTACAAGAGAGGGCTGCCCGACTTCCATCAACTGGCGAAATACCACCACTTTGCTTATTGAAGGCTTGAAGTGGTGAAACCCATGTTTTAGTCTCTAGAGCAAAGTTTCTCGCATCCCCCCCCCCCCCATACTTCTCCTTCAACCCATGCACAGTACTAAGTACTATAGGTTTTGATACCTTTCGTGTTTGGGGTTTTCATAAAAAAAAATATATATATTACCAACAAAAACCTGCTCTATCTTGCTGAGAGGTCATCTCCACCCAAACCTACCACCGTAAATCAAGATCCATAATACCACCATCGAGTTTGCCACGCAACTCAAACCCCTGGGACTTATCCTCAATGGAAAGCTAACCTTCAAGCCACACCTCACCTATATCTAGCAAAAAATAAAAGGCTTTTCGGCAATGGTTGCCGGAGTCGCCCGGAGGGATTGGGGTCTCAAACGGAGAACCCTCAGTCTCTTCTACAGGACAGTATTCCTACCCACCATAACCTACGCCGCTCCGGTATGGTTCAGAAAAGTCACGATGGCAGCCAACCAAAGAAAACTCGAGCATACAATGCTCAATTCTATTGACCATCCCCCAGGCTTGTTGCATTCATACTCTCCAGGCCCTGGTGGGCACCCTCCCCCTGGACCTGGAGGTTGTGCGGTGTGTCATGCTCTACAACCTGACAGAAAGAAGATCGACCACCTTCATGGACCACACCACTAACCCGGAAAACAACCACACCATGGAAAAATGGCAACTCTCTACGTTCCTCAAACAGACCTGGCAACAATGCTGGAATGACACAACTAAAGTGCAATAACGAAGAAATTCTTACCAGAGCTTGATAAAACCCACCCAGTACCACCATCCTGGTTCTCTATAGGCCTCTTCACTACTTTTCTCCTGACTGGTCATGGTGCCATCAAAGGAAAACTAATTACACTAGCTTGACTGACAATCCACTTTGCTCCTGGAATCCTGGATGGGCTTCCTCCCACGAATGATCCTGATCCTAATGGCTTGAAAACCAAGACTAGGATGCTGTCCTTGTAACGATTTTTCTGCTGGCTGTCAGCCAGCAGCTATTGCCAATGTGCTGTACAGGTGATTTGAACTGGCTCCCTTGCCAGCCACTATTCCTCCCCTTCCCTTGGTGGTGGGGGAGTAACAGCCTCCTTGTCCCATCCCACTGCCCCCACTTTCCCCTCTGGTGGGGCATGAGCATGTCCCACTGTAACTGGGGTTGTATTCCCTATCGGCTCCATATTTGTCAATCCCCCCCCCACACACACACTCTATCTGCACTCAAGTGAATGCCCCACACAAACGAAATTCAACAATCTAAAATCAATTTCACCCACTATTTTTGGCTTTCTCCTAGCACTTCCCCACAATGCGGTGCAATCACTTTTTTTTAGGTCCTAGCCACTGAAATCTCAGAAAATTAGGTGGCAGGACCTGCCACCTACTGGGTACCTAGTCTGCCAACATGGGACGAAAGTGGGGCAGCCTTTGGCCTCAGCAGAGGTTTGGCGGCTAAATGGCCAGAAGAACAACGGTACATGACACCACACATTTCAAGATCCAAACACTTTTAAATCTCTGGCCTTTACCAATGAACTGTATCACCACACAATGTAAACCAAGCAGAGATGGGGGAAACCCCTGGTGCTGTCTGACCCTAAATACACTTTACACTTTAATAGATGTGGTTTTGGTGTACAATTTAATTTCTGTAATATTTTGTTTAATTTAAATTCTTTAATATATTCTTAATTAAAATTTTTAATCTTTATAATTTCAAATATATATCAGTGTGGCCTGAATTTATAGATGGGGAAATCTATTTTGTAGAGACAGTAAAATTCTTGAAAAATAGTGCAAGAATTTTTGCCATTATCATTGAGTTTAATTGGTTAGTAAACTGCTAGATGGGGGAAGATTCGCAACACAAAGTTCAAGGACACCGTGACTCAACCAGACGTGCCCTCGGGCATTTCCAGTGAGAATTGTGAGTGTGTGAATTGTATAGCCTGTGGCATGTATTCAGTCTAGTAAACAGACCATGTATTCTAAGGTTGGTCTAGTAGACAGACCAAGCTCAACTGATAATTCTTTTCTTTGCACCCTACGTAAGGAGGTACTGATCTTAAATTAGAACTTGGTGCATTACAAGAAGAATTTAAGTCACTGTAAAATAAACAAACATAGAAACGAATGTAACTGGGAACTTTTCAGCGACTCAAGTATCTCTTAATGCACCTCCTCCAATTCAGGTCCCAGAAAAGAATAAAGTGCATACTGCTCTGATTGAAGGAGATTTAGTTTCATTGGAAGGCTCTATTGTCAGGAAAAGTGGTAACATTTATTGTAATGAAGATTAGGTGGACCAGAACAAGGGTGACTTTGCTGGAAGCAGCTATTGATGACGTTACCAACAGATTGTTTGACTTTAAGGGGTAAAAAGAGCATTATTATTTGTGTGTGGACTAACAGTATTAAACAACATAACCTGACCATTTGTTGGATAAATATAGGACCTTGCTGAAAAAAATGCATGAATTAGGTCGGAACATGTGTCTACAATTATGCCCAGACATGATACAGATCGATCATCACTAATCCAGCAGTGTGTTGGGACCTGTGGAGTGCCAGATTAGTGAGTTTGCCAGATCACCGGGAGTTATTTTAGCACATTCATTTTACCAGATGATACAAAGGTTGGCAGGGTTGTTAATGACAGTAATGGCAGTGTGCTACTGCAACAGGATCTAGATAATTTGGGCAGATGGGCTAAGAAGTGGCAACTGAAGTTTAACCTTGACAAATGCAAAGTACTGCATATGTGTAGAAGTAACCCCAGAGAAACGTACCAACTGTGTGGTACTACACTTAAGGTGGTAAAAAATGAAAAAGACCTGGGAGTAATTGTGCAGTCAGATATGAAGTTCTCTGAGCAATGCAGACAGGCTGCCAGGGCAGGTCATGGAGTTTTGTCAATGATATATAGGAATTTTGCTATCCCTCTGTATAAGGCAATGGTCGGGCCATGCCTTGAGTACTGCATACATGTCTGGAGGCCTCATTTTAGGAAGGATGTAGATTTACTTGAGCGTGTACAGAGAAGGGCAACAAGATTGGTGAGGGGAATAAAGGGATCCTCTTACCAAGAGAGGCTTAAGTTCTGCAAATTGCAGTGGCTGGAGACTGTGCAGTGATCTGATTGAGGTGTATAAGGCCTTGAATGGATTGAGCATGCTGAATTCTGATGGGATTCTTCCACTTGTTCAGATTACGAACCTAAGGGGGCATGAATTCAAATTAAGAAAAGACAGATGTAGAATAGATGTGCAGAAATTTGCCTTTAGCCAGCGGGTGGTTAATTGCTGGAACAAACTTCCATCTGTCGTTGTGGAAGTTGATAGGTTGAATAAATTTAAGGAGGAACTAGACAGGCATTTGGAGGGAATGGTGTGATTTTTTTTTTTTTTTTTTGGCTGATGCCGCATAAGCTCATACACTTGCTCTCTTGCATCACATGCCACTACTACTACTACAAAAAAAAAATGTCAGTGAAAGGAAATATCAGTTACACTATTAACTAAGCTATGTACGTAAGCGTAAATTTATTTTTATTTTGCTAACCTTTGGGAAATATTCTTCCAGTTTTCACGTATCATTTAATTATGTTAATTGGTAAGGCAATAAAGTGTAAATCTATGCTGTCTTTACTTTTTTAGTCTGTGGATAATATTCCACCTATTTTCGCTTATTATCCATTAATAGAATTAAAATTCAATTCGTAAACATGATCACAATGTCTTGCACTTATTACATATCGTATAGTGAACAGTATTTTATTTTGGAGAGTCCATTGTAAAGTGATTTGATCGTAGATTAAATTAAATTACATATCGTATTTAGATTAAATTAGTTTTGAATAAATACTGTACTCTATATTATTATTCATTGTATGTTTTTTCAGCCTCATTTAACTCAGTTACAAATCGTAAAATGCTGTACACGATGAAGTTTGTTGGCGGTTATAATCTTCGTGCATTCTACTGTAATGTACATGTATTTTGTATCTACAAGACCGAAGTTGGACTTACGTAAATGGAAAAACCTGATTAAGTACATAGGTTGAGATGTCTGTATACCAATTGTTTGTTGACATATTAAATGCTTTATGCTGTTTTCCGAAAAGGCTGGTCTATGTGGACGCTATCAAATTTGTTTAGTTTTTGTTGGCATATAATTTACACGAAGTGTATGGAATGTGTCGCCATTAATTTGAATGGTGAAGAATTAAATATGTTATATACATCATTGCTGTGGGAAGAGAATTTGATTAATTGATGTAAAATTGGATTTTTTTTTTTTTTTTTAATATTGTGGGATGCACAGCACAAAATCTTTGTGCCTTTTTCTCTAATGTGTGCTTATTATTGTCATTATAGTAAATTTAGTTTAAAGTGGTTAAAAAGCTACAATGGTTGGTGTTAGAAAGTTCTGAGAACAGGTTATATAAAATGTAGTAATAAATTATACAATAGGTTATTTTGATAGCCTAATGTCTTATGCAGTTTCTAAAATTTAATTTTTTTATGTTAGTAGATGGAAGAAGAAGGAATAGCCAGCAAATCAAGTTGTTCAGTAATCAAATTTTTGACCAAAGAAGGCAGAAGAGCTAAATAAATCTGTGAAAGAGTGACTGGAATGTTTGAGGAAATATTACCCAGTTATGGGTGATATTTCCTCAAACATTCCAAAGTGAATGGGAGTCAGTTGAGGATGTTCTAAGGTCGGGCCAGTCATCTGTAGCAATCAATTCTGATACAGTTGCCATCATTGAAGAAAAACTATTAGAAAATTGAAAAATTCAAGATGTCTGAACTTAAAAAAAATATTTAACAATTCCAATGAAAGCATTTTAACATTTTTATCTGAGCATCAATGTCCAAAGTTTGTGCAAGATAAGTTTCCAGAAACCTTTCCATTCATGAAAAAATTACAGGGTGGAGTAACCAAAAGGAATTTTAAAATTAATTCTTATTAATCAAGATAGATTTTTATCCAGGAATGATGATGAAACTTGGCTACATTCTTATGATCCAAATTAAAAAGCATGCAGTGGGATTTCCAACCTTGAAAAATGTTTTGAACCCAGCCATAAGCTGGAAAGTGTTGGCTTCAATTTTCAGGAGACAAGGATTATTAATTGATTGCCTTGCTCCTAAAACAAAAAAAAAAAAAAAAACAGGAAATATTATGCCAGCTTTAACTTTTCCTGAATTGCTGCCTGTAAGCAGAAATTCAGGAAAATTTTTTGCCATTTCACTTTTAGATTTGATTAAAAGGCATTAATTACTTTTACACTGGTCTTATTGCTTGATGCTAAGTATGATAAGGATGTTATTCTATATACAAGTTCAAAAGGAAAAATATTATCCCATATAAAGTTTAAAAAAGAAAAGAAATGTAAATGCATAAACAAAATCAATATGTATTAATTTTTTTTTTTTTTTTTTTTCAATTTTGTCATTTCTCTGTTTCAGATTTGAAACAGTGAAACAAATTCTCAAATTGCCTATATTGCCTAAAGGCCCAGAGGTGCGAATATATGGTGGCAGTAAATATTTTATATAGCAAGTCTGTTGCACACACGCTTTATTCTGCTTCGTAATTCGGTGCTTTCATGTCAACTTAGATGTGTTTTTCATTCTTCTGCTACTTTTCTACTTTTTATATTGCTCGTTTCATGTTATTGTTGTTGTTTTTAAGAAGAAAAAAAATATGCATTTCATCATGGACAATTGGGTAATCAGAACAAAATGGCCAAGGAGTGACAACAATAATATTGCTTCAGGTACTTCAGAAGAAAAGTAAGAAATGTATCATGTGAAATTTTGGACACTAACATTATTTAAAGTGTAGTGCAACCACCAATTTCTGGTAGAGAGCTATCATATTCCAAATCAAAAGGAATGAAAAAGAATAAAAAATATCAAGAGGAATTTATGAACTACAGCTTCACTTACTGTGTTGTTGATGATGAGCAACATCCTGTGTGCATAATATGTTACGAAAAACTGCCTAATGAAAGCTTGAAACCTATTAAATTAAAAAGACACTTGCATATGAAACATCCAGAGCTATTTGAGCTAAATGGAACAGCTATAAAAACTGAATCCTTTTTCAAAAGGATTCAGTTTTTTCCATTAGCTCTGGATGTTTCATATGTAGTGCCATACAAGGTCTGAAATCTTTCGTGAAGAAGTCATATGGCAGTTCCTTGTAAAGCTTTAAGAGTATCATTGGAAGTTTCATGTTTAATAGGAAAAAATTTGTAATCACACACTATTGCTGGATCTCTTGTTTTCCCTGCAAAATTTGAAAGATGCAGTAAGTGTGATCAGCTTTATTAAAAGTAGAAGCTTAAATAGCAGAATTTACACTATACTTTGCAACGAAATGGGATCCTCTTATGAAATGCTTCTTTTATATACAAAAGAGGTGGTTGTTCACTGGTAAAGTGTTGCACATCTTTTTGACCCCAAAAAGATGTCCAACACTTTTTGCGGTCAACACTTTTTGACCCCAAAAAGATGTGCAATAAAAATCAGAATCTTGCTCGATTGTTTATAAATCAAAAATTGGCTTGGAAAATTTAGTTACCTGTTGATATATTTGAAAAACTTAAGGATAAGGAACATATATATTAACCCTCGGTGATAAATAGAAGCTTTCAAAAAGAAGCTTAAGCTTTGGAAAATTGAATTTGAGCTTAATAACACTGAAATGTTCCCATGTTTTTCTGATTTTGTTAATAATATTGATATTTCATTGCCACCTACTTAACAATGCTAATTAAGAATTTTTTCCAAATGATTTAATGTATCTCCAGAAAAAAAAAAAGTTGTATTGGAGTTGTGATCCCTTTGCTTTTGAAATTTCCTCATGCCCCCGAATTCAGGAAAAGGAAGATTTCATCAATCTGTTGCTGATGAAGCATTATGTGCTTGTTCCAAGACTACAACAACTTACAAAAAATTTTGGCTTTCTTTTCGAGACAAGTATCCAGAATTATTGAAAATGGTGATACAAACATTGCTACCTCTCAGGTCTACATATTTATATGAGGTTGGCTTCTCAAAATTAGCAGCTATAAAAACAAAACAGCTTTCCAGACTTGATCCAGAAGATGACATGAGATTAGCAGTTTCAAATATGTATCAAATATTATTGGTTATCTAAGCTCATCCTTCTCATTAATTGTTTTGTTTTGTTTTGTTATCGTTCATTTTTTTTTTTTTTATTGTTTTGTAATCTTATTTGATTTGTTGTTTTTGCTGTATTCAATTTAAAATATTAAACAATTATTTTAATGTGAAAATTAACATGGAAACAATTTTTTTACTCCTTTCTCAGTAGTTGAATAAAATTTTCTACTACATAATTTATAAAATGTTATTTTTCCTCGCTAAAAATCTGGTCATCCTATCCTGGGTTTTAAATTGAGAGGTCACGTCAATTTTTTATTTAATAAAGGGAGCCACGAGTAAGATAAGTTTGCGTGCTGCTGCCATAAACAATATCAAGAAAGAAAATTGACAGAATATTTATCTTAAACTGCCAATGTATTAATTTTCTTGTTTTGTACAATAGCCAAGTACACTGTACCTTATGAGACAGTTGAGAATAAATACTAACTTAATTCACAAATAAAAACAAAAGTATATTGGAAGCTGACATCTTGTCATACAATGCTCCCTTTCAGTGCTACCATAAAGAAGTTTATATATTGGCAAGGGAATTTAACTGATGAGTAGATTTTAGGTGTATTTCTGGACCATGCTAAATAAGTAAAGCAAGTGTGATCTATTTAGATAATGTGCTCTGAAATAATATTTTAATTTTTTCTAGGTAGAAATGCAAACTGCTATCCTATTTTCAGTATGACCCATCTTCCGAAATCAGAAAACAGCCAAAAAAAAAGGTACATTTCTTGCCTAAAATAACCTGTCTCTTTTAAGTTTGGAAGGAATTTTTAGTTGTGTAAAACAGTAATTCAGCAAAAATGGAAGGGAAAAAAGTTGCAGTGGGATCTTTTAGATTACAAGATGATTTTATCAGGTAATTAATAATCAGTAAACAATGTAAATACCCTTCACATTGGAGATTATGACCTTTTAGTTAAGAAAAACTCATCATAATTTAATTAAACTGTGATTGACCTCATCAAAATTGAGCTTATGTAAAAAAAGCTCAATTCTCACGATCAAAAATGATGGTCATTTTATTTAAATTTTGACATTAGCATTAGCAGAGGCATTTGATGCAAGAAAGCAAGCTTATGCAGCATCAGCCAAAAAAAAAAAAAAAAAAACCCACTTCCCCTCTGTTCGCTCAAAATACCTGTCCAGCTGAGCCTTAAACCTATTTAGGCTATCAACCTCCACAACAAGGGATGGAAGTCTGTTCCGCCAACCAACCACCTGCTGGCTAAAGGCAAATTTCCGCACATCTATCCTACATCTGTCTTTCCTCAATTTGAATTTATGCCCTCTCAGGTGATTATTCTGAGCAAGAGGAAGAATCCCCTCAGCATTGAGCATGCTCAAACCATTCAAGGCTTTATACACTTCTATCAGATCACCTCGCTGGTGCCTAGTCTCCAGACACTGTAATTTGCAAAACTTAAGCCTTTCTTCGTAATAGCACCCCTTTGTTCCATTCACTAATCTTGTTGCCCTTTTCGGTACTCGTTCCAGCAGCTCTACATCCTTCTTGAAATGAGGCCTCCAGACCTGTATACAGTACTGTAGGTGTGGCCTGAAAATTGCCTTCTTCTTTGGTCCTTAGCTGGCAGCTGGGGGAGGCGGTTGGCCACGCAACCAGTATGCTGCTGTAGGTGCCGCAGGGTTTCGGACTTGCTTATACAAAATTGCCTTATACAAGGGAATAATCACCTCCTTATCCCTGCTGGAAAAATTCCTGTATATCATTCACAATACTCCATGAGCTACTCCTGCAGCCCATCTGCACTGCTCAGAGAACTTCATATCTGCCTGCACAACCACCCCCAAGTCCCTTTCATTCTCTACCACTGTCAGTGTAGTACCACAGAGTTGATACGTTGCTCTGGGGTTGCTATTTCCAATGTGTAGTACTTTACATTTGTCAATGTTAAACTTCATTTGCCACCTCTCAGCCCATCTGCTCAACCTTTCCAGCATAGTGAAGTTGCAGCAGCATAGTGTCAGTAGTGTCCTTGACAACCCTGCCTACCTTTGTATCGTCTGCAAACTTGGACATTAAACTTGATATACCATCATCAATATCATTTATAAATACAGAAAACAATAGACCCAACACTGAGCCCTGAGGGACTCCACTAATAACATTAGTCCACGATGAGCAGTGTCCATTGATTACCACTCTCTGTCTTCTCCCCCTCAACCACCCCTTTATCCATAGCAGCAATTTGCCACCAATGTTACACTGCTCCAATTTGTGTAGCAGTCTTCCACGTGCAACAGTATCAAAAGCCTTTCTAAGATCCAAGTATATAATATCAAAGCTATTCCCTGCATCCAGTTCTTTTATGACTGCATCATAGTATCCAATCAAATTGGTCAGGCAAGACTTCCCCTTAACAAAACCATGCTGTGTCCGAGCTATATCTGAAGTCTTGTCTAAATGATCCTGCAGTGCTTCTTTAACCAGTGCCTCCATTAATTTTCCTGGAACAGAAGTTAAGCTCACAGGTCTATAATTACTTTTGTCAGCCTTTGATCCTCCTTTTTTCCTAAGTGAGGGGAGAGTGATTATTTAATTAAGGCCTAAGAAACCAAATCCAATATAATGTTCCTCTAAAACGGCCTTGCTGACTAAATCTAGGATCCTTATTGAAACCTGTTTGATAAAGAGAAGCAACTGAACATTTTGCTGTTCACTATATATAACTGCCTTAATAATCCAGGAGGGAGCAGAAGGGGGGGGTGAAGTCGGGCCTAGAAAAAACTAGAATACAAACAAGCCATTCAGATAATTTTGAGAACATATGAGTTGTGTGTTGTCTTTGGTCTACAAGTATGTCTTGTTATGTACTTATCTCTTGACCACTTGGAGACCTATTAATGCTGCCTTCCAAGTGGTCAAGTTAATGGTATTAACTTAATATCATTAATTTGACCACTTGGATTAAAGGTTAGTGGTATTAAGATTAGTGATATTAGGACCAGTAGTATTAAGAAGTGACTTAATACTACATTAACATGGTTAGCAGCCAAAACAACAACAAACATTTCTTTTCTTTTTATGGATAGGAATATTTTCACAAAAGACTCCCTCCACACAGCCATGGACAACCAAATTAATCCAAATATTTGTAACCTCTCACGTCTAAAGCAAGTATTGGAGCATCTTCATTTTCAATCAGACCATGTTCCACATGGCACAGAATTTCTTATGCCAAATCATCCCAATGCTGAGTTGAATAAACTGACTGATGTTGAATTCAGTAAAGTTGTGTTTTCTACCAAATACTTACATATTTTGTGTCCACTTCACATAGAGGAATGGTCAACCCTTTGTGTGATTAGGCAGTATTCTACAATTGATAATTCTCATCCCCCAGTGGAATGGAATACCACTTTGCTCATTGAAGTGTGAATTGGGAAAACCATGTTTTGTCTCCAGAACATTCCCCAATATATCTTCACCTCTTTTGTTGTGTAATATAGATTGTGTGTGAGTTGAGGTTATTGCTGGCACCATTGTTGAGATCCATTATTTCTTACATTTTGAGGGTATTTTTTAAAGCAGTTCTCGTAGGTTGGCTGCTAGGTAATCCACTGGACTGGATATATTGATAAATCTCTTGGAGGCATCCTAGATAGTTATTATTCAAATCAAGACTGGAGGAAGTCCAAGGTGACTGGAGAGGGTGGCACTGCCGAAGATACATAATGTCAAGGACTTAGATATATTCTTGCGTTGTGTATGCCATATCCAAAACTTCCATTGATCCATACTTGTCTTCCTTCCCACAACTTTTTTTTTTTTTTTTTTAAATTAAGGGACTGGGTTTTGTTGAATTCAGATGTTATTTGCTGCAAACTGGATGTCCTAATCTTCTGACAATCCTTAGATTATGATAGCTTTGCTCTTGAAGTATTGTTTTTCTGCCACATTTACTCCTTTGAGATGTGGAAGAACTACTTGCTTTCCAATTGTTAAAAACCTTTGAGATAGATGCTTTTGAGAAAACAGTTATGTCTTCCTTTTCTTGAATCGTGGCTGCTGCTGAACGTGCATGCACCATAAGACCTTTATCAAAGTCTGATAGATAATGCATTTTCCCCATTCTGGCTTAAAAATTACTGCAGTAGAACAGCCTATACAATCTTTATACTCAACAAGGCAGCACATCATCATCCCATGTCATGGTTTTCTTTATATCTATTTGCATTTATTCACAATTATTTGTATTTCTTCTGTTTGTAACTGTCTTAATACAAAAGTTTGTATTTTTTTGTCCAATGTGTGTAGGTCACAATAGTGTGAAAGTTACTTGGAGCAGGAATTAAAATTACAGTATATTGAAAACATCAGAGTGTTTCGAAAATAGTCTCAAATAAAGAAACTTCTCAAATATGATGTATTTGAAACAAAGCTAGAGGATACTGAACTATGAGCTTGGCAATCATTTAAAGCAGTTGTGTTCTTGGAACAAAGAAAGAAGATATGCATATCTAGATCAAATTTCCTGCAGTGTTATAAAGATGTGGGCAACCAAATATCTTGGAAAATGAATTTTTTTTGTTCCCATCTCAGTTTTTTCCTCAAAATTTGGGAGATGTAAGTGATGAGCAAGGGGGAAATGCTTTGATCAGAATATACCCATGATGGAAAAAAAGTGATACCAAGTTGCTGGGATAACTGCCATGATGGGAGATTACTGCTGGTTTCTTAAGAGGGAAAGCAAAATGGACTATAAGAAAAACTGTCTGAGTGGCAAACACAATAAATAAATAAAAAAAAATACCAGGCAATCCTAACCACACACCCAGCACTATAGGTCTTTTCCTCACCAGAAATCCTTTAAATTGCACAAATTAATGTTAGTAAACCTCTAGGTGTCTCAGATTTAAATTTGGTCTCTCTCTCTCTCTCTCAATGGGATGATCTATGTAATTTTTAATTCCTCTTTTTCTTAGTTGAACTACTGTTTTAAATCCTCTAAAATCTCTGTTCAGATCCCATTAGTGACATTATTCTTATAGTGATGAAATTCTTGTTCTTCATTCCATCTTACAATCTTTATCTAAACCTTGGGTTTCCAATAAATGTGCTAAAGCTATTCAAGATAAGAACATATCATGCCAATTGGCATGCATCTAAATCTCCAGCTTTGTGTTCTGTCTACATTAAAGCCTGCAGAAGTTGCAAAAAGTTGTCAGTCCAAACTCAATAATAAACAGGCCAAAAGTAGGAAAGTGAGAAACCTGCTTGTCCAAATGCTAGTTGAATCTTTGTCTTTGGCCAAAGCTATTGGCCCTGCAATTTCTGTCCATCCATCCATACTTGCATCACTGTTGGTTCTATTACATACTCATATAACGCTGGCTTATTATCACCCTACTTTTCTTCTAACCTTTGCATCTTGAGCAATCAACTCCTACCATACCTGTTGATGACAGTTTCCTCCCTTACAGTTATCCCATTACACCTACCCAAGGTAATTGAGAAATCCATCAACTACCTGCTCATACAGAAATCCATCAACTACCTGCTCATACAGCATCTCAAAACCTTACATCTGATAAACATTTGCCAATGTGAATTTAGTCAGAATTGATCTACTAATGATACCTTGGCTTATTTTACTCATCTTTGGACAAATTTGATAGAAAAGTTCAGTGAAACCCAAACAATTGCTCTTGACATTTCAAAGATTTTCATTGTATTTGGTAATAAAGGTCTTCTAGATAAAGCTCTCACCTTATTTGCCATCTGCCTTTTTTGTCATTCATTGGCCAGTTTTCTTTCTGACTGATCACTATGAAGGAAGTTAGATGGCTCTCTATTTTCTGATTTCTCAAATAATGCTGATGTTCCCTTAGATTCAGTTCTTGCTCCCACTATTTTATGTTAATGGCCTTCTACTAACCAAAGTTATTATTTAGGGACACATAATACAATAAAGAAAGCTAATACAGCATTAAAAAAAAAAAAAAAAAAACCTACACTTCCTGTTTAACCTGTCAAACCCCCTCTAACAGTTTATTCAGATTCTCCTTGAATTTAATCAAACACTTCACCTCTAGAGCAACAGATGGGAGTTTGTTCCACCCTCTGAATGAAGAAAATTTATGCACATCAATCATTCAGTGATCCTTTCTCAATTTGAATTTATGCCACCAAATGTGTGTAGTCTGAGTAAGGGGGAAGGATTCCATCAGCATTGAGCTTATTCAATCCGTTCAAGTCCTTACACCTCAATCATATTTCCTTGCAGGTGCCAGTCCCCAGATGCAGTAGTTTGCAAAACTAAAGCCTTTCATGGTAAGAGAACCCTTTTGCTTCCCTCATCAATATTTTTGCTCTTCTGTGCACCCATTCCAACAGATCTGCATCCTTCCTAAAATGAGGCTTCCAGACCCATATGCAATATTTGGGGTGTGGCTTTACTGCTGCAGTACATACCAGATGTGTGGTATTGCAGCAGCAATGCCACAAATCTGGTATTTCTGCTCCATATATGAAGTATCTTACACTTGTCAACATTAAACTTCAATTGTCTCTTCTAGGCTCACCTTTATAATTTGTCTAGATCATGTTTCAGTATCAAAAAGGCACCTCCGTAGCCAGGTGGGCAGGAGCAGCAGTGCGTAGTACATGCTTCTTGATTAGAGCCCGTGACCACCAAATATGGAGGATGCGGAAAGGTCAGGGAATGACCACTGCATATCGCCGAAGCAATATGGCCTTAGTTGCTAATGCTCCTAAAAACCAAATAACAACAACAGCAGCAGTATCAAAAACAATCACTTTAAATACTGTTACAATCTTCACATCATCTGCAAAACTTGACAATAAGCCTGATATGCCTTTATCAATATCATTAACAAATATAGAAAACAACAATGGTCCTAACACAGAACTCCGTTGGAGTCTGCTAATAATGCTAGTCCAAGAAGAGCAGTACCCATTAATACCACTCATTCTTTTCCCACTCAGCCATCCCTTTATCTATAGCAACAACGTGCACCTCCGTAACCAGGTGGGAAGGAGCAGCAGCAGTGCGTAGCACACACTTCTTGATTAGAGCGGGGTTTGGGCCCGTCACCGCCAAATACGGAGGATGCGGAAAGGTCAGGGAATGACCACCGCATATCCCGGAGCAATATAGCCTTAGTTGTTAATGCTCCTAAAAACCAAATAACAACAACAACAACTTAATTCCACAGTGTTACAATTTATATAGCAGTTTTTGATCTGTTGTGCATATGCAACAGCATCAACAGCTTTTCTGAAATCTGAATATATGATGTCAGAATTATTTTTTGCATTCAGTTCCCTTGTTACTGTGTTATAGTATCCATCCATATCTATGAGACAAGACTGCACCTTAACAAATCCATACTGTGACTGCATTTTTGTCTAGACCAGTGGTTTTCAACCGGGGTGCCACAGCAAACAAGTTGCCTCAACAACATTCTTGAGGTGCTGTGTAATTTGGGTTTAAGTTACTTAAAGTTATTATTGTTATTATTATTTTAATTTGTATATTTATTTCATTATAAAATGGTGTACGGTATCTATTGTACCGTATATTTTTAATTTTGTGGTGATCTGTAATTGATCTTTATTTAGTACCTCTATATAAAGAATAAAATTATTATATAGGTATATATTAAAAGGTCGAAAACCACTGTGTTCTCTTTTGGCCTAGGGGTTCCATGAAAAAATTACTGGGATACTAAGAGTGCCGTGAACCGAGAAAGTTTGGGAACCTCTGGTCTAGACAATCCTACATCATTTCTTTTACCAGACACCATTATTTTTCCTAGAACAGAAGTCAAGCTAACAAGTTTGTAATTACTCCTTTCTCCCATTGATTCCCTTTGTGAATTGGAGATACATTTGCACTTCTGAATCCCAGGACGCACTCATAATCCAATATAATGGCTAAAGGTTTGCTCATCTCAGTTATGTTCGTATGTTGTTCATCCAGCCTCTTAGCCTAGAGGCTTGTGTTTGCACAAAGAAACCTCTAGTTTACCCTCCAGCACCACAAGAAGGCAGGCCGGACAGTAGGGAGTGTGAAGCACTGGCAGGGCAAACTCTGAGGTAGCCAGGATTGCAGACACGGTGGGCCCAGTAATAAAAAAAATTTTAAAAATTATGAAATTTAGGAAGGAATAGTGGGAGAATAGGAAGTGTGGAGGCTGAAAGGGAGAATAGTAAGGGGATCCCCAGGTTTGGTTGCCCATCCTGGTCATGGGATGAGAGTTAAAAGTTGACAGTGGGGAGACCCACCACCAGGCAAAGGGAGGAGGGTGTCACCCAGGATGGGAGAGGGACAGGACAGAATAACCACCCCAGGTTAGTAGGAGTGACAGCTCATGGGGGAAAGAGTTCCCCATGTTGGAGCACCTTTAGGTGCTCTGTCCCACGCTGACCAGTGTCAGCATCCCACATCACGGCATGGTTTCTGCTTGGATGGGCATGGGGCCATATGCCCATCAGTATATCCAGTAGGGGGTAGAGAGAGAGAGAGAGTTTATTATCCTCATGTACTCTGTTTCACTTAGCTTTCAATTTTTATAAATTTTTTTTTTTTCCCCTCATCCAACTTTTTTCACACACTGGGGTGGGGGGGTGCAATGGTGTGTAATGTGACTTACAGTAAGCATGCGTAACATAAAAATTTATAAATTAATAAGTGGTTAATAAATAATTATCAAGTAAATAATGATCTATAGGTTTCACTAAAGAATACGAAGATGTTTTCTTACACACTCACACTACCATTCATTCGTTCAGGTATTCATTCTACATATTCAGTTCCTTTCTTTCTGCGCTGCATTCTGAGGCGCCTCTGCTTACTATCCTTTTCGGTTGTGGCAGCCTTGGCTGTGTCTTGCACGTCAGGAGGTATGTAGTGGGTGTGTTGGTGTTGTTAGTAACAAAGTTCAATTAAGTTTAATACTTATTACTAAAATATATATATACAAATTTGTATGTACTAAAATAAATATATAATAACTGTATTTTCATTCTCCCTATTGCATTCATTCCTTCACTCGCTCCGTTTTACCACAATGCTCAGTCATTCTTTTGCTTTCATACTGTGCTGTATGGAGTAATAGCTGGAGTGAGTAAGGTATGGAATAAGTAAGGGCTGTATGGAGCTAATTAGTAGTATAGTATTTGTTCTTTACTTGGTCCTTGTAATTGCTTAAAAAAACCACAGTCAACTTCTGCCATCATTGTGTTCTATTGATAAGAACTTTTGAATTTTGGGAGTACAGTGTGTACAGAATGGGCAGACAGATAGGGTGGGGGGGGGTAGAGGTTATGCTCTTAGTTAAGAAGCTCATAAAATCTAAGGCAGTGTATCCAGTTGACATGGGTGGCAAATGCAATGTGAGTCAGTTTGGCATAAGCGCTGGGAAAGCAAAAATGAGAGTTGGAGTGTATTAGAGGCTAACGACTCTGAGTACAGTGAACAGCTGTATAGAGAAATAGAGTAGGGCAGTAAATCAGAATGTTGTATAATGAGAGATTTTAACTTTCCAAATATTGACTAGAACTTCTGGGTTGGTCCCTTGCACATTAGCAAGACTTTTTTGGATTTATTAGATGATTGTTTTCAACAGTAGCATGTTTCGAGAGGCAACCAGAGGGAGTAATACTTTTGATCTGATTATCAGCAATGATTATTCTTTCATTAAGAATCTGCAGAAAAAGGAACCACTAGGTGGCAGTGATCAAAGGATACTGATGTGGGATTTTCTTAAAGATGTAACCACCATCAGGGGTAAAGGGAAGGGTTTTTGTTTTCATAAAGATGACTATGGTGGTCTCAGACACAGACAGTTTTTAAATTCTATACAGTGAGACCAGCTGATGATGTTATCAAAAGCATATTCTGAATGGGAAGCATTCAAGGAATTAATCTTGGAAGCTACTAGGCTTTTCTTACTAACTAAGAAATACTGTTCAAGGTTTAGACCAAATGGATGTCAGATGAACTAATGAGACTCATTACAAAGAAAAAAAACGCATGGGATGCATATAAATTATCAGGCGACACAGAAGCCTATGGTAGATATAAGCTAGTCTGTAATCAAGTCACAAAGGAGATTAGACAAGTGAAGGCAGATTACAAGAAATCTTTGGCAAGGAATGCAAAAAAAACCAGGAAATACTTGTTTATTTATGTAAACTCTAGAAGGAAGGGGATGAATCAGATTGGTCCACTTGATATTGATGGTTTACCTGTTGATGATCCTCCTCAGGTAGCTGACAAACTGAATAAGTATTTTGCATCTACATTTACACATGAGGAGTTGTTCAAAGAGGGGAATGCCAGAGGTTTATTAAACTCTGTCAGTTAACTAAATGATTTTATAATAACTGAGAGCAACGTGGAGTCAAATTGTTAATGTTAAACATAAGAAGGGCACGTGGGGTGGATATGATCTATCCAGTAATATAATAAGGAAGATGGCAAAGGAAGTAAGGAAACCCTTTTCCATAAGTATGAGAGCATTCTTCGATTCAGAGAAGATCCCCACAGACTGGAGATGTGCATATGTATCCTCAGTTCACAAAAGGAGATCAAAGGGTGACACAAGTAATTAAAGATCTGCTAGTTTAATTTCTGTTGGAAAATAATGGAGTCACTGGTTAAAGAAGCAATGCAGGTTCATCTAGACAGGACTGCAGCTATAGTTCAAACATAGCATGTGTTTGTTAAGTGGAAATCTTGTCTGATCAATTTTATTGGATACTATGATGTGCTGACAGAGGATCTGGATGCAAAAAAATATTTTGATGTCATATACTTGGATTTTAGAAAAGCTTTTGCATATAAAAGAATGCTCTACAAATTAGAGCAGTGTGGCATTAAAGGCAAGTTGTTGCTATGGAGAAAGGGATGGTTGAATGTGAGAAGGCAGAGAATGGTAATCAGTGGACACTGCTTTTTGTGGACTAATATTATTAGTGGAGATCCCCAGGGTTCGGTGTTGGGCCCATTTTTGTTTTCTTTATTTATTAATGATACTGATGAAGGTAATGTCTAATCTTACCAATGATACAAAGGTTGGCAGGGTTTTTAATGACAGTATGCTTCTGCTGCAATAGGATCTGGAAAAGTTGGCCAGATGGGCTGAGAAGTGGCAGCTGAAATTTAACATTGACAAATGCAATGTATTCTATGTGGGTAGCAATAGCCCCAGAGTAATGTTCCATCTCTGCATACTGTACTCAGGTAGTGCAGAATGAAAAAGACCTGGGGGTAATCGTGCAGTCCGATATGAAGTTTTCAGAGTAGTGCAGACAGGCTACTAAAGTAACTCATGGGGTCTCCTCAGTGATACAGGAACTTTTGCTAGCAGGGATAAAGAGGTGATTATCCCTTTGTATAAGGCAGTGGTCAGGCCACACTTTGCATACAGGTCTGGAGGCCTCATTTTAGAATGTAGAGCTACTGGATTGAGGTGTATAAGGCCTCGAATGGTTTGAGCAAGCTGTCAGTGCTGATAGAATTCTTCGTCTTGCTCATATTACGCACCAGAAGGGCATAAATTCAAATTGAGGAAAGACTACTGTAGAATAGATGTGCGGAAATTTACCATTAGCCAGCGGCTCACTGATTGCTAGATCAAATTCCATCTGTCGTGGAAGTTGATAGCTTAAATAAATTTAAGGAAGAACTGACAAATTTTTGGAGCAAATGGATGGGTGCAATGGGAAGGTTTTTTTTTTTTTTTTTGTCTGATGCTGTATAAGCTTGCTTTCTTGCATCATATGCCACTGCTAATTCTAATTATAGATCCCAACTTTCAAAAAAAAGGGCAAAATGAGAGGAATATTACTCCACCAATACTCGTGATTATTTTTCCTATATGGCATCATATAGAAGCCAGGAACTGTGATTCATTTACATAAGTAATTATAAGTAAAGTACTAAATATGATATCAAGTGAATCCTTACAAAGGAGAGAACAAAGAAGGTAAGCAATAATTATAAGATTCTTTGGATTCAGGGGAGGACTGGTATTCCCAATTCAAAAATGGAAGGGGGAGATCAAGAGGTGACAAGAATAATTACAGGCCTGTTTGCTTAACTTCTCTTCCAGAGAAAATATGGGGTCACTGTTTAAAGAGGTAACAAGATCATCTCAACAGAAATGCAGTTAGACTGAAGTCACTGCATGGATTTGTTAAGGGGCAATCTATTGCTGAGACTGCATACATGAGGGGGGGCATAATTTCAAATCGAGAAAGGATGGTTGCATAAATTTGGCTTCGGCCAATGGTTGTTGATTTTTGGAACCAACTTCCATGTGCTGTGCTAGTGGGTAGTTTGAATAAATTGAAGTAAGAACTAGACATTATTGGAGCAAATGGAAAAGTGATGTAGGAAAGGTGTTTTTTTTTTTTTTTTTGACTGATGCTTTTTAAGCTTTCTTTTTTGCATTAATTGTACTAATAGTAATGTACTTCAGAAAAAAAAACAATGCTTTCGCGTTTAAGTTTTAAAAAAATTAACTACAGTCGATTATGGTTATTTGGGACACATCGGGACTAGTGCATTTTGGCCCGATTAAGCGGCTGCCCCAATTATCTGAAGTTTCACGTAAATAGTTAAAAATACAATGGACCCCTACTTTACAATTGTTCACTGCACAATCAAATCACGTTATGATGGACTCACCACAGTAAAGTACCGTTCACTATACATGTAGTGATCACGTATATTTTTTAATAGAATTGAATTTTAATTCTATTAAAAAATATACGTGGAGGAATATTATCCACAGGCTATAAAAGTAAAGATATATTAAGCACAAATTTACCCTTTATTATCTTACCAATTAAAAATTAAATGATACGTGAGAATCGGAAGAATATATGTGATAATCAGTATAATTAATACGTACTGTAATATGTACATATTAACTAGTTGACATTTCTGTTCACTGACATTTGTGGGTGGGGGTTAAAATTTAAAACAGTAAAAAGATAAGCAATCAATAACAAAGAACTCGGCACACACAAATTGCAAGTAACAGGATATGTGAAAGCAAGAGTGGAGTAACAAGTTACGAAGCTTTAAAATTAGGAATGAAGAGAAGATTCTGAAAATTAATTTTTTTTATATGATTGAAGATTTCATGGAAGTGTAAACACATTTCGCCATAATAACCCACAGAATTCCAACTGTCGGTATTATCGAAAATTCAGTAAGATCGAGTTTACTATCTGTTTATGATAGATTGCACTAACAGAAAAGCTCAATAAACAGGTGGCTGCTAGTTGTTTTTGTTTTATGGTTGTGACCTCCAGAAATCCGATCGAACCACGTGGTACGGTCGGAGACAATTGTAGGGTAATCTCCAGTGCTGTGGTCTCCTGCCCCGATTAAATGGCATATTCTCCGAATTAAGCGAAATAAACCCTGGCTATTTTCTCGATTGGGTTCTGTTTTTTAAGATTTGCCCCAAATAAACGGCTGCCCCAGTTAAACGGTGGCCCAAATAACTGGAATCCTCTGTATTTTGTTTAAGGAATAATTATAACCTGGTCTGTTCTATCTTTTTTCAATCGGCACATTTTGATTTTAATAACATACTATGGTGAAATTGTGTCAGTTCATCTCACATAATCATAAAGATTACAAAATTTCATTCTGCTATCCAGCTAAGAGACTGTATGACTAGTTGTAATGGTGGCAAAATCTTGTTGGATGGGATTGAATTATTGTTTGTCAGCAAGTTGCTGTCTGTCTGTAGACGGTATTAACCACAGGTTTCATTATGCTTAAATTTTTTACATCTGTACCCACATTGAGCTCTCTCTCTCTTCCCCTCCCTCCCTCCCTCCCTCCCTCCCTCACACACACACACACACACACACATAGCTGTCCTTAAGTGACATAAGAGTGATCCCCAACTCACAAGTTGTTACTATGAATTACCCTTGCATATTATGGCTGAGTAGCAGTTTTTGAATAAATAATGGCAGCAAAAGAGATAAATGATACTTTCGTTTGCATGATTCTTAAATGCATATATGGTCATTGATATAGGTGCTGGCCTCTTTTCCCCTCCCTCCTTAAATATTCTGTCTTGGGTTTAGAATAGGTCATCTTTCCATTGTCTTCTTGCACTTCCTGTACTTCATTTGCTTGTGGGTCTCTACGTCTTTAGTATTTTTATCCACTTATTTTTCCATCCTATCTTTTTCCTATTATCTAACCCTTCATTAATGTTAAGTTGTTTCCAAGTTTCCTCACTTTTAACTTTATCACTTAATGTTTTAGTAATTTTCCATAGCCCAGGAATGGTAGCACGAAACCTGACAGGTACTTTTAAAAAATAATGCTCCTCTATTATTCCTTAAGTAATGCTTAAAAATCTAAAAATATTTTAGCTTCCTAAATATAGTTAAACTTTTACTGCATTAATTACCTGAATTTAAAAATAAATCTAAAAAAACAGGTTTTCTCAGTTTAATTAAATGCTGGCACCTGTCCGGTTGTTGTTATTATTTGGTTTTTAGGAGCATTAGCAACTAAGGCCATATTGCTCCAGGGATATGCAGTGGTCATTCCCTGACCTTTCTGCATCCTCTGTATTTGGTGGCTCACAGACTCAAACCCCAGTCTAATCAAGAAGTGTGTGCTACGCACTACTGCTCCTGCCCACCTGGCTACGGAGGCACCACCTGTCCGGTGCTGCACTTTTTACTCACGAGTACATAAGCAAGTACAGTTTCTCATGCTTCGTTGTTGAAAAACTTGTTATTGTAATTGCCTTCTCATAAATAAGGATGGGAAAGTGAAACAATGTTCACAATATGAAACATGATATTCAGTCAAGATGGATGCTAGTCAGTGGAAAGTGAGAAACATGGTGCACTGTATGCATTCCAAATTTGGTATGCATGCTGTGCACTAAATTTGAAATAAATTTTTAAAATGGAAAATGAAAGTATGTAATATATACATATAATTTTTAATTTTCTTAGAAGTATTTGTGTGCATAATAACCTGAAATATATGTACATGTTCAAAATTTTGCACGCATAATGAAAGAGTTTGAACTGGAAATGACCTAGCTAACAGATTCATATCTGTATTTTATGGTTAATGCTTTATTTTTTATTTTAATTTCCAGAGGAATTAATATTTATTTTTATTTATTTTTAAAATAATTAGTAATATTAATTATTTAAAAAAATGGCGCTTTTTAAATAGTTATTTTTTTATTAAAATCTAAAAGTTTCATAATGTAAATATTGCAATCCATTAAGAAAAGATTAAATATTTGTATTGTCCAGGCAGAATTTAGACACCCAAAAGTTTTTTACAGAAATTAAAAAGAAAGTTGGCATCTGCCAGGTACAATGTCACCATATGTGCAATACATTTTGTGCCATGTATTGCCTGGCATGGTGTTATGACATTCTCCATGACCTACATGCCCTAGGACTGAGAGGACATTTACCATCATTAATTCAAAGCTTTCTTGAAGGTCAAATATTTCAGGTCTGTTATTGCAGTGTACTCTCCAGAATCGCCATACAGGAGGAAGAAGTACCACAAGGATCAGTCCTGAGTGTCACACTCTTCGCAGTTAGGATACGCACTTTGACAACAACCATCCGAAATTCTGTAGAAACTTACCTTTATGCCGATGACCTCACTATATCCACTCACTCAAAATATTCCATTGAAAGGAAACTTCAACTGTCAATAAATAAAATATAATCATGAATGTTACAAAATTGTTACTACTGATTGTCGCTGCAAAATATTTTTGCCATTCATTTCTGCAAGAGTGAAGAATGAACCAGTCATGTTATGCCAGTAAATGACAACATCAGATTCCTAGTTTTAATATTAGATAAGAAATTAAACTTCCTAAAACACATACAGTATGTACAAACTGTTTGTCTGAAGAAAATGAATATTCTTAGAGTGCTCTCTGCGATGTCATGGGAAGCTGTATTAAACCATAATCTGATCCCAACTAGACAATGGTGCCCTGTACATGACTCACCTAGAAAATCAGTATTACAATGTCTACCATTCAACACAATGACTTTAGAATAGCTTTAGGTGCCTTCCAAACATCACCAGTCCATAGTCTGTATATCAATGCTCATGAAATTGCATTATCCTTTTGGAGACAGATGCTTTTGCTTACATATGCAGCCAAACTTCAGAGTGCTTCTTGACATCCTATCTGGCTTACTTCTTGAACTCTTGTTCTGCCATTTTCCCTTCCAATTATAATTTATATCTCAGTGGCTCTTTTGCTATTGTTAGGCTCTTTGTTTTCTCTACTGATATTTCCATATTATACTCTATTACTTCCTTATTAAAATTATGTAGCATTCTTTACAATTCATTTTAATTTTTTGACATTAGTACTAAGTTATCTGCCTAGCAGATAAATATTTCACATGTAATAACTCTTGTAATAACTAACTCATAGTGTATGGATTTCCATAAAATTTCACATTTATGAAATTTTATGAAAATTGAGGATTTCCAAATTTTATTAAAATCAGACTGATAGAAATGCAGCAAGTATTTTTGTTTTTCATGCATTTCATGTATAGGCCAAATATAAAAGTTGAAAAACACTTTATTTTATTTTTTATTTATTTTTTATTTTTATTTTATTGTGACAGACACCATTTAAGATTTGCTTCTTTCCATTGTTCTGTCATTTTACTACTGATACTAATTAATGTGCATTTTTCTAATTTGGAAATTAATATTATAGATAAATGTTTAATAATTTTGTTCAATGTTACAAAATATAAATCTTTAACAATAAAGTTAAATATTTCCATATCTTTTTATACAGTTTAAATACATTCAAGAGATTAAATTCCACAAAACCAAGATTGATTGCAAAGACTAGCTGTAAAGATGACAAGAAAGAGCAACTTATTATTGATGCTGGACAGAAGGAAATAGGACCTAAACAGTGTCTAACATGCAACATGCTATATACCATTGGAGATTCACAAGATGAGAAAACCCATTTTTGTTATCATGAAATGTTTCTTTCAAGCCTGAAGTTCTTGGTTGGTTTATTCTCTTTATTTTTATTATGATGTTTTAATTTTGTTACAGCATTTGAGTTTTTAGTCATTATAGCAACTTGATCATCTATACTACCACTACACTTTATGTTGGCATGGAAGACTTTCCCAATGCCTCTTATGTCATTGGATTATTTGGTGTTCATGAAACTACGCAAGGAATGCATGTTTGACTGGTTTATAGCCACATTAACATTTCCTCTTTTAGAAACCATTATTGAGCCATTCCAAACTGGACAAATAGAATTATTATTATTATTTAATAAATATCTTTGATCCATATATAGAGTGTTTAGTGTCAAACAATGTTAACTACAAAATCGTTTTGTATTTGATGTTTTTGTAATTAACCAAAAAAAAGTCATTTGACATTTTCTTGGTTTACTGGAAATGTACTTACAGCCTAAGCTAACTTGTAACGTACTAGAGAGATACAGTTCTATGATATTATATGCATTGTTATATGCATTGTTATGCATTGTATAAAGTAAAACTAAAGTTATTGCAAAAGGAAAATGCAATTTTGTGGTTAATGCTGTTTGGCACTAAACCCTCAAAATATAACATTATGAAAAGAGTAAGTAATAAAACTGCTTGGAAGTAATTGAAGGTAATTTAAAATAAATTAAATTAAAGTATATCCATAAGAAGATTGCACGAAAGCATAATTTTATGACAATACGTGTGGAAAGTTAAGCAAAGTAGTACATTCCAGTAGATTTTATCATAGAGAATGCACTGAATGTGCGGGTGGTAAGTTAAAGTAATTTATGGTTGAGTAAGTATATAAGCTAGATTTCAAGAAAAGTATACTTCAGCGTCGATATTTTTACGATATTACAGAGTATACAAAGAATATTGTATATGGACTCAAGGATTTCGTCCTTGAGGCTGTCACAGACATTCTCTCAGATATGCCAGACAAGCTGTACTTGCTACTGGGAGTCTAAAACGCTGATGGAACTGATATTCTGGTGACACTCAAGTCAAGTGGACCCAATTTTGGCGAAGTCCGGACGGTCTGTGACAGCCAAATCCTCTTTTTGCACCTTCACGATGGTGGGACTGTTAGTAATCCTGGGTATAACCTCCATGCACAAGTACATGGTCAGTGACTACCCAGGTGTGAACCAACGTAAGCAGGGGTCGAGGTGTGGCACTCGCACCACATGGAGGAATGCCGCCCTTTTATGTTACCAGGCAGTACCAGGTGGTAGATGACTCATCAACCGGTGCAATACCACTTTGCTTATTGGAGGCTTGAAGAGGTGAAACCCATGTTTAGACTCTAGAGCTAAGTTCCAGTCATCCCTTCCATCATGCAGTGTGATTGACGACTTTTGAGGTTATGCTGAACATCGTGGCGAGATCCAATATTCCTTACATTTCGAGGGTACAGCTCTAAAACGGTGTTCGCAGGCCGGCCGCTAGTTAGTACACCGGACCCAACCTATTGGTAAATCTCTAGGAGGCTTCCGGATCAGCTAGTGTATAATCCTCCTAAGCACTTCCTAAATCATTTCACAAATATACGTAGTCTCAGTCCTAATCTTAACAATGCCCATTTCCACTTGCAGTCTGCCAAACCCCATGTACTTTTTCTGACAGAATCTCTGATGCTGAAATTATTCGCTGTATGATTCCTTTTGCCTCAAAGGTGGTACTTATGCATTTGTCCGTTCTGATATTCCCTGTCAGAGACTTGGCAATTTGGAATCTCCTCTCTTTGATCTTCTCTGGCTTAAAATCTGTCTACCTCATTGTGTCAAATTCATCTGTTGTCTCTACCGTTCTCCCAACTCCACTAATCACTTGGAGCTCTTTGACTTCCTCCCTTTGCAACTTGACTTTCTCCAGTCCAACTTTCCTAAGAGTGAGGTAATTTTCCTTGGTGATTTTAATGGTCACAACTCCAGCTGGCTTCCGTTTTTTTTAGTCACACCAACCCAGCAGGTCGAGATGCTGAGACTTTTGCCATTACTAATGACCTTGCACAGATTGTTCATTTACCTACAAGAATACCGGACAATCGTAATCATACAGCCAATACGCTTGATCTTTTTCTCACAAACAACCCTTCTAAGTACACAGTCGAAGTGTAAGAGGTCCTTTAGGCACTTCAGATCACAACCTGGTGATTGTCACTTCTCCAATGGAACCTTTATCTCATGGCTATTCCCAACCTCGTGTTGTTTGGTATTACAAGAATGCAAACTGGGACAACCTGCGAGATTTCTTTTCTTCTTTTCCTTGGTCGGATTACTGTTTCAAAACTTCTGATGTCAACGTTTGCTCAGATTGTGTCAGTGAAATTATTCTTGCAGGAATGGAATCCTTTATCCCACACTCTACTTTAAAATCTTGTCCTTTATCTAAACCTTGGTTTTCCAATAAATGTGCTAAGGCTGTTCAAGAGAATGTTGCATATCGTAATTGGCTTGTTTCTAATTCTTCAGTTTCATTTTCTGCCTACACCAAAGCTTGCAACAATTGTAAAGCAGTTATTAATCAGTCCAAACTAGTGTTTGAACAGGCTAGGAGTAGAAAACTTGCTTCTTGCCTTAATGGTAGCCGAGCATTCTTGGTCTCTTGCTGACCCCAGGTGCCATGCGAATGTGATCAAGCGTTTTCTCTGTGCTTAAAAAGTGATTATCTAAAAGCGATTTAAAGTTATATTAAGTTCCTGTCCTTAAGAAATTTATTTTTTAATATCAGCTACTGTCACAAAAAGTACTTGTACAGAGCAAGAAAGAAAAGATACCTTTCTTTATTTTTCATATTTCCTTTACTAACACTTACTACTCTACGCTTGGTCACACTGGGCACTGCTCCTGCCTCCCCATGCCGGGGCCGGAAATCTTGGCAGAAAAGCTAATCTGCCAAGGGCTAAAAGGAGCAAACATGGAGCAACATGCCTTTCCGCCTCTCGAGCCGACAAGCTCTCGGCCAGAGTTAGACAATGAGCATAACACGTCGCAACCCAAGAAGTTGAAAACCACTTCCTCGGTGACAAATTGTCCTGCATTTCTAATAATGCACTCTCTTGGATATCAGCCTCTCAGTGTTTGTTATTCAAAAACACCTGGAAAGTCTGGCAGGATCTCCTAAGACAGTCAAGAGACTGCAATCAGGCGACCTACTAGTGGAGACAATAAACCCTGGACATTCGCAGAAACTACTAAACCTTGCCAACTTTGCTGGAATTCCAGTAAAGGTTTCTCCCCATGCACCCTAAATACATCCAAAGGGGTTATATCCAGCTGGGATCTTTTGAATGTCACGGAGGAGGAGATAATGCAAGAACTTCAAGACCAAAATGTCATTGCAGTCAAAAGGATTATGGCTAAAAAAAGACAATACACTTACACCTACAAGGAACATTATTCTCACTTTCAATACGCCAAATCTACCAACATCGATAAAAGCAGGCTATCTACTTTGTCGCATTAGGCCCTACATTCCTAATCCATTGAGATGTTTTAAGTACCAAAAGTATGGCCACTCTCAAACGGCATGCAGAGGAAATCAAGTTTGCCCCAATTGTGGGTCCTCTGAACACACTCAAAGTGATTGCTCAGCAAAAGAAATGGCCTGCCCAACTGTAAAGGCAACCATCCTGCTTATTCCAGGTCATCCGAAAAATGGAAAACTGAAAAGAAAATTGTGACATATAAGATTGAAAATAAAGTAAGTTTTCAAGAAGCAAGGAAAGTAATTGCTCCCAGTATGACTAAGTGTACATATGCCAGTATTGTGCAAAAGTATCAATCAGTGGGCACCCAAACCAATGTTACAGTACCTTCAAACACTTCAATCTCTGACTGGGCTCGGGCTGTTCTCTCCCAGCAACAGTCCAATACCCCTAAGCAGTTGAACCAGGCAAATAATACTGCAATTGCAGTACCAGCAACATCTCCTTGTTCTCCCCCAGTGATTGCTTCTACATTGAATAATTGGAGCTCACACTTAAAAAAGAATATCCAAGAAACATCTGTGGATACATTCGACTCATCTAGACAAGAACCTATCTTAGAAATACATGCGGAAGAAGAAATGGACACGGGTCGACCATTCTTCTCCAAAAAAGACAAACCAAAGCCTGAACGTCACAAGCCAGCCACATTAAAAAAAACAGTCAGATACAGCTTCTTCTACTAAACACCAGTAATGCCTTATATTCTACAATGGAATTGCAGAAGATTTCATAGCAACCTTAATGATATTCAAGTCCTAATTAACTGCTACTCTCCAGTTGGTTTCTGTCTACAGGAAACCTATCTAACTCCACAAATTTCCACCAACATAAAGAACTATGCCATCTATCGACAAGATCGTAATACTTCAAATGCTGCCCATGGAGGTGTGGCCATCTTCATCAGTTCAAAGATCCCGACCAAACAAATTGTTTTGCAAACTGATATTGAAGTTGTTGCCATACGTTTGGTAACCCAGATTGCGTTAACACTAGCCATCTCCCACCAAGTCATACCTTCTCTTACCAAGATCTTGAAAACCTGCTAGTGCAATTACCACCCCCTGTCTGTCTGTCTGTTGGGTGATTTCAATAACCACCATCCCTTATGGGGATCAACTAAAGTAGATACACATGGCCGCCAAATTGAAACTTTTCTAGACAAGCAAAACCTTACTGTTCTTAATACTGGTGCACCCATTCACATACAATTACCAACTGGACAAACTTCTGCATTTGATCTGTCAATATGTTCCTCGATTCTGTTTCCAATCATAGAATGGTCTGTTTTAGATGACCCCCTTGGGCAGTGATCATTTTCCGATTATTTGTGATCTGCTCACTGCACAACCACCATTAGTCAAACCCTGCAGAAAATGGAAGTTCTCTCAAGCCAACTGGGTCATATTTCAATCTTTTGTCACCCTGGATGAGCAATATATACGTACACAATCGATAGATGAAGCCACAGATTATATCACTTCACACCTACTATCTGCAGCTAAGTGTTCAATTCCATTGTCGAATCCTCGGTCCCGATGGCACCTCAACTATTGGTGGAATGAAGACTGCACAAAAGCAAAGAAGTTAAAAAAGAAAGCATGGAATTTATTTTGTAGATCACCAACCACGGCTAATCTTATCAATTACAAGAAGCTAAGAGCAAAAGCACGTCTCATTCAAAGGCAAGCCAAGAAGAATTCTTGGATTCGTTTTGCATCTACCATAAACAGAAACACTAACTCCAGGTTAATATGGAAGAAAATGAGACAGATTTCTGGAAAATTCTTTACAACCCCTTCACCAATTCTTTCATGGAATGGGCAGGAACTCTCTGCTCCTGAGGACATAGCAAATGCTTTGGACAAAACGTTTGCTAAAGTTTCAGCGGCCTCAACTTATTTTGTGGATTTTCAGAAAATATAGAGCAAGACCGAAGATAGAGCCATAAAGAACTTTTGAACCTCAGTTTTCCTTCCTTATAACCAGCCTCTTCAATATCACGAACTTCTACATGCCATGAAAACGACACACAACAGTGCCACTGGGCCAGATGGAATGTCTTATATCGTGTTACAAAACCTTGGTGACAAAAATTTACAAATACTACTGGTCTACTATAACAGAATATTTATGGAAAACATTTATCCGAGCTCTTGGCATCATGCCACAGTTCTTGCCTTTTTGAAACCTGGAAAGGACCCTACAAGGCCATACAATTACCGACCAATTTCCCTCTCCAGTTGCCTCGGTAAATTACTTGAAAAAATTATTCATAATCGACTTGTTTGGACCATTGAAACACAACACCTAATGAATAATAATCAGCGTGGCTTTCGTAAGAACAGGTCCTCCTTAGATCTCATGATCAAGGCAGAGTCTGCAATTCGCAATGCCTTCGTAAAAAATGAACATCTCGTTTTGGTTTCCATAGACATAGAGAAGGCATTTGACACTACCTGGCACCATGGCATTCTCAGCGACCTCCATGCCCTTGGTCTACGAGGCAACCTTCCTATAATTATCAGAAACTTTCTCCAGAATCGTTCGTTCCAAGTTCGATACCACAACTCGCTTTCTATGACATTTTTACAGGAAGAAGGAGTGCCACAAGGTTCTGTATTGAGTGCAACCCTCTTTGCCCTTAAAATTGATTCTATAACAAAAGAACTTCCAAATACAGTTGAGACCTATCTTTATGCGGATGATCTCTCCATTTCTTGCCATTCTCAGAATATGAGATCCATTGAACGGCAACTGCAGTTATCCTTGAATAAGGTCCAAAGGTGGGCAGGACTCAATGGCTATCGTCCATCTCAGCAGAAAACTGTTGCAGTCCACTTTTGTAATCAAAGAAAAATGTATACAGATCCTGAACTTCAGATGTCAAATTTTACCATTCCAGTGACCAACAATATCAGATTCTTGGGATTAATCCTTGACAGAAAATTAAATTTCTTTGAGCACATTAAATCACTGCGTACTTCCTGCCTCAAAAAACTGAACATACTCAGAGCTTTATCTGCAATGTCTTGGGGAGCTGACCGTACATCTTTGCTTCTGCTATAGAGAGCATTGATCAGATCCCGTTTGGATTATGGCGCTCCAATCTACGATTCTGCCCGAAAGAGTACACTACGCTGGTTGGACCCTATACAGCATAGTGCATTGCGGATTGCCCTTGATTCATTCAGGACATCTCCTACCCATAGTTTATATATTGAAGCACATGAGCCCCCTCTTTGTCTCTGCAGGAAAACACTACTTCTTAAGTATGCAGCCCGAATACAAAGTTGCTGTCAGCATCCTATTGGGCCATATCTCTTTAATCCACCACTGCAAAACCTTTATAGAAATAAACCCAGTAAAATAAGACCGGCAGGCTTACGCCTCATTGAAATAACACAGAGTTGGAATATTCCTAATGTCAACAGGCTAGACCTAGTGAAATGCTCTCACCCCCCCCCCCTTGGACACCTCCTCCACAGTTAACTTGTGATACTTATCTTCAAAAATGGGGAAAGAATCTTCTACCGTTACTCAACGTGAAACAACTCCATGCAAGCCATATTCAGAAATATGCTAGTTTATTGCCAATATATACTGATGGCTCCAAATCACATTCAGCTATTGGAGCAGCAGCAGTATTTTCATCTACAATCATTTCTGCTTCCCTTCCACCTGAGTATAGCAGCTTCTCTGCAGAACTTCGTGCAATCACGTTAGCTTTAGAAAACCTGAATCTCTACCCATCTCTAAAATATATTGTATACACTGACTCTCTAAGCTCAATTACAGCAATACAAAACTCTTCTTACAAGGTTCATCCTATTTTAAATCAAATCAGAAGCCTCTTATTAAAAATTGAGGAACATCATTAATCAGTGACCTTTTGCTGGATCCCAGCCCATTCGGGGATAAAAGGGAATGAACTGGCTGACAAAACTGCCAAAAATCCATTAACTTATGATTTCGCTTGCTCCTATTCCAATCTATGACTATAATCACATCATACAAACAACATGTCTTGCACTGCGGAAAGAGTTATGGCACACCCAAACCAATAATAAACTTTATCAGTTCAAACTTTGGCGCTCTAGCACAAAAACAGTACGAAGAGAAGAAGTAGTGCTTGCACGTGCACGGATAGGACATACATATCTGACTCGCCTACATCTACTTACAGGAGAGGATCCTCCTCAATGTCCACACTGTTCCTCGCACTTATCAGTCAAACACATTCTAGTTGACTGCCCTCACTAGGATTAGGACAGAATATCCATTCCCTTTCCCTAAAAAATCTTCCGGAACCGAAGACATTAAAACATATTATTGGTGACGATGCAAACATTAATGAATTCTTCTCCTTTTTGAAAAAAATTGGAATGTATCATAAATTCTAAAACATCACTCTAAAAAAACATAACTTTATGATATCTGAAATTTGATTTTTATCATTTTCCTATGAATAGGTGCAACATAGCCCAGCAGCTCGTGTGCCATTAAACGCCCATCACTCACTCACTCACTGGTCTCTTGCCAAAGCTATTGGCCGTAATTTTTGCCCATCTCTGCTCTCACATCTGTCCAAACCAGATGGTGCTGTTGTCACTTCAACCAAGGATAAAGCTGACCTGCTAGCAACCTATTTTTCTTCCAACTCATGTATTAATGATCTTGGTAAAACACCTCCCGCCATTCCCAACACACTCCATTCAATGCCTCCTGTGGTCTTCCTTCAAAAGGATGTCAGAAGGATTTTGACGAATCTTGATGCTAAGAAAGCTCCAGGTCCCGATGGTATTTCTCCACTTGTTTTCAAAACCTGTGCTCCTGAACTTACTCCTATTCTTTGCCGCCTTTTTTTCACTTTCTTATTCCAAAGGTGTTTTTCCTTCTGCTTGGAAATTTGCTCATATCCAGCCAGTTCCTAAAAAGGGTGACAAATCCCTCCCATCCAATTATCATCCCACTGCAATTACTTCTACTCTTTCTAAAGTATTGGAGAAATCAATTAACCGCCAACTCTTAAACTGCCTAGAAACCTTCCGTCTGATCAACGATCGCCAATATGGATTCCGTCAGTGTCGATCCACTGGTGATGTTCTGGCTTACGTTACCCATTTATGGACTAATTCAATGGAAAGGTTCGGTGAAACACAAGTAGTTGCTCTTGACATCTCAAAGGCTTTCAATCGTGTTTGGCATAAAGGTCTTCTAAACAAGATTCCATCTTATGGTTTGCCAACTGTTTTTTGTAATTGGTTATCCAGTTTTCTCTCTGATTGCTCACTGAGGTTGATTGTAGATGGCTCTCTGTCTTCTAACTTCTCCACTAATGCTGGTGTCCCCCAAGGTTCAGTTCTTTCCCCCTTTTTTTCTCTTGTATATTAATGACCTTCTTCCATTGACTGGAAATCCTATCCATAGTTTTGCCTGATGATAGCACATTGCATTCCACTTTCCATTTTGAGAAACCTTGTGTCCTGCTCAATCACCTTCAACTTCTCAAAAATCTGCTACCAATTCCTTAAATGCCGATCTTCAGGTAATTCTCCAGTGGGGCAAACACAACTTAGTTGATTTCAACCCTTCTAAAACTCAATCTTGTCTTATATCTCGCAAAAGGATTCTTCTGCTGCTATGCCTATCTTTGGTGACACTCCGATTTCTAGGCAAAATGATATATTTCTTTTGGGGATTACCCTGACTTCTAATCTCTCTTGGCACAAGCAGATTACAAATATTGCTTCCTCTGCATCTAAAAAACTTGGTTTTCTCTTTCGCTTTCGGCGTTACTTTTCTTCCAAACATCTGCTCACTCTGTATAAATTGCAAATCTGCCCTACCATGGAATATTGTTCCCACATTGGGGGTGGTTCCCCAAAAACCTCTCTCAAGCTTCTTGATTCCATTCACTAGAGGAGAGTTAGGTTAATTAATGATTCATCTCTAACAGAGTCTCTCTACTTACTGTCTCATAGTCATACTGTTTCTGCTGCATGCCTTTTCTACAGATACTTCCATGGGCACTATTCTTCTGATTTTGCTTCTATAATTCCCGCTCTCTCTTTCAAAACAGTCCAAACACGTGCAGCCAGCAACCAACATCAATTTACTGTCCAACTTCAAACACAGAACCAACTTTTCATCTTCCTCGTTTATTCATTCAATTGCCGTTTTCTGGAACAACCTTCCTTCATAAGTATTTCCTGAAAATTACAGCCTACAGAAGTTAAAGTCCAATGTCAACAAATATCTTCTTTCATCTTCTCAACCTCCAACCCAAGCACGGTACTAAGTACTATAGGTTCTAATACCTCTCGTGTTTGGGGTTTACATAAAAAAAATATATATATATATTAGTATTAGGCGAAGGATTGTTTATGAATTTTGTTGTTATAGATCGTTTATTGAGATCCGTACCGATTAATGCCATCAAAGTTATGCATTACATCGGTCTGTTTTGATAAGTACTAGATATGATGGAAAAAATATTGGTAAAGTTTGGTAAAGCAGTAGCAGTTTTTGGGTGAGATACGGTGCAATATGTGGACGCCTTGTGCGTCAAACACCCGAGTAACATGCATAGGCCAACGCCGGCACTATGCCGAAACCTAGAGATACAATATATAATTAAAAGGTAAGCGTAAAAAAAAAAAAAAAAAAAAAAAAAAAAAGATAAAACATAGAGCAAAAAGATGAAAAGCAGTAATGGAAGTAATATATGATAGAGCAAAATAAATAAAATAATGAGGCAAAATGGTATAACAGTACCGAGGCAAAATTATAAAGCAATGAGGTAAATTATAAAAAAGGGGTCAATTATGGTTATGTAGATAAATTAAAAGGGACTTTGTCTAGGGCTAACCCTCTCAATGTATAGAAAAAGAGGAAAAACAATTTTACGTGGGAAGAAACCGGGAGCGTAACTTCCCGTCCCTTAAAGAAAGGGATCCTGGTATATGATTATAGGTAATACATTGTATAGGATGTGGGCAATATACTGTAATAGAAAATAGGAAGCCACTGATATAATTAGGATATATTATGGGTGATATATATATATATATAAGGAACAAAATCCTGGGGAACAAAAATATATAAAAAATTTAAATAGGTATGCTTACCACCGGTGAATGTGAAGAAAGAAAAAGACCAAGAAGTGGAGCACGTGTGTTATTTATTCGAAGCTAGTGGACGTAGGCACCCTCTGGGTTTGGGAGTTGGTGAAATCGGAAACCAAGCCCGAAAATATTCCCTGTCAGAGACTTGGCAATTTGGAATCTCCTCTCTTTGATCTTCTCTGGCTTAAAATCTCTCTACCTCATTGTGTCAAATTCATCTGTTGTCTCTACCGTTCTCCCAACTCTACTAATCACTTGGAGCTCTTTGACTTCCTCTCTTTGCAACTTGACTTTCTCCAGTCCAACTTTCCTAACAGCGAAGTAATTTTCCTTGGTGATTTTAATGTTCACAACTCCAGCTGGCTTCCGTTTTCTAGTCACACCGACCCAGCAGGTCGAGATGCTGAGGCTTTTGCAATTACTAATGACCTAGCACAGATTGTTCATTTACCTACAAGAATACCGGACAATCCTAATCATACAGCCAATACGCTTGATCTTTTTCTCACAAACAACCCTTCTAAGTACACGGTCGAAGTGAGAGGTCCTTTAGGCACTTCAGATCACAACTTGGTGATTGTCTCTTCTCCAATGGAACCTTTATCTCATGGCTATTCCCAACCACTTGTTGTTTGGCATTACAAGAATGCAAAATGGGATGACCTGCGAGACTTCTTTTCTTCTTTTCCTTGGTCGGATTACTGTTTCAAAACTTCTGATGTCAACGTTTGCTCAGATCGTGTCAGTGAAATTATTCTTGCAGGAATGGAATCCTTTATCCCACACTCCACTTTAAAATCTCGTCCTTTATCTAAACCTTGGTTTTCCAATAAATGTGCTAATGCTGTCCAAGAGAAGAATGTTGCATATCGTAATTGGCTTGTTTCTAATTCTTCAGTTTCATTTTCTGCCTACACCAAAGCTCGCAACAGTTGTAAAGCAGTTATTAACCAGTCCAAACTAGAGTTTGAACAGGCTAAGAGTAGAAAACTTGCTTCTTGCCCTAATGGTAGCAGAGCATTCTGGTCTCTTGCCAAAGCTATTGGTCGCAACTTTTGCCCATCTTTACTCCCACCTCTGTCCAAACCAGATGGTTCTGTTGCCACTTCAGCCAAGGATAAAGCTGACCTTCTAGCATCCCATTTTTCTTCCAGCTCATGTATTAATGATCTTGGTAAAACACCTCCCACCATTCCCAACACGCTCCATTCAATGCCTCCTGTGGTCTTCCGTCAAAAGGATATCAGAAGGATTTTGATGAATCTTGATGCTAAGAAAGCTCCAGGTCCTGATGGTATTTCTCCACTTGTTCTCAAAACCTGTGCTCCTGAACTTACTCCTATTCTTTGCCGCCTTTTTTCACTTTCTTATTCCAAAGGCGTTTTTCCTTCTGCTTGGAAATTTGCTCATATCCAGCCAGTTCCTAAAAAGGGTGACAAATCCCTCCCATCCAATTATCGTCCCATTGCAATTACTTCTACTCTTTCTAAAGTAATGGAGAAATCAATTAACCGCCAACTCTTAAACTACCTAGAAACCTTCCGTCTGATCAACGATCACCAGTATGGATTCCATCAGTGTCGATCCACTGGAGATATTCTGGCTTATGTTACCCATTTATGGACTAATTCAATGGAAAGGTTCGGTGAAACACAAGTAATTGCTCTTGACATCTCAAAGGCTTTTGATCGTGTTTGGCATAAAGGTCTTCTAAACAAACTTCCATCTTATGGTTTGCCAAGTGTTTTTAGTAATTGGTTATCCAGTTTTCTCTCTGATCGCTCACTGAGGGTGATGGTAGATGGCTCTCTGTCTTCTAACTTCTCTACTAATGCCGGTGTCCCCCAAGGTTCAGTTCTTTCCCCCACTCTTTTCCTCTTGTATATCAATGACCTTCTTCCATTGACTGGAAATCCTATCCATAGTTTTGCTGATGATAGCACATTGCATTCAACTTTCCATTTTGAGAAACCTTGTCCTGCTCAATCAGCTTCAACTTCTCGAAAATCTGCTACCAATTCCTTAAATGCCGATCTTCAGGTAATTCTCCAGTGGGGCAAAGGCAACTTAGTTGATTTCAACCCTTCTAAAACTCAGTCTTGTCTTATATCTCGCAAAAAGGATTCTTCTACTCCTATGCTTATCTTTAGTGACACTCCGATTTCTAGGCAAAATGATATATCTCTTTTGGGGATTACCCTGACTTCTAATCTCTCTTGGCACAAGCACATTACAAATATTGCTTCCTCTGCATCTAAAAAACTTGGTTTTCTCTTTCGCTCTCGGCGTTACTTTTCTTCCAAACAGCTGCTCACTCTGTATAAATCGCAAATTCGCCCTGCCATGGAATATTGTTCCCATATCTGGGGTGGTGCCCCCAAAACCTCTCTCCGGCTTCTTGATTCCATTCAGAAGAGGGCAGTTAGGTTAATTAATGATTCATCTCTAACAGAGTCTCTCCACCCGCTTTCTCATAGACGCACTGTTTCTGCTGCATGCCTCTTCTACAGATACTTCCATGGGCACTGTTCTTCTGAATTGGCTTCTATAATTCCTGCTCTCTCTTTCAAAACAGTCCGAACACGTGCCGCCACCAGCCAACATCCATTTACTGTCCAACTTCAAACCCACAGAACCAACTTTTCATCTTCCTCGTTTATTCATTCAACTGCCGTTTTCTGGAACAACCTTCCTTCATACGTATTTCCTGAAAATTACAATCTACAGAAGTTCAAGTCCAATGTCAACAAATATCTTCTTTCGTCTTCTTAACCTCAAACCCAAGCACGGTACTATGTACTATAGGTCCTAATACCTCTCGTGTTTGGGGTTCACATAAAAAAAAAAAAAAAAAAAACAATGCCAATAAACGGTAGCACCCTCTGTAATCTAGGTGGACTCGTTAGCAATTTAAGTGTATTAATTTTATGTGATAAGCGGTGGTGCATATGCAGAAGGGTAGATGGATCTCTGGAGGAAAGAGCATATGGCAAACAGCCAATAGGAATATAAAGAAATAAAAGGTAGTATAAATAAAAGGTAATATAAAGAAATTTATTCCTGCCCATGGAGCAAATATAGGTACGACTTTTTTAATGAGTGTAAGCTATATGTAGTATGCCCCATGGGTAGTGCCTATTATGTGCATGCCCCGCGAAGGTGCACAAGCCAAAGCTATCGAACACTCGGTGTAGGTCTATATGTTGCTAGAACTTGGTCTGCAATAATAAATGGGTTGAGGTTATTATTATGTTTTTTGTTGATGGCTATCAATATAGCTTTATGTAGATTGCGTGATATAAAGTGGTGTTGGAATCCATTGTTGATTAATTTGGATTTGAAGTCGATGAGTGTGTCTATTATGCGAACTTCATTATTGCAAATTTTAATCCTTCTGATACTTTGGCCCACTATGATGTTACTATGAATGCGTTTAGAGATATTTGAGTACCAGTTGGTTAAAACTATAGATTTGAAAGTAAAGTCGTTACGTTTGTTGTATAGTTTAATTTGTAGTGTGTTGTCTACTATGTGTAGGTCTAGGTCTAAGTAGGATGTATTTGAAAGGAAAGTCGTTACATTTGTCGTATAGTTAATTTGTAGTGCATTGTCTACTATGAGTAGGTCTAGGTCTAAGTAGGATGCTTTTTTGGTGGTGTTTGTTTTGGTGCATTCTAGTACCAGTTCGGGAGGTTAAATAGTGCTGGCTTCGGTGAAGTTAGGTCTGTTGATAACGATCAGATCGTCTATATTAGGGCTTGCAAACCGGTTAAATCGGTTTTCATATTGAGTTCTTAAAACCGAAACCGAGCTTCTAAAACAGGATTCGAATGTTTTCTTAGTCAGCCCTCGAATATAGTTTTTTGTTACGCACATTTTCTTTTGTTTGTTCGTTTGTCTGGATCGTTCAACTGCTTTATGTTTTAAACATGTTTTTTTATTTTATTTTATTTTATGTTTAGGTACGAATCTCATGGGCAAGTGGCCCAAATCTAGGAGGGATACCTTTTATCTTCCCACCTGTATCATGGCACGATGCAGGTGTACTCACTTACGACTGTGTGAGTCGTAGCGATAGCGTTAAAGAAAATGCTCAACATTTCTCCGTTCCATCTATCTCGTTCGCCAGGCAAGTTATGAAATGTGCCTTATTGATGGTTACTCACTAGAAACAGATTCGCTGAATATTGAATCAAATTTCAATCGTAGAAAGTTTTCTGCTTCTTTATTCCTATTAAATTTGCGATCAAATGTTCTCCAAAAAGCAGCTTCACCAAATTTAGCTTTTATGTAATTTTGAAAATACAATAGATTTAATTGGGGGGAAAAAAATTGCAAGTAAATAAATAAAAAATTTCTTTCTTGAAAATTTTGAAACTTGCCTCGTTTAGACTCTTTATTCAGTGCTTGCGGGAGTGATGCATAGTATTGTGCCTTTGTTATCTTCAATACTTTTATTTAAAATTGTCGGTGATATAAATTCCTACTAATTAATATTTATTACTCTTAATACAAATTTTGTATGTCTAAGATGGAAATCAAATGTATGGAATTATTTTGCTCGAAAAAGCAAAGGTGAAGCACAATGTTCGAAATGTCAGAAGATAATGAAGTCGTCTGGAGGATCTACATCATCTTTGATGTTGCATTTAAAGAAAATGCATCACATTGACATTAAACAAGATAACAGTGAACCTCCCGTAAAAATGGTAAGAACATTAGAAAACTTTATCGTTAAAAAATCTATGGAAGAAGAGATTTCAAAATTAGCTGCTTTAGATGGATTTTCTTTTAATTTAATTGCCAAGAGTGAGTTTATACAATCAAGCCTTCACCTTCAGAGAAATAAATACGATAAATTACCACTAACCTCAGTGAATGGAATTAAAAATATGGTTCCGAATTATTATAAAACAGAAAGAAGAACTCATTCAGCATTTCAAAAATTCATTGGTTTTGGGTGCACGGTATTCATTGACTCGAGACGAATATACGTCTATACAAAATAAAAGGTATATGAATATAAATGTGCATTCAAAAGACAATCATTGGTCGTTAGGTCTTATTGAGATTAATGGTTCACTTGATAGCAGAAGAACTGAGCAAATTGTGAATGGACACTTGAAGGAATTTGGTTTGAACTTGGATGAGGATATTGTTGCCTGCACCACCGATGCAGCAGCAATGATGATTAAGTTTGGCAAGCAAATTACGCCTAATCATCAACAATGTATAGCCCATTGTATACATCTGCCAGTTATAGATGCACTTTATGAAAAAGCAATCAATTATGGTGCCACAGTCTCTGAGTCTCCCATAGACAATGAAGAAAATGAAAATAATGAAGAAAGTAGTGATGATGAAGAAAGACAGCAAGGCATACTTTATAAAACCGACTTTACCGATGAGCTCATTTATTTCTTCGATCCAATGGCCAATGTTGCACAAACTAATAACAAAGTCAGAAAAATTTGCAAGCTTTTTCGAAAATTGCCTACCAAAAATGACATTACAAAATTTTGTTAAAGCAAAATTTCATGGGAAAGAATATAAACTTATATTAGATTGCAAGACTAGATGGGATAGCACATTCTATATGATTGAGAGATTTTTGAAATTGAAAAATTGCATTCCAAATGCTCTATGTGCAGTACTGTCAACTGAAGCTGTGTCTGACGATGACTGGAAAACACTTGAATTGCTATGTGAATCTTTGCGACCAGTTGAAATGATTCTGAAGGCTATAACCTCAATAGATACAGACTTACTTAAAGCAGAGTCTTCAATAGAATTTCTGCTTGCTAAGCTTGATACAGCAGAAAACCCATTTGCTTTAAAGTTTCACCAAAGTCTTTTGCAGCGTTACAATGCAAGACGAAATTGCCAAACTGGCTTTGCTGAGCTATCTACACAAGCCCAAAATGGTTAGAAAAGAAGGTTCAGGTTAAAGAACTTTTGATTTTCCAAGTAAAAAAGTTTTGAAAAAGCATGCTGAAGAGATTTATCAAAGATTATTTGCAAAACATTCCGAAGGGGTCTTAGCGTTGAATGAAGAAACTGAAAATAAACGAACTGTTCTTTTAGAAGAAAACAAAGACTTGTCTAGTTCCGATGTTGGAGATACACTCATGCGAGAGTATGATAGTGTAATAAAAAGATTAACTGAAGAGCCTTCAAAATATCCGAGTGAATTGGAAATCAGCAAAGAGTCTAAAATTTTGGAGGCAACTAGCAGTAGAAGTGAAAAGCTGGAGAAAGTTTATAGAGCACTGCTGACCATTAAACCGACAAGTGTCCAATCTGAGAGAGTGTTTTCGCTCACTGGTCTCTTTAACACAAAAATAAGGTCAAGTCTATCAGGAAAAATGCTTAATATACTGTGTTTTTTATAGGATCATTTTCAGAAAAAAGCTGAGCAATAAATAGTAAAGTAATTTCCCCAAGCTGTTTTTTTTTTTTTCACATTATTTTTATTTATTTATTATTATTATTATAGGGCTTATTATTATTTTTTTTTTTGTTTACTATACGAGAAGATAGTTTTTATTCCAAGGATTTGAATACAATTTGTAATTTTGTATAATCTCAAGCTGGTAACTTTTTTTTGGAGCGTTTTAATTTTATTATTTTTTTTTACTATAAGAGGTGATAAATTTTGTTTAAAAGATTTGATTACGAGTTGTACAATCTACCCAAGATAAAATAAATACCTGTGTCATAAGCTTTTAATTATTTTCCCTAAGTCTGAAAAAATCGGTTTTAAAACCGGTTTTAAGAGTAAACTTCGGTTAAACTCGGTTTTGACATTTCTCGGTTTTATGCAAGCCCTAGTCTATATATCTGTAAAGTTTTAAATCAATGCTAAAACTGCATTCAAAGTAGTGAAGGTATAGGTTGGCTACGAGGCTGGAGCTACAGGCGCCCATAGCTATACCTATGTGTTGTCTGTATATGCTATTTCCGTTGAATATTGTAGTTATTGAAAATGCATGTGTTAGTGAGGTCGTCCCAGTATTGTTGTTTCTATGGTATAATATTTTTATATTGTGTATAGTAGTCGTACAGTTAATAAACTAGTGTGGGGGATACTGGTGAATAGATTCTTGAAATCGTATATGTTTAAATGTTCTATAGTATATTTATTAGTATTTAAATAGCTTAGTATGGAGCTATTGTTGAGAATAATTTTAGAGTTAGTTATATGTCCGAATATGCTATTGAGTATATGTAGCAGTTTTTGATGTGGGATTTTTGTGTAACTGTCTTTACATGAGTTGATAAATCTGAAACCAATCGGTGATTTGCAAAAATTTTGGTATGCAGTATAAATAGGAGAATTTGGTGTTAGTATGAGTTAGTTTTAGCTTTTTATGTATGGCCAATATTTTCTTTGTGATAGTATTATGGTTATAGGTGATTGGTTTGTAGGTGGGGCTATTGTTTAGTTCGTTTAGTAGTGTAGCTGTGTAGAATTTTTTGCATATGATGCTGTAGTTATTGGAGGCTTTGTCTATTGTGGTTATGATGAATCTTTTTTGTAGTTTGGTTAGATGTTGCTTAATAGTGGTTAGATCGAAATATTTGGTGGGTATAGGTTTGTAGTGCGTTGAAAGTATTTGTTTTTTGATAGCTAAGTAAGTGCGAGTTAGCCAGATTTGGAATGCCTCTATGGGTATGTGATGTTTATATGATAGTTTTAAGCAAAAACGTATAAGATCATCGTGTAGTTGTTTATTATTCTTTTTAATGTTGTTGATGGTACTGATGGGGATAGGTCTGAATTTGAAACCGTAAGATATCAATTCACGTAATTGTGGGTGGTCTATGATATTGAGATCTCCTGTGATAACGTGTTGGTGGTGTTTATCTATGTACGCGCAATACTGAGGCTGATTACAGAAGCATTCGGCCTCGGCATTACTCTTATCTAAGTTACATGCTGTCTGCTTGTAGTTGCAAACGTAAAAACCGAAAGGTTTGTTGTAATAGAATCTGGTGCAGATGTGTGCATTGCTAACAGGTAGATCATCTGTGTATTTATTGATGAGTTTGTTTAAGTAGATGTGATCCATAGTAGCGTTATTGAATTTGATACTAATGTATTCGTTGGTGGCTGTGGTATTGTTACCAATCAGGAATTTAAAGATGTGTTTGAGTAGGTGGTTTAGGTGCGAGTTGTTGTGGTTATAGAAAGTGTTGAGTTTGGCTAATGCTCTGATTTTGCTATGTTTTAATCCGAAGATGAAGATATGAATATGTTTGATATGTATATTAGGAGTATCCCAGGATGCCAGCATATCTGTAAAGCTGCCAGTTATGTTGTTGGTGCGAGTTTTTTTGTTGGTACTATTTACTTTTTTAGGTTTAGATATGGGGCTTTTTACCATCTGAAATAGATTTTAGACACAGGTGTCTTGTATGTTGCTGGTATAGCAGTGTCCGTTAAATTTGCTGTTGAGTCCATATGGATGTAGTGTTTTATGTTTTAGTATGCTGATGTTTTCTATCTCTAGCCTAGTTGTGTGTTTATTTTCTATGGCTAGGATTGTGATGGAGATATTATTAAAGCAGTGTGTTTGGAAGTGTAGTTGTTCTATGTTTTTTAGGTTGACGAAATTTTTTATGTGAGATCTATGTACATTGATTCTGATGTGTAGTTCACCACCAGTTTGACCAATGTATTTGGCTTCACATTCTGTACAGTTGATGAGGTAAACCACCCCACTGGTGTGGCAGAATGTTGGGGCGTGAGCCTTTGTGCTGTGTTTAGTGTTCATGTGTGGGCAAGTTTGGCATAGATGGTTGTTGCAGGTATTGAATTTTAGGTGGTTGTTAATAGGGATGTTCTGTGTGTTAGGCTCAGTGATGCAGTAGTGCTCTGTTGATATGTAATTGTATCCGTGTGTGCGACCTGGCCCGTCTTGCGCACCCTCTGAGGGCTAAAAGCATTAGATGCTGTGTGGCTAGTTGAGTAACTTGTCAGATCACCCGGAGCCTCAGTGAAATCCACGGTACAGTTTATTCTACGCAACCGACATAGCATCTTGCTATTTTTAGTGGTGTAGTAGCTCATATTGGTAGATTAAGACTAGTAAAAATACTCCAGTATTGGCCAGTAGTGCCTGCGCGAGCCAAAAGCACATGAGATAATTAGGGACATAGGCCGTATATGTACTGTTTAGGTATAACTGAAGTAGTGTACTATTATATTTAGGAAGAATCCTGGTAGAGGAGTCACAGCTCATGAAATCCCCTTGGTATATTAGTATTAGGCGAAGGATTGTTTATGAATTTTGTTGTTATAGATCGTTTATTGAGATCAGTACTGATTAATGCCATCTAAGATTATGCATTACATCAGTGTGTATTGATATGTACTAGATATGAAGGAAAAAATATCAGTTTGGTAAAGCAGTAGCAGTTTTTGGGTGAGATACGGTGCAATATGTGGACGGCTTGTGCGTCAAACACCCAAGTAACATGCATAGGCCAACGCTGGCACTATGGCAAAACCTAGAGATACAATATATAATTAAAAGGTAAGCGTAAAACAAAAGATAAAACATAGAGCAAAAAGATGAAAGCAGTAATGGAAGTAATATATGAGAGCAAACTATAAGATAGAGCAAAGTAAATAAAATGAGGCAAAATTGTATAACAGTACCAAGGCAAAATTATAAAGCAATGAGGTAAATTATAAAAAAGGGGTCAATTATGGGTATGTAGATACATTAAAAGGAACTTTGTCTAGGGCTAACCTTCTCAATGTATCAGCCCATAATTAACGTAGCTATCTGTTTCTGTAATCAACTGCCAGCAAATCTAGGTAAGAATATAAGTAGGATGGTAAAGAGGTAATAATAATAAGCTGAAAGCTGGTAATACGCCGTTTTTGGTAGGTAAGGAATTTAGAAGCAATAAGATGTGAGCCAAATGCTGGCGACAAGCATGTATTTGATAAGTAGTTTGCTGGCGAGATGACTGTTAGCCCGACAGATAGCATAGTAGCATAAAAGATACAAATGAATATACTAGAGTAAGAGTTCCATTCATTGTAGTTGTATATATTTGTTGAATAGGCAGCTCTGGCTAAAGGAAGGAGAACGGAAGTAGGATGTAGAATAGTAATAGTACCTCAATCCCCCTCGAATTTCTCTAATAGTTCATGAGGTATGAAGGAAAATAGTGTTATATAGTTTATAGTCAAAAGTATAGAAAAAGAGGAAAAACAATTTTAAGTGGGAAGAAACCGGGAGCGTAACTTCCCGTCCCTTAAAGAAAGGGATCCTGGTATATGATTATAGGTAATACATCATATAGGATGTGGGCAATATACTGTAATAGAAAATAGGAGGCCGTTGATATAATTAGAATATATTATGGGTGATATATATATATATATATATATATATATATCAGAAGGATCAGCCAAAGTATCAGAAGGATTAAAATATGCAATAATGAAGTTCACATAATAGACACACTCATCGACTTCAAATTAAAATTAATCAACAATGGATTCCCACACCACTTTATATCACGTAACCTTCATAAAGCTATATTGATAGCCATCAACAAAAAACATAATAATAACCTCAACCCATTTATTATTGCAGACCAAGTTCTAGAAACATAGACCTACACCGAGTGTTCGATTGATTTGGCTTGTGCACCTTCGCAGGGCTTGTGCATATGTACATAGTAGGCACTACCCATGGGGCATACTACATATAGCTTACACTCATTAAAAAAGTCGTACCTATATTTGCTCCATGGGCAGGAATAAATTTCTTTATTTCTTTATATTACCTTTTATTTATACTACCTTTTATTTCTTTATATTCCTATTGGCTGTTTGCCATCTGCTCTTTCCTACAGAGATCCATCTACCGTTCTGCTTATGCACCACCGCTTATCACATAAAATTAATACACTTAAATTGCTAACAAGTCCACCTAGATTACAGAGGGCGCTACCGTTTATTGGCATTGTTTCTTCGGGCTTGGTTTTCGATTTCACCAACTCCCAAACCCAGAGGGCGCCTACGTCCACTAGCTTTGAATAAATAACACACGTGCTCCACTTCTCGGTCTTTTTCTTTCTTCACATCCACCGGTGGTGAGCATACCTATTTATATTTTTTATATATTTTTGTTCACCAGGATTTTGTTCCTAAATATATCCTAATTATATCAACGGCTTCCTATTTTCTATTACAGTATATTGCCCACATCCTATATGGTGTATTACCTATAATCATATACCAGGATCCCTTTCTTTAAGGGATAGGAAGTTATGCTCCCGGTTTCTTCCCACGTAAAATTGTTTTTCCCCCTTTTCTATACTTTTGACTATAAACTATATAACACTATTTTCCTTCATACCTCATGAACTATTAGAGCAATTCGAGGGGGATTGAGGTACTATTACTATTCTACATCCTACTTCCGTTCTCCTTCCTTTAGCCAGAGCTGCCTATTCAACAAAGATATACAACTACAATGGATGGAACTCTTACTCTAGTATATTCATTTGTATCTTTTATGCTACTATGCTATCTGTCGGGCCAACAGTCATCTCGCCAGAAAACTACTTATCAAATACGTGCTTGTCACCAGCATTTGGCTCACATCTTATTGCTTCTAAATTCCTTACCTACCAAAAACGGCATATTACCAGCTTTCGGCTTATTATTATTACCTCTTTACCATCCTACTTATATTCTTACCTAGATTTACTGGCAGTTGACTACAGAAACAGATAGCTACGTTAATTATGGGCTGATACATTGAGAGGGTTAGCCCTAGACAAAGTCCCTTTTAATGTATCTACATACTCATAATTGACCCCTTTTTTATAATTTACCTCATTGCTTTATAATTTTGCCTTGGTACTGTTATACAATTTTGCCTCATTTTATTTACTTTGCTCTATCTTATAGTTTGCTCTCATATATTACTTCCATTACTGCTTTCATCTTTTTGCTCTATGTTTTATCTTTTGTTTTACGCTTACCTTTTAATTATATATTGTATCTCTAGGTTTCGCCATAGTGCCGGCGTTGGCCTATGCACGTTACTCGGGTGTTTGACGCACAAGGCATCCACATATTGCACCAAAATATATATATATATATATATATATATATATATATATATATAGTTGTATACTACCCGATTTTGATGATGTTTATACCACCAAAATTGAGTGGAAAGGCATCAGTTTGCAGGCCCTCTGTTTCTGTAGTAATGCTCAAGAAATTAATAATAATAAATAAATTAAATTTAGAATTTTGAAAGAGAAGATTAGGCAAAATGTATGCTGAATGTGTTATCATTATTGCAGGTATATAATCCACCACTGAACCAACAGAGAACCAAATTACTAAAAACGGAAACTGAGTAATATAAAGTAAAATAAAGTAGAACACAATCATATCAAAATAAGCGTTACAGAATTGTAAAATAGAAAATAAAATAATAAAACTTAACTGTTTCCAAGAGGTAACAATTACTTGTATCCAGAAGGAGCTTAAGACATGTTGCTTTACAAGCAGCAGGCCTAGAGAAAGAATGAAAAACATTTGACACCTAATTTGTACTAGTCTCTAGTAGAAAGAGTTAAAAAAAAAAAAAAAACAAGAAGAAAACCTCTACTATGATGCTACATCATGTGATGATTTGTGTTATCCATCACTTGAATATTTTACTGAAAGTTGGAACTGTTTCAAAAATTCATAGAAGCATTTGATAAACCATAAACAAGGTGATTCGTGCCTCACATCTGTAGTCTGTGGAAAACATCATAGAGTATGTCCTAGAGGCCAGAGGAATCCATTAGTCTGTCAACCATCCATGGGGAGTTGCATAGCCTTAGGTTTGGTAGGGCAATTGTGCATAAAACCAATTTCAGTCACCATTGCAAAACAGCATTGGAATGATGTTGTTTCTGATATTCATGGACTGTAGAATGGTGTCAGAAACACCACTATCAAACATGCACATTCTGATATGCATGTTTTCATTTCTGAGTGCATTCTCATGTATAGATTGCTCTTAGAGTGCTTCCTGTTAGAATTTAAACTAAAGTGGAGGCAGTCTGATGTATGGAAGCTGTTTTACTACCTACTATGGCTAGCATTGTGGAAACAGCTCTGTTTGCCTCAATACAAGTGCTAATATTAAGATTTCAGGTATCCGTATGTTCAATATACCTATTATCAGGATCAGATTATTTTAAGAAATAGACCATAAAGCGTTTAGGGCTGAAGCCTCAAGCTATGGAAAAGTCTAGACTATGTATAAGTATAGTGCGAAAGCATCAATAATACATAGCCAAATCTGAATTAACAGAATGTTAGCAAAACGGCATCGTTTTAAGTTGTATCTCATATTGTGAATACCTTCACAATGAGTTGCCATGATATTGCACTACTTCGAATAAGTAATGCTCACCTGAGGAGAAGACTAATGTTACTTATTCTCAGATGGATAACACCAGTAACATTAGTCTTGTCCTCAGGTGAAGCGTTACTTATTCGAAGTAGTGCAATATCATGGCAACTCGTTGTGAAGGTATTCACAATATGAGATATAACTTAAACATTGCCGTTTTGCTAACATTCTGTTAATTCAGATTTGGCTATGTATTATTGATGCTTTCGCACTATACTTATACATAGTCTAGACTTTTCCATAGCTTGAGGCTTCAGCCCTAAATGCTTTATAGTCTAAACACATCATACACCATCAGGCATCACTCAGGTACCTATCCACCCACCGAAGAAGGGCCAGATAGCCCTGAAACGGCTATTTGGCCCTTCTTTAGTAGGTAACAACAGCCTTCTCCACTGGGGAAGCATTGCCTATTCGAGGAGTTTTGAGTTTTTGAGTTGTGTGAGTTGAAGGAGTTACTGTCCCTTTCATTCTTCTACACTGTTTCTTTTCCTCTTCCACTCCTACTATTACTTTCCTTCTACCTTTTGCTTTTCTAAGTCTGATAGGGACAACTGGATAGTCAGTTGTTATCCCACACAAATACAAAATAGCCCTGAAACAGTGCCATCTGGGTGGTGGTATCCATCTGAGAATAAGTAACATTAGTCTTCTCCTCAGGTGAAGCATTACTTATTTGAAGTAGTGCAATATCATGGCAACTCGTTGTGAAGGTATTCACAATATGAGATATAACTTAAATGTATCAACTGTGTGGTACTACACTCAGGTTGGTTGAGAATGAAAAGGACCCAGAGGTAAATGTGCAGTCAGATATGAAGTTCTCTGAGCAGTGCACACAGGCTGCCAGATCAGGTCATGGAGTTTTGTCAATGATATATAGGAATTTTTTTAGCAGGTATGAGCAGGTGATTATCCCCTTGTATAAGTCAATGGTCAGGCCACACCTTGAGTACTCTGTACAGGTCTGGAAGCCTCATTTTAGGAAGGATGTATAGTTTCTGGACTGAGTACAGAGAAGGGCAACAAGATTAGTGAATGGAACAAAGGGTTGCTCTTATGAAGAAAGACTTAAGTTTTGCAAGTTGCAGTGTCTGGCACCTGTAGGGTGATCTGATTGAGGTGTATAAGCCCTTGAATAGTTTGAACAAGCTTAATGCTGATGGGATTCTTCCTCTTGCCCAGATTAATTGCCTGAGGGGACATAAATTGAAATTGAGGAAAGGCAGTTGTAGAAGAGCTGTGTGGAAATTTGCCTTTAGCCAGCAGTTAGTTGAATGCTGGAACAAACCTCTATCTGTCGTAGAAGTTGACAGCTTAAATAAATTCAAGGCAGAACTAGACAAACATTTGCATCATATGCCTCTACATGAGACAGAATGCATCATATGCCTCTACTAATGCTAATCCTAATGTTAAATGACTCATTCGGATATCCAGTAATGCATAAATCATCCATTTATTTGCATTCAGGCTGATTTAATGTTGAATAAAAGGTGTATGTGTGTTATATATATAATAATTTTGTTGCCAAAATAAAATGTAAATAAAAGAAAGCTGTCCTGGTACAATATTACAGAGGGGTTCACAGATGATAAAATAAAAATTCAAAAAATTTGTGGTGGGGGGAAGAATATGGAGCAAATCCTGTCCTAATGTTACACTATTGTTAGTCTCAATTTACAAGACAGACATTTTAATGATATACACTAAAGTCCAAGAATTGCTCGAAGATTGGGTGGAGCCACAGAGGATTACAATGTCAAGTTACATCAACAGTTGTTGATCGTATAACACAATACTTCAGTATAGTTTTGCTATCAGAAGTTATGGCTACGTACAATAAAGTTCAAAAAGCCTTTAGAGATTTAATTCTCATTAAAGAAAAGTGTACTTTAAATGGTAATTTAGTTAAAAACGGTCCTTAAAAATTTTACTTCACATATTGTTATAGCATGGTCATCATAACAGAATCTGATAAGTTTGTATACTTCAATTTTGAAGAATTAATGGATGGATCAAAGTAGCAGAATTATACTACAAGGTTGTTAATATTCTTAAACAGAAGATTTTCACTGGTCATTAGCTACGTTGTATGTCTTTTTAACTTCCACAGTCAAAAGACATTGTGCACATATCCTTCCTTGTCCCAGAGAAAAGGAGCAGGTGCCATAGAAAATAATAATGCTTACAAAAAACACTGCCATGTTGAATTCCATTTGTTGTAGTCTATAAACTATTTGAGATGGTTTGAGCAAAATATAAAATTCTTTCCAAAAACAAATCATTTAGAATAGATAAATAAAAAAATAAATTTTCTGTTTATACTCTGGGACGACCAAATGGTCAGAGGAGTTCACAAGATAGACAGAATACAAGAAACAGCACCGTATTTAGCAGTCACAGGCTTGAACCCTGGTCACTCAAGGCATGTGTACTTATGCACCCGCGTGCCTGACCACCAGGCGCCTCCATAGCCAGGTGGGAAGGAGCAACAGTGTGTAGCACATGCTTCTTGATTAGACCGGGGTTCGAGCCTGTCACCACCAAATACAGAGGATGCGGAAAGGTCAGGGAATGACCACCGCATATTCACGGAGCAATATGGCCTTAGTTGCTAATGCTCCTAAAATTCAAAAAAAATCCTGACCACTCGGCTATGGCGGCCATTAAATACCAACTTAAAGCAATACCAACAATCCCAAAACAAGACTTTAAAGGGGAAAATCTTAACTGAACCAAAAGATGAGGCTGCTTCAAAAAACAAGGCATGTAAATCAGGTTTAGATTTCTATGCAGAAAAAATTCTTCTGACAAATTGTTGCAAACATGCAACTGACCACAAACTTGTTAACACCATCTACTCTTGTTATAATTGATATCTGTGTACACAGGTTTGTAAATCATCACATTTTAAAATGAGTGATTTTTTTTTTTTTGCACAGTGAATTTGCATAAAATTTTGTTTCAGATAGGGAGAGGTGCAGTGGAAATCACACAATGTTAACACAGGTTTGTAAATCGTTACATTTTAAAATGAGTGATTTGTTTTTTAACAGTGAATTTGCATAAAATTTTGTGCAATGGAAATCACACAATGTTAAAAACAGCTTTTGGAGCAGATGCTAACCATTCAAAGTGTTTTCAGTAGTTCACAAAATTTAGAGAGAGCTGCTTATATTTCAGTGACTATCTTTGCTCTATCTACCTTCAACTTTAAAAACCAATGTTTCAATTATTCGTGTTCATGATATGATCGGCTGATCATTGTTTAACTATCTCAAAGCCAGTGGTGTATTCGGACCGGAACAATGTTCTGGTACCTTTTCTAAATGTCATAATAGAAAATCATTAAATTTATGGTGCCTCCGTAGCCAGGTGGGCAGGAGCAGCAGTGCTTCTTGATTAGACCGGGGTTCGAGCCCATGAGCACCAAATATGGAGGATCTGGAAGGGTCAGGGAATGACCACTGCATATCCCCGGAGCAATATGGCCTTAGTTGCTAATGCTTCTAAAAACCAAATAACAAACAAACAAACATTAAATTTATACATCTAATATTATGGAACAATGGCATAATCGGGGGGGGGGGGAGAATTATATATTTTACCCATTGTTACTAAAAATATATATTAATAGTAACTTTAAAATTAATAGATTTCTTTAAAATTTTTTTAAAAACAAAAATATATATTTTGCAATGAAACTTGAACGTGTCTTACTAAAGTACAATGTGTTAGATAAAGAGATCCAACGAATGAGATATACTGTGATGCGTGCGAACACTGCATTTTGATTCGCCATGAGCTGAATGCTAGAACTGGTTGTTCTATGAACCGTGAATCTGAAGTCTGATTCAGTTACTGTACAGTCGATGTGGCGTTATCATATAGTCTTCTGGAGAATGACGTTCTGGTACTATTTTTTTTTAGCAATACAGCTCTGCTCAAAGCTACTAGTGAGATTGTATGCTAACTGATCTGGATGCTTCCTAGAGAATTATGAATAGGTTTGGTTTGGTGGACTCTAGTACCCGGCCTGCAATTAGCGATCACCAGTATGTGATCGCTGATTGCAGGCCGGGATTTCTGTCAGTGTCGATCTACTGGTGACATACTGTCTTATGTTACTCATCTATTGGGCGAATTTAGTGGAAAAGTTTGGTGAAACTCAAGCAGTTGCTCTTGACATTTCAAAGGCTTTTGATTATACAGCTCTCTGTTTTCTAACTTCTCCACTAATGCAAGTGTTCCTCAAAGTTCAGCTCTCTCTCTCTCTCTCTCTCTCTCTCTCTCTCTCTCTCTCTCTCTCTCTCTCTCTCTCTCTCTCTCTCTCCCCCCTCCCCACTCTTTTCCTCTTGTATATTAATGAACTTCTTCCATTGACTTGAATCCATAGTACTCCCCCTTTCCCCACTCTTTTCCTCTTGTATATTAATGAACTTCTTCCATTGACTGGAATCCATAGTAATCCTATCCAAGCAGCACAATGATAATTCCCTAGTACATTGTTCTGTACCAATTATCATGGTGCTATATACTTGTTGACAAGTATATAGCACCATGGACTACCAGATACTTGACAATAAATTACCATATTGGTAATTTATTGTCAAGTATCTGGTACTCCATGAAGCTCCTGTCATTCCACAACCACCCTATTCACCAGACCTTGCCAGATTTTTTTTCTTTACCCAAGGATTAAAGTAATCCTGAAGTAACAGCAGTTTAATACAGGTTTAAGCAGTTTAGTACAAGAGATACAATATTCTGTGATGACTACACTATAGTTGCAGATAGATGTCTTCAGTACTTCTTTCAACAATGAATGCAGTTGTAAAGCTCTTTGCAATGAAAATTTTATTAGAAAAACTCTGGTAGTAAAAAGAATATATTTTGAAGGAAGCATGAATATCATTAAAGATATATAAAGTTAAAAATTATAACTTTATACATCTTTAAAAACCTACAAAATAGTGTTAAAAATCTTTCCAAATTTGGAAAGATTTTTAACACTATTTTGTAGGTTTGCCAAATTATAGTTTCTTATAATGAAGTAATTAGATGAAGTATCCAAGATAGATAAGTAATATTTATAATTATGTGACTCTATTAATAGTAACAAGAACTGAATTTTTTAATGTAGGGTTGGAAAAAAGAGCGTGTGCTTGCAAAATATCCTGATGGCCATACAATCATGATTTCTCCTACTGATCCACATTTCATGTTAAAAAAAGTAGAGGACGTCTTGCAGATTGTAGACAGGTAATATTTAGAATGCTAGAAATCGAATTTTTATGCAATTAATAATTTACATTTTATATTTACAAGGGTCAGTCATAAGTAATGCCTCTTTGGTGAAAAAAATTTTTGTTACTGGATTAGCATCATGAAGTTTTATATGTTGGTATTGTAGACATTTAGATATAAACATGCTAAAATTAGTTTCTAAGTTATGAAGAGTCAAACTGATTTGAATTTCTGCCAACAGTCAATGATAGGGTTCCTTTTCAAGTCAGAAGAAAATTCAGCTGACTGGGTTTGTGAAAAATTGAGGAAATTATGCCAACAAGAAACCATTGATATAGGCAATGTTTATAGATCGTTTGCACATTTTTAAAGGCATCATTGACATTTGTGACCAGCTAGGGAGCAGAAGACCAAAGTCTCTGTGGGTGTTGGAAAAACAACTAAGATTTTGGGTCAGATGATTCAAAAAGGTGGGACTCCCAGGAATTACATATTCCAGCGGATCCCAAACTGTGCACCTGGGCACTGCAGCGAACTCACAGGTGTGGCACGGTATATTCTAAATTCTCGAGGGAAACACAGGGATACTCAAAATCAGTCAGACACTGCGCAAACTACTAGCTCTAGATAGTTCACAGTTTCTACATTACTTATTAACTACTTAATAAATGAAACTGTTAGGTATTTCTTTTGGCCTAGAGGCACTGTGAAAAAATTACTGAGACACAAGGGGTGCCGTGAAAAAATTACTGAGACACTAAGGGCTCCGTGAACCAAGAAAGTTTGGAAACCTCTGACATATGCAATGATGCAAGCATAGTGTATTAACCATTTTAGACACATTAGATTATAAGAAAATATGTTGCAAATTGGTACCCAAGCTATTGACAAGAGAAATGAAATTTTCCAGGCAGATCTGCCAATATCTATTTTGGGCATACAGTAACTTTCAAGATTCTTTTTTTAAAGTGATGAAACCTGGATCTTCCATTTTGACCCTTATTCTAAATGCCAATCGTCTATGGAATGGACATCCATCCATCATCTCCAGTGAAGAAAAAACCTTGAATTGCTAGATCATCACAAAAAAAAATATAAATAAATAAAATTATGGCTACAGTGTTTTGAGACAGAGAAGGTCCAATTTTTTTGATTTTTTTTTTTTAGTGAAATGTCAGGCTATAAATATGGAAAGATATTTCAAAACACTTGATAAGCTTAATAGGGCTATAAATCAAAAAAAGAAGGCTCTAAGAGGACACCAAAATATTGCACCATGTTAATGCCATGCCATTTGCTATCCAGATAACTCGTGTGAAAATTGCAGACCTAGAGTGGAAAGTTTTGCTCATCTTGCATATTTGGACGTATGAAGGATGAGATGTCTTCATTGAAAATGCTTGGCTTGGCTGGACTTGGTTCCATCTGAATTTTTTCTATTTGGATATATCATCATCATTCAAAAGAGCATTTTTGAGTGATAAGGAGCTGAAAAAGACAGTGACAGACTGAGTTCAACACAGAGTCCATCCTTTTACCACCGTGCATACAAGAGTTTTAAAGAAAGTTGGAAAAAATACATGAGAATAATCTATACTTGCTTTTCTGTGTTTGCTTAAATGATATAAATTTTCAACTTTGTGTCTGTTGCCTTTATATTTTTATGGCCAAAGCCATTATTTATGGACTCACCTTTAAATAAGAAGGAAAGGCCATAAAAAATGAAATATTACCAGTCATTGGAATGACATGTTACTCAAACTCATTGAACAAAATTAGCTTTTTTTTTTTGCTGTTTAAATTTAAAATAGCATAGGAGTATGAGATTATTTTGAAAATATATAAATATTTAATGCCCTCAGTATAATGTAACTCATGTTGAGGGAAATGGACCATAATTTGCCACACTGGTCCAGTGTGGGGTTGGCAGATCAACCGTATTTAGCAGTCAGGGACTTAAACCTCTGTCTATTCAAACAGTCTGTGCTGCTGCACTCCCGCTCCTGACCACTTCGCTCGGAGGACACTCGACATGAATTATTGAGGAGTTTTCCATCCTGCAGTGGATTAATAATGGCTGCTGCTTACCTTACCTTTATAATGTAACTGGAAGCTCATCAGGGACTCAAGACCAGTGTTGCCAATTTAGCGGAACAGCTTCAGATTTGGCAGGTTAAAATATGTAATAGCGGTTTTTTTTTAGCGGAATGAGTTTAAATGTAAAAATTTAAAATATGTTTAGCATTTTATATATTTTGGAAATGTAACATTTAAATTAAGAAATATTTATTTAACAATATACATATTTCATAATTGAAATGTTTTATTGATATACATCGTAAACATAGTAGGGATATCTTATTTAATAGTTTTTTTTATAAAGCGAAGAATCGGTTTTATATTATTCAGGGATCCCCTGAGGGGAACCACAGGGGATTAATACGTAGTTACACTCGCGGTCAAATGATATGACCGTTGGTCCATAGCTTTAAATTGTTGAATCAAATCTAAAAATGAATTTCTAATGAATTAGCCCCACCTTTTTTCGAAACTGCGAAGGAATGCCATTGGATTATTTTTCTTCGTTGTAATTCAATCATCTGGAGAAACAAAATTATAGCGATGAATAACCTCATCATGGGTATAATTAATGTCTCGGTAGAGATCTTTTATATGCAGGCCATCCATCATTGATGATTCTTGTACCTGACAATATGCTCTTTCTTATAATTGATAATAGAGTTTTTTTTTATCTCTATTTTCTACCGGAACAAAAAAAAACATCGTTTGGTAATTCTTTCGAATCCACCAAAAGCCCATTGTGTTCCTATTAGTAGTCCTCTATTATTTTATTATTAGCCATACAGTGCAAGGAAGCTTGAGGCTTATGCTGCACCAGCCAAAAAAAAAAAAAAAAAAATTGAATTATTGAGAGAGAAGTAGAAGGGAATTATCAAGAAAGAGAAGACGACGATGATATCCAGCTCAGGACCCTGGGTGACCCAAGCCCATACTCACCAGATGTGAGTCCCTGGGGTTATTATATATTTCTTTTAAAAAATGCTCATTCATCAATTTCAACTTCAATAGGTATTCCATTTTCTGAAATCCCCCTAGTTAACTATCTTAATCAATTCTTAATCAGATCTTTGCATTTTCCAATAACAGTGTTTATTTTTTTTTATTTTTTTTTATTTTTTATTTTTTATGTGAACCCCAAACACGAGAGGTATTAGAACCTATAGTACTTAGTACCGTGCTTGGGTTTGAGGTTAAGAAGACGAAAGAAGATATTTGTTGACATTGGACTTGAACTTCTGTAGATTGTAATTTTCAGGAAATACGTATGAAGGAAGGTTGTTCCAGAAAACGGCAGTTGAATGAATAAATGAGGAAGATGAAAAGTTGGTTCTGTGGGTTTGAAGTTGGACAGTAAATGGATGTTGGCCGGTGGCGGCACGTGTTCGGACTGTTTGGAAAGAGAGAGCAGGAATTATAGAAGCCAATTCAGAAGAACAGTACCCATGGAAGTATCTGTAGAAGAGGCATGCAGCAGAAACAGTGCGTCTATGAGAAAGCGAGTGGAGAGACTCTGTTAGAGATGAATCATTAATTAACCTAACTGCCCTCTTCTAAATGGAATCAATAAGCCTGAGAGAGGTTTTGGGGGCACCACCCCAGATGTGGGAACAATATTCCATGGCAGGGTGAATTTGGGATTTATACAGAGTGAACAGCTATTTGGAAGAAAAGTAACGCCGAGAGCGAAAGAGAAAACCAAGTTTTTTAGATGCAGAGGAAGCAATATTTGTAATCTGCTTGTGCCAAGAGAGATTAGAAGTCAGAGTAATTCCCAAAAGAGATATATCATTTTGCCTAGAAATCGGAGTGTCACTAAAGATAAGCATAGGAGTAGAAGAATCCTTTTTGCAAGATATAAGACAAGACTGAGTTTTAGAAGGGTTGAAATCAACTAAGTTGTCTTTGCCCCACTGGAGAATTACCTGAAGATTGGCATTTAAGGAATTGGTAGCAGATTTTCGAGAAGTTGAAGCTGATTGAGCAGGACACAAGGTTTCTCAAAATCGAAAGTTGAATGCAATGTGCTATCATCGGCAAAACTATGGATAGGATTTCCAGTCAATGGAAGAAGGTCATTGATATACAAGAGGAAAAGAGTGGGGGGAAGATCTGAACCTTGGGGGACACCGGCATTAGTGGAGAAGTTATAAGACAGAGAGCCATCTACCATCACCCTCAGTGAGCGATCAGAGAGAAAACTGGATAACCAATTACTAAAAACAGTTGGCAAACCATAAGATGGAAGCTTGTTTAGAAGACCTTTATGCAAAACACGATCAAAAGCCTTTGAGATGTCAAGAGCAACTACTTGAGTTTCACTGAACCTTTCCATTGAATTAGTCCATAAATGGGTAACATAAGCCAGAATATCTCCAGTAGATCAACACTGACGGAATCCATACTGGTGATCGTTGATCAGATGGAAGGTTTCTAGGTAGTTTAAGAGTTGGCGGTTAATTGATTTCTCCATTACTTTAGAAAGAGTAGAAGTAATTGCAATGGGACGATAATTGGTTGGGAGGGATTTGTCACCCTTTTTAGGAACTGGCTGGATATGAGCAAATTTCCAAGCAGAAGGAAAAACACCTTTGGAATAAGAAAGTGAAAAAAGGCGGCAAAGAATAGGAGTAAATTCAGGAGCACAGGTTTTGAGAACAATTGGAGAAATACCATCAGGACCTGGAGCTTTCTTAGCATCAAGATTCATCAAAATCCTTCTGATATTCTTTTGGCGGAAGACCACAGGAGGCATTGAATGGAGCGTGTTGGGAATGGTGGGAGGTGTTTTACCAAGATCATTAATACATGAGCTGGAAGGAAAATGGGATGCTAGCAGGTCAGCTTTATCCTTGGCTGGAGTGGCAACAGAACCATCTGGTTTGGACAGAGGTGGGAGCAAAGATGGCCAAAAGTTGCGGCCAATAGCTTTGGCAACAGACCAGAATGCTCAGCTACCATTAGGGCAAGAAGCAGTTTTCTACTCTTAGCCTGTTCAAACTCTAGTTTGGACTGATTAATAACTGCTTTACAACTGTTGCGAGCTTTGGTGTAGGCAGAAAATGAAACTGAAGAATTAGAAACAAGCCAATTACGATATGCAACATTCTTCTCTTGGACAGCCTTAGCATATTTATTGGAAAACCAAGGTTTAGATAAAGGACGAGATTTTAAAGTGGAGTGTGGGATAAGGGATTCCATTCCTGCAAGAATAATTTCACTGACACGATCTGAGCAAACGTTGACATCAGAAGTTTTGAAACAGTAATCCGACCAAGGAAAAGATGAAAAGAAGTCTCGCAGGTCATCCCATTTTGCATTCTTGTAATGCCAAACAACACGTGGTTGGGAATAGCCATGAGATAAAGGTTCCATTGGCGAAGAGACAATCACCAAGTTGTGATCTGAAGTGCCTAAAGGACCTCTCACTTCGACCGTGTACTTAGAAGGGTTGTTTGTGAGAAAAAGATCAAGCATATTGGCTGTATGATTAGGATTGTTCGGTATTCTTGTAGGTAAATGAACAATCTGTGCTAGGTCATTAGTAATTGCCTCAGCATCTCGACCTGCTGGGTCGGTGTGACTAGAAAACGGAAGCCAGCTGGAGTTGTGAACATTAAAATCACCAAGGAAAATTACTTCACTGTTAGGAAAGTTGGACTGGAGAAAGTCAAGTTGCAAAGAGAGGAAGTCAAAGAGCTCCAAGTGATTAGTGGAGTTGTAAGAACGGTAGAGACAACAGATGAATTTGACACAATGAGGTAGAGAGATTTTAAGCCAGAGAAGATCGAAGAGAGGAGATTCCAAGTTGCCAAGTCTCTGACAGGTAATATCAGAACGGACATATGCACAAGTACCACCTTCGAGGCGAAAGGAATCATACAGCAAATAATTTGGGCATCTGAGATGAGCAGTAGATGATTCAACCAATAACTGAGATTCTGTCAGAAAAAGTACATGGGGTTTTTCAGACTGCAAGTGGAAATGGACATCGTTGAGATTAGAATCGAGACCACGTATATTTGTGAAATGAATTAGGAAGTCCTTGGGAGGTTTAGATCTTTTCGCCGATAAGCTTGCTCTATTAGTTTGACAATTCGTGGTATATTCAATAGTAAGAAAATGTAGGTGGGACATGCTGTATGAAGTAATGAAATTTTTGGATATGGCGTACATGTGGTAAGAATATACCCAGATCCTTGACATAACGTGGCCTCGACAATGCTCCCTGCATACACGCTACTCGGACTCCCTCCAGTCACTATCTGGCAGAGTAGAGGTAGCAAGATTATACACTAGCTGATCCGGAAGCTTCCTAGAGAGTTACCAATAGGTTCAGTCTGGTGTACTAACTAGCGGCCGACCTGCGAACACCGTTTTAGAGCTGTACCCTCGAAATGTAAGGAATATTGGATCTCGCCATGACGTTCATCATAACCTCAAAAGTCATCAATCATACTGCATGATGGAAGAGATAGGGAAGGGTTGACCGGAACTTAGCTCTTGAGACTAAACATGGGTTCCACCACTTCAAGCCTCCAATAAGCAAAGTGGTGGTATTTCACCAGTTGATGAGAGTCATCTACCACCTAGTACTGCCTGGTAACATAGAGGGGCGACGTTCCTCCATGTGGTGTGGGCGCCACACCTTGACCCCTGCTTACGTTGGTTCACACCTGGGTGGTCATCCACCATGTACTTGTGCATGGAGGTTATACCCAGGATTACTAACAGTCCCACCATCGTGAAGGTGCAAGCAGAGGATTTGGCTGTCACAGACCGTCTGGACTTTGCCGAAATTGGGTCCACTTGACTTGAGTGTCACCCGAATATCAGTTCCATCAGCGTTTTAGACTCCCAAGTACAGCAAGTACTTGGGAGTCTAAAGGTAGCAAGTACAGCTTGTCTGGCATATCTGAGAGAATGTCTGTTACAACCTCAAGGACCAATCAAGAGCAATGCGATCTTGAGACCAATCTTAGCACCAGAAGTATAGAAATAATAAATTTTGAGATAACGCTAATGTGCTATCATCAAAAAATGATTTATGTCTAATACTCTTTGTTTTACTGCAAGGTTTCTTACAATCCCCTCTAAACATATCAGTTTTACATTTACTTTTTGTTAGCCACATTTCAAGTTTGCAAACTTCACCAAAAGCTGTACTTTGCAAAAATGTGATTTTTCGCCAACCAAGAAATCAAGTGATTAATATTGCCACTGCATAAATTCATCAACTCTGTTAAACGGTAGTTGTTATTTTTGACTTCTTCCTCAGAATAAACTGCATTTGATATGCAATTTGGAGGTTTCTGTCTGGACATAATGTAGGGTCTTAAAATTTTTATGGCACCCATTAATAGGATTTAACCCAAATGAAAATTTAAAAAGTTGGCGGGTTAAGTGTTAAAAATAGCGGATTTTGAGCATGCGCCTAGCGGGAAGTATTATTAAGAGTTGGCAACGCTGCTCAAGACTTTAGTAACCTACCAAGTGATGCACTCCCATATCAGGACCCAGAACAGAATAAACAAGTGCAAACTGCTTTGGTTCAAAAGGACTTAGTTCTTTTAGGAGACTCCATTGTCAGGGAAACGGTAAATATTTTTTGTAATAAGGATAGGTGGACTAAAACCAGGGTATGTCTGCCAGGAGGAACATTAATGATGTCACCAACAGATTGTCAGATTTTAAGGGGGGATAAAGAGAATATTATTATTCATATGGGGAACTAATGATATTAAACACACAATCTGACGATTTGTTAGACAAATATGACTGTGCTGAAGAAATGCTGCGAGTTAAGTCACCATGTCTACATGTCTGCAATTCTGTCCAGGCATGATGATGGGAGGGATTATGTGCTAAAAGCCGTGTGGATTAATTCAAGACTTGAAGGACTCTACAAGGCTTTTGGGGTGAAAATTTTATCAGCTTAGCTGCACTTGTAGGTAGAAGGAATCTCTGTTGTAGAGGCGGGATACATTTAAAAAAGGTGGTGCAAGATTTTTTGCCAGTATCATTGAGGTTACCTTAAAGGTTCAGAGAAACTGCTAGTTTGGAGGTACAAGGAAAATATAGATACGTGTTTATCTAATGTTATTGGTCAAAGTAATGCTTGCATATACCTCAAGAGTTCTTGTTTGTTACTTGCAACAGATCACATTAGCAATGTGTTTTGAGGGCAGAAACGTTTCAAATGAGTGGATAGCTAATGCCAGGGAAGCAAGATTAAATAACTTCAAGGGGTGTGTCAGTTTTGGAAATGCTCATGCCATTATTATTACAAAACTTAATAAATAAAATGAACTTAAATAAAACTTTGATATTAACTTTTTCTGAAGATGTAGAAAGTTTGCTTTGGTATATTGCTTGAAGCAATCATAACCAGTTATCTAAAAGCCAATCTAAACAGAAATCCACAGACAGAAAAAATCCTAGATAAGCTAAAATTTGAAAGCATGCTATAGTGGTAGACACTCCTAATGGCTGTATTCCAATATAAGATGTGTATCTTGGCAGTAAAATTTTATTTCTAGTTCAATGTAGCATTTTCCAAATGAACTCCTGTTTTTTTTTGGAAAATGCCATTTTCTTACAGTTTTTCTGGTGTGTGTGTGGGGGGGGGGGAGAACTACTATTGATACCTAATCTCTAGCTTTACTAAAGTCAAAATTGGCAGAAGTGGACTATTGAGGTAGGCCACAGCTAACTAGATAATATCAGCACCCATGCCATTGAAAGCTCTCTTCTCAACTTAGAAGACATCAGTGAATTCAGGAGAGAGTTACATGACAAATTACAGGGTTCATGGGGCAGAGTTCTGATTGTCCCCTCCTATCCAGCTCCAGCTAACAAGAGGGACCAAAAACTGCAAAGGCAGAGAGCTATAACTTGTGACAACATCTGGAACTCACTATTGTCATCATGGAACTACTTCATGATGCCACTGCCACCAACAGTTCAGCTCATTATTCTCTGAGATGTGAGGCATAGTACACTGTCACCAGTCTGTTTTCTTCAACCCATCCTTACAAATCCACAATGAAAGCTATAACATATAGTTCCTCTTTTCCCCAACCCTTTCTGTATTTTATTAGCTGCTAGACTTTGTGTTTTAGTTATTTTAATTTTATCTGTCTATCTACAAAATTATTTACTATATATATTGTTCAGTAAGTGCTGTTATTTGGTACCTATATTTTATTATACCAAAAATGGCAGCTACACACTCAGTAAACATATATCTTTATTTTCACACAAAGTGAGGTTCCATTCATTTATATCTAGAATACTATTTAGAAAAAATGTAACAGTTGAGAAAGAAAAAAAAAAATAATTTAAAAATATTGAGTATCTTCTCTTACTCTCACACACACACACACACACACACACACACACACACACACACACACACACACACACACACACACACACACACACACACAAAGTTAGTGGTGTTTTTAAAATATGCTTTTTTGCAATATAAATGTATGTTTTAATTGATTACATATATATTTTAGGGACTTGGGCTTTCCTGTGGTTGATTTTACTAAAAGATCTGATGCATTTTATATTATGTTTATATCAAATGATAAGAAAGTAATTGGATGCCTTGTTGCTGAAAGTATTGCTCAGGTATTATTTTTAGTTTTGGTTTATTTATTTATTGATGATTTTTTATTCTACTTATGTTAAAGTAATTATGTAGTTATTACTTACCAGATGCTGAAGAATAAGAGTCAAGCTTTTGCACATTATAATAAAATTTGACTTTTAACTAAGTCATCACATCATATGCAGCTTTTGTAGGATTATAATCTTTCTTCCAAAACATTCTCATAAAGAATATTTTACAAGAAATAGCCATAGTTTTCTGAAGATTTATTTTCGTGAGAATGCCGCATGGAAAATTTAGTATATATAGAAATTTTCAAGAGAATCTAGAAACTAAGCAGAGATTGTCTGTAAATTGGCAACTGAGGTTTAACAGTGATTAATTCAGAGTAATAGCTGCATTTGGGTAACAGTAATCCAAGAATAACATGCCATTTGGGTGGTACCAAACTCAAAGCAGTGGAATATGATAAAGATCTACAGGTAATTGTACAATCTGACATAAAAATCTCTCTGCAGTACAAACAAGCTGCTAGAATAGCTCATGAGGACAATGATATACAGAAACTTGCAGAAATTTGCATTCAGCCAAAGGATAATCAATCTTTGGAATAAACTTTCCAAATGAAGATGATTAGTTAAAATAAATTTAAGGAACAATTTGAGAGATTATTGGAAGTCTGAATAAAATTTCACAGAGAATTAGACAAATTATTGTAAGGAAATTGGCCAAATGAAGATTAATAATGACAAATGAATCTAAAAAAGCTATACATCAGCCAAAAAAAAAAAATTTTTTTTTTTTTTTGACTGATGCAGTATAGCTTGAGCTTGCATTTTTCATCTATCCATCCCCTCCAACAGTTTCTCTACTTCTGCCTTGAATTTATTCAGGCCATTCACTTCCACAACATTAAACAGAAGTTTGTTACACCATATGCTGGCTAAAGGCAAACTTCCAACCATCCTTTCTTAGTTTGAATTTATGCCACATTCTGTGTGTAGTCTGAACAAGAGGAAAAATCCCATCAGCATTGAACATGCTCAATCCATTTAAAGCCTAAAATGATTCATTCAGATTACCACACAGGCTGGCTCCATACTCTGCAGTGCACAGAACTGAAACCTTTCTTGGTAAGAACACCCATTTGCTCCACTCATCAATCTCATTGCCCCGTTCTGTACCTGCCTGAGCAGCTCTACATCCTTCCTAAAATGAGTTCCCAGACTTGTACTCAAATGTGGCCCGACCATTGCCTTATATAATGGAATAGTCACCTATCTATCATAGACAAAACCCCCATGTGCTGGCCTGGCAGCCTGCCTACACTGCTCAGAGAACTTCATATCTGACTGCACCGTTATCCCTCGGTTCCTTTTAATTTTCACTACCCTGAGTGTAGTAAAAGTTTGTCTAGAATTACTGCTACCCATATGCAGTACTTTGCATTTGTCAATGTTAAATCTCAGTTGCTATTTCTCAGTCCAACTGCCTAATATTTCAAGATCTTGTTGCAGAGGCAGCAGCAGCAGCTTACCCTGATCACTGTCATTAACCATCCTGCCAAACTTGTATCATCTTGAGGGGTCCTTGAGGTTGTCATAGACATTCTCTCAGATATGCCAGACAAGCAGTACTTGCTACCAGGGAGTCTAAAACGCTGATGGAACTGATATTCGGGTGACACTCAAGTCAAGTGGACCCAATTTCGGCCAAGTCCAGACGGTCTGTGACAGCCAAATCCTCTGCTTGCACCTTCACGATGGTGGGACTGTTAGTAATCCTGGGTATAACCTCCATGCACAAGTACATGGTGGGAGATCACCCAGGTGTGATTGAATGTAAGCAGGATTCGAGGTGTGGTGCCCACACGACATGAAGGAATGCCACCCCTCTATGTTACCAGGCAGTACTAGGTGGTAGATGACACTCATCAACCGGTGCAATACCACCACTTTGCTTATTGGAGGCTTGAAGTGGTGGAACCCATGTTTAGTCTCTAGAGCTAAGTTCCGGTCAACCCTTCCTTATCTCTTCCATCATGCAGTATGATTGATGACTTTTGAGGTTATGATGAACATCGTGGCGAGATCCAATATTCCTTACATTTCGAGGGTACAGCTCTAAAACGGTGTTCGCAGGCCGCCCGCTAGTTAGTAGACTGGACCGAACCTATTGGTAACCCTCTAAGAGGCTTCTGGATCAGCTAGTGTATAATCTTGCTACCTCTGCCAGATAGTGACTGGAAGGAGTCCGAGTAGTGTATTTGCGGGGAGCATTGTCGAGGCCACATTATGTCAAGGATCTGGGTATATTCTTACCATGTACAGGCGCCTCCGTAGCCAGGTGGGAAGGAGCAGCTAGTGTGTAGCACATGCTTCTTGATTAGACCGGGGTTCAAGCCCGTCACCACCAAATACGGAGCATGCAGAAAGGTCAGAGAATGACAACCGCATATCCCGGAGCAATATGGCCTTAGTTGCTAATGCTCCTAAAAACCAAAATAACAACCATGTGTACACCATATCCAAAAATTTCATTACTTCATACAGCATGTCCCACTCACTTTTTCTTACTATTGAATACACCATTTTCTTACTATTGAATACTTCCTAATTCATTTCACAAATATACATGGTCTCAATTTTAATCTCAATGATGTCCATTTCCACTTGCAGTCTGCCAAACCACATGTACTTTTCCTGACAGAATCTCAGTTATCAGTTGATTCAAATACTGCTCATCTCAGTTGCCCAAATTATTCACTATATGATTCCTTTCGCCTCAAAGGTGGTACTTGTGCATATGTACGTTCTGATATTCCCTATCAGAGATTTGGCAATTTGGAATCTCCTCTCTTTGATCTTCTCTGGCTTAAAATCTCTCTACCTCATTGTGTCAAATGCATCTGTTGTATCTACCGTTCTCCCAACTCCACTAATCACTTGGAGCTCTTTGACTTCCTCTCTTTGCAACTTGACTTTCTCCAGTCCAACTTTCCTAAGAGTGAGGTAATTTTCCTTGGTGATTTTAATGGTCACAACTCCAGCTGGCTTCCGTTTTTTTAGTCACACCAACCCAGCAGGTCGAGATGCTGAGACTTTTGCCATTACTAATGACCTTGCCCAGATTGTTCATTTACCTACAGGAATACCGGACAATGCTAATCTATACAGCCAACACGATTGATCTTTTTCTCAGAAACAACCCTTCTAAGTACACGGTTGAAGTGAGAGGTCCTTTAGGCACTTCAGATCACAACTTGGTGATTGTCTCTTCTCCAATGGAGAAGAGACAATCACCAAGTTGTGATCCAAGACACTCACCTTTATCACCAAGACAATCACCTTTATCTCATGCCTATTCCCAACCTTGTGTTGTTTGGCATTACAAGAATGCAAAATGGGATGACCGGAGAGATTTCTTTTTTTATTTTCCTTGGTTGGATTACTGTTTCAAAACTTCTGATGTCAATGTCTGCTCAGATCGTGTCAGTGAAATTATTCTTGCAGGAATTGAATCCTTTATCCCACATTCCACTTTAAAATTCGTCCTTTATCTAAACCTTGGTTTTCCAATAAATTTGCTAAGACTGTTCATGTTTGTATCATAATTGGCTTGTTTCTAATTCTTCAGTTTCATTTTCTGCCTACACAAAAGCTTGCAACAATTGTAAAGCAGTTATTAATCAGTCCAAACTAGAGTTTGAACAGGCTAAGAGTAGAAAACTTGCTGCTTGCCCTAATGGTAGCCGAGCATTCTGGTCTCTTGCCAAAGCTATTGGCCGCAACTTTTGCCCATCGCTGCTCCCACCTCTGTCCAAACCAGATGGTTCTGTTGTTATTTCAGCCAAGGATAAAGCTGACCTGCTCGCATCCCATTTTTCTTCCAGCTCATGTATTAATGATCTTGGTAAAACACCTCTCACCATTCCCAACACGCTCCATTCAGTGCCTTGTGTGGTCTTCCATCAAAAGGATGTCAGAAGGATTTTGATGAATATTTATGCTAAGAAAGCTCCAGGTCCCGATGGTATTTGTTCTCAAAATCTGTGCTACTGAACTTACTCCTATTCTTTTCCCCCCTTTTTTCACTTTCTTATTCCAAAGGTGTTTTTCCTTCTGCTTGGAAATTTGCTCATATCCAGCCAGTTCCTAAAAAGGGTGACAAATCCCTCCCATCCAATTATCGTCCTATTGCAATTACTTCTACTCTTTCTAAAGTAATGGAAAAATCAATTAACCGCCAACTCTTGAACTACCTAGAAACTTTCCGTCTGTTCAGTGATCACCAGTATGGATTCCGTCAGTGTCGATCCACTGCTGATATTCTGGCTTATGTTGCCAATGAAACACAAGTAGTTGCTCTTGACATCTCAAAGGCTTTCAATCGTGTTTGGCATAAAGGTCTTCTAAACAAGCTTCCATCTTATGGTTTGCCAACTGTTTTTTGTAATTGGTTATCCAGTTTTCTCTCTGATTGCTCACTGAGGGTGATGGTAAATGGCTCTCTGTCTTCTAATTTCTCTACTAATGCCAGTGTACCCCAAGGTTCAGTTCTTTTTCCCACTCTTTTCCTCTTGTATATTAATGACCTTCTTCCATTGACTGGAAATCCTATCCATAGTTTTGCCAATGATGGCACATTGCATTCTACTTTCCATTTTGAGAAACCTTGCCCTGCTCAATCATCTTCAACTTCTCAAAAATCTGCTTCCAATTCCTTAAATGCCGATCTTCAGGTAATTCTCCAGTGGGGGCAAAGACAGCTTAGTTGATTTCAACCCTTCTACAACTCAGTCTTCTCAATCTTGCAACTCAGTCAATCTTGCAAAAAGGATTCTTCTGCTCCTATGCTTTTTTTAGTGACACTCCGATTTCTAAGGAAAATGATATATCTCTTTTGGGGATTACCCTGATTTCTAATCTCTCTTGGAACAAGCACATTACAAATATTGCTTCCTTTGCATTTAAAAAAAGTTGGTTTTCTCTTTTGCTCTCAGCATTACTTTTCTTCCAAACAGCTGCTCTCTCTGTATAAATCACAAATCCATCCTACCATGGAATATTGTTCCCACCTCTGGGGTATTGCTCCCCGAACCTCTCTCACGCTTCTTGATTCCATTCAGAAGAGGGCAGTTAGGTTAATTAATGATTCGTCTCTAACAGAGTTGCTCCACTCGCTGTCTCATAGACATACTGTTTCTGCTGTATGCCTCTTCTACAGATACTTCCATGGGCACTGTTCTTCTGAATTGGCTTCTATAATTCCCATTCTCTCTTTCAAAACAGTCCGAACACGTGCCGCCACCATCCATTTGCTGTCCAACTTCAAACTAACAGAACCAACTTTTCATCTTCCTTGTTTATTTATTCAACTGCAGTTTTCTGGAACAAACTTACTTCTTACGTATTTCCTGAAAATTACAGTCTGCAGAAGTTCAAGTCCAGTGTCAACAAATATCTTCTTTCGTCTTCTCAACCTCCAACCCAAGCACAGTACTATGTACTATAGGTTCTAATACCTCTCATGTTTGGGGTTTACATAAAAAAAAAAAAAAAAAATCTGAAAACTTAAACATTAAACTTGATATACCTTCATCAATATCATTAATGAATACTGAAAACAACAATGGACCCAATACTGAACACTGGTGGATTCCACTAAACATTAGTCTGAGAAGAGCAATGCCCATTGATAACCACTATCTTTTCCCACTCAACCATCTGCTTATCCATAGAAGCAAATTGCCCTTAATTCCACACTGCTCCAATTTTAACAGTAGTCTGTATTGTTCAAATATTATATTTGGATTTCAGGGGAGTTTCATACTGAAAACTCCCCTGAAATCCAAATATATGATATCAAAATTATTTTTTGCATCTAGTTCATTTGTTACTTCCCCACAGTAATCAATCGGTTGGTCAGATAAGATCGCCTCTTGACAAACTCATGCTATGACTGAATTATAACTGCACTCCTCTCTAGATGGCCCTGCATTACTTCTTTAACCAGTTACTTCATTATTTTCCCTGGAACAGAAGTTAAACTAACCGGTCTATAATTACTCATATCACACATTGATACCTGTAATTGGAAATATATTTCCACCTTAACTGGGGATATATATTTGCTAAATGGGGATACAATTGTTAATTGATGATACATTCACATGTCTCCAGTTCATGGGAACTAATATAATTGGATAGATCTCATCCACCCTAGGTACCTTTCTTATGTTTAACTTCAGCAATTTCTTTCTTCCACTTTCCCCTCAGTTATTACAAAATGATTTAGCTCCCTCGTAGAGTGACAAACTTCTAGCATCCACTCCCTTGAAGAATTCCTCTATTGAATGTAGATGCAAAGTACTTATTCAGCTTGTCAGCCACCTGAGCAGGATCATCAGCAGTTTAATCAACCATCGATATTGACCTACATGATTCACCCTCTTCCTTCTAGAGTTTACATAAGTAAAGAAGTCTTTGCTTTTTTTCTCTGCATCCATTGCCAAAGATTTCTCATAATTTGCCTTAGCTTGTTGAACATCATTTGTGACTTGATTACAGACTAATTTATATCTATCATAGGTTCTTCTGTGTCGCCTGATAATTTTTATGCATTCCATGCATTTTTCTTCTCTTCAACAAGTCTCTGTAGTTCATCTGACATCCATTTAGGTCCACTCCTTAAATGATATTTCTTAGTTAATATGAAAAGCCTAATAGCTTCTATTACCTTGAGTGCTTCCCATTTAGAATTTGCTGTTAGTAACATCAGTTGGTCCCACTATATAGAATTTAAAAATTGTTTGAGACAACTGTAGTTGTCTTTATAAAAGCATAAATTCTTCCCTTTACTCACATCAATACGCTGTGATCACTGCCATCTGTTGGTTATCTGCAGATTCTTAATGCATGAATAAGCATTGCTGATAATCAGATCAAGAGTCTCTCTCTCTCTCTCTCTCTCTCTGGTTGCCTCTCTAACATGCTGCTGTTGAAAATAGTCATTCAGTAAATCCACAAATGTCTTGCTAGCGTGTGAGTGACCAACCCATAAGCTCCAGTCAATATCTGGAAAGTTAAAATATCCCCATTATAAGACATTCTGATTACTGGCCCACTCTATTTCTCTGTACGGTTGTTTGTTGTACTCATCAGGGTCATTAGGCTTATAACACACTACTACACTCATATTTGCTTTCCCAGTGCTTATGTTACACCAAGCTGATTCACCCCTGCACTGGTCTTAGGCACTGCCTTAGTTTTTATGCACTTCTTAATTAAGGCCACAACCCGTCCTATCCTTTCTGTACACTGTGTGTGTGTGTGTGTGTGTGTGTGTGTGTGTGTGTGTGTGTGTGTGTGTGTGTGTGTGTGTGTGTGTGTGTGTGTGTGTGTGTGTGTGTGTGTGAGTGTGTGTGTGTGAGTAGTGACTGAAAATGTATATGGTATGGTAGTGTGTGCTTCTAATAGCTCTTACTCACCTCCATGGTGCTGGACATGATGGACTGCTCTAGTCTGTGTTTCTGTATCTTGTAGTATATATGAGTAAGAAGCAAAAATATGTATAGCAGTGTGTGCTTGATACTAGCTCTCAGTATCTGTCTTGCAAGACATTATGGAAAGCTCTGTTTTTGTCATTGTTTTTGTAGCTTGGAGTATGTATGTATGAGTGGCGAGTGAAAAAGTGTATGGCATTGTATGCTTGCTTGAAGCTCTTGACCACATACGGATTGTTGCACTTCATTGATATGGATTTGCCAGAATACATTCCCTTCCTCCTCAATGTCTAAAAACAAATCCATATTTTAATTCAAAGTAAATATTGTAGATTAAATGTAAAAATGAGTCATGTAAAAAAGTAATATCTTTGGTAGTCTAAGTATACACGTATTGTATGCATCTAAGTATACACGTATTGTATGCATGGGTGCTTGACTGTCTACCTGTGATTATATGTGTGTGAAAAAGTATAGGTACGCATGCGTGCGTGCGCGCAGGGGGACGTTAAGTGTGTTTCTATTCAGGGTATTGTAGTGAGTGGGATGGGAGAGTGAAAAGGATGGCTGAATGTGAATGAGTCACTAATTATAAATGTTATTATTATCTTATGTGTGTATCTCGATTCAAGTGCTCGGTGAGAAATGTGTCTACTCGACCTCAAGGGAGGGAAAGTTAAGTGTGTTCCTATTTAGGGTATTGTAGTGAGTGGGATAAGTGAGTGAAAAGAATGGCAGAAAGTGAATTAGCATTAGCAGAGGCAGATGATGCAAGAAAGCAAGCTTAAATAGCAACAGCCAAAAAAAACTAAAACATCCCATTTCGCCCATCCATTCACTCCAAAAGTTTGTGTAGTTCTACCTTGAAGTTATTTAAGTTGTTGACCTCCACTACAACAAATGGAAGTTTGTTCCAATTATCAACCACTCAGAGGTGAATTTCCACACAATATTCTGCAATTGTCTTTCCTCAATTGGAATTTATGTTCCCTCAGGTGAGTAATCTGCACAAGAGGAAGAATCCCATCAGCATTGAGCTTGCTCAAACCATTCAAGGCCCTATACACCTCAGTTAGATCACCCCACAGGTGCTTAGGTAACAGCAACCCTTTGTTCCACTCACAAATCTCATTGTCCTTCTCTCTACTCATTCCAGCAGCTCCATATCTTTCCTAAAATGAGGCCTCCAGACCTGTATGCAGTACTCAAGGTGTGGCCCAACCATTGCCTTATACAAGGGAAAAATTACCCCCTCATCCCTGCTAGCTAAATTCCTGTATATCATTGACAAGACACCATGAGTTACTCTGGCAGCCTGTCTGCACTGCTCATAAAACTTCATATTTAACTGCCCAATTACCCCCAGATCCTTTCATTTTTTACTACCCTGAGTGTTGTACCACCCAATTGATATGTTACTCTGGAGTTACTGCTACCGATGTCCAGTACTTTACATTTGTCAATGTTAAACTTCAGTTGCCACCTCTCAGCACATCTGCTCAACTTTTCCAGATCCTGTTGCAGTAGCATACTATCATTACTGTCATTACAACCCTGCCATCCTTTGTATTGTCTGCAAACTTAGACAGTAACCCTTCATGATATACCTTCATCAAAATCATTGATAAATACGAAAACAACGATGGACCCAACATGAAACCCAGGGGTACTCTTCTATAATATTAGTTCACAAAGAGCAGTGTCCATTGATAACCACTCTGTCTTCTCCCACTCAACCATCTTTTTATCCATTGTAGCAACTTGCTCTTAATGCCGTACTGCTCCAATTTGTACAGTAGTCTTCCATGTGCCACAGTATCAAATCCTTTCCTAAAATCCAAGTATATGATATCAAAGTTATTTTTTGCATCCAGTTCCTTTGTGACTACATCATAGTATCCAATCAAATTTGTCAGACAAGACTTCCCCTTAACAAACCCATGCTGTGTCTGAACTATAACTGCAATCTTGTCTAGATGATCCTGTGGTTATAGTTCAGACACAACATGGGTTTATATATATGTGAGTGAATGTCAGGTCACTTCTGTAAATTGTGCAATGGTTGAGTGAATATTTGTGAATAGTACATAAGAATAAAAAAAATGATAATAAAATAAAATAAATGTGTTTTGTCTGACAGTTGCTATGTTTAGGTGGCACTTGCATCCTGTCTGGCTGAATGATGATAATGAATGCAAAACGACAAATGTGTGTGAGTGGGTTGTCCTATGTAGTAGTAGTAGAGGCTTGTGATACAAGAAAGCAAGTTTATGTAGCATTGACAAAAAAAAAAAAAGTCCTTCTATTCAGTCTGCCTGTTAATAACCTTAAAATAAAAAAGTGTGTACTTGTGACAGATGGCTGAATATGTGCAGTATGTGTGTGCTGACAGGACCTCAAATTAGACTGCAAAGTGTGTTAGTTGTCTAGTTCGGCAACCTTCTTAGGAGCCCCCTGCCATGCTGGCATCAAGCCTCTTTCCTCTGACATAGAAACTACTGACATCGGCTCCAGCTGGCCTGGCCAGAGTGAGATCCTATATAGCGAACCACTCTGCACCCACAGTACGATCCCCACATAGGGTATTCTGGCCCTATGACTTTGCCTCTAACCAATACCATATCCATTTCCCCACTCCCTACCCAAACATTTCACTTATTGGACTCTACCACCACAAAACTTTTACTGTTCTTGACAGCTCCCCCTTGTTGGAGGAGGGATTCCTTCCTCAGCGATGCCCCTCTATCTCCAGGTGGACAGTCTTCCTATCATCCACCTTCCTTATCTTCATCTATCCGTTCCCTCCTATTTTCACTGTCTCTCCTGCTCTCCTTTTACCTTTTTGAGTTGCTTTTTTTTTCTTCCCCTCCCTCTTTTGGGACTCTCTCTCTCTCTCTCTCTCTCTCTCTCTCTCTCTCTCTCTCTCTCTCTCTCTCTCTCTCTCTCTCTCGCAATCTCAAGTGCAATCCCACATTTGCTCCTGCTAGAGATTATATCTATCTCCTACTGTACTAGCTGCCTCCTTGGGACAATGGATGGGCAATATGGTGGCCCACTAGGGGCTTCATGGCTAAATACCAGAGGAATAACAGACCTACACCAAAACTTATACTATCTCTGGAATTTAAAGAATTTGTACTGCGACACAGAATACTACATAGTTTTAGGGTAGACCCCCAGTGCTGTTTGACAATAAACGCTGTACACTATGTACATGTTGTATTCCCTATATTCAAATTTTGCACCCCTTATATCTGCATTTGATGACTTGACCAGCACTGGTGTAGATGCAAGTATACATGCACCTGTTCTAACTCTTAGTTACCCTAACACAGCCCACTTACTTGTCCCATGATGACTCACACCAGGCTTTGAAATCCCTAGAATATATTGATTTCCAGGCTGCTGCATGTTCCACTAGAAGCAGTGTAGGAATCACTTTCACCCCTGCACATAGCTATTGTTAATCTATTAGTGTGTGTATCTCCCGAGCCGAACTTGCAGTTTTCAGACCCACCTAAACCGCCTCGATTGCATCAGCAAATATTCTTGCACACTTTCTATTTAAGTGTATCCCTTACTTGTGGGAGCAGCTTCTCCTGTTAATAAGCACAGATCACACTGAGAAAAATTCTACCCTACGCATCTTGTGCAATCTCTCCAGGTTAAATCACTTTACAAGGGTCTCATCTCATGCACCCTCCTATAAGGCCTGGGCAGAATTGCAGACATTTTCAAATTCAACCCTAACTTGCAACTTTTCTTCAACATTGTCCTGTATTTTTTTAGTCAGCAGAACTCGTACTGTTAATGTCGTTAGTGCAACTTGTACAGTAATATCACTTTTTATGTCCTTAAAGGATGATATCTGCTCTACAGTGTTTCAAATTTTGCTCCTGGCAGACATACTCTGGTCCTATTCCACCTATCCTCTTTGCACGATGTATTTCCTGTTTCCTTGATAATAGAGTCACCAACAATAGCTACCTCCTTTGGGACCAGTGCATTCTGCCTCGGCAGTTGCTGCTGTGCTGCCTGATGCCCAAGCGTGAACTCTGGCATTGAGTTGGTCAGCTGACAGCTGGATGGGTCCCCATTTTAATACCTTTAAGGGCATCCACCCTACTCCTCCAGCTATCATAAAGGCCCATCACAATGTGATATCCATTCCTTTGCTTTTAATTTTTTTTTCCCCTTTGCTCTGAGTTGGCACCTCATTTCTTCACACTCTCTGCACCAAGCACACAAAGACATCCTCTCTTGGCTATATCATGTCCTGTTCCAGAAAGGTCTGTAAACATTGCACAAACAGCAGATTTCTTCAAGCCATGATCTGTAGGAGAATTGTCCCTTCAGCTCTCTCCTGAGCCACAGTACACCCACTGCTTTTAGTCCATTGCTTTGCTGCTCTAGTGGGACCATAATTTCCATTTAAATTCGATATAATTGACAATACTACACTGAACTAATATACTGCATGCAATAATAATACTGATTCACCAGTTATGCAGCAATAATATGTTACTAGTTTGTCAATGCTTATGCTATCAAGTTTGTCAAGTTTGCATTATGTGTATTTTGCAATACCATTACGTTTGTAAAATAATAAGTTTATTGTAATAGATAATAAAATTTTCTAACTTATGCCATCCTACTTCAACCAATATTGTCAATACTGTTAGTAAATATACTATAAAGAAGATTTTTTTCCCCTATTATGTCTGATTCAGACCAAAGTGTCAAGTGGCACTTAGTTCTGAATAGCTGCCTTTTCTTTACTACTGAAAGCATAAGCTGGATTCCTTCAGTTTTTAAGGTTGCTTGTTTAGTTTTTAACATTGTTAATTTGATAGTCATCAGTAATCAAGGCAATATTACAACAAATGTGTAATTATTTTACATCTTGCCACCCCTCCCCTTCCAGAATTAAAAAAAAAATAGTTGTATGTAAATTTTTCACCTCACGTTTACTCTACTTTTCACTAGTTCTACCAAATGATGACAGAATGGAGGACCAACATCATGTAAGTTGAGAGCAACATATAATGGGAGTGGGTGAGGTCTATAAAACTATCTGTGGACTTATTTAACTAATACAGGTCAATGTTGAAAAAAAGTTGCCCAGACATGATAGGAGGTAGTATATGTTAAAAATCCTATCCTTGGATATAGGGTAGAATGTTTCTCAGCATGGTCTGTGCTTGTTAACAGGACAATCTGCTTCCACAGAAGATGGGACACCCTTAAATAGGAAGGGTGCAAGAATATTTGCTGATGCTATCGAGGCAGTGTTAGGTGGGTCAGAAAACTGCTAGTTTGGGGGATACACAGACTAATAGATTAACAATAACTGCAAGCAGAGGTGAAAGTGATTCTTGCACTGCTCCTATTGGAATGAGCAGCAGCCTGGAAAACAAGGTTCTGGGGATTTCAAGGACTGCTGGCAGTCATCATGGAACAAGTAAATACATGGGCTGTGTTTGGGAAACTAAAGAGTAAGAAAAGGTGCATATACACCAATGCTAGGAGTTTAGTAAATAAATTTTACTAAACTCCTAGTAAAATATGATGAGAGCCATGTAGATCAATTCGGACCTGGAAAGATTGTGCAAGGCTCAAGGGGTAGAATTTTTTTCAGCCTGGTTTGTACTTGTTAACAGGAGAGACTGCTTCTACATGGATGGGATACACTTAAATAGGAAAGGTGCAAGAATATTTGCTGATGCTATCGAGGCAGTGTTAGGTGGGTTGGAAAACTGCTAGCTTGGGAGGATACAAGTACTAATAGATTAACAGTAGCCACTGGCACAGGTGAAAGTGATTCTTGCACTGCTTCTATTGGAATGAGCGGCAGCCTGGAAAATAAGATGCAGGATATTTCAGAGACTGCTGGGAGTCATTGCGGTACAAGTAAACACATGGGTTGTGCTGGGTAGCTAAGAATAGGAACAGGTGCATGTATACTTGCGTGTACACCAATGCTAGGAGTTTGGTAAATAAATTTGATGAATTTGAAGTATTGCTCAAAACATCAAAGGCATTATATTGTTGGGATATCAGAGACATGGTGTCACACAGATATAAGGAATGCAATACTGGAATTTTGGGGAGTACAGGAAGGATAAACAGGGTAGGAAGGGAGGAGTGGTTATGCTATTAGTTAAGAAACACATACAATCCAAGGAAGTGAAGCCAGTCGACATTGCTGGACAGTGCAGTGTCAAGTCAGTTTGGTGTCACATAAGCATTGAGAGATCAAAATTGAGAGTAGGAGTGTGCTATAGGCCTAATGACTGTGATGAGTATAACAAAAAAACTGTACAGGAAAATAGAGTGGGCCAGTAAATCAGAGAGTCTTATAATGGGAGATTTTAATTTCCTGGATATTGACTGGAAATTGTTGGTCGGTCGGTCACACACACTAGCAAGACTTTTGTGGATTTATTGGATGATTGTTTTCTACATCAGCATGTTCGGGAGGCAACTAGAGGGAGTAATACTCTTGATCTGATTATGAGTAGTGATTCTTCATGCATTAAGAATCTGCAGATAAAGGAACCACTAGGTGGCAGTGATCACAGTGTGCTGACGTGGGATTTACTCAAAGAGGTAACTACCATCAGGGGTAAAGGGAAGGGTTTTTGCTTTCGTAAAAGTGGCTATGGTGGTCTGAGACAGTATTTAAATTCCATACGGAAGTCCAACTGATGGTGTTACCCACAGCAAATTCAAAATGGGAGGCATTAAAAGAATTAATCTTGGAAGCTACTAGGCTTTACATACCTACTAAGAAATATTGTTCAAAGTTTAGGCCTAAATGGGCCTAAACCATTTTCATGGTTTAGATGAACTAATGAGACATGTGGCAGAGAATAAAAATGGATGGGATACATATAAATTAATGGGTGACATGGAAGCCTATGATAGATATAAGCTGGTCTGTAACCAAGTCACAAAGGAAATTAGGCAGGCAAAGGCAGGTTATGAGAAACCTTTTGCAAAGGATGCAAAGAAAAACAGCAAAGAATTCTTTACCTATGTAAACTCTAGAAGGAAAGGCATGAATCAGATTGGTCCACTGGATATTGATGGTTCAACTGTTGATGATCCTGCTCAGGTAGCTGATAAACTGAAGGATTATTTTTCGCCTACATTCACACATGAGGAGTTATTCAATGAGGGGAGTGCCAGAAGTTTATCAAACTCTAACAGAGCACTAAGTGATTTGGTAATAACTGAGAGGAAAGTAAGGGGGAGGAGAAATTTTTGAAGATAAACATAAAAAAGGCACCCGGGGTGGATGGGATCTATCCAGTTATATTAAAGGAGGCAGCAAAGGAAGTAAGCAAACCCTTAACCATAATTATGAGAGCTTCCTTGGAATCAGGGGTGGCCCCATGGACTGGAGATGTGCAAATGTATCACCAATTCACAAAGGAGGTTCAAAAGGTGACACAAGTAACTACAGACCTGTTAGTATAACTTGTTTTCCGGGAAAGTTAAGTGATAGTTAAGATACAGCATGGGTTTGTCAAAGGGAGGTGTTGTCTGACCATTTTGATTGGATACTATGATGCGATCACAAAGGAACTGAATGTCAAAAATAATTTTGATATCATATTACTTGGATTTCAGGAAAGCTTTTGATACTGTTGCACATGGAAGACTGCTGTTGAAATTGGAGAGGTATGGCATTAAGTGCAAGTTGCTACAATGGATAAAAGGATGGATGAGTGGGAGACGACAGAGAGTGGTAGTCAATGGGCACTGCTCTTCATGGACTAATGTTATTAGTGGACTCCCTCAAGGTTCAGTGTTGGGTTCATTGTTGTTTTCTGTATTTATAAATAATATTGATGATGGTATATCAAGCTTAATGTCCAAGTTTGCAGACAAAACTAAGGTTGGCAGGGTTGTTAAGGGCACTAATGATAGTACGCTGCTGCAACCGGATCTAGAAAAGTTGAGCAGATGGGCTGAGAGGTGGCAAATGAAGTTTAACATTGACAAATTTAAAGTACTACATATGGGAAGCAGTAACCCCAGAGTAACGTATCAATTCTGTAGTACTTCACTGACAGTGGTAGAGAATGAAAAGGACCTGGGGATAATTGTGCAAGCAGATATGAAGTTTTCTTAGCAATGCGGTCAGTCTGCAAGAGTGGCTCATAGTGTTTTGTCAATGATATATATAAGAATTTTTCTAGCTGGGATAAGGAGGTGATTCTCCCATTGTATAAGGCAATGGGCAGGCCGCACCTTGAGTACTGTATACAGGTCTGGAGGCCTCATTTTAAGGATTTGGAGCTGTTGGAACGAGTACATAGAAGAGCAACAAGATTAGTGAATGGAACAAAGGGTTGCTCTTACGAAGAAAGGCTTAAGTTTTGCAGATTACACTGTTTGGAGACTAGGCACCTGCCAGGTCTGATTGAGGTGTATAAAGCCTTGAATGGTTCGAACATGCTCAATGCTGATGGTATTCTTCATCTTGCTCAGAATAATCACGTGAGAATGTATAAATTCAAATTGAGGAAAGACAGTTGTAGGATAGATATGCAGAAGTTTGCCTTTAGTTAGCGAGTAGTTGATTGGTGGAACAGACTTCCATCTTTTATTGTGGAAGTTGGTAGCCTAAATAAATTTAAGGCTGGGCTGGACAGGTATTTGGAACGAATGGAAGGGTGAAATGGGAGTGGGTTTTTTTTTTTTTTTTTTGGCTGATCCTGCATAAGCATGCTTTCTTGCATCGTATGCCTGTACTAATGCTAATGCCAATTAACAATAGCAAAATAACCTCACTCGGATTTAGAGTGGAATGCCCAAGGAAGGGCCCAGCGATCATATTATTTGAGGTGGACCATGAACTGCAACCTGAACAACTTTCAGAAGAAATATACAAGAAGATTCTACAACATAAACTGCCTGAACAGGAACCAGCCAACCTAATAACTTCCAAATACAAGATACGATCAAAAAATGGAAAAGACAACAACTGGACAGTCGAGTTACCACCGTCCGCATGGCAAGTTATTAAGACACAGAGCAGACTTTATGTGGAGTGGAGCAGCCTACGGTTCAGAGAGAATGTGGCCATACAGAAATGCTTCATATATTGTAAGTATGGCCACACCTGCACCCAAAAGGAATCGACAAGTGGCCACCGTTTGGTTAAGGGACGTGAACATAGGAACTGTCCAAACAAAGCCAGTGAACCCATAGGCACTATTCACAAGAGCCTAAAGCTAGAGCATATGCATTCCATCTGGGATCCAGATTGCCCAACCTTCCTAAAAACTAAAGGATTATACTAAGAAAGAATATGGGGACTCTGATTAAAAGATTCAACTACGGAGTACTTAGAATGCACCAACTGAATGTCCAAAGAGCCCGAAGAGTGGTAGGGCAGGTGAGATAAAAGACAGAAGAAGACAACGTTCATGTTAACCTTGTCATGAAACCATACACCCACCAACAGCAAGTGAAATCCGCTTTGCTACAAAGTTGTACAAAGCATGGAAGATACACCCTGGGCAGCAATTCTAGTGAGAAACATAGAACTCACAGTCATCAAAATACCTCAGCTATGCACTCCTTCGGCAGAATGCACCCAACTGGAGTCCTCAGTGGGAACCATATATATCTCATAGCATTATACCGCAGGCCAGGTGCAGAGATAGGCTCTGCCCTCCCCTACCTGTAAAATGTCCAGACAACTCTGTCTGGGCAGAGAATCATAGTGGGTGCTGACGTGAACTGTAGGTCACATGTCTGGCACAGTACAACACCTGAATGCAGAGGAAGCAGAAATAGCCAGAAATTGGACTAGCCAATTCAACATTCACAGTAAAGAATCAGCCATTTTGCCTACCAATATACAGTAACTTAACTTGGGCAACAATTGACATTACACTAGCAACAAGAAACCTAGAAAAATGTGTAACTGACTGGACTGTCCAAAATGAATGGACACCCTCGGACCACAGAACTATAACTTACAGTATCAGAAGAAATCTTACAAGAGCGCCAACTGCAAAGCACATGCTATACAGGTTTAATCCAGAAAGCCAACTGGGATGAATACAAGAATAACCTCCGCATACAAGAATAGCACCACATGGATACTCAAACAATTAAACATGGAGGGATGGAAAACCCTGACCAAATTCAAAGGAAGGTGACTAAAATAATTACCACAGTGGCGGAGGCCTCGATGAAAAGAAATAATCCCTTTGGTAGGAGCGATACCCTGTTGGACCCCTGGAGCTCCACAGAATGAAGAAATTAGTCCAGGAAGAAAGAAAACAATTCCAGAGGTCCTGGCCGCCAAAGGAGGTGATGGTACTGAAAAATTAATACAGACAAATCCAAAACCTATACGCAGTCAAGATCAAGAAAAACAAAAAAGAATCTGGGGGAAAATTGGTCCAAACAACGGGCAATGCAAAACCCTGGTTGGGAGTGGTGTAACCACAAACAAACTCCCCAAGATGCCATTACCACGACCTGGGAGGAATCTGTAGGAAACATACTTGATACCATTTTTCAGGGACCAGCTGACATTGGAACAAAGAGAAATATGCCAAGGCAATGAACAATACGAAAGTAATCATACAGAACCCCCATTTACCATGGAAGAAATGCATGAGGCAGCGCAAAGAACCAAGAACAAGAAATGCCCAGGCCCAGACCAAATTGAACCAGAAATGGCAAAAAAGGCCATTGGATTCATACTAGATCTTCTGCTCCACCTCTGTAATACCTGCCTGAATCATGGCCAGTTATCAGTCCAGTGGATAATTGCAACACTCAAACTAATCATCAAAAGCCCAACCAAACCCCCAGAATTACCAAACTCGTACAGACCTAGAGCACTGCTAACCACGTTCAGTAAGACCAGGGAAAGGATGCTACACAAGAATAAATCAACATTACCGCAATGCCAACCTCAACATGCCCAAACACTACAACTTCACTCCCAGAATGTTGACGGCTGAAACAATTTGAAATCTGCTCTGCAAGGCAAATCAGTGTACCAAAAAATACTTTCTGTCCATCACAATTGACTTCGCTGGAGCATTCAACACACTGTGGTGGCCAAGCGTCCTGGCAAGACTCAGAGCAGAGCAACTCCCTCAAAACCTTTTCCATTGTTTAAGATCATATCTACAAAATAAAAAAGTCCAGATTGTTTCCCCCTATACCAGCACCTGTAGAGCTGCCCCCCAGGGTTCTGTTCTGGCGCCACTCCTGTGGAACATTGTTTTCGACGATTTCCTCTCCAAGAATCTGGGTGATGTCGATGTCCAGGCCTTTGCAGATGATCTAATCCTGACAACTGCAGCAGACTCAAGAACCTGCCTGGAGACCCAAGCTAATCAGGTACTTCAGACACTTCAAGATTTGGCAAATATTCATACTCTTAGGATTGGGCCGGAGAAAACTATCTCTCTTACTTTGGGGTACCCTGGACCTGAGGAGGCCTCCACAGATCAAAGTTGCAGGAACCACAATCAAACTGTTCAAACAACTCAAATACTTGGGTATAATACTGGACAGCAACTTATCTTTCACGGTCCATATCACCAAAACAGAAAATAAGAAGATATATGGCCCTAATTGCAGATTGAGACGCAGGGGACTGGGGGCTCAACAGAGAACTCTATCCCTCTACTACCAAATGCTTTTTACACCTACGGAGCCCCTGCCTGGTTCTTAAAGGCAGAAACCGCAGTCAACAGACGACTACTAGAGACAACCCAAAGAAACATCCTCCTCATGATCTCCAGGGCAAGCAGCACAACAAGTACTGCAGATCTTCAAGTCCTGACGGGGGCGCTCCTGCTGTACCTTGAGGTGCTCCGATGTGAACTGATGTACCACCTTTCACGGAAAATTCCAGTAGTAACGAGTGGATGCACAATCAATATGGCTAATGAGTATAAAAAAGAAAAAGCAAGAATATTGGATCATCTGACACAACAGTGGCAGACTAGGTGGAGCAAGACAAGTAAAGGCAAGATCACCCGTAAATTCATATATAATGTCACAAAACTATATCCAAAGGGTCCAGAATGGCTTTGCCCAGGACTGAACACCACCTTCCTCCTCACAGGACATGGACCTTTTAAAGAAAAGCTCCATAGTATGGGTATCATTGAAAAACGTCACTGCCCCTGCAGCGAGATAGAAACCTGGAAGTACATCATTCACGAATGCGAATTATATGAAGACCTAAGAGGAGAACTCATCACGAGAATAAGATACACTCCCCCAAACCAAGAATACCACCTACTTCACTCCAAGGAGGAATTTGCTGCCCTTAGCAAATTTGCACAGGCATTAATCAGTAGACAAAAAACAATGATGGCAATTTATCAAGGAATGCACTAAGAGACAAACATCAGATGTAGTTTTGCAATGCTGCTGATTCCCCAAAGATAGCAAATCAACAAGGAATGCATTAAAGAGACACACATCAGATCTGAAGACATAACACTCGGGATAAGACCATGAAGCTTTGTGCTTCCCTAGAAGAGCAACTCATTGAGGAATGCACTAAAAGACAGGCGTGAAGACATGCCTGCTGGAGAAAAGATTGTCAGGATTGGGTTTCACCCCAGGACTGACCCCTAATTATGACTAAAAATATATATAACTGCTATAGCCATATGGCAAACTGGGCTGGACACCCCACTCTGGCAGGGCATGCCCATGCCCTGCTGCTGCCGCCTTCTGGAGGCCATCCTCCCTGTCAGCCCCCTCCTTCTGCTTCCTACCCCCAGTCTTCTGCCTCCTCACCCACTACTTTCTTTCCCCACAGGTCCAAATTTAAATACACCAAAATTAATGCCTGACTTATTAGGCCTTTAGAACAAGATTTTAGTGAATAACCCCACACACTGTTAAAATCAACAACCTCATTTTGAAGAAACCACGATCTTGTCCCCTTTTTTTTTTTTTTTTTTTTTTTTCCAAATCAGGGGCTAGCCATCGAAATCTCAGGAAAGTAAGTGGCACGACCATCCAGAGTACTTTATAAAATACTGGTAACTCCCAGCCGGCCTCCCCTTTAGCGAGGTATGGTAACATCATGTCCCATCTGGGGCCCCGGCATCTAACAGGCCGGAAGAACAAGGGGCACAACACATTACACAGTACAAATCCCACACACTTTTTAAATCTCTGGCTAGCTCAATACAACAAATACAGGCAGAGATGGGAGAAACCCCAGGTGCTGCTAGAACCCAAAAATACCTCATACCTCACTAAGAATTCTTCATGTGTGACTGTAGATGCAAAATACTTATTCAGTTTGTCTGCAACCTGAGCAGGGTCAACAACAGTTAACCCATCAATATCAATTGGACCAATGTGATTCATCCAGTTCCTAAATGAGTAAAGAAGTGTTCACTGTTCTTCTTTGCATCTTTTGTCAAAGATTTTTCATAATCTGCCATAGCTTGCTTAACATCCTTTGTGGCTTTCTTGCAGACTACTTTATACATATCATAGGCTTCAGTATCACTTGATAATTTATATGCAGTCCATGCATTTTTCTTCTCTGCCAGAATTCTCATTTCAGTTCATATGACATCCATTTAGGTCTAAGCCTTGAATTGTATTTCTTAGTTTGTTTGAAAAGGCTAGTAGCTTCTATGATTATTTTCCAAAATGCTTTCCATGTAGAATTTGCTGTTGACATCAGCAGGTCCCACTGTACAGAATTTAAAAACTGACTGAGACCAATGTATTCACTTTGAAAAAAGCAAAAGCCCTTTGCTTTACACTTGATGGCAGCAGTAACACTACATTCTTATGTACCGCCAGCAAGCAAAATAAAATTTTAATGTTTAATGTTGACAAATCCAAAGTACTGCATATGGGTAGCAGTAACTCAAGAGAAACGTACCAAGTGTGTGGTACTACGCTCAGGGAGGTGGAGATTGAAAAAGGCTTGTGGGTAATTGTGCAATCGGATATGAATTTCTCCTAGCCATACAGACGGACTGCCAGATTTTGTCATTGATATATAAGAATTTTGCTAGCAGAGACAAGGTGTTATACCTTTGTAGATGGCAGTGGTCAGGCCACACCTTGAGTGCTGCGTACAGGTCTGGAGGCCTCATTTTAGGAATGTTGTAGAGTTGCTAGAAAGAGTACAGAGAAGGGCAACAAGTTTGGTGAGAAGAACAAAGGGGTTCTCTTACCAGGAGAGGCTTAAATTCTGTAAGTTGCAGCATCTGGAGACTAGGCACCTGTGAGGTGATCTGATGAGGTATACAAGGCCTTGAATGGTTTGAGCAGGCTCAATGCTGATGGGATTTTTCCACTTGCTTAGATTGAGAACTTGAGGGGGCATAGATTCAAATTGAGGAAAGACAGTTGTAGAATAGATGTGCAGGAGCTTGCGTTTAGCCAGTGGGTAGTTGATTGCTGGAAGAGACGTCCATCTGTTGTTGTGGAAGTTGATAGCTTTAATAAATTTAAGGATGAACTAGGCAAACATTTGGAGTGACCAGTGACCAGATGGGTGAAATAAGAATTTTTTTTTTTTTTTTTTTTTTTTTTTTGGCTGATGTTCTATAAGCTTGCTTTTTTGCATTATATGCCTCAACTAATGCTAAATCCCACATTGATACACTCTGTTCACTGCAACATGGTTCTGCATATTCTTAATGCATGAAGAATCACTGCTGATAATCAAATGAAGAATACTGCTTTCTCTTGCTTCTGTAACATGCTGCTGTAGAAATCAGCTACCTAATAATCCACAAATCACCTGAGAGCGAGCATAAATTCAGATTGAGAAAGACAGATGTAGGATAGATGTGCGGAAATTTGCCTTTATCCAGCGGGTAGTTGGTTGGTGGAACAGACTTCCATCCCTTGTTGTGGAAGTTCATAGCCTAAATAAACTTAAGGCTCAACTGTACAGGTATTTCGAACGAACAGAGGGGTGAAGTGGAAGTTTTTTTTTTTTTTTTGTTGATGCTGCATAAGCTTGCTTTCTTGCATCATATGCCTCTACTAATGCTAATGTTAAATCTTGCTAGTGTCTGAGTGACCAACCCATAAGCTCTAGCCAATGTTTCTAAAGTTAAAATCCTTCACTATAAGAGATTCTTATTTCCCAACCCACTCTTTTTCTATGTAGTCGTTCTTTATATACTCATCACAGTCATCATGCTTATAACGAACTCCAACTCACACCAGCTTGAATAAACATTGCATATGAATTCACTAAAGAAGTGGTTTAGGAAGTACAGTCAGTCCTCGTATAACACGTGTTTACTAATTCGATCATACACGATTTATAAATAGGGAACGATATCTTATATAACACGAACCGAAGTCGCTTATGCACGATTCGCCTTTGTGTTTACAAGAAATGGCAGTCGAATGCAGAATCACCCCAACCGAACGCAACACGATAGGAATGAAAAGAAGATTCTGAAAATGTATTTATTTTTCTTATATCAGTGAAGGGGAAACACATTTCACCATAATAACGTAAAAACCAACACAATTCCAGGCTATCAGTATAATTGCAAATGCAATTAGATCGAGTTTACTACCAGTTTATAACAGATTCCACTAGCAGAAATGCAACTGGAAATTGTTTTTATTGTTTTATGGTAGTAACCTCTAGAAATGTACTTTAGTAAAATGTGAGGTGTTAATAGTGTATCTCTGCCTTTACGGTGTTGTTTATTCAGTTGCTACACGCACGCACGCAGCTTTGTTTATGTGTATCAAGAGTCCCTGCTCGTTTTGTAATTGTGCTTTATTCCCTAAAAAATGAGTAAAATACTTAAAAGGTGTGAAAAGGAAGTGTCCTGGTGAAGACCATGCAGATTCAGAGAGAAAAAGAAAAGCAATATCGATAAACAGAGACGAACTGGGTCAAAAATTCTTACCCGGAAAAATTTGTAGTGACCTCATACTAGTGTTTATGGCCAAAATCACACCGGCCTCCGGCCCACCGGGGTTTCCCTGGTAAGGCTTATGGCCAGTCCCCCTCTTTCGATAGAGAAAAAATATGAAATTGTGAAACGCTTTGTGCGAAATGAAAGACCACGTGCTACAGACCTAAATGAGGCAATGCCAAGAATTACAAAGAATGCAGAGAAAATAAAAACAACTTTCATAGCAGAACAACTCAAAGTATAATTAAAATCCATTAGATTAAGATGCAAAGAATTGGAAGAGATGGAACGGCTGTCATCTTTTTGGATAGAAAATCAAACAAAAAACAAGTTTGCTTACGATAGAAGCAAAAGCATTAGCAATATTTTATTACATAATAGTCGTAATAAAATACTTACGTATTTTATTACGATTATTTATTGTATTTGATAATGTTTTGGTTACAAATGTGTGTTCAATCATGGGTGGTTGACACCTAACCCTATTTTATCCCATAGGGCCTGTTGTTTATATTGCACGATTTTGCAATGCACAAGGGTTTCTAGGAACACAACTATCGTGCTATACGAGGACTGACTGTACCTGAGAATAATCTGTAATTCTTTAAAAAATTAAAAGTAGATTACATTCCGCACAGGTTTAAGTGCTCATTATTTTACCAATTTCCATTTCAAGTATACACACACATGATTTTACTTATAGTAACCCTAATGCAGCCCATGTATTTGCTTGTTTCGTGGTGACCCAGCGGCTCTTAATTCTTGACACCTTGCTGGAACAGGCTGCTTCATGTTCCAATAGCAGTGAAGAATGATTTCACCTCTGCTTGTAGCTGTTGTTAGTCTGTGTATCTCCTTAGGCTAGCAGTTATCTGACCAACGTCACACTGCCTCGATAGCATCAGCAAATATTCTTGCACCCTTTCTATTTAAGTGTATCCCACCACTGTAGAAACAGTTTCTCCTGTTATCAAGCACAGATCATGCTTTGAAAAATTCTACTACATGAGCCATGCACTGTCTCCCCAGGGCTAAATTGATTCACAAAGCTCTCGTCACATACTCCCTCCTATCATGCCTTGGCAGGATTGCAGACACTTTCAAATTTAATCCTAACTCATGGTTTTTTCTCAACATTGCCTTCTATACTTGTTAAGTCCTTAGATCTCTTATATTATTGGTGCCAATGTCTACAACAGTATCACCTTTTGTGCTCATAAAAGATGTGCTCTATAACATCATGAACTTTTGCCCGTAGTAGACATACCCTGGTCCTATTCCACCTATCCTTTTTTGCACAATATATTTTGTTTCCCTAACAGAAGAGTAGTTGGTTGCACATTCTGCCTTGGAGATTACTGCTGAGTTTCCTGATGCACATGTGTAAGCTCTGGTAATGCACATGTGATGTAGGTAGGTAGCTGAGATCTTCTTAAGTCCCCAATTTGATTCCTTTTAGGCACCCGCTGTGCTCTTCAGGCTCTCATAAACTCCCAGCAGAAACACTGAATTCATGCGTAATTTCCTCATACCCTTTTCACTAAACACAATAAGACATCCCCCTTGGCTGTATCACATTTCGTTCCAGATTGTATACAAACATCGATTTAATATCGAACAAGTAGCACATTTTGTAAGGCTGTGATTTGTAGGTGACCTGCTCCCTTCATTTCTTTCCTGAGCCACAGCATTCCCACTGCTTTCATCAGTTTTCTTTGCTGCTCTAGTCTGAGGCATGATTTTTGTTTTAAATATAATTTTACTTGGGAATACTGGACTAAACTAATAGTTACCTAAATGTTATAATAACACTACTCTATTTTATGCAACGGTAATTATGCTAGCAAGTTTATGTTACTGGACTAATCGATACAAGGCGCATTATTAAAGTTCATGGCCTAAATATATATTTGAGGAGTCTGGTAACATGTTACTTTTCAACTTAGTCCTCTTTGGAGTCGATACACATTTGCTGCTAGTTCTGCAATGAATTAATTGCAGCTGGAAAGAAAGTTTTCTCTTGGGCCTTTACGAATAGTAATAGTATTGGTAAATGATGCAAACAAAGCAAGCTTATATAGCATCAGCCAAAAAAAAAAAAAAAAAAAATGCACAGTTCACCCATCCTTACATTGAAAGATTTTGTCTAGTTCTTCCTTGAATTTATTCAACCTATCCACTTCCACAACAGATGGAATCCTGTTCCAAAAATCAACCACCTGCTGGCTAAAGGCAAACTTCCACACATATGTCCTGCAACCATCCTTCCTCAACTCGAAACATGCCCCCCTCATGTGTGTAATCTCAACAAGTGGAAGAATGCCATTCACTGCCATAAAATTCATCCATTGCAGCAGTGACATCACTGTCAGCAGGAAAAGGTATGACAGCCAATATTTTTTCAAATTAGGAAATCAGTGAAATTCCAATGGTGCTAAATCGCACGAATACAGAGGATGGTCCAAAATTTCAAAGTTGCACTCATTCAGTGCAGCCATGGCAATGACAGACATGTCAGCATGTTGTCCTGGTAGAAAAAGACTCCTTTGCTAAGTTTAAAAGACTCCTTTCCTAAGCATGCATCTTTGATGTTTTTACACAAATGCCTCACAAGATCTACGTAATATGCTCCTATGACTGTTTGGCCTTTCTGTAGGGTCCACTAGCTATACTCTGTCAGCATCCCAAAAAAGCAATGCTGCCAAGTTTGCCAGCAGAAGGAATTGGCACTTTGCATTCTATGGAGGGGTAGAAGAGCTGTGTTTCCAATGTTTGGACTGCTCCTTTGTCTCTGACTAAAAGTGATGAACTGATGTCTCATACATGATTATACACCTTGCAAGGAAATTGCTGGATCTGCTCTTCTTAACTTTGGAATAGAAAGAGGCATCCTCCTCCAGTGACGTAACCATATCCTGATGAATTGCCTTTTGTATTAGTCCCCTTTTCCTCATTCACACAACTTTGTTGACTTCAAGACGTAATTAAAAAGAGACAAAAAACTGCATGAAAATTGGTGGGCTATTTAAAGTGTTAAAACCTAAGTACAGAATTTTTTTACACTGTATTGCTATCCTTTCATACTCAGGCCACAAACTTTCAAACACCCCTTGAAGACTGAACTTATTAATAATTTTCTGATATATTCATAAGTAGCAGATGCCCAGTTTTCCTTTTGCACATTTCTCATGACAGTTGAAATGTAGTCTTATGATTTACTAAATTAAAAAAAAACATCCCTCTGGTATACCAAAAACTGCATTTTTGTGCAGAATGAAGGCAATGCCTTCATTTCATCTTATTCTTAAAAGAATCATGGATTAATTACTAATGTATTAATTACTATTTGGGTGTTTTGTAAAGAATGGAACATTACCTTGTATTGGAATTGTTTATGTACTTTGAACTATGACATATTTATATACTTGGAATTATCATCTATATTTATGTACTGTGAATTATCATTTAGGCTTATCGTGTGGTGGTTGAAACTAAAACAAGTTCTATGATGAATGCAGTTCCAGATAACATTGATAAACATAAGGAGAATTATGGAAAAAGTTCTGCTCTACAGGGATTGTGGTGTTCGAGCTCTGAACCTGTGAAAGCATTCTGTGGAATAAGTAAAATATGGACATCACCAAGCAGTCGACGTTCTAAGGTTGCAACTAGAATGGTGGATTCCTTGAGGTACTTTTCAAGTAAAGATCTTAATGTTTCTATATACAGTTGTTTTATAACTTGGAGATTAGCTGGAGAACTGCTTTTTTGCTTCTATTCCAAAAAAAAAATTAGATTTGCTCATGTGCTCTTGGGAGGGTTGTGGATATATGGATATTGCAGTGATGGCCAGAGATCTCACACCTGAAAGTACAAAATACTAAAGAGCTAATGTCCAAGTTACATCTGTGAATGTAGAATTTTGGCAAAGTGTGGCTATTGAACAACAGAAAAACAAACATTTCATGGTTGTGGACATATTAGACATATCTTCATGGTAGAAGATTTCAAAAAATATTATAAATGTTTGCTCTGTGCTGGAAAATGCTGCTAAAAGTGTTCATGTGGGGAATAACAATCTGGAAAAGGTCAAACTTCTGTGGTAATTTTCATCTCATTGCCTTGGTCTCTGAAGGTCAAATGTTTTTGATCCTAATGCAGTTTTGGCTTTAGCTTCCTTTTATTTCAAGTTATGGATATTATATAAAGATTCATCTTTCGACTTCAAGGACTGCCTTAAAAGATTTGTTGCTCTATCATGCTGCTCCCACTAATGTCTGCTCATGACTTGGAACCTAAATAAATGATGTCTGAGGTGGGGATAAGGGTGCACATTATAGCAAATCTAATGAACATCACACCACACTGACTTCCTGTTCCCTTTCAGCCCATACTTAAACAGTGATGGGCAGCTTTTATCTGTTAAGATGACACTTTTTTTATAAAAAACTTTACTGCATGATTAACAAAGTTGAAAGAAATATTCAGTGTAATAAAAAGGATAAACTGCCTTGGTGATTCATTGAGCTGGTCCACTGGTATCAAATGTCAGTGTTGCAAGTGCTGTGTAACACACTGTGTCATTACTTTATCTTAGTAACCTCTGAAAACAACTTAAAAACAAAAAAATAAAATAAAATAACTAAAGATTCTGAATATAGAATGCATGGCAGGAAAAACGTCAGTGAAGCCCAAGCTATGAATTCTAACCTAGGCAGAAACAGAGAAGTGGCATCCTCCTCACTATATTTAGAAATATTATACCTATGGAATTACCCGCACTGACACAGCATTCCAATAATCACAGTCTCCAACATCATCTAATAGTTAAATGGTCTCTCCCCTGCCAAAACTCACCACCCCATTCTCAATGTCTCCAGAACTTACAAGATTCCTTAGATAGTAAGGGATCTTCTCTATCGGCTCATACCTCTTTAGGAACATTTAATATTATTTAATTTTGTGGCAAAGAGATTTGGAAAAGGGATTGAAACATGGCCCTAGTTTTCCATTTGTCTAAATTTTAATTAGAATTGTTAATATATTTGCACCAAGATTCTAAATCTTCATGTGTCAATTTTATTGCAAGCTCATCAAAGCGGTCCTTTTTATTACATTAAATGCTTCTCTTTTTTCCTGTGTAATGAAGGTTTTAACTGTAGTATGTCTTAGCATTAGTCGAGGCATACGAAGCAAGAAAACATGCTTATACATCAGCCAAAAAAAAAAAAAAAAAACCCTTCACATTTTACGCATCCGGTCACTCCAAATGTTTCTCTAGTTCAGCCTTAAATTTATTTAAGGTATCAACTTCCCCAACAACAGATGGAGGTCTGTTCCAGCCATCGACCACCCTCTGGCTAAAGGCAAACTTCTGCACATATGTTCTACAACTGTCTTTCCTCAATTTGAATCTATGTCCCCTAAAGATCTGAGCAAGCGGAAGAATCCCAATAGCATTGAGCATGCTCAAACCTTATACACCTCAATCAGACCCCTCGACGTGGGCACCTGTACGTGGTGAGGGGACCTCCCAGTGACGCTGCTGGACTTCCAGACTAGCATCACTGGGATCCAACACCCACAGCCCAGGTTCCAGGCTTACATCAATGGAATCCGGCGTGTTTGCCGTGCGCTGCGACCCGTGGAAATTCGGAAAGGGGGATCCTGGTGGTTGAGGGACCCAGCTTCAATACACCACTTTGGCCCCTGCTTCGACAAGACGGGTGGTCCTGGAAGGCCGGCTAGGATCAATCGGCTAGTAGGCTAGCCTGAGAGGGTCAACCTTGTCAATGCCACGCCCCTACCCTCATGGTCCGAGGGACAGGATTCAGGCTGGCGGCCGGGTATAGTGTCTGGGTAGCCCTGGCGTCCCACTCCCGAGCGCATTTATTGCATGCCGGGTAGTGAGCGTCCCTTTGGGCTCCGTGGTGGGTGGGGAGCCCGGGCACTGAACCAAATAAAATTTCTATGAATCCTGATAAACTTACTTCTTCGGGGGCCCCAACCCGGTCCCTATCCGAAATCAATAAGAAAGATACAGATGGCAGTATTGCTAAAAAGAGGCAGCGAACCGAATTATCATCAGGGCCTGTCCCAAGGTTTTTAATTATGCATTCTACCAATGAGACACCGATTGGTAAAATGTCGCCTTTTTTTATTCAAAAAGGGTTAGACGGGTTAGCAGGTTCACCCAAATCAGTTAAGAGGCTTTGTTCTGGAGACCTTTTAATTGAAACTAAAAATGACATGCAATCAGAACATCTCCTCCGAGTAACATCAATCGGAGGAATACCCATAACAGTGACACCACACAGAACATTCAATTCATCGAGAGGTGTCATTTCAGAGTGGGACCTTCTCGACGTAACCGAGGAGGAAATATGCTCCGAATTAAAACCCCAGGGAGTTATTGCCATCGAGAGAATTACTGCGCGAAGGGATGGAAAAATTGTTAAAACCAGGAGCATTATCCTGACTTTTAACTCTCCTAAACCTCCTGATGAGATTAAAGCTGGATACAACAATTGTTCAGTGCGTCCATACGTTCTGAACCCTTTACGGTATTTTAAATGCCAGAAGTATGGACACTCTCAAATGGCCTGCCGTGGAGTCCTTGCATACGCTCGATGCGGTGCTAAGGACCATGAAACAACAGCATGTTCGGCCGCAAAACCCACCTGTATTAACTGTGAAGGCGAACACCCGGCCTACTCACGAGCATGCCAGAGGTGGAAAGAAGAAAAAGAAATTGAACGGCTGAAGGCAGAGCTAAATATATCATACGAGGAGGCAAGGAAATCGGTCAAACCCCTGAATATCAACAAACCTACCTACGCCCAGAAGGTAGCAGGGAGATGTTCCGTCGGAACTCAGACGGACATGACCATTCCTCCAAAGGAGTCTTTCACCCCCATCGCGCATTATCTCTTAAGTTCTGAAAAACCTGCAGAGAAAAACCAATCAGCTGCCACTCCTGTATCAGTACCTCCTAATGCTCCACAAGTAACAAAGGTAATTATGAAAGAAAAGAATAAGAAAGGGGAAGTCTCCCCTACTACCCAAGAAAACATGGATGTCGAGCAGAAGGAGGTACCCGAAGATTCAGTCTTGGAACTCTTTGCGGAGGAAGAAATGGACACGGGACAGCGTCCATTCTTCCCCAAAAAAGATAAACCCAAGACTGATAAAAGTAAGCCCTCAGCACCTCGGAAGCCGCCTGATGGACCCACCAAGCCAAAATAATGGCTAAATGCCTACAGTGGAAATGTCGTGGATTCCGGCGAAATACTGATGACATCAAGGCCCTCCTGCAAAAGCACGAGCCAGTTTGCTTTTGCTTGCAGGAGACTTACCTAAAGGCAAATGATGAACCCACAATGCATAACACCACAATTTTTCGTAAGGATAGAATTGCGGATGGTCCTGCTCATGGAGGAGTGGCTATCCTAGTGGGAAATCAGACCCCAGTTCAGCCCTTGCTAATTACAACTAGCATAGAAGCTGTTGCAATTCGCCTTACAGTGGGATTTTTATTAATGGTCTGCTCTATTTATTTGCCACCTGGGACTGACATCTCCCAGGAAGACCTTGATGATCTTGTAACGCAGTTGCCTCCCCCTTTCTTACTTTTTGGGGATTTTAATGGACATAACACCCTGTGGGGTAGTGCTAACATCAACGGAAGGGGACGAGTCATAGAGCGTATACTCAATGACAGTGACCTCTCCCTTCTAAATACTGGAACAAACACCTTCCACATGCCTACCCGTACTTTTTCTGCCATTGATCTCTCTATCTGCTCCCCTTCTCTACTCCCTTCACTCACTTGGGAAGTGGAGGAGAATCCATACGGAAGTTATCACTTCCCTGTGATAACCTTGTTACACAGTGGGAGCCCATGTCTTCCTTTTAGGTTACCACGGTGGAAGATTGATCAGGCTGACTGGACTGCCTTCCAATATCAGGCAAATTTTGATCTTAGCACAGTCAGTCAAGAGCCTATCAATGATGCAGTTAAGTACATCACAGAAAATATTGTCCAAGCAGCTGCGAATGCTGTTCCAAAAACATCTGCCCGGTTTCCACCATTTCCCAAACCTTGGTGGAATTCACAATGCACAGCAGCAAAAAAGGCTCAAAACAAAGCGTGGGGGATATTCCGCCGATATCCTACCACGACCAACCTTATAGCCTTTAAACGTGCACGAGCCAAAGCACGATATATCCGCCGTCAGAGTCAAAAGGAATCGTAGATCCATTTTACATCATCTATTAACCAGTCTACCAACTCTAAGGTAGTCTGGGATAAAATCCGGAAAATGAAGGGAAAATATACATCTCACCCTTCTTCAATCCTAGATTATAATGGATGCACTATTGCAGATCCAACTGCAATAGCCAGTTCTCTTGGGGAAACATTCTCTAACATCTCTGCAACATCTTCGTATTCCCCAGAATTCCTGGTCCTGAAATATAAAATCGAAAAACAGGCACTTAACTTTAAATCTAAGAGCATTTATCCCTATGACGGGGATTTCACTATTCAGGAACTGAAAAGAGCCCTCGCTCTTTCCAAAGCAAGTGCAGTTGGACCAGATGGCATCCATTATGAAATGATTAAACATCTTTCACCAAAATCTGTGGATTGTCTGCTCCTTCTGTATAACAGAATCTTTACTGAAGAGCAGTTTCAGGACTCCTGGCGAAAGGCATCGTTCTTGCCCTTCCTAAGCCACGAAAGGATCCAAAAGTCACCACCAATTATCGTCTTATTGCTCTGACTAGCTGTCTGTGCAAAATCCTGGAGAGAATGGTTAATTCTCGTTTAATATGATATCTCGAATCAAATGACCTTCTCTCCAACATCCAGTGTGGCTTCCGAAGGAACCGGTCTACTTTGGACCATTTTATTAGATTGGAAGCATCCATCCGGGATGCTTTCCTAAAACGCGAACACTTGGTGTCGGTGTTCTTTGACATGGAAAAAGCGTATGACACAACTTGGAGATTTGGCATTTTAAAAGATTTACATAGCCTAGGCCTTAGAGGGCATCTACCCTTTTTTATTCAAAACTTTTTAGCCAATCGATCGTTCCAAGTTCGTGTGGGATCCTCACTGTCTCGCTCCTTTAGCCAAGAGGAGGGAGTACCACAAGGATCAGTATTAAGTGTCACGCTTTTTGCCATCAAAATAAATTCCATCACAGAACAACTTCCTCCAACTGTAAACAGTGCCCTCTATGTTGATGACTTTAGCATTTTTTGTCAGTTGTGCAACATGAGGGTTATTGAAAGACAACTGCAGAAAGCCATTGATAGTCTGAATTCCTGGGCACTTGGTAATGGCTTCAGGTTCTCGCCGGAGAAGACCGTTTGCGTACACTTTTGTCGCAAGTGTAATCTTCATCCTGAATCTGAATTAAGGCTCGGACAAAATGCTATTCCAGTAGCAGCGAACACAAAATTCTTGGGACTCATATTCGATAAAAAACTGACCTTTTTGGATCATGTTCGTCAACTCCGCACAGAGTGCACAAGAGGCCTTAATATGCTCCGCTCGCTTTCCTCTTTATCTTGCGGTGCAGACCAATGCACCCTTCTACGGCTTTACCGTGCACTTCTGCGATCCAAATTAGATTATGGGTCCCAAGTATATTCTTCAGCCAGAGACAGTGCCCTTCGATGGCTGGACCCTGTCCATCATCAGGCTCTACGTATCGCTACTGGAGCATTTCGAACATCTCCTGTCCAGAGTTTATACGTCGAAGCAAACGAACCACCGTTATCGCTTCGACGTAAGCAGTTGTCTTTAAAGTAAGCTTTAAAACTGAAATCCCTGCCAGACCATTCAACGTGGCCATTCGTTTTTGAGCCACGATGGGAAAACTTGTACGATACCCGTAAGACTGCCAATCGTCCTTTTGGTATTCCTCTCCAAGAGCTACTCAATGAACTTAATATCAAGGTAGACAAAGTTGCCCAAACACCAAAGCAACCCTTTCCACCCTGGCATGCTCATCTCCCGGCATGTGACTTATCCCTTAGAAATTGGGCAAAGTCAGACACTCCATCATCAGTCTACCTGCAGCTTTATTCAGCACACTGAGCTGAACATCCTGATTTCGCGCCAGTTTACACAGACGGTTCGAAGTCGGAGTCATATGTGGAATCTGCTGTTGTCTTTACAGACAGCACTACATCGGAGCAGATTCCCTCTGAATGCAGCATATTTACTGCAGAGCTGCACGCTATTGAGTTAGCTTTGGATCACATCAGTAAATGCCAATACCAACGGTTCATTTTATATTCTGACTCTCTCAGCGTGTTACAGGCTTTAATAACTGTAAGATATAATTCTCATCCAGTTCTGTCTAGCATTCAGCAGAAGATTCACTTTCTCCATGAACGTGAATATGATATCCTCTTCTGCTGAATTCCCAGCCACTTTGGGATTATGGGAAACGATTTGGCTGACGCCGCAGCCAAATCAGCAATTCTCAATAATAATCGCTGCCTGTCAGTCCCCTATACAGACTACAGGCAAATAATACATGAGAAAATACATTCCCAATGGCAGGATTCGTGGAATAGACAGACTGAGAATAAATTATATCAAATAAAGCCTGTAATTGAACCATGGCAGTCTAGTCTGTACAGGAATCGTAAGGAGGAAGTTGTTCTTGCCCGGACCCGCATAGGACATAGCCATTTGACACATTCTTTTTTGCTGAGGGCTGATGACCCTCCTATGTGTGAGTCTTGTGGCACAATTTTATCAATTAGACACATTTTAATTGACTGTCCAGATTTTAGCAATATCCGTTTTACCGCTTTTAACCATCTGACTGAGCCTTATACACTCAGTCAGATTTTATCTGGCAATGACAATGTGTCTGCTATTTTTAGCTTTTTGAAAGCAATAAAGGTTTTTAATCGTATTTAAAATTTATATGGTGCTGTTATTTATTTATGTTTTTTGTTTTTAGATCTGGACATGGTGACCTAAATAATTAGGTCACTGAGATGTTAAATTTTTAGATATTACCTGGTCTTGGCGCATTACAGCCTTAGTTGCTAATGCGCCAATAAAATCCAAACCAAATCCAAACCTCAATGAGATCACCTGACAGGTGGTTGGTCTCAAGATGCTGCAACTTATAGAATTTAAGCCTCTCCTGGTAAAAGAACTCCTTTGTTCCTCTTACCAACCTCGTTGCCCTTCTCTGTACTCTTTCTAGCAACTCCACATCCTTCCTAAAATGATGCCTCCAGACTTGTATGCAGTACTCAAGGTCGGGCCTGACCCTTGTCTTGTACAAGGGGTTAATCACCTCCTTATCCCTGCTAGCAGAATTCCTACTTATCATTGACAAGACTCCATGACCTGCTCTGGAAGCCCATCTGCACTGCTCAGAGAACTTTATATCTGACTACACAATTACCCCGAAGTCTTTTCCATTCTCCACTTCCCTGAGTGTAGTAACACACAGCAAATGCAGTACATTGCACTCATTAATGTTAAACTTCAGTTGTCACTACTCAGCCCATCTACCTAACTTTTCTAGATCCTGTTGCAGTAGCATACTGTGTTTATTGTCATTAACAACACTGCCAGCCTTTGTATCACCTGAAAACTTGGACATTAACCCTGATATACCTTCATCGATATCATTGATAAACAAAACAACAATGGGCCAAGCACCAAACCGTGGGGAATTCTACTGATAACATTAGTGCATGTAGAGCAGTATCCATTTATTACCATTCTCTGCTGTCTCCCACTCAAACATCCCTTTATCCATTGTAGCAACTTGCCCTTAACGCCATACCGCTCCAATTTGTACAGCAGTCTTCCATGTGCAACAGTATCAAAAGCTTTCCTGAAATCCAAGTGTATGATATTGATATTATTTTTTGCATCCAGCTTCTTTGTGACCACATTGTAGTATCCAATCAAATTGGTCAGACCTCCCCTAAACAAAGCCATGCTATCTGAACTATTACTGCAGTCTTGTCTCGATGTTCCTGCAATGCTTCTTTAACCAGTGACTCCATTATTTTCCCAGAACAGGAGTTAAACTAGCACCTCCGTAGCCAGGTGGGAAGAAGCGGCAGTGCATAGCACACGCTTCTTGATTAGACCGGGGTTCAAGCCTGTCACCACCAAATACGGAGGATGTGGAAAGGTCAGGGAATGACCACCGCATATCCCGGTGCAATATGGCCTTAGTTGCTAATGCTCCTAAAAACCAAATAACTAACTAACTAGGAGTTAAACTAATAGGTCTGTATTATTTAGGTCACCCTTAGAACCACCTTTGTGAATTGGGACATCTCCCAATTCACAAAGAGGAGATGTGCAAAATACATTTGCACATCTCCAGTCCATGGGGGAACTCTCCTGAATCAAAATTATGGCTAAGGGTTTGCTTAGTTCCCTAGCTGCCTTCTTCAATATAACTGGATAGATTCCATCCACCCCAGCTGCCTTTTTTATTAACTTCAACATTTTCTCCTTCACTCTGCTTTGTGTTATTGCAAAATCATTTAACTCCCTGTTAGAGTTTAGCGAACTTCTGTCCTCCCCTTCCTTACAGAATTCCTCATGTGTGAATGTAGATGCAAAGTACTCATTCAGTATGTCAGCTGAGCAGAATCATCAACAGTTGAACCATCAATATTAAGTGGACCAGTCTGATTCATCCCCTTCCTTCTAGAGTTTAAATAAATAAAGAAGTCTTCCTTGTTTTTCTTTGCATCCTTTGCCAAGGATTTCCCATAATCCACCTTCGTTTGCTTAACCTCCGTTGTGACTTGATTACAAACTAGCTTATATCTACCAGTCTTTCGTGTCACCTAATAATTTATATTCATCCTATGCAGTTTTCTTCTCTGCAACGAGCCTCATTAGTTCATCTGACATCCATTTAGGTCTAAATCTTGAAAAGTATTGAACAGTATTTCTTAGTTGGGATAAAAAGCCTAGTAGCTTCCAAGATTAATTCCTTGAGACTTCCCATTTAGAATTTGCTGTTTTTGTCATCATCAGTTGATCCCACTGTATAGAATTTAAAAACTCTCTGAGACCACTGTAGTCACCTTTATGAAAGCAAAAACTCTTCCCTTTACCCTTGATGGTTACATCTTTAAGTAAATCCCACATTATTACACTGTGATCATTGTCACCTAATGGTTCCTTTATCTGCAAATTCTTAATGCATGAATAATCACTGCTGAAAATCAGATCGGTTATTACTCCCTCTGGTTGGCCCTCAAACATGTTGCTGTAGAAAACAATCCCCCAATAAATCCACAAAAGTCTTGCTAGTGTGCGAGTGACCAACCCACAAGTTACAGCCAATCTGGAAAATTAAAATCCCCCATTACAAGATATTAGGATTTACCGGCCCATTCTATTCTTCTGCACAATTGTTCATTGTACTAATCACAGTCATTAGGTTTATAACAGACTCCTACTATCATTTTTCCCTTTCCCAGTGTTTGTCATACCAAACTGACTCAATATTGCTCTGTACACCAGTGTCAACTGGATGCACTTTATTAGACTTTGTCTTAACTAACAGCATATCCCCTACTCCCTTCCACCCCGTCTATCCTTTCTGTACACATTGTACTCCCCAAATTCCAATTCTGCACTGCTTATATCTGTGCGACACCATGTCTCTGATATCCCAATAATATCTTCCTTGGATGTCTTTACCAGCACTTCAAATTCGTCATGTTTATTTACTATCTTCTAGCATTGTTGTACATGCAAGCATACATGCACCTGTTCTTACTCTTAGTTATCCTTACACAGCCCTCTTGTTCCCTGCTGATTTCAAGCAGTTCTTGAAATCCCCAGCAGCTTTCTTTCTAGGCTGCTGCTCATTCTAATGGAAGCAGTGCAAGAATCAGTTTCAACTCTGCCTGTGGCTACTGTTGATACTTTTGTTTCCCCCCCCCCCAAGCTAGTAGTTTTCTGACCTGCTTAACACTGCCTCAGTAGCATCAGCAAATATTCTTGCACCCTTTCTATTAAGTGTATCCCATCCATGTAGAAGCAGTCTGTCCTATTAGGAAGCACAGACCCCTAATTACAAGGCATTCTGATTTACTGGTCCTCTCTCTTTCTCTGCACAATTGTTCATTGTACTCAGCAGAGTAATTAGGCTTATAACACATTCCTACTCTCATTTTCCCTTTCCCATTGTTTGTCTCACCAAACTGACTCAACATTGCATGTCTACCAATGTCAACTGGATGCATTTCCTTAGACTGCGTTTCTTAACCAATGGCATATCCCCTCCTACCCTTTCTGTACACATTATACTCCCCAAATTCCAATTCTGCACTGTTTATATCTGTGTGACACCATGTCTCTGATATCCCAACAATATCTGCCTTTGATGCCTTGACCAGCTCTTCAAATTCATCAAATTTATTTACTATATTTCTAGCATTGTTGTACATACAAGTATGCATGCATCTGTTCTTACTCTTAGCTACCCTAACATAGCCCTTGTATTTACTTGTTCCATGCCAACTACCAGCAGTTCTTGAAATCCCCAGCAACTTTCTCTCCAGGCTGCTGCTCATTCCCATAGAAGCAGTGCAAGAATCAATTTTGCCTCTGCCTGCAGCTACTTTTGGTCCTTTAGTCTCTGAACTTTTAATTTTATTCATTTTTGTGGCAGATAGATTTGGAAAACAGATTGAAACATGGCTATAGTTTTCCATTTGTCTCAATTTTAATTAGAATTGTTAATATATCTGCACAAAGATTCTAAATCTTCATGTGTCAATTTTATTGCAAGCTCATGAAAGCAGTTCTTTTTATTACATTAAATGTTTCTCTTTTTTCCTATGTAATGAAGTGTTTTAAGTGTAGTATGTCTTATACTAAGATCAGAATGACATCATCACCAGGCAAAACATATCAAAACTTTTTATGTTGTGGTACTATTATATTACAATGTCTTTATAAAATTTCTAGTTGCCAACTTATGATTATTCATTAGTCATAATAATAGTTACTTTGTTGATTAATTGCTTATTAAATTTAAGGCTTTAAAACTTAAATTTTAAATTAATTTTAATTTTGACTGAGATTCCTTAGATCAACAAGAAGCAAGGGGTTAACTACCATGATGCTTATTACAATCTATTCCATATAGATAATGTAAAGTTCTCAGCACAAAAGAAGATCCCAAACCTCTTAATAAGTAAATCTACGGAGTCATATCAGAATTAAAATTTAATTTTTAAAGCTCTAACTTAAATGTAATAGGCAATCAATCAGTCGACAAAATAATAATAATCATTGTCTTTATCACAATAATATAACAATTTGACAAATGTACAATTTTACAGGAACATTGTAATTTAATTTAATACTAGTAGAACACTAGTAGCCGCCATATTGTAGTCGATAAGAAATAGCTTAACATATATATATATCGAACTGATAGCGTAAGGTATAAAGTTAAACTGTATTAGGAATACAGTTTACTGTATTCCTACGAAGCACTGTATTAGGAATCTGTTAGCTTATTGTAGTATTATCAATTAATCAAAAATATTATTAATCTTATTAATTTTCAATGTTAATTAAATTGTATTTAAACGGAAATCATGACCCAGACTAGAGTTGGGAAACAAAGATCACAGACTAGCGAGAGTGCTGTGGCTCGGGGGAGAAATGAAGGCAGCGATTCTCCAATGCATGACAGTCTCAAAAAATGTGCGAAATGTGAAATGTTTCCCGACCTTTCTAAAACAGGACATGATCTAGCCAAAGAGGATGCCTTTCTGTGTGCTAAGTGTCTGGAGTGTCAAGAAATTAGATGCCACCTCGTGTTCTGAAGGGCGTCTATGAGAGCTTGAGGTATAGGGTAAATGCCCTCGAAGAAATAAATATGATGGGCCCATCACGCTCTCAGCTGCCCAGCTCAACGACAGAACTCACTCCTGTGCATCAGGCAACACAGAAGCAATCTCCAAGGCAGAATGTGCTGATCCCAAAGGAACTAGTTATTGTTGGTGACTCTATTATCAGGGAGACGGGGAATATACTTTGTAAGAAGGATAGTTGGAACAGAACCAGGGTATGTCTGTCAGGTTCAAAAGTTGATGACGTGGAGCAGATATCATCTTTTCAAGGCACAAAAGGTGATATTGTTGTACACATTGGAACTAATGACATTAAGAGTAAGGGATTTACAGATTTACTCAACAAGTACAGGTCAATATTAAAAAGTCACGAGTTAGGATTGAATGTGAAAGTGTCTGCAATTCTGCCTAGACACGACAGGATGGAGTATATGATGAGAGCCTTGTCAATCAATTCGGCCCTGGAGAGATTGTGCAAGGCGCAAGGGATAGAATTTTTTTCAGCCTGGTCTTTTCTTGTTAACAGGAGAGGCTGCTTCTACAGGGATGGGATACACTTAAATAGAAATGGTGCAAGAATATTTGCTGATGCTATTGAGGCAGTGTTAGGTGGGTCTGAAAACTGCTAGCATGGGCGATACACAGACAAAAAGGTTTACAGTGGTTGCAGGCAGAGGCAAAAGTGATTCTTCCACTGCTTCTATTAGAATGGGCAGCAGACTGGAAAGCAAGGTAATGGAGATTTCCAGGACTGCTGGGAGTCATAGTGGAACAAGTAAATACATGGGCTTGTGTTATGGTGGCTATGAGTAGGAACAGGTGCATGTATACTTGCATGTACACCAACGCTAGGAGTATAGTGAATTAATTTGATGAGCTTGAAGTACTAGTCGAGACATCAAAGGCAGATATTGTTGGGATATCAGAGATGTGGTGTCACACATATAAGCAGTGCAGAATTGGAATTTGGGGAGTACAATGTCTAGAAAGGATGGACAGACAGGACAGAAAGGGAGGAGGGGTAATGCTGTTAGTTAAGACACACATAAAATCTAAGGAAGTGCATCCAGTCGATTTTGGTGGACAATGCACTGTTGAGTTTGTTTGGTGTGAAATAAGCACTGTGAAAGGAAAAATGAGAGTAGGTGTGGGTAACAGGCCTGATGAATCTGATGAGTATAATGAGTAATTATGCTGAGAAATATAGTAATTCAGATTTCCTTATGGGGGATTTTAACTTTCCAGATATTGACTGGAACTTGTGGGTTGGTCATTTGTACACTAGCGAGGCTTTTGTGGATTTTTTGGATGACTGTTTTCTGCAGCAATATGTTTGAGAGGAAACCAGAGGTAGCACTACTCTTGATATGATTATCACTAGTGATTCTTCATGCATTAAGAATCTGCAGATAAAGGAACCACTGGGCAACAGTGATCACAATGTATTGATGTGGGAATTATTTAAAGATGTAACTACCATCAATGCTAAAGGGAAGGGCTTTTGCTTTTGTAAAGGTGACTACAGAGGTCTCAGACAGTTTTTAAATTCTGTGCAGTGGGATCAACTGATGATGTTACCAACAGTGAATTCTAAATGGGAAGCCTTCAGGTAATTATTTTGCTTTTCATTCCAACTAAGAAATACTGTTCAAGGTTTAGGCCTAAATGGATGTCAGATGAATTAATGAGGCTAGTGGCAGGGAAGAAGAATGTATGGGATGCATATAAAGTATCAGGCGATACAGAAGCCTGATACTTTATATGGCAGGTGTAAACTAGTCTGTAAACAAGTCACAAAGGAGGTTAGCCAGCAAAGGCAGATTATGAGAAATCTTTGGCAAAGGATGCAAAGAAAAACAGCAAAGAGATCTTTACTTATGGAAATTCTAGAAGGAAAGGGATGAATCAGATTGAACCACTTAATATAGATGGGTTGACGATTGATGATCATGCTCAGGTAGCTGATATACTGAATGAGTATTTTGCATCTACATTCACACATGAGGAGTTATTCAATGAAAGGAGTGCCAGAAGTTTATCAAATGCTAACAGGGAGCTAAGAGATTTTGTAATAACTGAGAGGAAAGTGGAGGAGAAATTAGCATTAGTAGAGGCATACGTTGCAAGAAAGCAACCTTATGCAGCCTCAGCCAAAAACAAAAAAAAAAAAAAAAAAAAAAAACGCTCCCATTTCACTGCTCCATTCATTACAATTATCTGTACAGCTCAGCCTTAAGTTTATTTGGGCTATAAACTTCCACAATAAAGTATGGAAGTCTGTTCCACCAACCAACCAACCACCCCCTGACTAAAGGCAAACTTCCACACATCTATCCTACATCTGTCTTTTCTCAATTTGGATTTATGCCCTCTCAGGTGATTATTCTGAGCAAGAAGAAGAATCCCATCAGCATTGAGCATGCTCAAACCATTCAAGGCTTTATACACCTCAATCAGATCACCTTGCAGGTGCCTAGTCTCCAGACACTGTAATTTGCAAAACTTAATCCTTTCTTCGTAAGAGCAACCCGTTGTTGCAGTCACTAATCTTGTTGCTCTTCTCTGTACTCGTTTCAACAGCTCTACATCCTTCTTAAAATGAGGCCTCCAGACCTGTATACCGTACTCAAGGTGTGGCCTGACCATTGCCTTACACAAGGAGATAATCACCTCCTTATACCTTCTAGAAAAATTTCTGTATATCATTGACAAAACACTATGAGCTACTCTTGCAGACCGTCTGCACTGCTCAGAAAACTTCATATCTGCCTGCACAATTACCCCCGGGTCCTTTTCGATCTTTACCACTGTCAGTGTAGTACCACAGAGTTGATACATCACTCTGAGGTTACTGCTTTCCATATGTAGTACTTTACATTTGTCAATGTTAAACTTCATTTGCCACCTCTCAGCCCATCTGCCCAACTTTTCTAGATCCTGTTGCAGCAGTGTACTATCATTAGTGTCCTTTACAACCCTGCCAACCTTCATTTTGTCTGCAAACTTGGACATAATCAGATCAAGAGCATTACTCCCTCTAGTTGCTCCCCGAACATGATGATGTAGAAAACAATCATCCAATAAATCCACAAAAGCCTTGCTAGTGTGAGTGACCAACCCACAAATTCCAGTCAACATCTGGGAAATTAAAATCCCCCATTATAAAACACTCTGATTTACTGGCCCACTCTATTTCCCTGTACAGTTTCTTATTATACTCATCAGAGTCATTAGGCCTGTAACACACTCCTACTCTCAATTTTGATCTCCCAATGCTTATGCCACACCAAACTGACTGACACTCCACTGTCCAGCGATGTCGACTGGCTTCACTTCCTTGGATTTTATGTATTTCTTAATTAATAGCATCATCCCTCCTCCCTTCCTTATGTGCCATGAAACCCCCACAACAACAATAACAACAACATTCTCCTCCTTTCTTATCCTGTCTAATCTTTCTGTACACATTGTATTCCCCAAGTTCCAGTTCTGCATTCCATACAATGTGTGACACCGCGTCTGTGATATCCCATCAATATAACGCCTTCGATGTTTTCAGCAATATCTGAAATTCATCAGATTTATTTGCGAAACTCCTAGCATTGGTGTACATGCAAGTATACATGCACCTGTTCCTATTCTTAGCTACGCTAACACAACCCATGTGTTTACTTGTACTGCAATGACTCCCAGCAGTCTGAAATACCCTGCATCTTGTTTTCCAGGCTACTGCTCATTCCAATAGAGGCAGTACAAGAATCACTTTGACCTCTGCCAGTGGTTACTGTTAATCTATTAGTCGTTGTATCCTTCACCAAGCTAGCAGTGTTCCGACCCACCTAACACTGCCTCAATAGCATCAGCAAATATTCTTGTACCTTTTCTATTTAAGTGTGTCCCATTCCTGTAGAAGCAGTCTCTCCTGTTAACAAGTACAGACCAGGCTGAAAAAATTCTACCCCTTGAGCCTTGCCCAATCTTTCCAGGCTGAATTGTTCGACAAGACTCATCATATACTAAATTGTTGAAGTTAAAAATAAGGAAGGTACCTGGGTGAATGGGACCTATCCAGTTATATTAAAGGAGGCAGCAAAGGAAGTAAGCAAACCCTTAGCCATAATTATGAGGGCTCCCTTGGACTCATCGGAGGTCCGCATGGACTGGAGGTGTACAATTGTATCGCCAATTCGCAAAGGAGGTTCAAAAGGTGACACAAGTACTACAGACCTGTTAGTTTAACTTGTTTTCTGGAAAAAATAATGGAATCACTGGTTAAAGAAGCATAGCAGGATCATATAGACAAGACTGCAGTAATTGTTAAGATGCAGCATGGGTTTGTCAAAGGGAGGTCTTGTCTGACCAATTTAATTGCTTACTATGATGTGGTAACAAAGGAACTGAATGCCAAAAATAATTTTGATATCATATACTTGGATTTCAGGAAAGTTTTTAATACTGTTGCATGTGGAAGACTGTTGTACAAATTGGAGAGGTATGGCATCAAGGGTAAGCTGATAAAATGGATAAAGTTATGGTTGAGTCGGAGACAACATAGAGTGGTAATCAGTGGACACTGCTCTTCGTGGACAAATGTTATTAGTGGAGTTCCCCAAGGTTCAGTGGTGGGCCCATTGTTGTTTTGTATATTTATCAATGATATTGATGAAGGTATATTAGGTTTAATGTCCAAGTTTGCAGATGACACAAAGGTTGGCAGGGTTGTTAACGACAATAAGGACAGTATACTACTCCAAATGGATCTAGATAAGTTGGGAAAATGGGCTGAGAAGTGGCAACTGAAGTTTAACATTGACAAATGCAAAGTACTGTATATAGGTAACAATAACCAAAGAGAAACGTACCGTGTGGTACTACACTCAGAGAAGTGGAAAGTGAAAAAGACCTGGGGGGTAATTGTGCAGTCAAATACGAAGTTCGCTTAGCAGTGCATACGGGCGCCAGGACAGGTCATGGAGTCTTGTCAATGATATATAGCAATTTTGCTAGCAGGAACAGGGAGGTGATTATCCTGTTATAAAAGGCAATGGCCAGGCCACACCTGGAGAACTGTGTACAGGTCTGGAGGCCTCATTTTAGGAAGGATGTAAAGGTGCTAGAACGAGTACAAAGAAGGGCAACAAGATTTGTGAGGGGAACGAAGGGGGTGCTCTTACCAAGAAAGGCTTAAGTTCTGCAGTGCCTGGAGAGTAGGCACATGCGAAGTGATCTGCTTGAGGTGTATAAGGCCTTGAATGGGTTGAGCAAGCTGAATGCCGATGGGATTCTTCGTCTTGCTCAGACTAAGAACCTGAGGGGGGCATAGTTTCAAATTGAGGAAAGATTGTTGTAGAATAGATGTGTGGAAATTTTCCTTTAGCCAGTGGGTAGTTTATTGGTGGAACAGGATTCCATCCTTCGTTGTGGAAGCTAATAGCCTAATAAGGCTGAACTGGACAGGCATTTGGAACGAATGGAGGGAAGAAATGGGAGGAGTGTTTTTTTTTTTTTGGCTGATGCTGGATACGCTTGCTTTCTTGCATCATATGCCTCTACTAATGCTAACAGAATCAATCAATATAAACAAATTATTATATTGGAGTACACTTATCTCCAATTTAATAATGGAGATAAGTGTACTTATCTCCGTTATTATATTGACATATGAAGTCAACTTTTCTTGACTTCATATGTCAATTTAATAATCCACAATAAATTAAAGTTTAGTAATATCGATAGATATACTCTCAAGGCAGTCCTCACCCCCTCCCCTCCCCTCCAAACCACAGGACCATCGTAATCTACCTCCGCAATATATCCCTGTACACAAATTCTTCCCAGTTTGCCATGCAACAACCTCCCATTAGCATATCAATTCAACTCCAACCTATATAAACAGTCAGTCCACTCCTTCCACCCCAGTCTTCCTCAACCAGACCAAGAGACTGCATTCCCCAGTCACATTAACAGGTAAGCACTTCCAACTAAATTAGAGAGGAACTTTAGGGATTTTTCATAAACTATCTTTATTTATTAATTAAATTTATAAGAAAAACGTTTAATAATTATACAATTTAAATGTAAAGGAGTATGGTATACTTAGATTACTTTGTATTGTAAATAATGAAATTGAATACTTATAGTATCATTCCTCAAACAAAATGTTCTGTTCTGATAGGCTTGAAGATCGGAAACAGTGAGTTCCCGAAACGTAACCATAAATAGTTTAAGTGGCCAGCATTGAGGTGGTTCAATTCCTTTAAATTATATCATTTCAATAATAAATTACTTAATCTACCACATGATATAATACTGTAGTCTATTGATTCATTAACATAAGACCAATAATGATTTGATTTGGCGTCATCCTGGTCAGACAACATTCTGTTGGCAAATATGTTTTTGATGATAATTTGATGATTTTATGTCACTGGTTATGACATCTGCTACTGACGTTTTTTTACATTGTGATTTTAGTAACCCTTCCTTGTGATTTTGATGCAGTTCATCCCTTTTGATCACAACTGTAATTCTCAAAACTAATAATATATTGTTGGATCCATTGAAAACAAGATAAATTCCACGTACTTTGGATCAATAAAAAAAAAAAAAAAAAAAAAAAAGACCAACAAGAAATATCTAGCCCTTACTGCATTAATTGCTTTCAAATTTACTGATGAAAAAAGCCACTTTAGTTATAAAGGTGAATTTTCATAAAAGGGCTACTAGTAATACAAAAATATGTTGCTGTTAGAGTACATATTGAGAGCTTAATGTTAGACAATGTTAACGGGACAACTTTAGTTTTAACTTTATACAAATAGCAATGCATATCATGTCATAGAAATGTATTTCTCTAGTAGTTTAAAAGTTAGCTTGGGCTATAAGCACATTTCTGGTAAACCAAGAAAAGTCATTTGACATTTCCTTGGTTAATTACAAAAGAATTTTGTAGTTAAAAATTATCATTGTCTGACACTAAACCCTCAATATATAATCAGACCATAGATTACACTAGTTTACAAATTTAAGTTTGTTCACTGGGGTTTGAATTTCAATAGATCCTACTGCCGAAACATGTTGCTGTAATTTCAAATATGACTTAGATTTTTTTCTATCACATCCAGATACATCACAATTTAAGAAATAAAAAAGTATTGTTTTTTACGAAAGTATATAACTTTATTGTATTTAGTAATGACAAATTGATAGGATTACATTTTCATACATCAAAAAACACATAAATACTAACAAGTATTAATCAAAATTCAGAAACTTTCATTAATCAGACCTTCATGTCTTTGTTTGAAAAGAACGTACGATTAATCGTTTTTCATGTACAGTGCCAGGTTTCTCTCTTTTAAACACCAGCAGTAGTCGGCTATCATGGTTGTATTCCACCTTCCCTGGTACCTCTACTCCATTTCCTTTATGTTCTGATGGAATTTGGAGACCCTTGTTCTTCGCTCATCTGTACAAGATTTTCAGGAAAAAATCAAAATGGGCACGCAAAAAGTGAATTTTGATGCTCATATTGCAACCTAAATTGCGAAGCTTTTTGGGCATATTTTGAACAATTTGCTCATAATCCTGCGATTTATGATTTCCTAAAAAGTTTTCCATTACACTTTTAAAAGCAATCCAGGCCTCCCTTTCAACATCAGTCTTAGTAGTTTCAAACTGACTATCTAAAACCAATTTTCTAATTTGGGGACCAATGAAGATACCCTCCTTAAGTTTTGCATCAGGTAAATCTTTGGTGAAGCCAGATAAAAGTATTTTATCTGGCTTCACCAAACTTTCGTGCACAATCGTTTTTTTGACCCTGGTGTAAGATTGTGCCTCAGAGGCCATTGCTTCTTTGTCCAATGCAGCACTTTAGCTCTGCTATCTCATTCACAAATAAAGAATGGCATTTTAGTGTACCCACCCTGTTGCTCCAACAAACATACATAACACTTTTTTAAGTCTCCACATAGTTGCCATTCGTGATCTTGATATTTAATTTTCTCCAGAAGCAACTTTAGATTGTCATAAGTTTCTTTAGTAGACTGAATGAGCAACTGGCACAGGTGTGTACTTATTTCCATTATACAAGAGAACACCTATTAAATTAGTCTTAGAAAAGCCTATTCACTAGGAACGTATGATGGAGCTCCTAAGGCACTTATTAAACCAGCAATTTCACTGCAATATACGAGAGAACCTTATGAAAAATACTGTATAAACTCCCTTTCACGATTTCTATACTAGGAGCAAGTAAGTTCTTCGCTTGAAGTTTGGATCCCAGAATTTCAGCAGCATGCTTTGGAAGACCTAAGTCCCTTACTAAATCGTTCAGTTCGACTTGCATGAATTGCTGTGCCGTTAAAATATTTTCTGGTTGATAAACATTCCTCTTCACTAACCTCTGTAGCTTCTGCTTCTATCGAAGAAGATGTGGACTCCAAAGTTTCTGGTGGAAGTTTTACAGGCAGATCAGGTCCCTGCGGAATGGGCCTTATGGCTGACGGTAGATCTGGATATTTGATGTCCTTTTTATGTTTTATGAATTGTAACCTATGTCACATACACAAAAGTAACATTCTGCATGGCTTACTGGCTCGCGCCACACCATAGGAATAGCAAATGGCAAGCACACCTTTTTTCCTTGACTCCATTTTCTAAGGTGTTCGACATGTATGGCATACTTTATGCGGTGCCCATGATTTATCCTGATCGCCTAGTTTTATGTTAAAGTATGCATAATACGATTTTTTACAAAATCGATATTTCGCCTCTCCTTTACAGGAACAAAACAACACCTTCGTAACAAAATATGTCGGGACTGTTTATGCACTTTCTGGTTGCCATACTAAAAGAAAATTAACACACAATGAGAGCTCACGAAGGTTTTTACAGGAGTACTGTGACTGCATAAGGGATGTGCCACTTATATAGGCTCTGTAGTTGAGTGGACTGTACAAACAAGTGAGTGCATGCTCAGACAAGTTTAACCCATAACTACACACGGGAGTCTCCCAGACTCCACTCGGAAAATAAAATTCTGGGATTCACAGATGGGCCTTTTACCTTCCTGGGTCAAGGTCAGCTGCCTTTTAGTATGATCTTGTATGAGTAGTTATGAGTAGTTATGGTTTGCCTCAAATACAATCTGTTGTATTTGAGGCAAATATTTGATACTGATTACGAATATAGGGGTATAAGACTTGTAAACCATTGCAGAAACTATAGTTATGTAGACGTTTACATATATCTAGGTAATATTTTGTTAATGAATTGTGAAAAATCTTTATGTGATAGAAACAAACGGACTTCGGTTTAGTAAACATGCATACATAACTGCCACATACTTTTACTCAAACCCCAGATACACTGTAAACCAGTGTTATTATTACCCTTCTGGCCATAAAAGGGCTTGTTCAAGGGACAGGTTAACACATCAGCAGTGTGTTGGCTGATGTGTTAACCTGCCTTGTAAATATCAAATTCTAATATTTACAATGCTATTGGGGGTATCCTATAGACTTTGGGTTTAAAGAGACTTAATTAAATGTAGTAAGTTGACTTGTAAGATAAAATCTACAAGGCTTGGTCAGAATGAGTGTAGGAACCAGAAATTTTTGGGTTAAATCGAGGAAAACTTTTGCTAAATGTTAAAAATTAATACCATTAGTCTATGGGGAGTTTATAGTGTTGAAGGGATGATTTTTCAACCTGTACAAATAATTTTATAATGGAAATCAATAATCTATCCCAAATTCAGCCATATGGTGACAGCAAATACTAATAAAATTTGAAAAGGTGTAGGAACTTCTTCATTGTGGGATGGCTATTAGAATAGCCAAATAATTCAAGTAAAGAGTTAAATTTAACCATCAGTTGCTCCAACCTATATAAACATCCAGTCCACTCTTTCCACCTGTCTTCCTATGAAGGTCTTTTGGCATGACCCTGGATGAGATAAAGCAGAACAGGTTGGCATTCCCTTTTTGAACAAATTTATAACATAACTAGACCCTGGATAATGTCATTGCAGGGGCAAGGCATACGTATTTTGGGTCATGTCATACCATCTGAAATTGTTCTAATGTCACACACTCTTAGCACTCTGTCCTTAATCAAAATGTCAAATTACACTCTTCTGTAATTATTATAGATTCTAACTTAAATATGCAAAACAGTAGATATACAATATTTTGTAGTAGTGGCTTCTAAATCCCACAGAACCTTGTGGTCCTAACTGCATCTCTGATTTTTGTACAGAGTTAATCATCCTCACTTCTATTTCTTCTTGTTTGTAGTTCACTAAAGTGGCCATGAAGTGTTTTTGTGACACATTCATGTGCCTCATGTTTTTAATGAATGGATGAAATGCTATTCATAAATTATGTACTGAATGCTCATTTGTGTCTTCTACAAAATTTTCCTGGATTCTGTTCTCTATATTTTTAAAGGTAATATTGGTCGCTTTCTGTACTGGTCACTGTACTTTCTTGATAAGTAGGCCATTCAATAAAATCATGTTTTTTTTTATTGTCCTTTCCACATAACAGAAGTTTATGAACTGTATTGGAGATGGTATATAGTACTAATCTTACAATAGTACAAGTTCTTTGGCATTATTAGGTGTATTAGCACATGTGTACAGTGCTTATTTTTCTTCACAATGACCCACAGGGGATAGATTTTTCATAAAATTCTATATTTAGCTCTTTTAGAAAGATCTATGAAACCATTCCAAATTTCATTAAAATGAGACCAACAGAAACCTGGCAATTATTTTGTCTTTCTGCATGTAATAACTCTGGCAGATGGATTTTTGTGATATTTTATACATTGCTTTTTTAGACCAATTTTTTGAGCTTTCCCAAATTTCATTAAAATTATACCAATAGAAATGTGGAATTTCTCCCTTCCCCAAATTTTTCCAAAACATCTCAGCATACTTAGTATTATGTCATTAAAGGAAACCTGGCCTAACTAATTATTGATATTACATTCAAGTTGCACTTCAAGCTACTTGTCACCTGGCAGTGTACATTATCGTGTCCAGTGGTGCAAAGAGCATAAGCAGTGGACCTTTGAAGAGTGGAGGAACGTGGTATGGTCTGACCACTCATCCTAAACTTTGTTTGCAGCAAATGGATGAGTGTACATGTGGTGCCAACCAAAGGAAGCTTAGAACTCTGATTGTTTTGTTTCCTACTGTTAAGGGTTCTGGCAGGTACGTAATGGTGTGGGGTGTTTTCTCGTGGCATGGTTGGGGAGTACTCATTCCATTAGAAGGCAAGGTTGATGCCAATCACTATTTAACAACCCTGAGTGATAATCTTCCAATGGTCAAGCATTTCTTTCATGAAGAGAGATATCGTTCAAGATTACAGTGCTCCTACAGAGCCCTAGCGGTACCCAATTGTTGAGTAGCATGAGGCTGAACTTTTTCACATACCATGGCCAGTGTAGTCACATATCTAAACCCTATATAAAAAAAAAAATCTATGGGAACTTCTCAAACAATGTCCCAGGAAGCATTTTCCAGCTCCATCGAACAAGCAGGAATTGAGGAGCTGATCACATTTCTTGTAAATGAATGAGGTCATATACTTCATGCTGACTTTCAGACATTGGTAAACTATGGCACCCTGTATACAGGTGGACTCTTGGTAGTCCAACACCGATTAATGATTTTATGTTGCTGTTTCCAATTTTTTGTTCATCATCTGTATATGCTATGAAGTGAAAATTACTTTTGTATGTTATTAATTCTGAAAAAGAAAAAATTCAATTTAAGAAATAAAAATATTACTTAATTTCAGTTCACCTCTATCATTACCATAACACATTAGTGACTTATGTAGAATTTTCCAGTTCATTCAAAAATGCATTGGATCCAGGTTATGGAGAGAAAAGTATGTAGCTTTTCTTACAGGTTGTATTTAAATTTCTGTTGGTTTACACTACAAATACAGCAGCACACCCTTTATGCATTACATAATTTCAGTTAACCCTGTTACTATCATCACAGACATTAGTGATGTGATTTTTATATAGAATTTTCCAGTTTTCATTATTCTGCCTTGTTTTTCCCTGTGCTATCACTCTGTTATATCAAGACATGCCATTACAGTCTTGTGCCTGAAGACAAAAAGAAATTTAATTGTTATGGATGAAATATTTGTAGCTAAATGGTTCTATTATAATATCCTGTAATCACATTTTTAACACTTGCTTTTTTTTGTTCATCTTTATGTATGCAATTTCATAAACCTTTTTAAAATAAAGTACATTTCCTTTAAAAATAATATTGTTTCTCAAGCATTTACATTGGAATAGTATACATTTTTAAAAAAAGACTTGAGATAATTGAAATATCTGTAGAAGAAATCACTGTGTTAGGGAAAACTAATAAAATGCAAATTTCTCTCCCACAAAACTTTTTTTGATGGTGGAGGGGTGTTTTACATAACAATTATTATTTATTTATTTTATTTATTTATTTTTTTTTTTTTTTTTCAAATTCCAAATGTTGCATTTTTGACTTTTTTCTGGTTTTAGAAACAAATGTGCCACTGTGAAATAGCTGAATTGGCAACAGGAGATTTATAAGATAGTGAATATTGCTTCCCCCCCCCCATAATGATACAGCAAAAAGCCAGGCTTTACATCTGTGAATTCACTTTTGACCCAAGAATGCCACCCCAAATTTATTCATGTGCTTTGTAATTTTTTACATTCTAAATACCTATTAAAAATAATTTACATGTAAAGTTGTATTTGACATTTAAGTGTTTTTTGATGATTATTTCCACTTCAAAACCAGTGGTTATTGTATGTGTTACTACCATTGTATAACCATCAAGAATGCTGCCTATAATTTATGCAATAGTACTGTGCAAAGTTCAGGTTTTGTTTTATTATAAATTTTATTAGTATTTATATTTGCAACTGATCACAGCATGGCCTGAGTGACCACCTTATTAGGTATACCAACATAAGTTTCATGAAGTGCTAAAAACACAGGAATGCTCAGTGAGGTTGAGGGCTGATTGAGAATGGTGATGAAACACACTAAAGACAATGCATTACTGTGCTGAAAATAGCTCTCCATTATCTCATCACTACCAGCCTGCAGTATTGCCACATGGTACAATTGGTCCAGTGATTCATGCTGTCCTCAGCACACAACAACTGCAACCAAGATTTGTTGGATAACCCTCTTCTATTCCTCAAATAAAATGTGTCTGAGTGGAAACATGTCTGTGACAGGTCAAGTGCATTGTCACCATCATTTGACTGAATGTGACTCAGCTGTAGACTACACAATTCTTTTCATCCACTATTGTTTTTTTCACATCAGCAAGCTGCCTTCAGATGGATGGTTTTCTGGATATTGAACAATCATGATCCTTGTTCATGATCACCCTAGCAGTGTTTGTTTAGTTTTTTGGAGCATTAGCAACTAAGGCCATATTGCTCTGGGATATGTGGTGGTCATTCCTTGACCTTTCCGCATCCTCCGTATTTGGTGGTGATGGACTCAAACCCCACCCCGCTACAGCATCCCTCATACCTGTACTATTTTGATTCAATTGGCCCATTATCACGGAATTTCATACTTACTGCCCTTTGGTACCAGAGTATCTACGCTATCCTGTTGCAGACATGTCACTCTCAGCATGATCTCCTTTGATGGAGGAGATACCTAATCAACTGGTCACTCAGTGCACGTTATCCAGAATTTGGAAAGAAGAGTTAATTACAGTTATATTTGCTCTCTTTATGACAGGTCCAGTTTTATCTACGGCCATTATCTTTCCATGGATGAAATTGCTTTTTCTGATCCCTCACTGGATGGTAGAGCATTTGCAACATGTTATACTGGAACTCCTAATTTCCTAGTTTACAATAAAAGTGCTTGAATAATCTTGTAGCCTTACTAAACTCATATTCATCAGCAAAAAATTTATATATAAATGGCTATTACTTTGTCCTATAAATATGAACACTGTCAACCTGCTTGCATGTTTTATAGATTTAAATGCCACCAAGGTTTAATTATCTTTTGTATATTCACACAGGCAAGATAAAGTGTGTAAATATCATTCTAGCACAATTACTGTGGTAGGAGTTGGCAACAGGAGGATAAGAACAACTTAGCTTGCAACTGAATACATACCTCACTGGTGTAATAAGTTTTTTATTTATATAACATTGTATAATATGATTAAAAGAAAGTATAAAATTAAGAGAACTATGATATTTAACTTTAATGTGTTAGAGGGTGATGCTCTGCTTTCACTATTTGCTGTTACAATGAAAGATTCCATAACTTTTTCTATAGCATTATACCATTCACACATTTTTGCCAATCTGTGCTTTCCTCTTCTAAAATATTTTTAACATATCTGAACCTAGATTAACCTCACCATGATAAGGACTTTATTTTTTGCTCTGTTTCATCTTTTGCATGTGCATTAAATTTTTTGATTAATAGTTTTGCTTTCATCTACTATACATAGCTAATGAACCACTCTTCAAAAATAATATTTTTTAGAAGTAAGCTAGTCTTATTGTCTGGTTGGCCTATGATGCCTTTGGGAGTAGGATGCATTTAGGAAGCAAAATAACTATTTTCAAGATGGATTTTGGAAAAGCAGATTTCAAAAGATTTGCCATTTACTTCTTCACAGAATCACACATTATAATCAAAAACCCACAAACAGTTCAACCTTTTCCCAATTGCCAAGTTTATTTCCAATAGATAGTCCAGGTAAGAAAACCTGTTTAGAAGATGCTGTTTCATCTTTATTTTGCTTTTTGTATGGACTGCATAATTGTTTTACCCAAGTAGTATATTTTTTTACTTCCTGCCTCATCACAATCATTAATAAATAATATAGTATTGTCTATAGAAAGTTGGTAAACCATTTACATTAACAGTACATTATCAATAGCCAATCATTGCAACAAAAAAAAAAAAGGTGCTATGTACTTTTCTTCTTATGGCATTTCCAAAGTGGTCAACTTCTAATACTTTTTGCAAGTTTTTTTTTTTTTTTTGTAGATTTCAAAATACAACTCACTTTATATATTAGCACTCTGAAATAGAAGCTTGGCAAATTTGTTGAATTAATTTTAACAATTTCAGTTATGTGGTAGGATTTGATTCTAGCTCCAATTTCTAAACATGCAGCCCTTTAAGGACTTGTGCCAAACGAACGGTTTTCATATGGATGAGTTACTTTTTTTGAGGGTTTAAATATCCCAGTAGTTGTTAAAAAAGGGGGGTAACTCACCAGGTAGGAGAATCCACTCTTCCCCCAGCCTGCATAAGCTTTGTTTACCCCATTGTAATTCTAAAAAATTATAGAACAGGTGTACAGAAAAGTTCAGACAAAATTAATTTTGAGAAGGGATGAGGATAAAATTATCCCACTCCAAATGATCTCCCATCTAGGTCTTCTTTTATTCTTACAGTAGTTTCTAATGCCAAATTATTGCAAATCTGCTTTAATTAAAATCAGTTGTTTTTCTGTTCCTTTCTATCTTTCAGAATATATATTTGCTAATCTCATATTTTGCACTCTAAAATAAACATTCAATGATATCTTTCATTGATTTCTCTATTAAGTATATTAGGTTCAAGAAACTTCCTGTGCATAAAATGTAGATATAAGATTTTCCTGTATATTGCAAAAGGCAATGTGTGCTTTAAATTTTCAGGTAGCAGGAAATACAAAATTAGATGTATTTCCTTATTAGATGCATTTTTACATTGTTATCCTTAAACTAGGAGGGGGGGCTGAAAGTTTTGAATGTGTACAGAAATTAACATTTAATATAATAAATAAAAGCAATTTTTATTTTGAAGGATTACATTTTACTTTAATAAAGTAATTTCAATGCTTTAATAAACTTGTTTTGCAGACTTCTTAATGACTAAGGGTTTAGGATAAAAGTAAATGCAAATCATCTTTATTATTAATGGTATAACTACTTCAAAATATCTGTGAAATGATATTCATGTACACAATTTTTATTTTATAAAAATCTGCAAAGTCATAATTTTAAACACTTGATGCTGAACTAAGGCATATTGAATATGTGGTGCAGTTTTAAGGACATTAAGTGGTAATGCTGCTAATACAACACTTTTCCACTGCTGATAAAAAAAAAAAAAGAAAATTCCACCTTACCAATAAAACTAAGTCATGTGGAAACTTACTTTCTTAAAATTAACTTACAAAATGTATTATTTATCATCATCACAAATAAAAGTAATATTTTATGGATAAAATTTACTTGTATGGATTCTATCCCACCCTATAAAAATTAATTTTTTGAAGTACATTTGGTTGAGCCTGTAATCAAATGTACTAATTTCAAAGTTTTAAATGTTTGAAGGCAATAATTATTAAACTTAGGATTGCACTAAAACTATGCAATTCCCCTCCCCCCTGTCTGTAATGATAATTAGTAAATACATTCTGAATTCATAAGTGTTGATTTGTGGACAGCCAGGAAGAGTGGCATTTGTCTGATAACAGAATTCTGTCCTTTAGTATTCTGTTAAAGACATCAAGTGCACTATGGGTAACAAATAAATCTTAAGTAAAGAAAAAATGTTGGTAACAGGATTTGGCCAAACTTAGAAATACGCTCTTAAGTTTTAAGAAAACTTTATTAGAGAATTTGTACTTGCAGGAAGTCATTTTTGTGACACCTCGTGAACATCCTTATGACTTGATGCAAACTGATAAAGGAAATAATCTATAATCATAATATTAACAATTCCTTGGCCAACATTTAATTTCTTTTATTTTTATACAGAATAGTTTATACACACTTTGTGATATTTGAATAATCCTAATTTTTACCAAGTATACACTGCTAATGAGATACGTGTGTATATGTGTGTAAGTGAAATACATAAATGAGATTTTCTAATATAGTAATATAGATATGTTATAGTTTTGTGCATGAAACACTCACAAGCACAGACAGAAAAACTAGGAAATGTCTTCTGCAGTTCCAACTTCACTTCTCATTGAGTAGGATAAAAGGATAAAACGTGGACTTTATATTTATACAACTTTTCTTGTCTAACTTGGTCACTAACTTTCTCATTGAGTATGAGGAGAGCATTATATACGATGTCAATTTTTTATAGTTGAAAATGTTTCAGTGATTTGGCTAAACAGAAATCAGTAGCAAAACTTGGTCCAGCCCACAACAGCCACACTATACACACTTCTAATATTTGTGGTATTACAACAGTCTTGTACTTTCTTTCATCAACAAGTTGATTAGGTTAATATTTTACAAACAAAATGTGTTATATGACTGTAAAATTTACATATTAAGAATGAAGGCTGTTGCTACTGAATGAAAAGAGAACAGTGTTATGTAACTGGACATGTTACATTCTACTACAAAAATTAAGACATACATCAAAAAACCACTGAGTTGTGAATTATTGCTTTTTATACCTATAAATTCTCCACTAGAATCATCTTCATTAAAAAAAAAAAATTAACATTTACAATCTTCTTATAAGCAAGACATGAGCTTAATTACAAAATAAATATTTAGAACAGAGTTTTTAGTGAAATGGGCCTTTCCATAGGTGAAAAATAAGGATTGCATCGTGTTAGCAAATTCCTTTTCCCGACTAGTTCAAATTTCAAGTTTTAAATTTTGCTTTTGGAAAAGGATTTTTATAAGCTGATAAATTCCATTATATACATCAACAGTGAAACCTCTATTAGGTTACAGTGACAAATTAAAGTTACATACAAAGCATCATACAATTAAGTACAAAAGTAATACAATGCTTAAAAAATATTTACTACTTAGCACAACTGTCATAGCAAATTTAGAGAATTTACAATTTTTTTATACTGAAATGGCAGGAACAAATGCACTTCTCTTATTTTAGTAAAAGATTTGCACGTGTGTGTGTGTGTGTATACATAGGAAGCATTTGATTTGTTTCCCCATTCTAACAAAGGAAATATGTACAGCAGTGGCCAAAATATATATATATATACCCCTTTTGTCTATCACCTCAGTCTAGAGACTGTCAGATCAATACTGATAAACTGTACACAATAAGACTGGAATCCTTATTTAAGCGTGGCTGGCAGTGATGGGCAGGACCAGACCAGCTGGAAATCTAATAAGAAAATGACAAAGTCAGTATAATAGATAAATGTTACAACTAGTATAAAAGATACATAGGAATATAATAGTTTTAACATTTATAACAAACTAGTAGCCTAACTGTGCACTTTAATATAAAACTAAATTAAGTTTTCACATTTAATGATTCAAGCACCCAAATCCAACATGCAGGGTCAGCAACCTTAAAAAATATATATATACACACACACACAGTCCAATTCCAGTTATTTGAGACACATCGGGACTAGTGCATTTTGGCCTGATTAAGTGGCTGCCCCAATTATCCGAAGTTTCATGTAAATAGTTAAAAATACAATGTAACCCCCCTTTACAATTGGTTCATTGTACAATCAAATCACGTTACAACGAACTTGCCATAGTAAAGTACCGTTCACTATACGATGTGTAGTAAGCGCGGGTCATTGTGATCACGTTTGTGAATTGAATTTTAATTCTATTAAACAGCAATTCTAATTAGTGAAAATAGGAGGAATATTATCCACAGGCTATAAAAGCAAAGATATATTAAGCACAAATTTACCCTTTATTACCTTACCAATTAAAAAAATTAAATGATACGTGAAAATTGGAAGAATATACGTGATAATAGAAATAATTAATACATACTGTAATACGTACATATGAACTAGTTGACATTTGTGGGTGGGGGTTAAAATTTAAAACAGTAAAAAGATAAGCAATCAATAACACAGCACACACACAAATTGCAAGTAAACACGATATGTGCAAGTGAGAACAGAGTAACGAGTTACAAAGATTTATAAATAGGAATGAAGAGATCTGAAAACTAATTTTTTTATATGATTGAAGATTTCATGAAAGTGTAAACACATTTCACCATAACAACCCACAGAATTCCAGCTGTCGGTATTATCGCAAATTCAGTAAGATCAAGTTTACTGTCCGTTTGATAGATTTCGCTAACAGAAAAGCCCAATAAACAGGTGGCTGCTAATTGTTTTTTGGTTGTAACCTCCAGAATTTCGACCAAACCATGTGGTACCATCGGAGACAATCATAGGGTAATCTCCAGTGCTGCGATCTCCTGCCCCGATTAAACGGCATGCTGTCCCAATTAAGGGAAGTAAACCCTGCCTATTTTCTAAATTGGTTTCTGTTTTTTAAGATTTGTCCCAAATAACCAGAATCCACTGTGTGTGTGTGTGTGTGTATATATATAATAAAATAATGTTAAAATGTAGAGGCCGTCCTGTGGTTTGAAATTGATGCAATCCATGAACCAACCAGACCCTAGGCAACAATGGTTAAACATAATTATAAATTCAATAAAAATATACATAATACACCGTCCGTGGGAAAAGATAATTTGCAAGGGATTGGGGTACTATTACTTTAACTTGTCTTCCCTCCGTTCTCCTCTAGTTAGCTATTTTAGCTTATTATGTTTAGCAGTTTATTTTGTTCTCAGCTATGCTTAGTTACTATATTGTTTCAGCTATCGGTCGGGCTGAATGTCATCCAGCCTGTATTCTGCAAAATTACAGTTAAGCTATTTCTATTAGAAAAAAATTGTTTTCATTTATTTTATACCTATCCTATGGGTCATTATGGACTTCCTTTGGTCCTAGTTATACAGGCAGATGATAACAGAAACTGATAGCTCAGCCAGCCATGGATTTGGTATTTTGTAGGGGTTTAGCCCTCGACAAAGTCCCTTGCAAATTATCTTTTCCCATGGACGGCATATTATGTATATTTTTATTGAATTTATAATTATGTTTAAATATTGTTGCCTAGGGTCCGGTTGGTTCATGGATTGCATCAATTTCAAACTACAGGACGGCTTCTACATTTTAACATTATTTTATTACTGCATTTATTTAACAACGGAGGTAATGTTCTATCGCTGATGGCATTAATCCGATTGGTTAATATTATAATAAAATATTCCCTGTTCTGTACTTTGATAATTATATCACAGTTGTACACTTTAGTTATTTGATTCTATATATATATATATGTATTTAAATAATGGCTTAAAAGTTTAACATAAAATAAGAAAATAAATAAATAAATATTAAGCTATCATTAGAGGCAGCAAAATGCACATCCTCCACATGAAGTCCAGATATCTGATAATTCAAAATAAAACATAAGCCAGTAGTATGGCAAAAAATTAACATAAAATAACGTAAAATAAACCAACAGGGAGGGGAAAGTAAGGGTAAGATGTTACCCTTACTTTCCCCTCCCTGTTTGTTTATTTTACATTATTTTATGTTAATTTTTTGCCATGCTACTGGCTTATGTTTTATGTTGTTTTATTTTGAATTATTGGATATATATATAGTAGACTCACGATTTTCCGGGATAGATGATAAAAAACAAATCCCAGATAATTGATTTCCCAGTTAATCCAAAAATACAGAAGTCCTCAACATTCGTAAGACGTAACTTCATCGAGTTTGACGTAACTCAGGAATGGCTAATAACATATTGCTACTATATTATTATTGACAATATCTGAATTCAGCACGATACTTGTTAATCTTTGACCATTTTCATACACTATTAGTTTAAATTTCTAATCCAAATCAATCGCTTTCCTTTTCTTGGTAGATTTACTAGTAGCGCTGTCACCTATTCTCTTAGTCGGCACTATGATAACTGTCAAGATGAAATTTTCTGTAAAGAACTTCATAGAGTTAAGGCAAAAACTCACTATTATCATCCCGCACAAGCTCACATTTTACTAAACTGCATTTTTGTAGATCACTACCATAAAACAATGTAATTTCCGTGTTATTGGGCTTTTGTTAGTGCATCTCATTATAAACGGGTAGTAAAGTTGATCCTATTACATTTGCGAAAATACCGATACTGGAATTCTGTGGAGTTTTTCGTTATGTTGAAATGTATCCCCCCCCTTCACTGAAATCTTCAGTCATATATAAAAAAACCATAAATAAATTGTAAGAATCTTCTCTTTCCTATTTTTTTGCTTGTTACTCCGTATTTCACTTGTGCAATTTGTGCATGCCGTGACCTTCATTATCGATTGCTTATTATTATTATTTTTAAATTTTTGTTTTGATTTAAATTTTACAATCCTAAAAAAAAAAAAAAACGAAGGAAAAATAAAGTTATGTAAATCTGTAGTTGTGCAAGTCGAGGACTTACTGTATTGAAAAATGTTAAGCAACCTACATAAAAAATATGGCGATGGATAAAAAACTTACCAGGCATTACTCGCGTGTCCAATACAATGCTTCCCTTTATTTTTTACAACGTTGTGTATGATTTGGTCACCAACATAATGGTAATGGATGCACTGTTTTCAAACTTTTGAAAAAAGTTTGAGTTTTTGTTTAACTGAAAGCACACAACTTTTGCATTTACCCATCATTTTCGCAATTTCTAAACAAAAAAAAAATATATATTTACAAAAAAAATTGACATCCCTGACATAAATAACGAAACAATTTTTTTGTGGTGCAACGGAACACAACGATCGACACGACACACTAAAACAAAGTTAAACGTTAGTTTCCCTCTCTTTTTTTTTTAGTGGTGGTTGTGAAGGTAGCAGGGCTGCAATATAACAGGTACATTAATCTCCCTATGACGACTTATAATGCCGCTTTTTGTCATCGCTTATTTCCGACTTGCAAATCATCTGTTTATACCTATTCTAGTTATTACTTAAATTTTTTTTGGGGGGGGGGGGTCTTGAAGTGTCCCGGTTAATATGATCCTGGTAAATCGAGAGTCTGCTGTATACACAGTGGATTCTGGTTATTTGGACCACTGGTTAATCGGGGCAGCCATTATTTGGGACAACTCTTACTTCACTTAACTGGGACACCATGCTGTTTAATCGGGGCAGGAGACTACAGCACTTGAGATTATCATACAATTGTCTCCGACCATACCACGTAGTTCGGTCGGATTTCTGGAGGTCACAACCATAAAACAAATAGCAGTCCTGTGTTTACTGGGCTTTTCTGTTAGTGCAATCTATTATAAATGGATAGTAAACTTTACCTTATTGAATTTGCGATAATACTGATAGCTGGAATTCTGTAGGTTTTCATGTTATGGTGAAATATGTTTCCCCTTCCATGAAATCTTCAATCATATAAAAAACAAATTTTCAGAATCTTCTCTTCATTCCTATTTTTTTAAGCTTCGTAACTTGCTACTCCATTCTCACTTGTGAGTATCGTGTTACTTGCGGTTTGTGTGTGTGTGTGTGTGTGTGTGTGTTTACTGCATTCTTTGTTATTGATTGCTTATTGTTTTTACTGTTTTAAATTTTAACCCCCACCCACAAATTTTAATGAACAGAAATATATGAATGAGTTAGTATGAACATATTACAGTACGTATTAATTAAGCTATGCACGTAAATAAGTAAATTTATTTTGGTAACCTGTGGAAAATATTCTTCCGATTTTCACATATTATTTAATTTTTTAATTGGTACGGTTATAAAGTGTAAATTTGTACCTAAAATATCTTTATTGATTGTGGATAATATTCCTCCCATTTTCGCTTATTAGAATCACTGTTTAATAGAATTAAAATTCAATTCACAAATGTGATCACAATGACTGGTGCTTACTACATATCGTATAGTTAACAGTACTTTACTATGATGAGTCCATAGTAACGTGATTTGATCGTACAGAAAGTCAATCGTAAAGCTGGGGTCCATTGTATTTTAAATGTGAAACTTGGCATAAATGGAGTAGCTGCTTAATCGGGCCAAAATGCACTGGTCCCGATGTGCCCCAAATAACTGAAATCAACTGTACCGGTGACCCCCGCTTAACACTGATAATTTGTTCCGGAAAAACAGAGCGCTAAGTGAATCCATGCTAAGCAAGTGCTGCATTCCCATAAGGTAACATATGTATTTGTAAGTTGTGGTCGGTGCCATAGGATATTTCATATTCAAATATTTGTACATATAAAATTATCTGCATTACATACGTATATAATTATGTGGTAACTACTTACGTATCAAAATTAAACTTAAAATTACAATTAAAATCATGAATTTAATTGATCTAAATTGATTTAATTTAATTGATGAATTAATCATGAAAAATGTGTCGATTTTGGGTTGGCCCTCTTCTAAATAAACTAAAAGGGGTAAAAAAAAGTAAAAAGTAAAGTGCAGCCATTATCAACCCACTGCAGGGTGGGAAGCCTCCTCAACAATTCATGCTGAGGGAAATGGACCATAACCTGCCACGCTGGTCCAGTGCGGGTTGGCAGATCGACCGTATTCAGCAGTCAGGGGCTTGAACCCCGGTCTACTCAAAGAGCGTGTGCTACTGCACTCCCGCTCCTGCCCACTCGGCTACGGAGGCCGTTTAAAATTAATACCCTAAAAGGGGTATTAATTTTAAATCCCCCGCAGCGTGTTACCACCCAACAATAAAGTCACCAGATACTTTGCCACTTTGAAACCTGGCATGTTTTTTTCCTTCTTTCAATATGAAACTTCTTTTAGACATTCGTTTCCCCAAAAGTCCTGTTTCAACTATGTTATAAACTTGTTGGGAAGTATAACACTATACCCCTCTTCAATAATTTTAACAAGTTATTTTTTGAAAGTTTCGATTCCTTGATCTGCACTTGCGGCCGGCTTCTCTCTAGATTTTAAATCTTTTCAACCAGCCCTTACCAGTTTTAAATGGTTCTACATTTTTTTTTTTTTTTTAGGTGAGTTTTCTTCAGATCATCATATTTGCTAATCTCTCTCTCTCGGTTTTTTTTTTTTTTTTTTTTTGTAATTTTTTTAACTTAACTGAATTCTGCATTGGATATTATCTTCAATAAAATTAGCTAACGTCTTTCCATTTCAATCCTAGTCCTAGTTGCTTGTAGTGGAACAATTATAAAAAAATAAAGAATTAATTCTTTATTTTTTTATAATTGTTCTTACAGTTAAACTTGCAAGTCCTAAATGATGGCACACATCTGCTTGTCATTGACCGGAATTGATTCGCTTCAAAAGATCTAATTTAATTTTCAAATTCAGTCTTTTTCTTACATTTATAGCCTTCGTACTGCACCCAGACGTTGCTTTTTCATTCTTATCGGCCATTATTAACTCTTCGAAAATGTAACTGCGTTGGTTGCATTAATTACAATACAACGTTCAAGTAAACTGTCCGTTATGCACGATGTCTAATATTGTACTGAGTGATGACTAGACTTCAGATAAATGCATATAACGCAAATATTACAAGCAATATACTTGATAATTTTTTAAAATGTTAATCTCTGAACTATGTAACAAGTTACTGTACTGCAATTAAATTAGCGTGCGAGAAAATTTCACTGAGCGTGGGAAACGTTTTAATGCTGTTTTGCTATTCATTTTCAAACTATCGACTCCATCAAATGAAATGATTTCGTTAAATATGCCAAAAATGCAATCTGTAAAAGAGCGTTATAGTCAGATAGGGGTTATAATATAAGAACAGAGTTATAGTGAATCAGCATAAAGCAAACCGCATTATAATGGGGGTCTGCTGTATATAATTTAAAGTAAAATTTAAGGGGCTACAGCTATAGTTTGAGCCATCGGGGGGGGGGGGGATTTTTTTAAAAATTGAAACTCAAAATAAGTAATTTTATTGTTATTTCAGCATTGACAAAAACACATTCTCTGGCCATAACATTTGAAAAGATGTCTGCACAGTTTTTTTTTTTTTTTTTTTTAGGTATAATAAAAAAAAACATTTGTGATAAATATTCATTTTAATAGGTATATTCAATAAAACAATGAATCTGTATTAATTTAGTAGTATAAGAAACATTTGAAAACTATTTACTTTAACAGACATATTCATTTAATGTTAAAAAATAAATTTTATTAGTGTGACTTTTGAACATGTTTTCTCACCTAACTTATTTGAAGTGTATTTGATGTTTTTTAAATTATACTACAGTTTTCAAACTCTCATCTATCAGTCTGCTTCTGTACTTGCTTTTAATGTAATTCATAGAAGAGAAAAATTGTTGTTGTTGGTGGTGGTTTTTGTTTAATGGCACAAGGGCTGCTAAGGCCATATTGTGCCTGTTCACAATTGTATGTTGCAGCAAAATGCCAAAAGCAAGCCTCCTGGTATTTTAATTATTAGTCGGAAATGAGTTTCAGCATCTGAATATGATGTCCTGGTAACAAATATGGTATGTCCTCCATATTTGTTTCAACTTGTGATACCATTTCTTGAAGTTTTTTTTATCCAAGATACTTTTATTTCTGGAAGCACCGTCTGTAGTTCCACAATAAATATTCCAGGAAAAGTTTTGATGTCTATTATTTTTAAATTGTACTTTAATCGATGTAACATAACTTTCATCCTCTACTGATACTTTCTAAAACCCTGAAATCTGCTTGTAAATAAATTAATTTAAATCTTTATCTCTGAATAGTTTGAATATTTTACAGTATGTTTTCTCTTGATTTAAAATAGACCTATAATTTCTTAGGCAGCTTTCAAAACATACAAATTCATCTTTGGAGGCATCTTCCAAGGACACCCATAGTTTTTCCTCAAAAGTAAGAACTTTTAGTAATAGTAAACTTTATTGTTATTAGCCATATGGTGCAAGGAAGCTTGAGGCTTATGCTGCACCAGCCAAAAAAAAAAAAAAAAAATTCTCAATTACCCTGAGAGAGAGAGAGGTAGAAAGGACTCACCAAGAAAGAGAAGGATGATGATAATCCAGCTCAGGACCCTTGGTGTGCCAAGCCCATACTCACCAGATGTGAGCTCCTTTAGACTGTTAAACTGTTCAGTCATATCAAGCAAAAAATAGAAATTTTGAAGCCATTCAGGATTAGTGAGAAGTTTCAAATGCTCTTTATAATTTTTATTGGTTAAGAAAACTTTTTTTCCAAGCGCTTCAATTAACATTTTCCCTCTTGACAGCCACTGTACAGATGTAAATGTAACTAAATCTTTATATTCACTGCCCAGTTTTTTTTTTTTTTTTTATTATATATATATATATATATATATATATATATATATATATTTAAATAATGTTGAAATAGTTGGAAAATGGAATATTTCATAATAAAAAATGAAAAAGAGGGTACAGCATGCATCACAGGCAGCAAAAAACATATTCCTCTACATGATGCTTGAAATAACCATATAAATTAGAATAAGGATTAAAATAAAAATAAAATAATGCCAGCGGCAAAACAAGAGTGAAAAACCGAAATTAAAACTAAATTCAAATCAAGCAGTGAGGGAAGAGACGGGTAAAACAAGAGTAAAAATATTGCAGCAGAAACTAAATTAATTTAGAAAATCTAAATGTACAAATAATAATTCTTTGAAATTTAAAAGCCAATTAAATAGAAATTTAACGGTGGCCCCTCTGACAGGCACCAGGTCTAAATTTATGTGACAGAGGACCACAAGGCCTTGTGGTACTCTGTCGAGATGGGGCATAATGGTCAGTCTATTTTTGTTTTGTTCTATTGTAGTGGTTTAAATCTCTGTTTGGTGATATTTCACATAAATTTGGACCTGGTGCCCGTCAGAGGGGGCACCGTTAAATTTCTATTTAATTGGCTTTTAAATTTCAAAGAATTATTATTCTTACATTTAGATTTTCTAAATTAATTTTGAGTTTCTGCCGCAATATTTTTACTCTTGTTACCCGTCTCTTCCCTCCCTGCTTGATTTGAATTTAGTTTTAATTTCACTTTTTCGTTCTTGTCTTGCCGTACTGCTGGCATTATTTTATTCCTTATTCTAATTTATATGGTTATATATATATATATATATATATATATATATATATATATATAGAGAGAGAGAGAGGGGGGGGGGGGTCTTGCCACTGAAATCTTTGGAAATTAGGTGGTGGAGCCTGCCAGAATACTTAAATAATCTACTGGGTGACTGCCTTCTCATGGCAAAGTGTGGGCAATGGTGGATCCCAATAGGGCCCAACGGCTAAATATTTAAATCTCTGGCCTCCACAGAGTTCTGTGTCACTTAAAAGAATACAATGCAGAGATGGGGGAACCCCCAGTGCTGTCAGACAACTAACACACTTTATTCACTGCCCAGTTCTGCTAAATATGATGCAGCAAACTGGGGCTGTGATCCAATGCTTTAAATTGGATGAAATTAATTATTGGTGCAACAATGCCCATTACTTTTTTTCAGCTGTGGTAATATTCCTAAAAATTTTGCAACTGAAGTTCCTTGATGCACAATACAATTAAAATGGAATAAACGTCTTGACAAATATGACTAGAGAATAACTGAACAAAGCCTTTGTTTTTTTTGCAATCATAGTGGGTGCTCCATCTGTCTCAGTGGACACTATACGATCACAATAGTCATATTTATTATTATTTAAATATTTGAGGAGGTTTCAAATATCTTCACCTGCAAAAAATCCAATAAGCTCCTCATGAATACTGGAACATGTTATATATTTAGCCTGTGCTGTCAGTAATATCAGTTTATTTATCAATAGTAAGGGATATAAATTCAGTAGAATTTAACAATTTCATTTTAACAAGCAACTCTTAATGCTTTGAAAATTCAAAGTGTTATTACAAATTCAAAGTTGTCATCACAATTCCTTTTCATAATCCATAAAAATTTAAAAACAAATACAAAGGGAAAAAAAATTACTGAATTAGTAAAATAACATGTGAAGGTTTAACATTTACATTACTTTACCAGTCATTCCTAACTTGTGTTTTGTGATAATGGAGAAAAGTTAATACAGTCAAAATCATTGTAAAAACCTTTGTCCACATTACTTTTCTGGTATATATTTAAATTTCCTATGGCAACTGGTTTTTTTTTAAAACTTAATTCTTTGATTTTTTGGCTTAAATGCCATTTATTTTTCCAGTTGATATGAATTTAAGTTACATGGCATAACATAAATAGTAATTATATATAGTAATCATAACATATATAGTAATCACAGAAACCCATCACTCTTTTTCCAGGCTATTATATCTTATGGTTGTTTTAAGTGGGAGATTGAATATCATCTCACTACATTTACAGGTGCCTCCGTAGCCAGGTGGGCAGGAGCAGCAGTGCGTAGCACACTCTTCTTGATTAGACTGGGGTTCGAGCCCGTGACCACCAAATATGGAGGATGCGGAAAAGTCAGGGAATAATCACTGCATATCACCAGAGCAATATGGCCTTAGTTGCTAATGCTCCTAAAAACCAAATAACTACATTTACATTGTTTTTCTTCATAAGTAAGCATAATTACTATTTATGTTATGCCATGTAACTTAAATTCATATCAACTGGAAAAATAAATGGCATTTAAGCCAAAAAAATCAAAGAATTAAGTTTTAAAAAAAAACCAGTTGCCATAGGAATGGTTAAGCACTATAATAATAAGTTGGTGGGCCTGGGTATAAATTTTTTTTCTTTAAGATTACAGCAGTAAAGGTAGCTCAAGCACATACAGGTATCTGCAAAAAAGGCTTTCAATTCAAAACCTAATAACATGTTGGTGCATCCTGTGGCCTGTAGCACAGCCTCAACCCTCCTTGGCATTCTTTCTCTCAACTTATGGAAAGTGTTCTTTTTCCAGAGTGATAGGATATAATCATCAATTAGATGCATTACAGTTAGGTTATATGTTACTGTTATAAATTTGCAATTCAGTTCTTTTTGCACCCAAAGAATCCAATGCTGAATTACAATTCAAACTTAAAAATAAATTCTGACTGTAATAGAATTATACAAAAACTAATGCTATTATCAACATCATTCCAAACACTACACCAACCTTATACCTAAACAGACACCAAAAGGATTATGCAAAAATAATGCAACAGTCACACATAAGACAGATAAAGGTGACTATTTAAAGAAAACAAATCAGATTTTTTCATGCAAAAGTCAAGACATTTCTATAATGCCAGAATTAAAGGACGAATCAAATACAATCCTTTGTGAACTCAGAAAGAATAACAGGATTGTTTTATACACCCTACAAGAAATAAGGTCCTACCATATGTTTAGTGTCACCAAACTCAATTAAGCATTTACCTATCAAATCTATAGTTTCATAATAATAAAAAAAAAAATCTGCTTCTGCTGGTTTTTCAATGTTCAGATCATTTCTTCCCTAATGAAAACTTGGTTTTGCTTAATCAATACAAACAAAGCTTTTCACCACATTACCACACCAGAATTCCTCCAGACAATACTTAGCCTCTTTTAACTCTACACAAATACTGATGTCATTTATATGAAACATTATGTCCTTTACTAAAGGGCAGACAAAACTGCATATGAATGATATGGTTAACCTAACAATATCATTGTTAGGTTAACAATATGAGAAAACTTTACAAGAAGTTTTTGGGTACCACACAGGTGCAGGTATATTTGCACCTCAAAAGAAGTTTGTCTATCTTCAATTGAAAATCCAAGATGCATCCTTACTTCTGTACACCTGAATAATATGCATTTGCACATCAGATATGCAGATGATATACTAATTATTACGCACCAAAACTAAAATAAGCTTCCTGGATTTAACTTTTTTCTCCTTAAAACAATAGCATAACTTCATTTATCTAAATTATAAGAACATGGCGGTCTCCAGTTTAACATATATAAAAATCCTATCCACATTGGGCAGTTAATTTTAAATTACACTATTCCATTACTGTTTAAAAAAAAAAATTATTCAGACAATTCCCTTAATCTTCAAGCAGAACAGAACTAAAACAGATCATCACAATTTCTATTAGATTCAACCAACCTCCCTGTAACTTTCTTATTGTTACACACAAAATGATATTTACCATTTCACACACAACCAGTCTGCAGTATAAAAGCATTTCTCCAAACTGATATTTCCTTGGTTTTTCAACCTACTATCACATAGATCAATAGTAAATATAAGTAATAACAACATATCAACATGCAATTTCCTGCAAGGAAGGTTGTGAAGCCAGACATTAAGATCTGTCAAGTGTCTCCAAAACCTGTGCTTATTACCATAAACGAAGTTCCTTTAAATTGCAGCACTATTGAATTTTTGTTACACAACACCGCTAATAATCACCTTACAAACAGTGATCAAGTTAAATAATAATTTAACTTTTGTGCAATAAAATTACCACTTGTACTAAACACATGCACACCCACTGAACCTCTGTTTGGAGTTTATACGTCTCCCCCGGCTCCATATTAATGAGGGAGATGCAATTCAACATGCACCTTTTCAAGCTTCTTATTAATGCATTTCCTAATCAAACCATTAATTTATTGTTTACCAATGATGTTAGAGTGGCATTCTTTTTTAGCCCACACCCTCATTCAATCTGATTACTGTAAGTTAATTACCCAATTACCATACTCTTTGTTACCCCAGTACCTTTAAAACATCACTTATTCATAACCTACAGTTTCGGGTAAAGAAAAAAAAAACAATTAAGTGTCATCTAAAAGATTTCAAAAATCTCCACACTAACTGAGCGATAAAATTTGCCTAAGAGCCAGCATTTTATTTAAATGTTTCAGCTATTTCTATTAAAAGCACAAGGATCAGGGGAGTTAGTGGATTTTATAAGCATTGTAGAGATTTACATGATAGCGTACATTGGCAAGGGGCCGGAATGGGGGAAGAGACATGAATAAGTGAATACCTTTAGACTATTAGTAATGGCCGCATGGTGCAAGAAAGCCTATGGCTTATGCTGCACCAGCCAAAAAAAAAAAAATCCAGACAAAACAATGATAAAAACAAACAAAAAAATAAATAATAATAATTAATAATAAAAAAAACAGGAAATTAAACCTATTATTCTATGCGTTTCCCTTACCCGAAAGTACTATCCAGATGACCTTTGAATTTCCCCAAACTGTCGGCCTCTACCACCCATGAAGGCAACTTATTCCAGTAATTTATAACTCGCTGGCTAAAATAAAACTTCCTGCAGTCCAATCTAAACATTTCCCCCCCATAACTTGAATTTATGTCCCCTAGTTCTAGCATCATTTATAATCTTGAAAATTTCGTCCTCATTCATTTTACTGTTGCCTCTCAGGGACTTAAACACCTCAATCAAATCTCCTCTAAGGTGTCTAGTTTCCAAACTCCAACCCACATATTCGAAGTCTTTCTTCATAAGGACGCCCTTTTGTCGATCTCACCAGGCGAGTTACCTGTCTTTGCACCCTTTCAAGAAGCTCCATGTCTTTCTTTAGGTGCGGTCTCCTTACTTGAACACAGTATTCCAAGTGTGGTCTAACATAAGCCTTATATAATGGGATTATCACGTCCCTATCTCTACTTGCAAAAGTTCGATAGATCATCGATAGGACACCACGGGCCTTCCTTGCAACCTGTTTACAATGCTCAGAGAATTTCGTGTCTGACCGTATCGTAACACCCAAGTCCCTTTCCTCCAGTACTGGGTTTAGTTGAACTCCACCAAGTGAATAAGTTATTTTGGGATTACTGTTTCCCAAGTGTAATACCTTACACTTTGTTGGATTAAAGCATAGCTGCCATTTTTCTGACCATTCCTGAAGTCTATCTAGGTCTCTCTGAAGAAGCTCAGCTTGACAGTGATCATTAACTACTCTACCAATTTTAACATCATCTGCAAATTTAGACATCACGCCCTCTATCCCTTCATCAACGTCATTTATGAAAATTAAAAACAACAGTGGTCCTAATACTGATCCTTGGGGAACCCCACTTCTTACATCAACCCAATCTGAGGAATAGCCATTTATCACAACCCTCTGCCTCCTGCCCTGAAGCCATCCTGCTATCCATCTAAGGATTTTCCCAGTGATTCCAACCTGTTCCAGCTTATAAAGCAACTGCTCATGTGGGACTGAGTCACAAGCTTTGCTGAAATCTAAATAAGCAATGTCGAAATTATTCCCTAAATCCAGCTCGTGAGTGACCCTTTCAAAATAGCGAACCAGATTTGTTAAACATGATTTTCCCTTTATAAAACCATGCTGAGTATCCTTGAGAATTGAAATTCAATCCAAATGATCCTGAATTCCACCCTTGATTATTGCCTCCATGATTTTCCCTACTACTGAAGTCAGACTGACAGGTCGATAATTTCCAACTTCACTTTTAGAGCTACCCTTATGTATGGGAGATACATTTGCAATTTTCCAATCCAAGGGAATCTCCCCAGAGTCTAGTGATGCTCACATAATTAGCCTCAAATGGTTCAAAAGTCTCATAAACTGCCTTTGCTTGACGCCTCCCTTAAGATTATAGGGTATATTCCATCAACTTCAGGAGCCTTACTGGTCTGTAGGCTCGAAAGTTTTTTCATTAAATAATTTTGCAAAATTTCAATATCATTAATTACATATTTTTTTAACTTCGCTCCCATAATTTCCCATTGCCACAAAAGGTTTTTCATTTGTAAATATCAATGCAAAATAACTGTTGAGTTCATCTGCAATGACAGCTGGTGTATTTAATACTATCCCCTTTCCCTTATGTAAAGGTCCGATCTGGTTTGTCCTGCTCTTCTTGGCATTTATATATGTGAAGAATTCTTTATCCCCCCCCCCCCCCTCTTTGCTCGGTTTGCTAGTGATTTCTCATAAACTGCCTTTGCCTGTCGAACCTTTTCTGTGGCTCTATTACACATCACCTTGTAGCTGTTATAGGCTTCAGTACTTTTTAATGCTCTGTAACCTTTCCATGCCACCTTTTTCTGCTCAAGTAATGTGGCAACTTCACTATTCATCCAACTTGGAACCCTCCTCGTGGAGTATTTTTTTTAATGGTATATACAAAGGGTACTAGGAAAGTTTTGCAATATGACGCAACAATGAATCACAGGAAGCTGCTTGTTGCTGCATGTTGAGACATGTTCATACGTGCATAGTAGCCACCGCACCAAGTCGATGGGCTCAGTTATTCATTAGTAGTGAGAGTGTAAACTGCTTGCGATGGCATCGTGGTCACGAAATGAGATAAGGACAGTTTTGCGGTATAATTTCGTGCGTGGTTTAACCATAGACCAGTGCTTAGAAGAAATGACTCTTGCACTAGATGATGATTGTCCACATCGTACAACGATATTCAGGTGGTATAGAGAATTCCAAAGGGGAAATTTCACTCTGGAGGATTCTGAGAGGCCGGGAAGGCCATGAACGTCAGTTACGGAGGAAAACGTTACTGCTGTGAGGAAAATGCTTGACGAAAACAGGCGAGTGACCTACCAACAGATAGAGGATACTTTGGGCCTAAAGGCACCAGCAATTCGTTCGATTCTGCAAGATCATTTGCATGTGAAGAAACTTTGTTCTCTCTGGGTGCCGCATCAACTGACTGAAGAGCAGATGACACGACGTGTGACTTGGTGACGGGAGATGTTAAAAAAGTTTGATAAGGGACAATCTCGGTATGTGAACAACATCGTGACAGGTGACGAGACTTGGCTGTACTATTACGATCTGCCGACCAAGGCTCAAAACAAAGTTTGGGTCTTTGATGATGACGACGCACACCCGTAATTGTCAGAAAATCCCGATCTGTAAAGAAGAATGATAGCTGTATTTTTCAAATCGAGTGGAATTGTGGAACGTGTCATTTTGGACACGCAGAAGAAACTGGAAGAGAGAAACTTAGTCACAGCTAAGTGGTATACTGAACAATGCCTGCCTAAAGTCATTGGATCTATGAAGAACCTGCGACCAAAGTCAAGAATGGACACCTGGTACCTCCATCACGATAATGCTCCAGCTTACCGCGCCAAAGCCTGCACCGAATATTTGACCACGACAGGACTGAAACTTCTCGAGCACCCTCCCTACAGTCCAGACCTTGCTCCCTGCGACTTTGCACTGTTCCTGCATGTGAAAATGAAGCTAAAAGGGAGGCGGGTTTCCAGTGATGAGGACCTTCTACGGGCTTGGGACAACGAGTGTGCTTTACTCCCTAGTGAAACTTGGCAGAACTGGTTTAAAGATTGGTTTCGGAGGATGGAGAGGTGTATTGAATGTAGAGGAAATTACTTTGAAAAAATTAAATAAACAAAGCTGTATTGCAAAACTTTCCTAGTACCCTTTGTATGCATTCAAGGCATCTGTGATTAATGTTTTAAAAGCGTACCACAGTTCAGTTAATAGAGGCCATGTAGTACCTTAAGGCATCGTAATTTCCTTTTCTGAAATTAAAACCCATTCCTTTGCCTTTTACTTCTGCTACCTCTCTCGTTATCATCCACCGTAGAACTCCGTGATCACTTCCTGCTACTGGTTCCTCTACTGTCAGCCTGTTATGTCATCTGATTCATGTGTGATGATGAAGTCTAGGATATCCTTTTCTCTAGTACTTTCCCTGACATGTTGATACAAATAACAGTCATCTAGTTGATTTAAAAATTTCCCCCCCCCCATGTCAAGTTTCCTTCCCATTGCCTCCAATCAATTAGAGGCACATTGAAATCACCCATAATAAGGTATTGACGCTTACTTGTCCATTCCATTTGCATGTAGAGGCTTTTGTCATAATCTTCACAATCACCTGGTCTGTAGATTACTCCTACTCGCATTGTACCTTTGTTTCCAACTATCTCACACCATACAGACTCTATACTAGCATGTGAAATGTCTGAATCTGGGAAAGCTATCGTCGCACTCAGGCTGCTTCTGATAAGAAGCATTACCCCACCACCCCTTCTATCTACTCTATCCTTCCTAAATACATTATACAAGTCGTACTTAAACTCATCCTCCCCAATTTCCGGGTGGCACCACGTCTCTGTAAGCCCTATTATGTCAGCGTTACTTGTTTTAACCAGCAGTTCGAATTCGCTCATTTTATTGACAACACTTCTAATGTTACTGTATAAACAATTAAGATTTACTGTTCTTGTATATTTAACAACCGTAACACAACCCTTGAAGTTTTTTAGGCACTCTTCCCTGATATTAGCTACCCACTCAAGTGAAACGTTTCTGCCCCCAGAACATCTAGATAATACGTCCAGTTGGGGTAACAGATAAGCACTCTTAAGGTATGTGCAAGAGTTACTTTGACCAATATTATCAGATAAACGTGTGTCAGTATTACCCACATCCCCTATGCAAGTATACACGTGTTCAAGGTTTCTATGATTTCTGAATAACGACATATGGAAGTAATGTGTATAGATTTTTGAATGCACAAGGTATGTGGCATGATGGGGAATAACTAGCCCTCCCCTTCTGATTTTTTCCATCATGTGCAGACCAAGTGTCTTGGGCATGAATCTATCCCCTTAACACCCAATGAGAAGCAGGTGTTCTATAAACATTTTTGGAGAATATCAGACATAAAAGTGGGCCCTTGGAAGACCCAAGAGAGAGAGAGAGAGAGAGAGAGAGAAGGGAGCAGTAACAAGACGAGGAATACAGACAAGCTGGATCCTATGAGCAAGCACTGCCAAGCAGAGCCAATGCCCAAGTTGTTCAACTGGCACAAAAACCCAAAGATCAGACAGCATCCATCCTAACCTTGGTAAGTTGAAATGTCTGTCTTATCAGTATGAGTGCTGGCATCTGCGAGAGCAATAATGAAATGGTTTCTTCCTAGTAAATTCCAGTATTTGCATGTTAGTACAGTGGATTCCAGTTAATTGGGCCACCAGTTAATTGGGGCAATCATTTATTTGGGACAAATCTTAAAGAACAGAACCCAATTGAGAAAATAGCCAGGGTTTACTTCGCTTAATTGGGACAGCATGCCGTCTAATCTGGGCAGGAGACCACAGCACAGGAGATTACCCTACGATTGTCTCCGATGGTACGGTTGGATTTCTGGAGGTCATAACCATAAAACAATTAGCAGTCACCTGTTTGTTGGGCTTTTCTGTTAGTGCAATCTATCATAAACGGATAGTAAATGCGATCTTATTGAATTTGCGATAATACCAACAGCTGGAATTCTGCGGGTTTCATGGAAATGTAAACACATTTCCATGAAATCTTCAATCATATAAAAAAATTAATTTTCAGAATCTTCTCTTCATTCCTATTTTTAAAGCTTTGTAACTTGGGAAATAATGATAACGTATATATCCAGTAAAATATCTAACTTTAATTATAAATACTTTGGTAAATACCAAAGTATTTATAATTATAACTTTAATTATAAATACTTTGGTATTTACCAAAGTATTTATAATTATAACTTTAATTATAAATACTTTGGTATTTACCAAAGTATTTATAATTAAAGTTAGATATTTTACTGGATATATACATTATCATTATTTCCTATACACTATGGATTCCAATACAACAGGCATGCTTCGTAACCTGTTACTCCGTTCTTACTTGCACGTATCGTGGTACTTGCAATTTGTGTGTGCCATGTTCTTTGTTATTGATTGCTTATCTTTTTACTGTTTTAAATTTTAACCCGCACCCACAAATGTCAACTATTTAGTATGTACATAATTAGTATGTATTAATTATTCTGATTATCACATATCATTTAATTTTTTAATTGGTAAGGTAATAAAGGGCAAATTTGTGCTTAATATATCTTTAATTTTATAGCCTGTGGATAATATTCCTCCTATTTTCGCTAATTAGAATCGCTGTTTAATAGAATTAAAATTCAATTCACAAACGTGATCACAATGACCTGCACTTACTACACCTTGTATAGTGAACAGTACTTTATGGTGAGTCCATCGTAACACGATTTGATTGTACAGTGAACCAATTGTAAAACGGGGGTACACTGTATTTTTAACTATTTACGTGAAACTTCGCATAACCGGGGCAGCCTCTTGATCGGGCCAAAACGCACTAGTCCCAATGTGACCCAAATAACCGGAATCGACTATATTTCAAATGTTTAGATGTTAGTATGATATGTCTTATGATTATGTTTTTGCTGATAATATGCATTAAAAATGGAACCCTTATGTTGAAGTATTTGCAATATAGCAAAAGTAGTAACGGAGAGCAGAAGTAATAATAACATTAATGATTGAATTAATGCCTACTTATATGTAATATGGATACGAACAGGAGGGGCTTACATTCCTAATCTCGTGTTTCTTAATATTTTGTGTTTCTTATTCTTAGTATTCTTAAGACTTGATAAATATTACCAAGCAACAGATGGTTTTAATGGCACATTGCTATGCACTAAGTTGAAGTAATAACGATGGCTATTTTGATGTCTACACTATAGTATAGACATGAGTGGGTAACCATTAATATGAATTATGTTTTCTTATACTTATGTCACATTGTACTCATGTTAAATTATGTATGGTGAAAATGAGGTGTACATTTGTTTTTTTAATTAATAAATGTTTTTGTTTTTAAAACAGTTATCTCTCTTTGTTAAAATTCTCATTCACACCAGAGTTAGTGATAGGTAATTAAAAAAGTTATTGTGCATCGAAAAGTTAAGCTATTAGCATTTTTGGTGTTTTTCACAATGCTCCGACCCAAATTGCAGCCTTCACTCTTGAAGACCAAGGATATACGAGGTCGGGTCCTACTTCACCACTAGATGAATATTAAGCTAGTCAGAGACAATGGAGCCAAAAGAAACGCCCTAACTACACTGATAAAGAAAAATGATAGGAACACCTAAACAAGGTCTATTCCTCCACACCCTAGTCAGCAAACAAACCATAACACGGTAACATTGAAAAAACTTTCAGGCTTTCAAAGCCTTTTCAGGCTTAAAAGGCTTTCAGCAATTTTAATCCACTCTTACTTACATTTGCATTGTTATATTATTTGGTTTGAGGAGTTGGGGAATCCAAGATGCACCATTGCTTGCCATAATACAAATATATTTTAGTTTTACAATATATTTTATTAATTTTTCATTCATCATTTATTTTCCAGTCATCTCAACATGCTGTTTAACAAGTGTTTTATTTCAGTCAAGTATATTCATGACCTATATATAGTAGAACTTGTAGCGTTGCCCTAAAAGAAACAAAATTGAATTAAAATTATTTTTAAATAGTAAATTAAGCTTAAAAGCTTAATTTACTATTTAAAAATAATTTTAAAAAAAATTTTAACAGAATTGGAGCTTGTATTCATATCTATTTTGAGTGTTTTTTTTTTTGTCTGAAGAAGGTGTTCAGAGAACACATCTGAATATTGTAAAGACTGTAAAACCAAGAATAATTCACAGCGGAAACCCGATTCCCTCAACTTCAGATTGGCAAACTACAGCTTTGACCAAAGAGATAGCAGATGGTGCTTTATGGTACTGACTAAACTGCCACAGATGACTCAAAAATATTTTTATCTCTCTGAATCCAAGTATGCTCTCAATTATGGCAAAAGGTTTACTTGCCTCTTTTTGCAGGTTTAGCTCCTTATTTACTTCTGCCTTCAACAGTCTCTCTTCCAGTTTCTTCTCAATTATCAAATTACAGTGGATTCCATGTTATAACATGCTATACCATGTTATAACTTGGTGTACTTTTGGTATTCCGATCCCTAAAAACTTCTTTGCGATGCAAATGATTATTCCAATTTTTCAGTAATCTGAACAGGATTATCACTTTTATTTTACCTTCATAATCTACATTAACATAACCAAACAATTATTTGCTACTTTTCTTTGCATTCTTAGCCAAAGCCTTTTCATAATCTACTTAATGACTCAGTTGTAGACTAGTTTTTTCTTATTACTGTAGGTGTCTGTAACCCCTGATAAATTATATTAGCCCCAGACAATTTTCTTGTCTGTATCAACTCTGTGGTACAACACTGACAGTGGTAGAGAATGAAAGGGACTTGGGGGTGGTTGTGCAGGCAGATATGAAGTTCTCTGAGCAGTGCAGACGGGCTGCAAGAGTAGCTCATGGAGTATTGTCAATGATATACAGGAATTTTTCCAGCAGGGATAAGGAGGTGATTATTCCATTGTATAAGGCGATGGTCAGGCCACACCTAGAGTACTGTATACAGGTCTGGAGGCCTCATTTCAAGAAGGATGTAGAGCTGCTGGAACGAGTACAGAGAAGGGCAACAAGATTAGTGAATGGAACAAAGGGGTGCTCTTACGAAGAACGGCTTAAGTTTTGCAAATTACAGTGTCTGGAGACTAGGCACCAGCGAGGTGATCTGATAGAGGTGTATAAAGCCTTGAATGGTTTAAGCATGCTCAATGCTGATGGGATTCTTCCTCTAGCTCAGAATAATCACCTGAGAGGGCATAAATTCAAATTGAGGAAAGACAGATGTAGGATAGACGTGCGGAAATTTGCCTTTAGCCAGCGGGTGGTTGGTTGGTGGAACAGACTTCCATCCCTTGTGGTGGAGGTTGATAGCCTAAATAAGTTTAAGGCTCAGCTGGACAGGTATTTTGAACGAACGGAGGGGTGAAGTGGAAGTGGTTTTTTTTTTTTTTTTTGGCTGATGCTGCATAAGCTTGCTTTCTTGCATCAAATGCCTCTACTAATGCTAATGCTAATAACATGCTATACCATGTTATAACTTGGTGTACTTTTGGTATTCCGATCCCTAAAAACTTCTTTGCGATGCAAATGATTATTCCAATTTTTCAGTAATCTGAACAGGATTATCACTTTTATTTTACCTTCATAATCTACATTAACATAACCAAACAATTATTTGCTACTTTTCTTTGCATTCTTAGCCAAAGCCTTTTCATAATCTACTTAATGACTCAGTTGCAGACTAGTTTTTTCTTATTACTGTAGGTGTCTGTAACCCCTGATAAATTATATTAGCCCCAGACAATTTTCTTGTCTGTCAACAGTCTCATCAGTTCACTGACATACATTTAGGTCTAAACCTTGAATAACATCTCTTAGTTGATAAACAAAGTGTAATAACTTCTATAAGTAGTTACCTGAATGCTTCCCATTTAGAATTTGCAATGGGTAACATCAATTAGTTCTACCAGAAAAACTGAAACTTTCTAAGACCACTGTAGTCACTTTTACAAAAGAGATAAAACAGTAATTATATCCTTAATTAAATCTGACCTCAACATATTCTGATCAATGCCATCTATTGGTTCCTTTATCTGGAGATTCTTAATGCATGAAGAGTCACTTCTTAAATGAAGACTACTGCTTTCTCTTACTGCATCTCTAACATGCTGATGCAGGAAAAACTCTACAACTGTGAGAGCAACCAACTAACAAGTTCCAATCAATATCTGGAAAGTTAAAATCCCCAATTATAAGTCATTCTGATTTACTTGCCCATTCTTTTTGTATAGCTGTTATTCATTATAGTTATTTGGCCTACAACATACTTCTACTCACATTTTTGTTTTCCCAATATTTATGTCACACTAAATTAACTCATATCACACTGGTCACCAATAGGTACATCCTGAGTGTCTCTTAACCAGAGCATAACTCGCCCGTCTTCTTTCTGCACACATTTCACTTACCATACTGATATTGGCCCCACCACATCCGAGTGGCATCATGTTTTCAATATCACTACAATGTCCACATCTGATGACCTAACCAATACTTCAGATTCAAATTTATTTACTATACTTCTAGCATTGGTATACAATATAGTAAGCTGCATAAAAAAATGTATGTGCAAATGTATAAGTATGAAATATACATATGTATATTTGCTTGAACCAATGCTAGCACAAGCAAATATACACATTCACACATGTACTATTCCCATAAGGAGCTCCAGCATGGCTAGTGATAACTCTTTATTTTATTTTACAGGCCACTGCATACCCTAACAGAAGCAGTGCAAGAATCAGTTTTACCTCTGATAACTGCCATTACCACCTGTATTCCCCCCCCCCCCCCCAAACTAGCAGTTTTCTGACTTGCCTAATTAAATTGATAGCAACAGCAAATATTTTTGAGCCCCTTTCATTTAAGTACAGCCACTCCCTGACGTAAGGGTTGCATTCCGCAGAACTCTACTTGAGTCGGAATTTCCCTAAATGCTTATGCAGCACTCGCAAATTTGATTGAAGCAAAAAAGAAATGTTCAACGAACATGTAAATAGAATTATTTGTTCAATTTTTTTTATCTCATGCACAGGAAAAATTACAAAAGTGTACAAAATTACAAAAATTTCAAAATTATAAAATTACAAAAAAAGAGAGGAGACAGGCATAACATCAGCAAGTTTTACCTTCTGAGCATCACTGCCAGAATTAACTCTCCAGCTGATAAGCACGCCACTGCATAAGTTGAGGGCTGTGCAGATTCAGAAGTCGTTTTTTCAAACACATCACAGTTTCTCTGAAGCTGCAGAATCAGCACTGGCGACTTCACCGCATACTTTAATGTTTTGGAATGGCCAATGGTCTCAGGGGCACTTGCTTCTGAATCCGATTTTCCATCCATATTAATATCTTTTCCATCTTTGATATAGCACCTGAACTCTGCTTTGTGATCACTGTTGATCTTAAATGCGTTGCTTCTTTACCATGTTCTTTTATATGCGCACTGTCCCTTAAAATAGTATTCACTGTTGAAGCAGCAAGACTTAATTCCATGCAATAGATGACTAACTTTGTCCTGCTTCGTACTTCTTAATCATTTTCATCTTCATTTCTAAATCAATTTTGTTTCATTTCCTAGCACTGCCAGCACTTGCACTTTCCATTGGTCTTTTTCCCCTTCACCATTGTAATAAGTAAATAGGAATGAAGAGAAGATTCTGAAAATTTATTTATGTTTTTTATATGACTGAAGATTTCAGTGAAGGGAACTCGTATCACCATAATACCCACAGAATTCCAGTTATCGGTATTATCGCAAATGCAATAAGATCAAGTTTACTACCCGTTTATAATAGATTACGCTAACTGCCCAATAAACTGGAAAGTGCAAATTGTTTTATGGTAGTGACCTCCAGAAATGTGTTTTTGAAAAATATCAAGAAGGAATTCAAAATTGATTCTTATAACGGAACATATGATAACGATGAAAGTGCAGTGCAATTGCCATTATAAAAATGACATTTTAGAGAGATAAATAACTTAGTTATATAGCAAAAATTTCAATTTCCGAGGTCTTGGAACGAATTACTAAAAAAAAAAAAAAAAAAAAAAAAAAATTAAAAAAAAAAAAAAAATTAAAAAAAGTGTTATTGGGTTCACATTACGATATTTTCACGATACCTCCATTTATTCCAACAAGATTCAAAACACGCAATTTTTTTAAAGTTTGCACCGGCCGGAAAAAAACTTACAAAAAGTTGAATTTCTGTAAGCCAGGGAGTGGCTGTATATCCTATCCCTGTAAAAACTAGCCTTTCCGGCCATAATTTACAGAATGCTGAAAAACAACATCCCAAAACACTCAACAATCTGAAAATTGGTACATTATAACTGAAAATTTTAAAATTAAAGCCTGGAATTCATAGCTAAATGTGAACACACCTCAATTTTATCAAAATTTTATTCTATGTACATAAATTAACCTCAGTACAACGAAAAGGCAGGTCATGGGGTTTTGTCAATATTTTATTTATTATATTTTTTTTTTTGGTAGTTGGTGGAGGATCAGCTTCTGTGGCCATAATGCACCTCCCAAGGTTTTTGCAGTACTTTGATCCAAGCCCGAGGCGGGATTTGAACCCGCGACCTTTAGGTTGCCAGGCAGGCACTTTACCCACCCGGCTAGACCGGTCAGCGTGTCAATGATATACAGGAATTTTCCTAGCAGAGAAAATGAGGTGATTGTCCCTCTGTATAAAGCAATGGTCAGGCTATGCCTTGAGTACTGCATACAGGTCTGGAGGCTTCATTTTAGGAAGGATGTAGATTTGCTCGAGCGTGTACAGAGAAGGGCAACAAGATTGGTGAGGGGAATGAACGGATCCTCTTACCAAGAGAGACTTAAGTTCTGCAAATTGCAACGGCTAGAGACTAGGCACCTGCGAGATGATCTGATTGAGGTGTATAAGGCCTTTAATGGGTTGAGCATGCTAATTCTGATGGGATTCTTGTTCAGATTACGAACCTAAGGGGGCATAAATTCAAACTGAGGAAAGACAGCTATAGAACAGATGTGCAGAAATTTGCCTTTAGCCAGCAGATGATTAGTTGCTGGAACAAACTTCCGTCTGTCGTTGTGGAAGTTGATAGGCTAAATAAATTTAAGGAGGAACTGGAAAAACATTTAGAGGGAATGGTTGTGTGAATTTTTTTTTTTGGCTGATGCTGCATAAGCTTGCTTTCTTGCATCACATGCCACTATTACTACTACAACAAAAAATAAAATAAACAAATAACTTGTTTATTGACTGTTTAAGAATGACTACCCATGTGTTATGGCTCAGCACTCACATCCTTTTAAATGCTTAGTGTATCAATATATCACTTATAATGCAGTTTGATGCTTATTTGTCAGGAGCAGCAAATGCATTAACAAGTAAAGACCATGCTAAGAAATATTCTAGTCATGTGTCTCATACATTCTGTCATTGCCAAATTAACTGACTAACAAAGTTCTCATCATGTACTCCCTGCTCCAAAGATGGGCAACTCGAATGGTGAGATTGACAGAAGGACAACCGTATCAGGAGACACTCCGATTATGTGGGCTACAGAGCTTGCCAATCAGACACCTCAGAGGTGACCAAATTGAGGTTTATAAGGTTCTGAGAAGGATTAGTAAAACGAATGAAGGTGGAATTCTCACTGTTCTAAAGAATTCCAACTTTTAATAGTACTGTGTGGGAGAGTGACATTGATGTTACTCTTGCCATCAATTCAATAGCTCAGAGGTTCCTAACCTTTCTCGGTTCACGGCGCCCTTAGAGTCCCAGTAATTTTTTCATGGCATCCCTAGGCCAAAAGAAATACCTAACACAGTGGTTTTCGACCTTTTAATATATACCTATATAATAATTTTATTCTTTATATAGAGGTAATAAATAAAGATAAAATATAGATCATCACAAAATTAAAAAGATACGGTACAATGGATATTGTACTGTACCCTTTTATAATGAAATAAATATATAAATTTCAAAATAATAATGATAATAATAACTTTAAGTAACTTAAACCCAAATTACACGGTGCCCCAAGAATGTCGTTGCGGCACCCCGGTTGAAAACCACTGCAATAGCTTATAAAATTACAGTCTGGTATGTCCAGCCAGCCTGGACTACATCAGATCATATGCTATCATCTTCAAACTGAAGAGGCAAAACAAACAACCCAACAATTCTTGTTGGGTTGTTTGTTTTGGATGTCAAAAGGTATAACCTTAAAATGGCAAACTGGCAGATTTTCACAGAACATCAGCAGCTGAGCCACAAAAGCAAGAAAATGAGTAGTCTAGATTAGGCTGCATCTATAGCCTGGACTAGCACTGAATATGACAAACATTTTAATAAAAACATCAAAACTGTCAATCCCACAGAAAAAACCAAGAAAACAGGTCCCCGATGGTGCCCTGAACTAACTATACTCAGGAAATGGGTGTACCAGGCGAGGAGACATTTTCAAAGTGCCAGAAGTCTTGGTCACAAAATGAGGTGGATGCACAGAGATTCTTATAAAGTTCTCAGGAATAAATACAGAGCCCTCATCAGAGATAAGAAAAAAGAATCCTGGCAGCACTTGGTAAGAATTTCTGGAAACAATGAACCTACAAATTGTCTACAGAATAGAGACCAACAAGTTGTCAAGAGGTGATGTATTTGAAACACCTATCAAGCCAAATGGAACCCCCAAACCTTGTTTTGGACTGAATCTGTAAGCAACATCTTAGACAGTATCATCCAGACTGAGGCTGGGGAGTATTCCCCTACCCAGTTAGACATAATAAAAGAGAATACTGATTATGACAATGCCAATATTGAACCTCTACTTACTATAAAAGACTTAGAAATAGCACTATCTAAAACCAAAAACGATAAATGCCCAGGTTTTGACCTCTTAAAGGTTGAGATTATCAAAAAATTATATAAGAAGATATATTCCCAAAAATATGGAAAAAAGCTGTGTTAAGATTAATTCTCAAATACCCTGTAGAAACCCCTACTGATCCTAAATCATACAGACCATAGCCCTACTCCCTGAATTATGGAAAATCTGATAGAGTAATATACAGTAGATTATCACAATACTATACAGAAGCAGGCTTACATTCCAACAATCAGTATAATTTTAAGCAGGTCAACTCTATGGAGGATACCATGCACCACCTACTGACAACAGTAAAAAATAAAGAGGAGAAATATATGCTGGCAATTTCAAATTGACTTTGCTGGTGCATTTAACTCACTCTGGTGGCCTAGTGTCCCCAAGAGACTGTGCCAGTCAAATGTCCCACACAGCCTATAAAAGGTAATAAACAGCTACCCTAAAGACAAGTGTCTCAGTAAGCACAAGGTTCCAGGAGTTGACGCACCCTGTGAATAAAGGCTGCCCGCAGGGTTCAATCCTTGGCCCTTTCCTTCTGAATAAATTTCTGGCCTTGGATCTGGGCAGGGGAAAGCCTAGCCTTTGCGGATGACTTGATTGTCATTGTAAAAAGGTAATGTGAGTGGTTGTCTTGCAAAGATCAAATGCTACCCTCATGCAACTGCAGGAGTGGGCACATATGCACATGCTCAGGATATCACCCAAAAAAACTAAATCCATACTTTTGAAAGGAAACTTAAGGAGACCCTCCCTCAAATTAAAATTAATGGAAAAAATGTGGTATTAGAATGGTATGTTTTTGACTTAAAATTAACTTTTTATCCCCATTTTGCAGACTCTGCAAAAACAAGGGTGAGAAACTATGCTGGCATGATTACCAGGATCAGTTGAGCTGACTGGGGGCTCAAAAGAAGAACCCTGGTAATCATATACTGAGCAGTGTTCTTGCCTGTCATCACCTATGGAGCCGTTGTGTGGTTCACCCGCTGGCCATAGTAAGAAACAGATATAAATTAGAATCAACAAAGAGGAATGTACTTCTCACTATTAACAGAGCATGCTGCAATGTAAGCATATTTGCACTGCAGGTGCTGGCTGGAACTCTCCCACTTTAATTGGAAGTAGCCAAAAAAAAAAAAAAAAAAAAAAAAGCAGCTTATATTATAGATTAAAAAAGGGCATACACAGAAAATTCTTAGGGATAGCCCTTGATACAGCCAACCCCATCAAAGCTGAATGAAAAAGAATAGTCACAAAACTGAATGGCAAACAAATTAGGAGCAAGAAACCAGAGGTCTGGTTACCAAAATTGTTGTTGTTGTTTATGGGGTTTTAAGTGCAATGGCTACTTAGGTCATATTGCACTTAGAAAAGTGGTTCATACTCCTGTGTTGGTTCATGTAGAAGCAGTTAGAAACGGTTATACAGTCCTATTCGTTTTAGGAAGGAGAAGAATTCTGCGAGATTTGATTTTTCGCCTATGATATGGGTAAGTGACAAAGGTACCTTTAAACTTGCTAGAGAATTGAATGACACTAGTCGAGCATTACGATACAGAGTACATTCTAGAAGTATGTGTTTGACTGTAAGTGGTAAATGATTACACTGAGGAGGGTCATTCCCTGACAGGAGGGACAAATGAGTTAAATGAGTATGACCAATTCTGGCTCTGGTTAGGATTACTTCTTCTTGTCTGTTTTCAATGTGGCTAGAAGCCCATAATTTTGGTACAGGTTTAATTTGAAAAAGTTTATTACGAATTTGTGCTTGCCACTGTAGAGTCCATCAACCTTTACATATATTTCGGACCTTCATTTTATAATCTGAACGGTACTAAGGAATTCGTTGGGGCTGCTCTCGATGGATGTTTGGCAGCATCATCCGCAATTTCATTTCCTGGTATTCCAGTATGGCCAGGTATCCAGCAGAAAATAACCTTTTGTTGATGCTCAGACGTATCAACTCTGTTCTAATGAGCTTTAATAGAGGGTGAGTAGACGGGGAGTTGTTTTGCAAGGCTAATAAGGAACTCTGCGAGTCTGTGTAAATTAAGCTCTTTTGAATTGATATATGGAAAATATTTTCTATAGCAAGCTTTATGGCATATAATTCGGTAACTACTGCACTCTGTTGGGAGAGATAGAGAAATGGTACTATCTGGGAGTACTACTGCTGCGCCTGATCCACTCTCAAACTTCGATCCATCTGTATAAATTTTAATGAAGTCAGGATAACGTTGAGTATGCGCTATGTGTAGCTGTTGGATGTTAATATCTGATAGAGAGTGTTTACCCCACTGGTGGAAATAATTGTCACAAGATGGCTTGATGACAGACCATGGAGGGTCGGGATCCATAGGATCTTGTAAGATTTTATTGAAGTGTATATCCCAATCTTCTGCTAGTTGTTTTAGCCTAATACCAGCAGGCCGAACTGTCTGTGGTTTGTTTCTATAGAAGGTCGTAAACTGTGGATTGTAGAGTATTGGCCAATTAGAATGGGTCATCTGGCTTTGGATCTTGGTTGCATAGTTCAGCAGCAGCATCTTTCTCCTGATATTTAGGGGAGGTTCATGAGCTTCAACATACAAACTTTGCACTGGAGATGTTCTGAACACACCTAGTGCTGTTCTGAGAGCTCAATGTTGAATAGGGTTGAGGCGAGATAAAGCGCTCTCCCTAGCAGAATCGAAGACAGGCGCACCGTAGTCCAGTCGTGATCTGATTATGGATCTATATAAATGAAGCAGGCTTTGGCGATCTGCTCCCCATGTTGTTGCTGATAAGACTGAGTATGTTCAGTTTTTTTGACAAGTAGTGTGGAGATGTTCAATGTGCTTTTGGAAATTTAACTTATTGTCAAAGTACAATCCTAGTAGACGAATACAGTTAGCTATGGGAAGAGGATGGTTATTCAAGTGCAGCTCGGGTTCAGGATGAATATTGCGTCTGGAGCAGAAGTGTATGGCAGTAGATTTCTGGCTGGAAAGTCTATACCCATTTTGTGTCATCCATGTCAGGATGCGATTCATTGCTATTTGAAGTTGGCGCTCAATGTAATGCATGTTTTGGGAATGACAGGAAATCGAGAGATCATCTGTGAAAAGGTATGAATCCACAGTTTTCGGAATGAGTTCAATTATATGATTTATTCTCATTGCAAACAAGGTAGCGCTGAAAACAGACCCTTGTGGAATTCTTTCTTCTTGGATAAAGATTTTAGAGAGGGTTCCCCGATAACGAACTTGAAAGGATCTCCGTTGAAGAAAATTTTGGATAAAATATGGTAAATTACCTCTCAGGCCAAGAGAACGTAGATCCTTTAAGATTCCAAAATGCCACGTAGTGTCAAAGGCTTTCTCAACATCAAGACAGACCGTGACGAGATGTTCCTTTTTGATGAAGGCATTTCTGATATGTCTTGGCTTTGTTCCTAAGATCCAATGAAGATCTGTTTTTCCAGAATCCAAATTGTTTGTTATTTATCAAGTTTTGAGTTGTTGTTATTTGTTATTTGGTTTTTAGGAGCATTAGCAACTAAGGCCATATTGCTCCGGGATATGTGGTGGTCATTCCTTGACCTTTCCGCATACTCCGTATTTGGTGGTGACGGGCTCGAACCCCGGTCTAATCAAGAAGCATGTGCTACGCACTGCTGCTCCTTCCCACCTGGCTATGGAGGCGCCCACCAAGTTTTGAGACTCGAGAAACCAGGTGAGACAGCGATGTATCATTTTCTCAAGAGTTTTGCTGAGACAGCTGGTGAGAGATATCGGTCTGTAATTTTGAGGAACGGAATGATCTTTACCGGGTTTTGCAATCGGTAGTACATAAGAATGACTCCAGGATCTAGGGAAGGTATGTTCAGAAAAAATTTGATTATAATAAATGAGCAGTGAAAAGAGTGATCTTTGATCCAGATTTTGCAGCATTACATAATATAACCCATCAGGGCCAGCTGCACTGTTTCTTGAGTTGGTAAGAGATTGCTGTCGCTCAAACATGGTAAATGGTTGATTATAAGATAAAGCAGAATTGTCAGTGTAATTCAGTTTGGATTTCTCTGCAACTGTTTTACGTTGTTGGAATGATTGATCATAAGCATTACAAGAAGACAAAAGAGAAAATACAATTCCCAGTGTATTTGATATATCTGTGGGATTAGAGAGTTCTTGTCCATTCCAGTTTAGTAGCGGGTGGATAGAGGTGGAAATTTATTGTTTAAACATTTTATTTTTTCCAGATTAATCTGATATCGGTATTTTTATTAACTGATGAGGCAATTTAATCAAAGTTAGTATTTCTTTTTTTGCTTTGCGTCTGATGTAGTGAGCTTTAGCTCTGAGCCGTTTATAGTTAATAAGATTGGGGTGGTAGGATTTTTGCGGAAAAGATTCCATGCTTTGTTTTTCTCTTTTTTTGCATTATTGCAATCTTCATTCCACCAGTAATTTATCTTTCATCTATTTCTTGCTTGATATTGAGGAATTGCAACGGATGCGGCTGCCAGCATTTGATTCGTGATTTGTTCGGTAACACTATTGATGGAACCGGACTGAATGATATCGTTGTCAAATGAGATGTGCGATCTGTATTTTGCCTAGTCAGCCTTTGAAAATTTCCATTTAATTGGACTTTCTGTTGGGTAGGAACAGAATGTTTGAATTTTGCAGATTAATGGATAATGGTCGCTACTATAAGGATCACTCAGAGGTATCCAATCTATACTTGGAAAGAGGATTGGGGAACATATGGAAAGGTCTATTGCAGATGTTGAGCCAGTAGGGAGCTGCACATATGTAGGAGACCCAGTATTCAGTAATGTTAGATTCTGCCTATCGATCAGCGTTTGGATAGGCTTACCTTGTCTGTCTGAGGTGGGGGAACCCCATAATGGGTGATGTTCATTAAAGTCACCTAGCAAACAAAACGGTGATGTTAACTGCATAACAAGATCTTCAAGTTCCTGAATAGTATATTGATGTTTAGGCGGAAGATAAATGGAGACCAATGTCAAAGTAATACCATTAACAACACGCGTGGCAACGGCTTCTAAGGATGTTTGTAATGGAATACATCTGGCGGGAATGCTTGAATCCACGAGTATAGCTACACCTCCATGAGCGTTATTGGAGTCAGCCCTATCTTGCCTGAATACAGTGTAATTTTTGATTGAAACTGAGACCAGTGATGTCAAATTAGTTTCTTGCAAGCACATTGCAAGAGGTTTATAGTGATGAATTAATTCATGTATATCATCTATTTTACTTCGAAGACCTCTACAGTTCCATTGGATAACATGTTCCATTATTTGGTTTTGTAAGAGGAAGATGAATCTGTCTGCTTTTTATGCGTGGATTGTTTGTGACAGTCGGATTTAGATTTTTCTTTTCTGGGAAAATTAGGGCATCCTGAATCATTTTTATCCTCCATATCTCCATCTGCATATAATTCAAGAAATTCTTGGTTGGGTATATCATCAGTATCCATGCTTGTTGGTTGTTTCGTCTCCACAGGATCTGATTTATGAAATTTTTCTGCCACTGTACTGTGTGTTAGGTTTTGAGATGGAATTGTGAGTGGCGTATTATTACTTTGGTCCACTAACTGTGATTCAGTTGTAGGCTGAGTTGATAGTACTGATCGATCCCAGTCGGAGATCGATTTGTCAGGACAGATTGACACTTCTGTCTGACATGCTACTGATTTGTAACTATGGGTAGCCGAAGCGTAAGTGGTTTTTGGAATATTTGATTTTACTTGTCTTCTAGCTTCTTGAAAAGATACTTTATTTTCAGTCTTTTATTTCTGTATTTTTTTTCCTAACTTCCAGAGATCACAATTTTTGGAATATGCTGGATGATTACCCTTGCAATTAGGATACTGCGGAGTTTGTGCCTTGCATTCAGATTGAGTATGAGTTTTGCAACCGCAGTTTGGAGTTGCATCTCCACGGCATGCTGTCTGAGAGTGTCCAAATTTCTGACATTTGTAACATCTCAGAGGGTTCGGGATAAAAGGCCGAACACGACAGTTTAAATAGCCTGCTTTGACTGAGGATGGTAGATTAGGTGAACTAAAGGTTAAAATTATGCTACGTGTTGGGACTAAGGTGCCGTCTTTTCGTATCATGATTCTCTTGGCCTGAGTTACATTTTGATCCTTTAGTTCCTGAATTATTTCTTCCTCAGAAACGTTCAATAGGTCCCATTCACTGATCACTCCCCTTGGAAGAATTCAGAGTGTTATGTGGAGTGACTTGAATTGGAATTCCACTTAAAGATGTAAGTTTTAACAGGAGGTCAGAGTGTCTTGGGTGAGAGGTTTCTATTAGCAAGTCACCAGATTGAAGACATTTCACCATTTTTGGAGATGCTGCTGCATTTACAAGGCATCGTTGTATGATGAAAGGGGAGAGCTTGCTGATAGGTTGTGAAGACAGAGAATGGATGATCAGGAAAGCTGGAGGTTCCTGCTTGTTTGCATCCTTTTTTAGTCTTTTCGAAAATGAGAAGTCATGATCGGTTTCGTGGTTGTTATGTTGAGAGCTCTTTGGCTCTAATCGTGGGAAATCATTAGTGTCCATGTTTACTCCTTTTAGCCCTGGGAGAAGGACTTTCTTCTCCCAGATTACCGGCCCCGCCACGTGGAGGCAGGAGCAGTGCCACCAGTGACCAAGCGGATATTAAGGTTAGTAGTGTGAGTTAGTATTTAATATAAATACTAAAGAAGAAAGGCGAGTTCCCTTTCTGGGTTCTTACGTAAGACTTTTTAAGCAAAGAACCACTTTAAGTAAACAGTACAGAAGAAAATCGCACAACAAAAATAGAACTATGTCACTTTCAAAGATCACTTTATGAGTCGCAGAGAAAAATCACTTGTCACTATTGCTTGGCACTCGGGGCCTGGTTACCAAAAGGCTTCAGCCACAGATGGCAATGGTCAAGCCCGAATCACCTAAGTGTTACGCCTCTGAGTTTTTCATTTATATTTATAAGCAAAACTAACCTCCTTAGGGCTCACTGATGATCCAAGCTGCACCTGTGGTGAGAGTGAAGACTGGGCACACATTCTATATGAATATATAACATCCCCAGAACACAGTTAATAGCACAGATTGGCCCCTCTTTCCAGGGGAGAAGAACATCTATTCATAATAGAAGAGCAAAATTATATCGCTTTCACAACCTTAACAGAGAAAGTATTTGAAATGTGCAGAACTATCCAAAGAAGGACAATTCAGTCCCCCCAGAAGTTAAACAATAATCAATGCTAAAATTGCCCACGTCTCCCACCAGATCCAGATGATGACTAAAAACTGTCAGGATAGCTGTATTCAGTACTCTGACATTACAAAACCTATGCATAGCAGGGAACCTCCCAGGACTACCCTGCTATGTGTAGAAACCCACATCAAACAGGTAATCATATATGGGAGAGCGAGAGATGTACAAGCAGTGAGGGAAGCAGCTAGCTGAAAAATATTAGTAAGCTAGTAGCAAGGCAACAAAATGTAGATAGAAAGAAAATTATGAGGGGAATGAATGAAAGATAGAATGAATTGGCTGGGCACTGAATGAAAGAGTGAATTGGAAATATGGTAAAAGAGAATAAATGTTAATTCTAGTGAAAGAGAGTGACCCAGTGTGAGGAAAAGGGGGAGGGGGGGAGAGAGAGAGAGAGACAATGAGTTTTATGGTAAATGGGAATGAGTGAAAGAGTGAATGTAATTGACCAAATGAATACAAAAGTAATAATAACTCATATTAGTTTATATGTACTAACAAATATTTACTAACAATACAAAATCACTTACTGCATTCTGGCCTGCACCACAACTGAAGAATTTTGTAAGTTGAGGTGCTCAGAGAGTGCAATGCAGAAAGCAAGAGTCAAACAAAGGAAATGATAGCCAGAAGAATAAATGAGTAATTGTGTGAGAGAAAGAACACAAACCATAAATGTTACAGTTAAGTATAACACTAACCCAAGTTTTAATCTTTAATATTCTTACTTATTTAGCTTAATTATTACGTATTAGTATATTAAATTACATTACATACCATTGCATTCCCCCAGTAGTGTGAAAAAGATGAGTGGGAGGGGAAAAAAAAAACAATTTAACAGAAAGTGTACAAAAAAAAAAGTTAAAAAATTAGCATAAAATATAAGAAAAAAGTACAAGAGAACGAAAGTAGAGTGTAAACATGGATGTAAATGAAGCAAATGTGTATCTCTCCTACTACCACCCCTCTGGATAGGATGATAGGCAGATGGCCTAACCCCCTGCCCATCCAAGCAGACACCATGCCATGGCTACTCAGCTGACATGGTGTGGGATTTTGATACTGGCTGGTGTGGCTTGTCCCTGGCTAGTGTGGGACAGAGCACCAATACAGATACTCCTACTTAGGAACTCTTTCCCTATGTTCTTTCATTCCTACCACCTGGGTTGGTTGATTTCTCACTTCCCCATCCTCTTCCCCCCAAATTTGGGTTGCACCCCCCTTTGCCTGATGGGTTCCCCCCACTGTCAGCCATCCTCCTGACCTGAGGAGTTCTCTTCTGTCCTCCTCCCTTTCACCTAGGCAGGCACCTCCACTACTGTCCCCCTCTATCTTCCTGTCACTTCCCCACCACCCACTTCCTATCTTCTCACTACCATCTAACTTTCACCATATTATTATTTTTTTTTTACTGGACTCTGCCTGTCTGTAGCCTTGGCTGCCACAGGGTTTGTCCCGCCAGTGCTTTCATACCTGCTACTCCTCATGGTGCTGGACAGTAAACTAGACATTTTTGTGTGAAAACACAGGCCTTTAGGCTAAGAGGCCAGATGAACAACTCCACACTAACACTAACCTACACGAATCTGGCCTTTACAGAGCTTTGTATTCGTCACATTGCTCAAAGCAGATTTGGGGAAACTCCAATTTAGTGTCCAGAGCTGCACTACAATTAACACTATATTCTAAAGAATTCCAGAACTAGGGTCACAAATTCAAATTACAGGGCTTGAGGTTCAAGTTGCCCTTGCAAGTAGTTGAGGATGACAGTTTGAATAAATTCAAAGATCAACTGGATACTTACTTGTGTGAGGAGGGAAGCATATAATTTGTGTTTTCTTATCTACTTGGTGGTTTTTTTTTTTTTTCCCCTTGCCAGTGTGGCAAAAGCCTGTGGCTTCCTTGAATTATATGGCAAATACTATATCATTTCATGGGAACTTGTAATCGATCAATCTCTTTTCTGGATAAAGAGATCAGAAGCAGAAGAAAAACTGACCATCACTTCTGTGATGAATACACAAAAGTTTCTTTCTTTTTTTTAATTAAATAAAAATTATAAGATCATAAATAAATATTCAAAACATTTATTTTTTGAAAACAAAAACCCACTCCCTAATAATAATACATTTTGTGACTTGTTCTGCTGTATTACTACATCCACTGTTGCCAACATGTTAACGCTGTACAGTTTCCAAAGATTAGATGTACAAGCAACAATATTTTTACGGCACAAAGTACATATACAATGCACTCACCTTTTTTGAAAAAATCAATACCACTCTTTCTGACCGAAAGTGCCTTGCTGTTTTTGGATTCTGATATTTTTGCCATAACATTACTGCTTCCACACTAGAAAGGAAAATGATAAGACTTTCGCAAAAACTGGCTGATTTACAGCTGCAAGAAATAGCACATTCAGATACAGAAAGCAGAATGTTACTCAATTACAAAATATTTCTACAGGTTTGGGTGATGGCTAGTTCTCTGAAATATCTTTTGACTTTGTAAACATCAAAAGGTCATGTATGTATTTTTCACCACAAGTCTTAATAAAAAATATCAAAACTATAGGTTCCCCCTTCAACATAAATTAGAGCTCACAACAGTTGCAAACAATTTGTCAATAAGGCAAAAAATGATTCACTATAGTAGAAAACTTCTTTGCTCATGCTCAAATGGCAGTTATGCCTTGCTTCTTACTAGTCACTTGGCTGAAATTCCTGTTCACCCTTGTGCTTGTTTTTGCAACTGTGTTTCTACTGCATATCTAAAGATAAAACTGAATTGTATTCTTGTTCTCTAATTTCTGTATTTAACAATCCTGGTATATAGTCTCCTACCAGATTAAAGTCATTTTATTCAATCTTCTGATTGTTTTTTCCAGAATTGGCTGTGGTGGTGGGGGTAATTCTTCAACAATATAATACAAAGTCTGTTTGTTCTAAAAACCTATATTCCACAACTATTTTATTGTTGCTCTTAATGTAATGGCATTTTATCTGTAGCATGAAACTAGACCATATCGATCCTTTGTCTAAAAAGGATACATATCACATCTAATTAAAGCCCTAAATTGTGGATTGTGTTAATTCCTAAAAAAAAATCTATACTGTAGTAGATGCATGTGTCTTTGTCCAACATTAAATGTGTTGTTTTAATTCCTTAGTTAACCACACACAAATTTTTAAGTACTGTTCTCAAATCTCAGTCAGTCATCACTCTATTAAGTCTACTATCACAGACTTTCTCTACTGCATTACTTTTTTTTTTTACAAATATTTCCATGGGCACTGTTCATCCAAAATGAAAACTAATTCTGTAAATTTCTTCTACATCTAAAGGAACTAGCCATTCATGACCAAATCATAAAATAAGCCCTTTGTTTTGTTTCCCTTCCCCCCCTCTACTTCCTTTGCATAAAGAAATTCAACTCCAATGTTAATAAATTTCCTCTTTTAACAATATTCCATCCATTCATTACTGCATAAGAGGAATCAACAACTTTTTATATCTGAGCTTAGCATTAAACAATGGAAAAACACCAGTTCCTGTCAAATATAATTCTATTAGCCCATAATGCAGCAGAAGTAAGATACAATGAAGTTTGGTGACTAGACATCAATTGCAAAATCTGACTGCATTTCAGCCACACATCATTCCTCCCTACTCGCTTCTTTCTTGAATAAAAGTGCTGGCACTTTTTGTATAAAAAAAGTAAGACCTTGGCACATTCCACCTATTGGTATGTATGCAAAGCTGCCATAAGTATTTATTTTATTTTTAATCCAATCATTATTATTAATTCACTAATAATCACTATTAGATATAATCTAAATTAAGATGAAATATCTTTCAGCATGCCATAATTAATAAAGTTGCATAATGAGACGGTAAAGCTTTATAACTAAGTCAGTTCAAGTGAAAGCATGACTATGAAACTGAAGTGAAAATAATAATATATTCATTCAGTTAGCAGAAATAGTGTATAATGTTCTTTAGTGATATAATTTCCTACAGTGTTATGGTAACTACACAAACAAGGTGAAGAATTAAAGTTTTGAACATATGAGGCTGAAGCTTTGAAATGCCCATAATGGTTATGAAATGACAAAGTTTTAAAATGGTATACAGCTCAAAGTAGGATCAGAACTTCCAGAGACTTATTATCTATGAACCAGCTGGGATGGAGTGAGAAACACTATTTTAGTCTCCATCATTTGTGATGCACTGGATGGGAATAAATTATTATTCCTGATCCTTAGCTGGCCCCATATTCAGAAAGAATGACAGGTGGTATATGTTAATAGAATTAATGCTGCAAATTTACAGTCACAGACTCAGATCAACAATCTGGCTAACAGTCTCAATAAAACAAAAACTAGAGATGGTCAAATCTTGAAGTATAGGTTATGTTTTGATTTAAGGATTGCAATTTAGAAATCATGCTGTTAAATGTCTAATCGACATGTTGATGTATCACACACACCTATTAGAATTACTTCAATCTGAATTTAGAATTTCTCTAGCACGGTATTAACATTTGATCTATTTTTTTTTTTTTTTTTTTTTGAGGATTGTTTTTTGTGTATTGGTAATATCAATGGCAATAGTGCACCATTTTGACCATCATTGTTTTAGAAACTGTGGCCATAAATTCTTTATTGAACCAGTTCATGCAAAAATGCACACAATTGGGCAATTGCATGTTAATTAATTTTCCATCAGTTTTGCTCATTTCACTATCCCAAGATTTGGCCATTCGGAAGCAGAGAAATAGGGGTTTTTTTCCCTTTTCTTTATAACAAATTGCTAATAAAGTGTTAACTGCATTGGGATATAAGTTTAGGGTTATATTTTGTATTGGAATTTTATTGAACTTGAAAAGAAATCATGACTCACACCACAGCAGCAAAGCAAAAGGCAAAAACTAATGAAGTGCTGTGGTGCAGGGGAGAACTGAAGGTAGGGGGGCAGTTTTCCTCTGCATCACAGTCTATTGAAATGCACTGCTTGTTTGATATTTGTGGAGCAGTCAGGAACGGGACACGATATTGCCAAGGGGAATGTCTTTGTGTGTGCCCGCGATGTAAGGAGTGAGAGGAAATCAGGCGCCAACTCAGCATTGTTGTGGGCTTATATGAAAGCTTGAAGGACAGGATGGATGCCCTCGAAGGATTTAAATTGAGGGCCCATCACGCTCTCAGCTGCCCACATCAATGCCAGAGCTTGCACTTGAACATCAAGCAACACAGCGGTAAACCCCAAGGCAGAATGCACTGGTCCCAAAGGAACTAGTTCTTGCAGGTAACTCTATTGTCAGGGAAACGGGGAACATATTGTGCAAAAAGGATAGATGGAACAGGACCAAAGTATGTCTGCCAGGGGCAAAGGTTGATGAGGTAGAGCAGATATCATCTTTTAAGGGCACAAAGGGTGATATTGTTGTACATGTTACCACTAATGATATTAAGAGTAGAAGACTAGCAGAATTACTTAACAAGTACAAGTCAATGCTGAAAAAAGGCCGTGACTTAGGGTAAAATTTGAAAGTGTCTGCAATTCTGCCCAGACACGATAGGAGGGAGTATATGATGAGAGCCTTGTCGATCAATTCAGCCCTGGAAAGATTGTGCAAGGCTCAAGGGGTAGAATTTTTTTCAGCCTGGACTGTACTTGTTAACAGGAGAGATTGCTTCTACAGGGATGGGATACACTTAAATAGAAAGGGTGCAAGAATATTTGCTGATGCTATCGAGGCAGAGTTAGGTGGGTCGGAAAACTGCAAGCTTTGGGGGGAGGGATACACGGACTAATAGATTAACAGTAGCTGCTGGCAAAGGTAAAAGTGATTCTGCACTACTTCTATTGAAATGCAATTGAGCAGCAGCCTGAAAAGCAAAGCAATGGGGATTTCCAGGACTGCTGGGAGTCATAATGGAACAAGTAAATACATGGGCTGTGTTAGGGTAACTAAGAGTAGAAACAGGTGCATGTATACCTGCATGTACATCAACGCTAGGAGTATAGTTAATAAATTCGATGAGCTTGAAGTGCTAGTCAAGACATCAAAGGCAGATATTGTTGGGATATCAGACATGGTGTCACACAAACCTAAGCAGTGCAGAACTGGAATTTGGGGAGTACAATGTGTACAGAAAGGATAGACAGGACAGAAAGTGAGGAGATGTTATGCTGTTAGTTAAGAAACACAAAATCTAAGGAAGTGCGAGTAGGTGTGTGTGTGTGTGTGTGTGTGTGTGTGTGTGTGTTATAGGCCAAATCAATCTGATGAGTATAATGAGCAATTGTGCAGAGAAATAGTGGGCCAGTAAATCAGAGTGTCTTATAATGGGGAGATTTTAATTTCCCAGAGATAGACTGAAATTTGTGGGTTGGTCACTCACACACTAGCAAGATTTTTGTGGATTTAGTGGATGATTGTTTTCTACAGCAGCATGTTCGGGAGGCAACTAGAGACAGAGAGAAAGAGAGTAATACTCTTGATCTGATTATTAATAGTGATCCTTCGTGCATCAAGAATCTGCAGATAAAGGAACCACAAACTGGTATTGTTCACAATGTGCTGAAGGGGGATTTGCTCAGTATTTAAATTCTATATGGTGGGACCAACTGATGATGTTACCAACAGCGAATTCAAAATGGGAAGCATTCAAAGAATTAATATTGGGAGCTACTAGGCTTTTCATACCAACAAAGAAATATTGTTCAAGATTTATGCTTAAATGGATGTCAGATGAACTAATTAAACATGTGACAGAGAAGAAAAATGCATGGGATACATAAATTAACATGTGACACAGAAGCCTATGATAGATATAAACTAGTCTGAAACCAAGTTACAAAAGAGGTTAGACAGGCGAAGGCAGATTACGAGAAATCTTTTGCAAATGATGCAAAGAAAAAGAGCAAAGAGTTCTTTACTTAAATAAACTCTAGAAGGAAGGGGATAAATCAGATTGGTCCACTTAATATTGATGGTTCAACTGTTGATGATCATGCTCAGGTAGCTAACAAACTAAATGAATATTTTGCATCTACATTCACACATGAGGAGTTATTCAGAGAGGGGAATGCCAGAGGTGTATTCAACTCTGGCAGTAATCTAGATAATCTTGTAATAACTGAGAGTAAAGTGGAGGAGAAATTGTTGAAGATAAACAAAAGAAAGGCACCTGGGGTGGATGGAATCTATCCAGTTATATTAAAGGGGATGGCAAAGTAAGTAATCAAATCCTTAACCCTAATTACGAGTGCTTCCCTAGACTCAGGGGAGGTACCCATTGACTGGAGATGTGCAAATGTGATCCCAATCCACAAAGGAGGATCAAAGGGAGACACAGGTAATTATAGACCTGTTAGTTTAACTTCTTTTCCATGGAAATTAATGGAGGCACTGGTTAAAGAAGCATTACAGGGTCATCTAGACAAGACTTCAGTTATAGCTCGGACACAGATTGGTTTGTTAAGGGCAAGTCTTGTCTGACTAATTTGATTGGATACTATGATGTAGTCACAAAGGAACTGGATGCAAAGAATAATTTTGATATCATATATTTGGATCTTAGAAAGGCCTTTGATACTGTTGCACATGGAAGACTGCTTAACATATTGGAGGCAAATTGCTGCTATGGATAAAGGGATGGTTGAGTGGGAGAAGACAGAGTGGTAATCAATGGACACTGCTCTTCGTGGAGTCCCTCAGGGTTCAGTGTTGGGTCCATTGTTGTTTTCTGTATTTATAAATGATATTGATGATGGTATATCAGGCTTAATGTCCAAGTTTGCAGACGATATGATATGAAGGTTAGCAGGGTTTTTAATAACACTAATGACAGTTTTGTTTGTTATTTGGTTTTTCAGGGGCATTAGCAACTAAGGCCATATTGCTTCGTGAATATGCGGTGGTTATTCCCTGACCTTTCCGCATCCTCCATATTTGGTGGTGACGGGCTCGAACCCCGGTCTACTGAAGAAGCGTGTGCTGCGCACTATTGCTGCTTCCCACCTGGTTACGGAATGCTACTAATGACAGTACACTGCTGCAACAGGATCTAGAAAAGTTGGGCAGATGGGCTGAGAGGTGGCAAATGAAGTTTAACATTGACAAATGTAAAGTACTACATATGGGAAGCAGTAATTCCAGAATAACGTATCAACTCTGTGATACCACACCGACAGGGCGCTGACCAAGTACTGGCCACACGCATAGTTTTGGTGCTCCATTATTTGTTGTGCCGTTTATTGGTTTCAAGTGTCACATTTTCATTTATTTTGTGTCCATTAAGTTCCTCTTTTCAAGATGTGTCCATGGACATCAACTTCGTGAAGATTGGCCAAGGTAATCGAAAGTTATGAAAATTTTTATTAGCGTTGATCTCGCCGGGTCACAACGTATTCTGCATTGCATATTGTTATATAGCCAATTTTGTTAAAGTGAATAGTATAACGAATAATTCCTAAATATTGATCATAGTAATTATCGGGAACAGTAATTGAACAGTTCTACAACCACACGTAACTTTCATAATGAATTTTGGATATTTTGCTAGTTTTCCTTGTTTGACTTTAGTATGCTGGTTAATAAACAAAGGCCTTTGTTCTCAATTTACACCACGCGGTCAAGCCCTGATTGGTCAAGCCCTGTTTTGAGTGACCGTTAGCGTGAGTTGGTAGCTACGTACCTCAAGACATCTATATCCAGAATATTTATTGGTACTAAATTTATTTGATTTAAAATATGAATAGAAGTTATTAATTTAATTACATTTAAGATATTGAGAACACACACACACACATATATATATATATATATATATATATATATATATATATATATATATATATATATATATATATATATATATATATAAAATAATATGCGCAGTGCCGTGCTCCCAATGGCTCCCCAGGACAAACAATAAACCAAGCTCGTCATCCAGTATTCTTGTATTCAACTAAACACTGCACCCCAGCAGCAAAGCAACTGCCCCTCAGAACCTTTCATCCCACAGATTTCATCCTGCTGCAAAAAATTATTTTGGCACCATTATCCAATTCTGGGTATGGGAACACAAGACCTGGAGGAGATGCCAGACAGTCAACAAGGCCAGCCAGAGGTTTCCCAGACATCTACCGACAAGCGAGCGGTGAAACCCACCCTGGACAAACCAGAAGAACAAGACACCACCTGCAAGAGGAGAAACAAGAGGTACAATATTGAAAAACCAGACCGGGAAATGAGGAGCAATAGTGAAGCTAGAGATCGACAGGAGCCAAGCAAAAACACAGAAGAGCAAAAACAAGGGGAAAAAATCTCCCCTCCGGATCTCTCATTGCCACAGGGAACAGTCCTTGAGCAAGTGCTCACCCTGCGAGCCACTCTAGAAAACATAATGAGAGATAACAGTAGCAGAATTTCTTCAACCTTAAGAGCAGACATAGTCCTTCAATGGACTAAATTAGAAACAATCCTCCTGCAAACAAATGTGGAGCACCAGAGGGCGCTTGCAGCCCTAGAAGCATATAAAGATGCTGATGGTGGCAAACAAATGCTACAGCGCGCCCCATCATATGCCCAAGCGCTGAGGCATACCCCAAGTGAGAGGGAAAAAACCAGTGAATTACAAGTGCCAAAGAAGAAAGTACTCACAAAAACTCCAAATATAGTGATACTGAGACCTACCGGGGACAGCAACCAATCAAGTGAGCAAATCAAACAAAAAGTCATAGATAATATGAAGGAAGACTTTCAAAACACCAGGATAAAGTCTATCCGCAAAACCAGGAACCCAGGGATTGTGATTGAGACTGAGAGCGAGAAGGAAATAGAAGAAATAAAAGCATATGAGAAAATAACCACATTAGGGCTAAAGGCAGAATTACCGAAAAAGAAAGGCCCAACTATACTAATATTTGATGTAGAGTATGAAATGGATCCGCAGCAATTAACCAACGAGATTTATAGAAAGAACTTACAGAGCCACTTCCCAGAGTTGGAACCCTCTGAGCTGATTTTTCCAAAGTTCAAAATAAAAGCAAAGAACGGGATGGGAGTAAATTGGAGGGTGGAACTGGCGCCATCTGCTTGGCAAATCTTAAGCACCCAAAACAGAATATATATAGAATGGAGCAGCCTGAGATACAGGGAACATATATCCATTCCCAAGTGCTTTTGCTGCTGCAGATATGGCCACACCACTCATACTTGCACACAAAGAGAGCCGACCTGCGGCCACTGCTCTGGCAAAGGGCATGAGTACAATACCTGCCGCAACAAAACCGACGCACCAACCTGCACAAACTGTAAGAGTCTGAAACTGGAGCACTCCATCCGCGATACTGGGTGTCCGACATACCAAAAAATCAAGAGTTCCTACCAACAGAGAATAGATTATGGCCACACACCATAAACAATTCAACTCCAGCGTTCTCACATTCCACCAGCTCAATGCACAGAGTGCCAGAGCGGTGGCGGAGCAAGTCCGACTAAAAGCTGACGATGAAAATGCTGACATCCTCATAATATTGGAACCGTACACGCACCAAAAGCAAGTACGGGGGTATCCTATTAAATACAAAATTGTGCAGTACACAGATGAAACCCCATGGGCAACTGTGATAATCAGAAACCCCCATATCACGGTCACAAAAATCCCACAATTCTGCACACCATGGGCAGCATGTGCCCACCTTGTCACCTCTCTGGGAAGTCTTTATGTGGTTGCTCTATACTGCAGGCCAGGGGCAGAAATCGACTATGCGATAACATACCTGGAGAATCTTCAAACTGCACTAAGCAGAAACAAGATAATAGTGGGGGCAGACGTCAACTGCAGATCCCCCCTCTGGCACAGTACCACGCCTGAAAGAAGAGGCTCAACAAATGGGCAAAGACTCGAGGAGCACCTGGCCAACTCCATATTTGTTGTTAAAAACCAACCCTTCTGCAACACCTTATGGGAAGCAGAGATTGACATAACATTAGCCACAAGAAACATAGACACCCACATCACAAATTGGACGGTTAGAAATGCCTGGACGACCTCGGACCATCGTACAATAACCTTCACATTAGAAAGGAACCTGACAAGAACAGCTGCCGACAGGCACATGCTAAATAGATTTGCCCTCAGCAAGGCAAACTGGGACACCTTCCGAGAGACTCTACGCACAGCAGGCCAGCAATACCTGCACACACTGAGGGAGCAGGAATGAGGGAGCGAAAACCCGGAACGACTCCAGAAGGATTTAACAAAAATAATAACAGAAGCAGCAGAGAAAGCCATGAAGAGAAGAATCCCCATTGCAGGGGCCACGCCCTGGTGGACTCCAGAGCTCACACGAATGAGGAAAATAGTACAACACAGAAGGAAACAATTTCAGAGGGCTAGGAGGAATTGGCCGCAACAAGAAGTCACTGAACTCAGGAACCAATATAGAATCGCTAGAAATTGTTATACTGAACAGATAAAGAAAAATAAAAGGGAATCATGGGAGAGGTTGGTACAAGGGTCAGGAAACAGCAACCCCTGGGGGTGGTATACAAAATTACCACTCACAAACTCCCCAGGGGGGAAGTCGTGAAACAGCACAAGGAAATTTAACCATAACCTGGGAGGAGTCGATTGGGAACATCCTGGACAACATCCTTCAGGAGCTGCCAACAACACTAACAGATGAGCAGCAGGCTATCTGCCAAGCAAACAATTCCTATAATAATGACCAAATAGAACTCCCCTTCACCTTAGAAGAAATTCAGGATGCAGCAAGCCGCGCGAAAAATAAGAAATGCCCTGGACTGGACCTAATTGAACCGGAGATGGCAAAAGAAGCAACGGAACATATACCTGAATTACTGCTAAAACTATTCAATTGCTGCCTGGAAGCAGGTAAATTTCCACTACAGTGGAAAAAAGCAAATTTAAAACTGATCCTAAAAAACCCAACAAAGCCACCAGAGACACCTAGTTCCTACAGACCCATAGCCCTGCTACCAACCCTCAGTAAAATATTCGAACGGCTGCTACATACAAGAATCACAAGGCATTATAATGAAGCAAATCCTAATATGTCAAAGCAATACGGATTTACTCCTGGCAAATCCACTATCGAAGCAATACAGAACCTCCTCTCTAGAGTCGCCCATTGTAAAAGGAAATACTTCCTCGTCATCGCAGTGGATTTCGCTGGGGTGTTCAACACCCTCTGGTGGCCGAGCGTCTTGGCGAGACTCAGAGCTGCCAACCTTCCATTGAATCTTTATTATTGCATGAAGGATTACCTGGCTGATAGAGCAGTGCAAGTTACCACACCATATAAATGCCTCAGTCGCCCAGTCCGCAGGGGCTGCCCCCAGGGTTCTGTCCTGGGGCCGCTCCTGTGGAACTTTGTCCTGGACGAATTCCTCGCCATGGATCTGGGTGGTGTGGAGGCCCAGGCCTATGCAGATGACTTGATCTTGACCATCGAGGCTGACAGCAGATCCTCCTTAGAAATCCAAGCAAATGATGCCCTGCAAAAGCTGCTAGATTGGACGAAGCTACACTTGCTCAAACTAGCACCCGACAAGACAAATTCGGTGCTGCTAAAAGGTACGCTAGACTTAAGGAGACCACCACAAATTAAGATTGAGAACAAAACAGTTAAGCTGTGCGAACAGATTAAATACCTAGGAATAATCCTGGACAGAAAATTAAATTTCAAGCCACACCTAGAATATATTAAACAAAAGATAAGAAGATATGCGGCCCTCCTCACTAGAGTCACTCGCAGGGACTGGGGACTCAGACGTACTACTGTCTTTGTACTACAAAGCTCTCTTCATCCCTGCCATCACATATGGCTCCCCTGTCTGGTACGCGAGGGCGGCACTAGAAGTGAATAAACGGATCCTCGAAACCATTCAGAGGACCATCCTCCTTACCATGTCGAGAGCAACTAGAACGACTAGCACGGCTGCCCTCCAAGTCCTGGTAGGAGTTCTACCCCTGGATCTCGAAGCTACCCGCTGTGGTCTGCTCTACCATCTTGCCAGAAACACATCGGCTACGATGTATGACCTCACCACTGACATCACTAATGACCGCAACTATGAGAAGAGAAGAATCACTGACAACCTCATCCAGATTTGGCAGAGGAGATGGAGCAACACAGAAAAAAGGTGCAGTGACCAGATGATTCCTCCCCACTGTCACTAAGCTGTACCCTAAGGTGCCAGTGTGGTTTCACCCTGGTCGAAATACCACCTTCCTCCTTACAGGACACGGCCCGTTTAAAGCTAAACTTCACCAACTTGGTATCATAAATAACGCGGACTGTCCCTGTGGCAACCCGGAGTCCTGGAGACACTTAATGTTTGAGTGCGATTTGTATGACGACCTGCGACTACAGCTAATAACGTCAATCCAATATATCCCAGACAACCAAGAACCCAGACTGCTAGACACTCAAGAGGACTACAAGGCACTCAGTCAATATGCCCAGGATCTATTTTCTAGAAGGAAAACAATGATAGAAATATACCAAAGGCAACCCAACTAGAAAGAATGCAGGAGGTCAAACAAGTAAAAAAAAAAAAAAAAAACACAAGCAAAAAACTGCCATACCACAGAAAGACAAGACTTTAGGATGATTTGAATGGCCTACTGTCGACCCAAAACTGCACTCCCTTGTGCGGTTTTTTTTTTTTTTTTTTTTTTTTTCCGGGGAGGGGGAGAGGGTATTTGCTCTTCTCCTCTCCTCGCCTCCCCATATTTTCACTCTGGTGGGGCATGGGCATGCCCCACTGAAAATGGGGGGTCACCTCTCTATCCGACCCCTCTTCTTCCTATTTCATCCCCCCAGTCTTCACCCTCCCCTCCCAACACTTTCTCTTGTACAGCGACTGCCCCACATGTCCAAATTTAAATCACATCAAATTTTGCCCGACCTTTTAGGCTCTCTAGAAATAGTTCTTTCAGCGTAAAACCCCACGCAGCGCTTTCTAAATGCAATTTTACTTAAACCGATAACTCCAACCTTTATTTTAGGTCCTCGTCACCGAAATCCCAGGAAAGTAAGTGGCAGGACCTGCCAGAGTATAATTAGTCTCTTGGTACACCCGGCCGGCATCCCCGTCGCTAGGTATGGTAACGCCGGGTCCCACTGGGGGCCCAGCGGCCAACAGGCCGGATGAACAATGGGCACAACAAACTACATACCACATGACCCATACATGATTTTTAAACCTCTGGCATAGACAGGGTACTGTCACTCGATACAAAGAACATACGCGGAGATGGGAGAAATCCCCGGAGCCGTCAGACCCTGAACATACCTATACCTATACCGACAGTGGTAGAGAATGAAAAAGGACATGGGTGTAATTGTGCAGGCAGATATGAAGTTTAGCGGTGCAGACGGTCTGTAAGAAGTAGCTCATGGTGTCTTGTCAATGATATACAGGAATTTTTCTAGCAGGGATGAGGAGGTGATTATCCCTTTGTATAAGGCATAGCTCATGGTGTCTTGTCAATGATATACAGGAATTTTTCTAGCAGGGATGAGGAGGTGATTATCCCTTTGTATAAGGCAGTGGTCAGACAACACCTTGAGTACTATATACAGGTCTGGAGGCCTCATTTTAAGAAGGATGCAGAGCTGTTGGAATGAGTACAGAGAAGGGCAACAAGATTAGTGAACAGAACAACGGGTTGCTCGTATGAAGAATGGCTTAAGTTTTGCAAATTACAGTGTCTGGAAACCTGGCACCTGCAAGGTGCCTAGTCTCCAGCATTGGTTGGATGGTTTGAGCATGCTCAATGTTGATGGGATTTTTCTTTTTGCTCAGAATAATTACCTGAGAGGCCATAAATTCAAAGTGAGGAAAACTGTTTTAGGATAGATGTGCGAAAGTTTGCCTTTAGCCAGCGGGTGGTTGTTTGCTGGAACAAACTTCCATCTGTCGTAAAAGTTGATAGCTTAAATAGATTCAAGGCAGAACTTCATAAACATTTGGAGCAAGGGGATGGGTGAAATATGGGAATTTTTTTTTTTTTTTTTTTGGCTGATGTTATATAAACTCGCTTTCTTGCATCATGTGCCCTTGCTAATACTACTATAATGTAATATATAATGTAGTACTGCATTTATAAAATGAGTATATTATACTGCATTTATAATATATATGAGTATGTGATTATAATATATATGAGCATGTGATTATAATATATATGAGTATAATAGTGATTGTGTGCAGCAAAATTTTAGCATCTTTAAAAATGTGCCACGACAACGAAAAGGTTGAGAAACACTGCATTAACAATTTCTGTATGTGACTGCTTGATCTTTTCGGCATTATTCATAATGGTTGTAAAAGTAGAAGACGCAAGTTTAAGGTGTTGCAAACCTCCGAACGCCACTCACAAGATTCCATATGACAAATATCCATTTTTACTTCAATCGTTAGAGATTTGCATTTTTTTTAAACATGAAACATGAGAAATAAGGAAATGTTTAGTATTGAGTTGGTTGAAGTTGAAAATAAAATTGATATTGGTAATTAAGAGAAATATGAGGAAGTGATTAAGATTGAATTAGTTTAGTGTTTGAAGCTGTATAGAGAGAGTTGAAATTGTTAATTGAGAGAAATTTTTTATGGAAATGATAGCATGTATTAACAGATTAAATGAGAAAAATGAATGGATTAGATGTAAATGAACACCAGTAATGTATTGTAAGTATATTTGTATGATAAATTACTTTTGTTTTATATTTGTGTCATTGCTCTTGAGAAACTGATATATAATATATATACAGTCAGTCCTTGTATAACACGTGTTTACACTACACAAATTCGATCATACACGATTTATAAATAGGGGAACGATATCTTATATAACATGAACCGAATTCGCTTATGCACGATTTGCCTTTGTGTTTACAAGAAATGGCAGTCGAATGCAGAATCACCCCAACCGAACGCAACACGATAGGAATGAAAAGAAGATTCTGAAAATGTATTTATGTTTCTTATATCAGTGAAGGGGAAACACATTTCACCATAATAACGTAAAAACCAACAGGATTCCAGCTATCGGTATAATTGCAAATGCAATTAGATCGAGTTTACTACCAGTTTATAACAGATTCCACTAGCAGAAATGCAACTGGAAATTGTTTTTATTGTTTTATGGTAGTAACCTCTAGAAATGTACTTTAGTAAAATGTGAGGTGTTAATAGTGAATCTCTGCCTTTAACGGTGTTGTTTATTCAGTTGCTACACACACGCACGCAGCTTTGTTTATGTGTATCAAGAGTCCCTGCTCGTTTTGTAATTGTGCTTTATTCCCTAAAAATGAGTAAAATACTTAAAAGGTATGAAAAGAAAGCATCCTGGTAAAGACCATGCAGATTCAGAGAGAAAAAGAAAAGCAATATCGATAAACAGAGGAGGACTGGGTCAAAAATTCTTCCCGGGAAAATTTATAGTGGCCTCATACTATAGTTTATGGTCAAAATCACACCGGCCTCCGGAGTTTCCCCGGTAAGGCTTATGGCCAGTCCGCCTCTGTCGATAGAGAAAAAATATGAAATTGTGAAAAGCTTTGAGCGAAATGAAAGACCATGTGATATTGCATGTGCTACAGACCTAAATGAGGCAATGCCAAGAATTACAAAGAATGCAGAGAAAATAAAAACAACTTTCATAGCAGAACAACTCAAAGTGTAATTAAAATCCATTACACAAAGAATTGGAAGTTTTTTGGATAGAAAATCAAACAAAAAACAAGTTTGCTTACGATACAAGCAAAAGCATTAGCAATATTTTATTACGTAATAAAATATGTAAGTATTTATTACGACTTTTTATTGTGTTTGGTAATGTTTTGGTTACAAATATGTGTTCAATCTTGGGTGATCGGCACCTAACCCTATTTTTCCCGTAGGGCTTGTTGTTTATATTGCACAATTTTGCATTGCACGAGGGTTCCTAGGAACACAACTATCGTGCTATACGAGGACTTAGTGTACTCGTGTGCGGGAGGGGATATCCCTCAGCTCCTGGAAATTCTCATTATTTTAATGCAGTCAGGGAGCTTGTGGGGAGCTTCTGTACAGATATCATAACAATGGCCACTGAATGGTGATACTAGGTACAGGGAAATAAAAATTAATAAATAAATAAATCCCCCACTCCCAACTTAGATCTGGTTTCCTCACCAAGTTTAACTGTCAGTCCCTTTCTTTCGTAATATGGATATAGTGCCATAAAAAGTCAAAAAGGAAATAAGATTTTTTTGAAGATGGGGGAGTAAGGGGGAGGGGTTAATTGCAACTCATCTACGACTATGTCAGTACAAAGCACCAACCAGCACAGAATCCAAAAGGATGTTTTCTGCCACTAATTAAATAAGTACCAAAAAATAGATCCAGTTTAAACGATAACACTATTGAGTTTCTTAAGAGCTCACTTGATTCGGACAGGTAGTGGATGCTTATTTTTTTGTTTTTAGAATAACTGTATGTTTAATCATTATTGCTAGAATATTTATTATTAAAAGTTTGATCAAAAACATGAATTCAAGTAATTACTTGTTTTTTCCTTACTTTATTGCAACCTAATTGCCATCAAAATTTATTGCGAAAAATGTTTTTCCGGAGTACCGGTATTGAGCCCTAGTCATAAGTCAAAAGTTAGTTTGTTTCCAAGGGGGTTCTTAACTATCCAAGGTTCAAATTCTTGTATTTTTTTTTGCCTTACGAAGTTTGGATCTGATTGCACACCAAACAAGAAATGGCAATATTACTGTTTAAATGTTATTGTTTATTAGCTTCAGCAAATCATTCATGACAGGGAAAAAAAGAACTGCTATACATTATCTTTCTTCAAATTTTTGCCTTCTCTTTTGGACTCCATCATTCAGAGATTTCTCTTCTACAGAGTTATTATCCAAGCATTATACCACAAACTTATTATATCCAATATATTTAACATATTCAAAATTAAAAGAAAATGTCTTAGTAGTTCAAGTTGTGGAATAGTCAGTTAACTATTTTGCAACCTAAGGCTTATAAGCCCTAAAGTGGTCTGTAATCTTAATTACTTGCACACCACTATGCATCTCTCATATTGTGGAATTGTACTTCGCAACTGTAGTGTACTCATTGCATCCCCAAGGTACCTGCCCACCCACTGATGAGAAGCCACAAGCTCTGAAATAGTGCCATCTGGGTGATGGTATCCACCGAATATAAGTAACAGTAGTCTTCTCCATTGGTGAAGCTTTACTTATTCGAGTTAGTGCAATATCAAGATAATTCATTGTGAAGGTATTCGCAATATGAGATGTACTCCTAGTTACTTAGTAGCTGGCTGCGTGTAGAAATTATGCACTTGCACTAACTTATAAGGCAATATTTTAGTACATAAAGAATTTAATATAAAATTTTTAATATTTTATTTCCTTAATTTTAAATATTTCTGATTTTTAATACAGTCGAACTTGGTTATAATGAGCATCAAAGGACCGACAAAATTTCCTCGTTATAACCATTACTTGCTTTATCAGTGATAGCAGAGATAGGGAAATCCCCGAGACTGTTAAACAATGAACACTTGACATCAGTGATGAGTTAAGTCTACCTCCTATTTTCTAAATTCTCAATAACTTGATAATCAGATAGATTCAAAAAACAAAAGAAATATTAGAGAAAAAAAAATAATATAAGTATATACCTACATATTATTTGTATAATATGCTTATATAAACAACAATGCAATTAGTATTAAACAATTTCTCTGTAATTAAAAACAGTACTATTTAATAATAATAAACAACTTCAATTAGTCTTTACTTATGAATCTTAAAATTAATTTCTGTTTTAAAGATTTCACTTTGATATTTCTTAAGTTTCCCCTTAACATACTCAATGTGTTAAAAGTCTCATTACTTGCCTCAGTTCCTTCAAAAAAATTGACTAGTGTCCATTGCACCTTGAGCAGGCACCTCATAGCCAGGTGGGAAGGAGCAGCAGTGCATAGCACATGCTTCTTGATTAGACTTGGGGTTCGAGCCCATCACCACCACCAAATACGGAGGATGTGGAAAGGTCAGGGAATGACCAACGCATATTCCCAGAGCAATATGGCCTTAGTTGCTAATGCTCCTAAAAACCAAATAACAACAAGCACCTTGAGCTTGTGAGAATTTTGGCACTGATTTTGATTCACTTTCAATTGTCATCATATCACAATCACAACTTTACCATCGCCCTTATCGTCTTTGTTGAACACAGCATCTATAATGTCACCCTCTGTAGGAAGATCACTAGTTAATAAGTTGTCATTGAATCGTACAAATTCATCGATGTTATCTGTATTAAAACCTACAATGTTGTTACTTAGAAACCATTCATATAATGGTGAGTAAGATAATGGTTAGCAACCATTCAGATAATGGTAAGTTGTTTCCTTTGTTTCTATCTTCTTCATCTACAATTGAAATTTCATTTTAATTTAATTTCAATTTCTTGAAGAAATTCGACATGGCTGTCGAAGTAACATTGTTTCACGCATCATTCAATAAATTTATAGCATCCAATATCAATATAGATATTGTTTCTGTTCTGTTTGACTGATCAGATGTAAAACTAGAAATCTTTTATAAAACCCTTTATTGATTGACGTCGCACTGGAAGGCAGAAACACTAGCTTAAAGTTGGACAAACTTTCAATCTGGGGATGTGTAGGACAGTTATCAACTAGCGATAAAATATTTTTCTTCTTTCTCAATAGCTCCTTATTCCAATCATTTACGTATTGCCAAAAAATATCCAAAACCACCCAAGCTTTCTTGTTTGCAATGTAATCCACAGGAAGTTTCCTTACGTTTTTGAAACATTGAGGTTTTAATGATTTTCCAATAACAAACAGTTTTTTTTATCAGTTCCTGTCATATTTGCGCATATAAGCACCGTCACGCGAGCCTTTGATATTTTTTCAGCAACACATTTCCCCCCCTTTTAACTTAAATGTATTGTCAGGTGCCAAATTATAAAAAAGCCTGTTTCGTCCGCATTGTAGATGCCTTCATCATTGAAATCTTTCCTCTTTTCTGCCCAAACATGATCAAACCATTCATTTGCCATTATTCGATCTACAGATCGAGATTCCTCACTAATTTTTGCATAAATGATGTTATGCAAAATTTGTTTAGCAAATTTTTCCACTTGAGCCTTCAAGAGTGGACCATTTATAGAAAATCCAGCACTTCTTTGTGTGGTGAACCATTGAAGCAATGCTTCATCAATGTTTGTTACCACACACTTCCCCCCCCCCCCCCCACCCTTTTTCGGTTATGTTCTTTTCCAGTGCCGATATGTAAACATCTTTTTCTTCCACAATTTGGATACACTAGATGAGGACAAAGAAAACTTTTACACATTTCAACAACAACTAACTCGTAAATAATTGAGATGCCAATGTATCTCCAATACATAAAGAAGGTTCTAAAAGTTAAGTGGGAAATTACCAGCCGGTCAGTCTAAATTCAGTAGTAGGGAAAAATCATGGAGACAATGATCAAGGGGAAAATTCAGGATCATTTAGATAGAAATGGAATTCTGAAAGATATTCAGCATGGTTCTGTAAAGGGAAAATCATGTTTAACTAATCTGGTTAGCTATTTTGAGAGGATCCCTCAAGAGCTGGATTACTACAGGGCAGAAGACAGAGGGCTTTGATTAATGGATACTCTTCAGATTGAGTCAGAAGTGGGGTTCTCCAAGGATCAGTTGTTGGACTACTGTTGTATCTCATTTTCATAAATGAGATTTTTAACTAATCTGGTCAGCTATTTTGACAGGGTCACTCAAGAACTAGACTTAGGGAATAATTTTAACATTGTTTATTTGGATTTCAGCAAAGTGTTTGACTCTGTCCCACATGAGCAGTTACTTTACAAGTTGAAATCACAGGGAAAATCCTTAGATGGGTAGCTAAAGGGTTTCAGGGCACGAGGCAGAGAGTTGTGACAAATGGTTATTCTTAAGATGGTTGATGTAAGAAGTGGGGCTCCTCAAGGATCAGTATTAGGACCACTATTGTTTTTGATTTTCATAAATGACATCGATGAAGGGATAGAAGGTGTGATGTCTAAATTTTCAGTGTTCTCTGAGCATTGCAGACAGGTTTCAAGGAAAGCCCATGGTGTCCTATTGATTATTTAAAGAACAATTACTAGTACAGATAAGGACATCATGAACCCATGAACTTATTGTTAGACCACACTTGAAATACTGTGTTCACACCTAAAGAAAGACATTGTGCTTCTTGAAAGGGTCCAAAGGCAGGTAACTCGCCTGGTGATATCTGCAAAAGAGTGTCCATATCAGGAAAGACTTCAAATATATGAGTTGCAGAGCTTGGAAACTAGGCACCATAGAGGAGACTTTATTGAGGTGTGTTAAGGCTCTGAGAGTGATAAGTAAAATGAATGAGGAGGAAATTTTCATGGTTATAAATGATTCTAGAACTTGGGGCCATAATTTCAAGTTATGATGAGAGATGTTTAGACTGGATTGTAGGATTTTAACCAGAGAGCTATAAATTACTGGAATAAGTTACTTACATGGGTGTTGGAGGCTGACAGTTTGGGGAAATTCAAAGGTCAGCTGGATAGCATTAGCATTACAAGAGGCAAACGATGCAAGAAAGTGAGCTTATGCAGCATCAACCAAAATAAAAACCCCCTCCAATTTCATCCCTCCATTCGTTACAAATGCCTGTCCAGCTCAGCCTTAAATTTATTTAGGCTATTAGCTTCAACAATAAAAGATGGAAGCCTGTTCCACCAATCAACTACCCACTGGCTAAAGGCAAATTTCGGCACATCTATTCTACAATTATCTTTCCTCAATTTGAAACTGTGCCCCTTCAGGTTCTTAGTCTCAGCAAGAGGAAGAATCCCATCAGTATTCAGCTTGCTCAACCCATTGAAGGCCTTATAATACACATCAATCAATCAGATCACCTCACAGGTGCCTACTCTCCAGGTGCTGCAAATTGTAGAAATTAAGCCTTTCTTGGTAAGAGCACGCCTTTGTTCCCCTCACCAATCTTGTTGCCCTTCTCTGTACTCATTCTAGCAACTCTACATCCTTCCTAAAATGAGGCCTCCAGACCTGTACACAGCTCTCTAGGTGTGGCCTGACCACTGCCTTGTATAACGGGATAATCACCTCCCTGTTCCTGCGAGCAAAATTCCTATATATCATTGACAAGACTCCATAACCTGCCCTGGCAGCCCATCTGCACTGCTCAGCAAACTTTATATTTGACTACACAATTACCCCTAGGACTTTTTCACTTTCCACTTCCCTGAGTGTAGTACCACACAGTTGGTATGTTTCTCTTGGGTTATTGCTACTCATATGCAGTATTTTGCATTTTTCAATGTTATACTTCAGTTGCCACTTCTCAGCCCATTTTCCCAACTTATCTAGATCCAGTTGGAGTAGCATACTGTCTTTACTGTCGTTAACAACCCTGCCAACCTTTGTATCAACTGCAAACTTAGACATTAAACCTGATATACCTTCATCAATATCATTGATAAATATACAAAACAATGGGCCCAACACCGAAGCCTGGAGAACTCCACTAATAACATTTGTCCATGAAGAGCAGTGTCCGTTGATTACCACTCTGTCGCCTCCCACTCAACCATCCCTTTATCCATTGTATCAACTTACCCTTAATGGCATGCCTCACCAATTTGTATAGCAGTCTTCCATGTGCAACAGTATCAAAAGCGTTCCTGAAATCCAAGTATATGATATCAAAATTATTGTTCACATTCAGTTCCTTTGTGTATCCAATCAAATTGGATACACAAAATCATCATAGTATCCAATCAAATTGGTCAGACAAGACATACCTTTAACAAACCATTGCTGTGTGGTAACTGCAACCTTGTATAGATGATCCTGCAATGCTTCTTTAACCAGTGATTCCATTATTTCCCCTGGAACACAAGTTAAACTAACAGGTCTGTAGTTACTTGTGTCACCTTTTCAAACCCCCTTTATGAATTTGTGACACATTTGCACACCTCCAGTCCATGGAGACCTCCCCTGAGTTCAAGGAAGCTCTCATAATTATGGCTAAGGGTTTGCTTACTTCCTTTGCTGCCTCCTTTAATATAACTGGATAGAGTCCATCCACCCAAGGTGTCTTCCTTATGTTTAACTTCAAAAATGTTCTTCTCCACTTTGCTCTCAGTTATTACAAAATCACTTAGCTCCCTGTTAGCATTTGATAAACTTCTGGCACTCCCCTCACTGAATACCTCCTCATGTCTGAATGTACACGCAAAATACTCATTCAGTTTATCAGCTACCTAAACATGATCATCAATAGTCAACCCACCTATGTTAAATGGTCCAATCTGATTCATCCCTTTCCTTCTAGAGTTTACATAACTAAAGAACTCTTTGCTGTTTTTCTTTGCATCCTTTACCAAAGATTTCTCATAATCTGCCTTTGCCTGACTAACCTCCTTTGTGACTTAATTACAGACTAGTTTATACTTGCCATAGGCTTCTTTGTACCTGATACTTTATATGCATTCCATACATTCTTCTTCTCTGCCACAGCCTCATTAATCCATCTGATATGCTAGGCTTAAACTTTGAACAGTATTTCTTCGTTGAAATGAAAAGCTGAGTAGCCTCAAAATTAAGTCCCTGAAGGCTTCCCATTTAGAATTCAATGTTGGTAACATCATCAGTTGATCCCACTGTACAGAATTTAAAAACTGTCTGAGACCTCTGTAGTCATCTTTACGAAAAAAAGCCCTTCCCTTTAGCCTTGATGGTAGTTACATCTTTAAGTAATTCCCACATCAATACATTGTGATCACTATCACCCAGTGGTTCCTTTATCTGCAAATTCTTAATGCATGAATAATCACTGCTGATAATCATATCAAGAGTATTACTCCCTCTTGTTGCCTCTCGAACATGTTGCTGTAGAAAACAGTCATCTTATTCAATAAATCCACAAAAGTCTTGCTAGTGTACAAGTGACCAACCCACACATTCTAGTTAAAATCCCCATAAGACATTTTGATATCCTGGTTGTTGTTTGTTTGTTTGTTATTTGGTTTTTAAGAGCATTAGCAACTAAGGCCATATTGCTCCGGGATATGCGGTGGTCATTCCCTGAATGACCTTTCCGCATCCTCCGTATTTGGTGGTGACAGGCTCGAACCCCGGTCTAATCAAGAAGCGTGTGCTACGCACTGCTGCTCCTTCCCACCTGGCTACGGAGGCGCCTTTGATATCCTGGCCCACTATTTTTCTACACAATTGTTCATTATACTCATCAGATTCATTAGGCCTATAACACACACCTACTCTCATTTTTCCTTCCCTAGTGCTTATTTCACACCAAATAGACTCAACACTGCCTTGTCCACCAAAATCAATTGGATGCACTTCTTTAGATTTTATGTGTTTCTTAACTAACAGCATAACCCCTCCTCCCTTTCTCTCCTGTCTATCCTTCCTGTACACATTGTGCTCCCCAAATTTCAATTCTGCACTGCTTATATCTATGTGACACCACATCTCTGATATCCTAACAATAACTGCCTTTGATGTCATGACTAGCACTTCAAGCTCATCAAATTTATTCACTATACTCCTAGCATTGGTGTACATGCAGGTACTCCTAGCCATCCTAACACAGCCCATGTTTTTACTTGTTCCCCTATGACTCCCAGCACTCCTGGAAATCTCCATTACATTGCTTTCCAGGCTGCTGCTCATTCTAATAGAAGCAGTGCAAGAATAACTGTTGCATCTGCCTGCGGCCACTGTTAACCTTTTATTCTGTGTATCCACCCATGCAAGCGGTTTTCCAACCCACCTAACACTGCCTCGATAGCATCAGCAAATATTTTTGCACCGTTTCTATTTAAGTGTATCCCATCCCTGTAGAAGCAGTCTCTTCTATCAACAAGCACACACCAGGCTGGAAAAAATTCTACCCCATGAGCCTTACACAATCTCTCCAGGGTCGAATAGATTGACGAGGTAGGATAATTACCTACAGGAGGAGGGAAACGCATAAGTTATCTATTTCCTTTTCTCTTATTAATTATTATTTTTTTATTTTCGTCTTCTTATTATTTCATTTTTGTTATTTTTTAATTATTTATTTATTTTTTTTGGCTGGTGCAGTAAAAGCCATAGGCTTCCTTGCACCATGTGACCATTGCTAATACTAATATCCATGTAAAGGAACCACTAGTTGGAAGTGATCATAAATATATTGATATGGGACCTATTTAGGGATATAATTGCTGTTAAGGGTGCAGGAAAGCGAGATTTTGCTTTCATAAAGGTGACTATAATGGTCTTGGTTTTAAATTCTTTTCAGTGGGACCATATGATGTTACCAATCTGAATGAGGAACCTTCAAGGGTTCCTCATTCCAACTAAGAAATATTGTTCCAAGAAATATTTATGCCAACTAAGAAATATTGTTCATGGTTTAGATCTAAATGTGAGTGATCGAGATTAGCTCTGTGTGGGCGAAGTTTAATGCCTCCAGCAAACAGAGGAGTCTCGCCATGAGATCCATTTCCGTCTCCACAGGCGATTAATACTCGATAGATTTGATGGCCCCCCCCACAGAAAGAAATCAAGGCTCAATAAATCAGGTGAGCATGGGGACCAGGCAACATGTCCACCACGGCCAATCCATGGATGCCCAAAACGCCTGTTCAAATGGTCACAAACATACCTTCCATAAAGGGCAGGTGCCCCGTCATGTTGAACCAAATGTTGCATCTCACATTTGCTAGAACATCATCAAGTAACCCTGGTAGAACTAGTTCAAGAAAGATCCGATATTTAGCGGAGTTCATGCGGGATAGTAACAGGTATGGGCCGACTAAGCAGTCACCGACCATACCTGCCCACACATTTATTGTGAAGCGATATCGTGCCGCATGGAGGTGCACACCGTGTGGGGTTGTTGTGGGCCCACACATGAGCATTGTGCTGATTGAATACGCCTTCCCAAGTGAAATAAGCCACATCCGTGAATAAAACACAGGCTGGAAAATTCATGTCTTGAACACTTTCTTGGAGAAACCACTGCGCAAAAGCCACACGTGCAGGATGGTCTTGGAGGAGCAGTAACTGAACTCTTTGGGGATGAAAGGGGGTGTGAGGAATCGTTGTGCCAGACACGCTGTACACTGCAACGAGACACTCCTAAGGCAGAGGCAATGGCAGATGTGCTGGTAGTAGGATTATTCTGGACAGCATTCAATACACTTTCTTCCATGGCGGAAGTTCGCGTCGAACGTGGTCTGCCTGCACTACTCCTGTTACCTCTAAATGACCCATAATCGCACAAATTTGATGCACACGTGCAAACAAACGGTTGTCCGATACATGTCTGACTGGGAAGAGTTTTCCATAAATTCGTTGAGCGGCTCGTCTATTGCCCTCTGCTAATCCATATACTAGGTGCATGTCTGCCAGCTCACAGTTCGTATATCGACGCATGCTCTTCGTGCTGCGACTACTGCTTGAATAAATCAGAAATATTCCCTCTTGCAACTGATGAACAGCACTGTGTACTGACTTACAGTGACGTTTCCGGTTATGGGTTCCTATGCGATTCACATTCCTTTAGATGTTACCTACCTCCCCTAAACGTTTGTACCAATATTTTCGAAAGACCCCTGTATATGGAAATTTTGGTGCTTACTGGCACATCACTGTTATGCAAGCAGGCAGAGTATTTCATGAGTTAAGGTCTCTCAATATTTTTTTTTTGCTTAATTCCTCGTTACTTAGGTGCCAGTAATATGTTTTAAGTAAGAAATATTACTGGCACCTCATAAAATGCCTATATATTAGGGAATTTTGTAAATCTTAGAAAATATTCATTTGAAAAAATACACCTGCAGATATGAGAATGCTAAGTCCTCAGTTAGACAAGTTGTCATTACTTTAAGAAAAATGATTTTTTACTAGTCAATGTTGGGCAAATATGACAATACGTTACTGTCCAAAAAAATGTATGCAACAAGATGAACATATGGAAATTGGTGAAATAATGAGCACTTCAACCTGTATGAGTGTAATCTGCATTTAATTTCTCAAAGAATTAGATTATTTTCAGATATTTTGTAGTACTTTCTGTACTTCTTCAGTGACTATAAAGCAAGAGAGCTGGCAAATTATGACTTTATATGGAGTTGTTAATTTGATTACACATTTCATATTTGTTAATATTTAGCCTTTAGTAATATTATGCACAACAGATCCTGTACTGGTCAACCAACAGCTATTAACAGACATTCAGTAAAGATGAATTTTTAGTAGTTTAAACAATTTTTTAAACCAGTTAATAATTTAACTAAGTAGCTTAACTTTAATAAAATTAAATTTGAGCAAATAGATAGTCATGAATACTTACATCCTGGTAATGCTGTCTTTATCGGTCTAGCACACCAAGACAGTGGTTTACAATTGAGATCATGGTCTGTACCCGAGATTGAGTATAGTGTGTATGTGGGGGGGGGGGGGAGAGAGAGAGAGAGAGAGAGAGAGAGAGAGAGAGAGAGAGAGAGAGAGGTGCCTGGATTAGACATCTGTTTGGCAGCTATTCTCAGTGAGTATCTTAGCTATGTTTTTTTTTTTTTTTGGTATAATTATTATGGTTTCTATTTTAGTTTTTTTTTATTATTATTATTTATTTTAATACTTTGCTCCTGAAAATATGCATGTGGTTAATATTTATCTACATGCCTTTGTTTTGGTTAATATTGTTTGAATCCAATAATGGATTCTTTGTGCAGTAATTAACAACTCTAAATTAAGTTTCCATAATTTCCAGCTCTGCTGTCTTTACTGGAAGTGCCAGAAGACAACTGAAAATCTGTAATTCCTTCAGAAATTAAAGGCAAATTACACTCCATGCAGGTTGAAGTGCTCATTATTTCACCAATTTCCATTTTTTTATATACCTGTTCATCATGCCACTAAAAGAATATTTAAGATGAATATCGATAAATTACTCAAAAATATCTTTCCCTGATTTATATCAAAAAAAAAAACTGTGATGCAATGGAGAGGATTCTCCAAGTAAATACATAGCCTATTATAGTTTCTAAGATTAGATTAAAGCAAATAAAGAAATTATTTTGATTTCAAATAGGCAAATTGCATCTCATTTCAATATGAACATTGTGTACTCCATGATGAACTCATTGAAGACATCTAAAATTCTCATTTTAATTCCAGAGTAATTACATACTAATGAATTAATTATTCCCAAGTAATTTTTTTTTTTTAACTTTGGAATAATTAGTGGAAACAATTCATAACAACACTCATTACAAAACATACCTGCCTATATTTTCACTGCCAATAAATTAGTAGATAATGTCTGCCCTTGGGAAGCTACTGGCCAAGTTGCACCAGGAACAGGCTGGGCACCCACAACTACACTTGGCTGAGTTGCTTGACTAAGTACTCCTGGTCCAGGCACAGTCCAGGCCTGTCCACCAAGCTGAAGACTTGCCATTCTTTGCTGAAGCTAAATGGAAATAGAGATTTCGATTCCTTTTAAAAGCAATACAAACTTTGGGGGGGGGAGTAAAAAGTGAACACACCTTTTTTTAATAGCTATTTAAGAATCAAACTTTTTAGTCCTTACTATAGGGCAATACTATCTTGTGTAATTTGAACAAGGCAACACAAAGTCTTTACACTTGTATAAAATTAAAGAATTAAATTTACCCTCAACTCCTGTGCTTAAAACTTTGTTAATATCAATTATCTCAACACAGTTTTAATACATTGTGAATGTTCCTAGCTCAACTTTGATACAGTATAGACCAAATTTATATTCAAACAAACAAAAAAAAAAAAAAACACACACACAAACAGATTTAAGCTATTCTAATGAAAATCAATAATGTCTAATGGTGCTTAAGACAAGAAATACATCAGAAAGCATTTGTATTTATAAATAGCATATCTAATCAACTACAATCATGTAATAGTACTGATTATATTATAACTATTATTAATTACTTTGACAACCAACCAGCACTAAGCATTATCACTTTTTATGTACTGGCTTTCTGATAGTAAATGAAAAGTTTCTTTGCAACCCTATGACTTTGACACAGACCTTTCCTTTCAAAACTCTTTTTAAGAAAGAATAAGTGAAAATTGCTTAAAAATCACAAAAATACACTTTTTTGTGATTTTTTTTTTTTTTTTTTTATCACATTTGGTATCAAGATCCTTCAGAAGGTAGAGTGGCTACAGATATACTCATGTTTGTTTATATGCTTCTCTAGAAGCAGAATTCAATCACCATCATGCTGTAAATGCATGCCAGGCTGACAGCATATATATATATTTTTTTAAATTAACAATTTTTTGTGTACTAATAACATTATAATTTGCTTATTTTATTTATAAATGATTTATGTGTGTTAATGTTTTGTTGTTATTTGGTTTTTTTTTTTTTTTTTTTTCTTAGGAGCATTAGCAACTAAGGCCATATTGCTCCAGGAATATGCGGTGGTCATTCCCTGACCTTTCCGCATCCTCCGTATTTGGTGGTGACGGGCTCGAACCCAGGTCTAATCAAGAAGCGTGTGCTATGCACTGCTGCTCCTTCCCACCTGGCTACGGAGGCGCCTTTAATGTTTTGTAATGTTGGAGAAACAGTATTGGTAAATGGCAAAAGATGCAAATAATCAAAAAAAAAAAAAAAAACACACACAACACACCTGTATTACAACTGATAATATTATCTTATTGTAACTTTCCCATTGCCGGAAGGTACAGGTTTAGCTATCTATCTTCTGCTATGAGAATCAGCACAGGTACACTAAATAAACTAAGTAAAGCATCTCATTCCATGTAATTAAGCTTAAGCTTTTGAAACTTACGTACATACAATAAGAAAACTTAAATAACCACGTTCTGATGTCGAGGAAAATATCTTCAACTAAGTTAGGAAAACGAGCAACTAAAAACTGAATTCATACGCCTACAGTCCTTTTATTGTAGATACACTAAAATGGCCTTGATAGTGGAGACTGATATGGGATATTATCCATGTTTTGAGTGAGAGAGAGAGAGAGAGAGAGAGAGAGAGAGAGAGAACAGGAAAAGGATGATTTGGGTGAGAACAAAGCAGGAGGGTGGAATATTTACCCTCACCCTGTTCCTTGGGTAACTAGGACACATCATCCCATTTTCGTCCTAAAGGTCTCATGGTCACACAAAGAACATCAGTAGGAACAGGGGGGTAACCCCTACAGCCTTCCTTGTTTCCCAACCTGACCTCCTTTGCACATTTAAGCAGACACTGCTCCCCCAAATCCAGGTGGAAGATGCCAGTCCAATTGCTCTCCCAGCAACCACAAACCCCAAGAGCCTTCAAAAGATTTGCCCAAGTGTTGACAAGAGATGCCAGGTCAGCATATAAAGTATGCCCCCCCCCCCAATTGTCTCATTCAAATCAGCCCTCAACTACCAAATTCTCAAAGAAAAGATTATCTCACATGGTCGCCAACATATCGGCCATATCAGTATAGCTGCAATAAAAGGAAGTCACATGAAGGTAAATAGGTCGACACAAATTATCTGTTTCTAGTATTTTCCTACCACAGTTAAAGATCGAGAAAGATTTTTAAAAAAAAATAGTTCTGTTTAAATTTTCTCAGTAGCATATTTGTTTAGATATCAAAAATTTAATAAATTCCACAGTTCATTTTGCCTTTATTTTATTCACCATCTGTTACATATGTTATTCTATGACTAAGATGGTGATAAAGCGAGCGAGCACACACACACACAATAATAGTTTGCAATGTATTAGCATTAGTAGAGGCATATGATGCAAGAAAGCAAGCTTATTCAGCATCAGCCAAAAAAAAAAAAAAAAAAAAAAGACCACTCCCATTTCACCCCCCATTCGTTCGAAATACCTGTCCAGTTAAGCCTTAAATTTGTTTAGGCTATCAATTTCAACAACAAGTGATGGAATTCGGTTCCACCAACCAACCACCCACTGGCCAAAGGCAAATTTCCGCACATCTATCCGACATCCGTCCTTCCTCAATTTGAATTTATGCCCTCTCAGGTGATTATTCTGAGTAAGATGAAGAATCCCATTGGCACTGAGCATGCTCAAACCATTCAAAGCTTTATACACCTCTATCAGATCACCTCGCCAGTGGCTAGTCTCCAGACTCTGTAATTTGCAAAATTTAAGCCTTTCTTCGTAAGAGCAACCCTTTGTTCCATTCAGTAATCTTGCTGCCCTTCTCTGTACTCGTTCCAGCAGCTCTACATCCTTCTTGAAATGAGGCCTCCAGACCTGTATACAGTACTCAAGATGTAGCCTAACCATTGCCTTATACAAGGGAATAATCACCTCCTTATCCCTGCTAGAAAAATTCCTGTATATCATTGACAAGACACCATGAGCTACTCTTGCAGCTCATCTGCACTGCTCAGAGAACTTCATATCTGCCTGCACAATTACCCCCAGGTCCTTTTCATTTTCCACCACTGTCAGGGTAGTACCGCAGAGTTGATACGTTGCTCTGGAGTTACTGTTTCCCATATGTAGTACTTTACATTTGTCAATGTTAAACTTCATTTGCCACCTCTCAGCCCATCTGTTCAACCTTTCCAGATCCTGTTGCAGCAGCGGCGCGTCAGTAGTGTCCTTAACAACCCTGCCAACCTTTGTATCATCAGCAAACTTGGACATTAAACTTGATATCCCATCATCAATATCATTCATAAACACCGAAAACAACAACGGACCCAACACTGAACCCTGAGGAACTCCACTAATAACATTAGTCCACATTAAGCAGTGTCCATTGATTACCACTCTCTGTCTTCTGCCACTCAACCATCCCTTTATCCATAGCAGCAATTTGCCTCCAATGCCACACTGCTCCAATTTGTGCAGCAGTCTCAATGTGCAACAGTATCAAGCCTTCCTAAGATCCAAATATATAATATCAAAGTTATTCCCTGCATCCAGTTTTTTTGTGACTACATCATAGTATCCAATCAAATTGGTCAGGCAAGACCTGCCCTTAACAAAACCATGCTGCGTCTGAGCTATAACTGAATTCTTGTCTAGATGATCCTGCAGTGCTTCTTTAACCAGTGCCTCCATTAATTTACCTGGAACAGAAGTTAACCTAACAGGTCTATAATTACTTGTGTCAGCCTTTGATCCTCCTTTGTGAATTGGGGTTACATTTGCACATCTCCAGTCTATGGGTACATCCCCTGAGTCCAAAGAAGCTCTCATAATTATGGCTAGGGGTTTGCTTACTTCCTTTGCTGCCTCCTTTAATATAACTGGATAGATCCCATCCACCCCAGGTGCCTTTTTTTATGTTTATCCTCAACAATCTCTCCTCCACTTTCCTCTCAGTTATTACAAAATCATCTAGCTCACTGCCAATGTTTACTTTACCCACGTCATTCTCCTTACTGAATAACTCCTCATGCGTGAATGTAGATGCAAAATACTCGTTTAGATTGTTAGCCACCTGAGCAGGATCCTCAACTGTTGAACCATCAATATCCAGCGGACCAATCTGATTCATCCCTTTCCTTCTTGAGTTTAAATAGGTAAAGAACTCTTTTCTGTTTTTCTTTGCATCCTTTGCCAAGGATATTTCGTAGTCTGCCTTTGCCTGCCTAATCTCCTTTGTGACTTGGTTACAGACCAACTTATATCTATCATAGGCTTCCATGTCACCCATTAATTTGTATGTATTCCATGCATTTTTCTTCTCTGCCACATGTCTCATTAGTTCATCTGACAACCATTTAGGCCTAAACCTTGAACAATATTTCTTAGTTGGTATGTAAAGCCTGGTAGCTTCCAAGATTAGTTCCTTGAATGCTTCCCATTTTGAGTTTCCTGTTGGTAACATCATCAGTTGGTCCCACTGTACAGAATTTAAATACTGTCTCAGACCTGCATAGTCGCCTTTACGAAAACAAAAACCCTTCCCTTTACCTCTGATGGTAGTTACCTCCTTTGATAAATCCCACTTCAACAGACTGTGATCACTGCCACCTAGTGGTTCATTTATCTGCAGATTCTTAATGCATGAAGAATCACTACTGATAATCAGATCAAGAGTATTGCTCCCTCTTGTTGCCGCATGAACATGCTGATTTGGAAAACACTCATCCAATAAATCCACAAAAGCCTTGCTAGTGTGTGAGTGACCAACCCACAAATTCCAGTCAATATCTGGGAAATTAAAATCCCCCATTATAAGACTCTCTGATTTACTGGCCCACTCTATTTCCCTGTACAATATCTTATTATACTCATCAGAGTCATTAGGCCTATAGCACACTCCTACTCTCAATTTTGATTTCCCTATGCTTATGTCACACCAAACTGACTCGACACTGCCCTGTCCATCGATGTCGACTGGCTTCACTTCCTTGGATTTTATGTGTTTCTTAACTAATAGCATAACCCCTCCTTCCCTCCTGTCCTGTCTATCCACATTGTATTCCCCAAATTCCAGTTCCGCATTCCTTATATCTGTGTGACACCACGTCTCTGATATCCCAACAATATCTGCCTTTGATGCTTTGAGCAATACCTCAAATTCATCAAATTTATTTACCAAATTCCTAGCATTGGTGTACACGCAGGTATACATGCACCTGTTTCTATTCCTAGCTACACTAACACAACCCATGTTTACTTGTACCGCAATGACTCCCAGCAGTCTCTGAAATATCCTGCATTTTGTTTTTCAGGCTTCTGCTCATTTCAATAGAAGCAGTGCAAGAATCACTTCCACCTGTGCCACTGGCTACTGTTAATTTATTAGTCCTTGTATCCCCTCCAACTAGCAGTTTTCCGACCCTCCTAACATTGCCTCGACAGCATCAGCAAAAATTCTTGCACCCTTTCTATTTAAGTGTATCCCATCCCTGTAGAAGCAATCTCTTCTGTTAACAAGTACAGTCCAGGCTGAAAAAAATTCTACCCCTTGAACCTTGCACAATCTTTCCAGGGCCGAATTGATCGACAAGGCTCTCATCATATACTCCCTCCTATCGTGTCTGGGCAGAATTGCAGACACTTTCAAATTCAACCCTAATTCACGGCTTTTTTTCAACAGTGACCTGTACTTGCTAAGTAATTCCGCCGGTCTCCTACTCTTAATATCATTAGTGCCAACGTGTACAACTATATCACCTTTTGTGCCCTTAAAAGATGATATCCGCTCTACAACGTCATCAACCTTTGCCCCTGGCAGACATACCCTGGTCCTATTCCACCTATCCTTTTTACAAAGCATGTTCCCCGTTTCCCTGACAATAGAGTCACCAACAACTACTAGTTCCTGTGGGACCAGCGCATTCTGCCTAGGGGGCTGCCTCTGTGTTGCCTGATGACCAAGTGCAAGCTCTGGCATTGATGTGGGCAGCTGAGAGCTTGATGGTCCCCTCAATTTATTTCCTTCGAGGGCATCCACCCTGTCCTTCAAGCTCTCATAAAGGCCCATAAGAACGCCGAGTTGTCGCCTGATTTCCTTGCACTCCTTACATCGTGCACACACAAAGACATCCCCCTTGGCAGTATCATGTCCCGTACCCGACATCAAGCAAGCAGTGCATTTTAAAAGGCTGTGATTCAGAGGGCAACTGCCCCCCTCAGTTCTCCCCTGAGCCACAGCACTCCCATTAGCTTGAGCCTTTTGCTTTGCTGCTCTGGTCTGAGTCATGATTCCGATTTAATTCAATAAAATTTCAATTTCAGAACAAAATTAAATCCTTAAGTTATATCCCAAAACAGTTATAATGCTATATTTATTTTTTTGGTATCGAGTGTTTTCTACGAGTTCCCTTTATACAACTTCCGTATCACGTGTACCACTATAGTTATGTATTAATTATTTGTTACAGTTAAGTCGTTATATATATATATATATATATATATATATATATATATATAGAGTTAAAAGTACAATTTAATTGACAATAAAGTTTATCAAGATTAATAGATTTACTGATTAATTGACAATATTATATTATGCACTATACTACACTAAGCTTATGCTATCGTGTAAAAATGGCGGGAATTCACGAACGGTACTTCTACGGACTCGTAAGTATTGATTAGCTTCCAAATCTCGCTATCTCAATTTAGAATAAACTAAGGATCCTGACTAGGTCTATAATCTACTTATAGAAGATAATTTGATATAACAATTGGTTAATAAATCGACTAAATTTGGTTAAAAAAAACCTCTCGTTCAATTCGTAACACGTGGATTTGATACCGTTACCGATACTAAGTAATACCTACAAAATCTCTGTCTAAGTTAAACTTTAAACTAAGTATCGTAGCTAGGAATATAAAGCTACTCTAGAAAATAAGTTAATATGCCAATTTAAGCTAATAAATCAGAAAATAAATCAGGAAAAACTTCTGTTCCAAGAGCGTCAACGAGCTGCGTCCGCGCAGGCTACTCTCGTTCCCAAAAACGAGAGTAGCCTGTGCCTTATGTCCCTTATTTTTTTTGCATCCATTTCAATGTGAAAATAAACAGATATTCACTTTGTCCCCCGCCCCAATTGTCTTATATATTTAATTCAGATCATCCTTGAGATGCCTAGTTTCCAAGACAAGGTCTGCAACCCACAGTTTTGTAGTTTCCCTCATGTTCCTTTTTTTTATTCTTACTAAATGAGCTCAATACTGACAGAACTACACACACAAGAGAGCATAAAATGATACTGAGGAAGGATGGTTGCAGGTCAGATGTGCAGAAATTTGCCTTCAGCCAGAGGGTGGCTGATTGGTGGAACAAACTCCCATCTGGTGTTCTAGAGGTGGATAGTTAAAATAATTCAAGGAAGAACTAGATGAACTGGAATTAGAAAAATATGAAATGGGAAGGGTGTGTTTTTTTTTGGCTGATGTATAAACTTTTTTTCTTGTATTATATGCCACTACTACTAATAGTAATATAACAGAACTATAAATTCTTCCTCCTAGATATAAATAGACAGTAAACTACATAAGACATGTGCCTTCTTGCCCACCTGCTTATACTACATGGCAACCTTCGCATCTCATTGCAACAGAACGCCAGTCTCTCTCTCTCTCTCTCTCTCTCTCTCTCTCTCTCTCTCTCCCTCCCTCTCCATGCCACAGAATGCCAATTAGTATTAGTCAGACAGGGATGTAAGCTGAGATAGTATCTTCTCCTGCAACTTGTCATCATTATGGTGTTTAAAATGTTTAGATTATATATTCTAAAATTTTACACTACTTTTATTATTAGCAATTATGCTTATGGAAAAAAAATTTAAAAAAAAAAACACACCAAACCACTGTTAATGAAAATTCCAGACAAATACTGCTATTACTAATCATGTAAACACAGCTCTCCCTCTTTTTCCATGGCCAACTTCCAAGTAATATGCAGCCAAGCTACTCTTGGACTCTTGGATTATTTTTTTCAAATGTAGAACATTTGGTAAGTTTAAAACATAGCTGGTCTTTTTCGAATAGCCCATAAAACTTATCAAAAACATTCTGTAAAAGTTCAAAGTGACCTGCATCAATAAACACTCTACCAATATTCATATCATCTGCAAATTTCAGCATTATATCCTTTGTTCCCTTGTTGTATCATTCAAAAAAATCAGAAACAAATGGTCCTAGCACATTGAGGGTGCCACACAAAACTCTGAAATATAACTATTTAAAACCCTTTACCTCCAGTAGAAGTCTGCATGGGTCTGGCCCTCGGGACAGGTAACATGAAGGATATTCAGGCTCTGGTCAGGTACAAATAATTGTAATGAATTATTTCAAACATTTCGGACTTTTTTGGGCTATTTCTTACATATATATTTTTTTTTTAATTTTTTTATGTATTTAAATTCTTAAAGGTTTTTAGAAAAAAATGTGTATTAGTTGGCTGTTGGCACTTTTAATTGACCAATAAGTCGCACTTCGCGATCTCCAAAATTCACCGAAATTTGTACTTTCATGGAAATGACCTGGTCTGTATTTTTGCCAAGTAAAGTAGCCTTTTACCCTTAAGCAGGTATTAAGTTGCAATTTACGTTACATCAAGAGTATGATATGTCATTATGTCCCCCAGCAATGGGTCCCTTTTTAGTTGCATGTGTACAATATACAGTATTTCTTAAAAGTGTGATACTGTTAATTCCTAGTTCTATTACATCGAGGATTTTGGGTTTACCTACTTTCAATTCTAAGAACATTCGCTTGTAACACTTTCTAACTGCTTCTTTGCTATATCCAACACTGATCAATAAAGGTAAGATGAATGCTTACACATCATTCGTACAGAGAGAATTGCCAGTGACAGAAGTAACAGTCAGTTCTAATTTTTTTAAATTCAAGTAGAGGTGGATATTGATATTTGTTTTGGAATTATATGAAATATGGTAAATTGAAAATTTATTACATTTTCTTTTTTATGTAATTAATATTGATACTTATTTTGGATTATTATTATTGTTATATAATTATTAATACTGAATTTGAAAGTTTATTTTTTTATTATTAAACTTCAGAGTAACGCTAGTGATTTTATTTATATAAAAAGTTTCAATTGGGTGGGATAAAAATCGGTTTGGGGGGAATGAATTTGAAAAACAAATTCAGGCTCGAATCAGGTCAGGCTGTCTATACTTTGGGCCAGGTAAAAATAAAAAAAATTAGGCGAGTGCAGACCTCTAGCCTCAAATTTTTCAGTCACCATTCCTCAATTCACTTTAGAATATAAAATAATACTTTATATAACTACTATTTTCTTTACTCATCGATTCTCTCTTTTTTAACATATAATACAAAAGAATTTTCTACAAGAACCAAAACCATCAGTTTTTATAACAAGGAATAAAGATTCCACCATAAGAGAATGAATTCAATCATATGTAGAATACTGCTTTGCTTAACTGTTTCTCAGAAAATTCGTCTGTAAATCAGCAAGGCAAATAAAAGTTCATGTACATTTTCTTAATCTTTTGTTTCCTTAATTGAAAAGCTAAAAGTTGCACGTGTGAAGGCTGTTTAATTATCTCTAATTTATCTCACTTCCATTGCTATATGGTACATTTAAAGGATACACATTCATATTAACTGCAATTTTTTTCTTTAGTAACAAAAGATTTATTTTTTTACTATCTTTCACAACATTGTACACATAATTTGCAAATAAAACTCAGTACTAATCTTCAATACAAAAAGAAAAAAAATTAACTTTGAAAACAGTTCTCCACAAATACAGCTATTTTTCTTACAGCCTTTTTATTTGCATGTCACTATAAAGGCGTCCAGCAGCTATTTAATCACACTGAATTCATTGTGGTATGTAAACCATGCGGTTGCTCTTGCAACAATCATGTGTTCTTTCCTCTCCCTTAAAGCTTGAAAACATTAGTTTCACAGTGAACTTTCATTCCAACAGGAGTGAATTTCCTTTTTACTGATTGAACATAAAACAAAACTTCATTCACAATCCTATCAACTGAACCAAAAAATGTACATGAATTGTTGGTTTAGATGTATTTTGTCTCCTTGATATAATTTCCTTAGTAATCTCAACTAAGCATAACAACAACGTGCACTTCAACAGGACCGAGTTCCCCAATTTTGCCACAGGTCTCTTCAGATGCCTTGCCAAGGAATTCAAAATATTGTGAACATTTCAGTAAAACTTCTATCAGTAGCACAGCTGTAACTTCATCTTATCTAATTGAAAATAAGAAACTAAAGAACTAAATTTTACAAAATTTCAGTTGTGTACTTTAGAACCAACTGGTCCTTTGCAACCTTATCATCAACTATACTCTCTCAATTTCTCACTTAACTTGACCCAAACAAGATTTGAAATGGGCTTATAGGTTTAATTCCTTAATATCTGTGCACCTTTAATTGTTCTCAACTCCAAAATAGTTTGGCATCTGTCTGTGCACATAACCATCTGTTAACCTTTGTTTTCATAACAACTATCATATACTTTTTTAACACTGCAATGTCTTTTACTTTCTTTACAATAATTTTGCCTTAATACTTCTAATTTAGCCATGTATCAGCAGTATTAACTATATTTAGTTAAAGTAAACCATAATACAAGGGGCATTCAATAAATTATCTATCTAAGGTACTTCCCATAGTTATATTTCAATGATTCATGTTTTATCATGGTCCTGAATATCTAAACTTGAATCATACTAATTTTGATCCCACTATGTTTTTAGGTTTTGCTGCTGTAACAGAAAGAAGGAAGACACCTATATCAAATTATGGATTTGATGAAATTGGAGCATCACTCAGTCATCAAGTTTCTCATCAAAGAAGGAAATGGGCCAAAGGCCGTTCATGAAGGGAAGGTGGCAGGGAGTACCTTCAGAGTACCAAGTGGAAATTCTGGTCAAAACAATTCAGATGGGATAGAGTCCCTCGAAGGTGCTCATGTCCAGGCAGGCCTGTGACAGTGACCACTTCAGAAATGTGCCAAGCTATGGAAACCCTTGTGCTGAATGACAGACATTTAAAGGTGTCCCAAATCTCGAGGGAACAATTATAATCATCCTCCATGAACATTTGGGGATGACTAATTACCTTTTCAAAATTGGAATGGAATTCAAAAGTACATCACCAAGGGTGTAAAGACTACTACTCAGGATTTCTAAGAGGTATAAGCTAAAGGTTATAATTATTTATGCACAACATCGAGCCATGATGATGAAGAGGTTGAAGAAATGTACACCAAAATTGAGTCTTCTAGATGAACAGAAAACTCACTATACTATCATTATGGGGGACTTCAATGCTAAGGTTGGAAAGAGACAAAACAGCACAGAAAGGGGAACTATAGGAAATTTTGGAATTGGTGAAAGAAATTAGACTGTGGAGTTTGCAGAATCTCGAGGAATGTCAGTAATAAACACTTTTTTCAAGAAAAGGGTGAACAGAAAGTGGACATGGAAGACCCCAAATGGATTAACATCTAATGAAATCGACTTCATTCCTTACTAACAGAAGATATATTGTGAATGATGTTACTGTCCTGAACAAGTTAAATGTTGGAAGTGATCACAGAATGGTAAGATGCACACTTGATATAGAAGTAAGAAAAGAAAGGAAAAAACTACAAAGGTCTTTGAGATAACAGAAGAGGAGAAAAAACAGTATGTACTAGAACTTAACATGTTTTAGCTTCTGCAGACTGCTCAGGATCAAGATATCGACAAGGAATATTACAACTTTCTGAAAGTGATAAAGCCCAAGAAACCTATAGTTAAAAAGAAATCCAAAGAAGAAAAAATTAGTCAAGAAACACTTGTCGTGGACTGAAGGCAACAAGTGAAATCCAAAGAAGAAAAAATTAGTCAAGAAACTTGTCATGGACTGAAGGCGACAAATGAAGAAGCAAGAAAAACAATGACAAGGAGAAAATTGAGTATACTGAGTTAAGCAAAGCCATTAGATTGAAATTCAGAGAGGACATAAGAAAATTTAACACAAGAAAAGTAGAACAAGCATTAAGGGAAAACAAAGGATTTAAATCAGCAGCCATGAGCAGTAATACAGAAATACAAATGATAATGAAAATGAAGAATAGCGATGGTGTACTTATAAATAGCAGAAGACTACTATAAAGAGTTATACAAGGAGCGAGGGAATGATGCCAGCAGGGGGGGGGGAAGATGGATCGCAAATTAGTAACACATATAACATACCTGATATCCTTCTTGATGAGATAAGAACATGCATTGAAGAAAATGAAAAATCAAAGCCCCAGGGGAAGATGAAGTTACTGTAGAGTTGTAAAAATTGGGAGGAACAGACATGACACAAAAACTGGCAAGACTCTTCACAAAATGCATTAGAAAAGGTGTGCCACCTAAGGAGTGGAATAATACAATCATAGTTTTGCTGCATAAGAAAGGAGATAAATCACAAATTGGAAATTACAGACCAATTAGCTTGTTATCCCACATCTACAAGTTGTTCACAAGGGTCATTACTAACAGATTAGAAAGACTACTTGATGAGAATCAACTGAAAGAGCAAGCTGGCTTTAGGATGGGATTCTCAACTATGGATCACCTTCATGTAATGTCACAGCTAATGGAGAAAGCAAATGAATATAAAACACCATTATGCCTGGCATTTGTGGACTATGAAAAGGCATTTGACTCCATACAGCATAAGGCAATGATTCGGGCACTGGAAAGACAAGGCATAGATATCCCATATATTATGATTTTGAAGAAAATATGAGAATGCTACCTCCTTTATTACACTAGACAAAGACAGTTGTAAATTAAAAATTGAGAAAGGAGTTCGACAAGAAGACAATATCTCCAAATTTGTTTACTGCTGCCTCTGAGGAAGCTTTCAGAAGATTAGACTGGTCACAGAAAGGAGTCGATGTGAATAGAGAGTACCTAAACCATTTACAGTTGACATTGTGATCATAAGCCACGATTCCAAAGAATTAGAGGAAAATCTTAATCAATTATGCAGAGTTAGTAAGGATTTTGGACTAAAGATGAATATGGCTAAAACAAAAGTAATGATGAACAAGTATGCCACAGAAAGGGATATAATGATTGAAGGAGCAGTAATTGAAAAGATGGAGTCATATACTTATCTGGGACAAGTCATTAACTGTAATAATGATAAATGGCTGGAAGTCAAGAGAAGAATAAATTTTGGATGGATAGCATTCAGGAAATATAGTCACATACTGAGGAGCAATATCCCAATTTGTCTGAAACGTAAAATAATGAACCAGTCTATACTCCCCACCAGGACTTATGGAAGTGAAACTTGGGCACTCACCAAAAGAATGGAAGAGAAGCTGGGAATCAGACTGTTAGATAAGAAGAGAAACACATGGATTAGGCAGCAAACTCAAGTAAAGGGCATTCTTATCAAAACTAAAGAACTAAAATGGTCTTGGGCAGGACATATAGCTCGAAGAAATGACAGATAGACTAAGAAAATAACAGAATGGTACCCAAGAGGAACTAGAAGAAAACCTGGAAAACAACAACGGAGATGGACAGATGAAATTCATGAGTTTGTGAGTAGGAAATGGATGGCCATTGCACAAAACAGAAGGAACTGGAAAGTTGCTGGAGAGGCCTTCATCCTGCAGTGGATTGAAAATGGCTGATGATGAATTACCTTTAAGGTCAATGCAAGGTGGTTCCCCAGATTTTGGACCAGTGTGTAGAAGCAATTCACTTCATCCTGCAGTGGATTGAAAATGGCTGATGATGATGAATTACCTTTAAGGTCAATGCAAGGTGGTTCCCCAGATTTTGGACCTGTGTGTAGAAGCAATTCAGAGTATGGTGTTGTGAAGAGAATTTAGAACTTTATGGAAGGGATCCCCAAACTTATCTCCAGAATTGTTATGGGTGATGAAACATGGGTTCATCACTGGGACCCAGAAACCAAGCAAGAATCAATGCAATGGAAGCACCAGGGTTCTCCCTTACCTACCAAAAAAATTTCGGACACACCTTCTGCTGGCACGGTTATAGCCACTATTTTTGGGATGCTGAGGGAATTTTGTACATTCACTACTTGGAACCCAAGCAGACAGTCACTGGGGAGTCATATGCATACCTACTGTACAATCTAAGGAATGTCAAAAGAAAAAAGCACAATGCACAAGTCACATGCTGTTGCTGCTGCTTTGAGAGACGGACTTTACAGAACTTATCCACCCACCTTACATGACGGATCTGGTCCCCAGTGACTATTTCCTGTTTCAACACCTCAAGAAAAAGATATTAGAATGTTGCTTTGATGATGATAATGAACAAGTCTGCATTCTTTGATGGACAAGGCAAAGAATTTTATTTGTCTAGTATTTTCTCATTGCCAACAAAAAGGAACAATTGTATTGAAGTTCAGAGAAGTTACATTGAAAAATAAGATTTTTACCTCTATCTCATTTCCTTCATAGGTAGGTAAATAATTTATTGAACGCCCCTCATACATTATACTCCACCTCAAAGCTGAGCACATGAAATGTAAACTCTATTGTAAATTATTTTTTTTTTTAAGGCCTACTGGAATACCTCTCATCATGCACTGGCAGTGGCACTACATATGACGAGCTATGTCACATTTATACTTGTGAAACAAAATGCTCATGAAACCAAAACTAGCTGTTAGTGAGAAAGTTTAAGGTCAACCATGTGCTTTAACTAACAATGTAATATTTTATTTACAGACTATTTTAACAAACTACAGCAATGAATTAATGGTATAATTCATTCAAAAAATTTATATCATGTTACAACTTTAGACTCATAACATAAGCATATACTTAATAGAATTACATCATATGCCTTGCCAAAGAATTCAAAATATTGAACTTTTCAAACTTTTATAAGTGACAAGAGTATACACAGCTGTAACTTCATCTTACCTGAGTGAATATAAGATAAGGAGTCTCTTCTTCTAGAAAAGAAGAACTGTATTTTATAAACTTTGGAGACAACCTTTTGCTTTTGTAACACTACAGAGGTTTCCGACAGTTTTTAAATTGTGCAAAGTGGAAAGAACTGAAAGAACCAGCAGAAAATTCTAAATGGGAAGTATTCAGGAAAGTAATCAAAGAAGCTACTAGGCTTTTCATACCAACAAAGAAATACTATTCAAGGCTTAGACCTAAATGGATGTCAGACGAACTATTGAGACACGTGGCAGAGAAGAAATGTGCATTGGATGGATATAAATTATCAAGTGATACAGAAGCCTACAGTAGATATATATTAGTCTGTAACCAAGTCACAAATGAGGTTAGGCAAGCTACAGCAGATTATGAGAAGTCTGGCAAAGAAAAACAGCAGAAACTTCTATGCTTATATTAACAGTAGAAGGAAGGGGTTGAATCACATTGGGCCACTTCACATCTATAGGTTAACTGTTGATGACCCTGCTCAGGTTTTGGACAAATTGAATAGGTATTTTGCATCTACATTCACACATGAGGAATTCTTTAGAGAAGGGGATGCCAGAAGTTTATCGCTAAAGAGGAGCTAAATGACTTTGTGATAACTCAAAGGAAAGTGGAAAAACTGTTGAGAATGTACATAAAAAAAAGGCACCAGCAGCAAAGGAGAAAGCAAACCCTTAGCACAATTATGAGAGCATCCTTGGATTCAGAGGAGGTCCCTATGGACTAGAGATGTGCAAATATATCCCCAATTCATAAAGGGGATCAAAAAGTGGTGAATAATTACAGATCTGTTAGTTTGACTTCTGTTAAGGGAACATAATGGAATCGCTGGTTAAAGTAGTAATGCAGAACCGTTTGCAGATATAATTTTGCTTGCAATTATACTGCAATCACAGCATGGATTTGTCAAGGAGCGGTCTTGTCTAACCAACCTGATAGGTTATTATGATGCAGTGACCAAGGAACTGGATGCAAAAAAGAATTTTGATACCATATACAGTGAAACCCTGTTTTACGATTGGTTTACTGTATTCCATTGTAAAGTGATCAAATCACTTTATAATGGACTCTCCATAATAACATACTGTTCACCATATGATATGTAGTAAGTGCAGGTTATTGTGATCACATTAGCAAACTGAATTTCAATTCTATTAAACAGTTATTCTAATAAGCAAAAATAGGAGGAATATTATCCACAGGCTATAATAGTAAAGATGGAAAGCACAAATTTACACTGTATTATCTTACTAATTAACAAAATTAAATGGTATGTGAAAATCAGAAAAACATTTTCCACAGGTTAACAAAATAAATAAATTTACACTTAAATACATACCTTAATTAATACTGTAATATATATGTGCAACAATATTAACCATTCTGTGCAACAACAACAACATTCTAACTAATTGATTTTTTTTTTTTTTTTTGGGTTGTAAAATATAAAACAGATAAGCAATCAATAACAAAGAACATGGCAAGCACAAATTGCAACTAATACGATATGCACAAGTGAGATACACAGTAATTCACTTTACGCTTTAGGCGCCTCCGTAGCCAGGTGGGAAGGAGCAGCAGTGCGTAGCACACGCTTCTTGATTAAACCGGGGTTCGAGCCCGTCACCACCAAATACGTTGGATGCGGAAAGGTCAGGGAATGACTACCGCATATCCCCGGAGCAATATGGCCTTAGTTGTTAATGCTCCTAAAAACCAAATAACAAACAAACAAACTTTACGCTTAAGTTTACGAAGTTTCAAAAATAGGAATGCAGAGAAGGTTCTGAAAATTTGTTTTTTATATGATTGAAGATTTCATGGAAGTGGAAAACACATTTCACCATAATAACATAAAACCCACACAATTCCAGATATCAGTATTATCACAAATGCAATAAGACCAAGTTTACTAATCATTTATTATAGACTGCACTAACAGAAAAGCCCAATGTACTGGAAACTGCAAAATGTTATTATTGTTTTATCATAGTGACCTCCAGAAATGTGCTTTAGAAAAATATCACAAAGGCATTCAAAACTGATTCCTATAACTGAACATAAAACAATGAAAGTGTAGTGCATTTCAATGATTTGAACTGGTTTTTTGAAATGTGATTCTATAAAGTGGCTGATTCTACTAACTAGTGATCGTGTTAATCAATGCCAATTTATTCAACCAGACCAGGTGGTCCTTCCTCTCAGCCAACAGCAGAATTTGTAAACATGTTGGCCGTCTTTGCATCCTTTCAGTTGAAGTGATTTTTTTTTTTTTTTCCCCTTGTGCTTATTTGACAAATTTACTGTACTGAATTCGTATACACACAATATTGTGTAAACTGATAATATGGTCCCTAAAGAGCACAGTAAGAAGAAAATTTCAACTTCTGAGGTCCTGGAAGCTGAAACGAATTACCAAAAAACTGTGTTATTGGGTTTACAATACGATATATTCATAATATGATGGTATCTCTGGAACAGATTAATATCGTAAAGAAGGATCCATTGTACTTGGATTTCAGGAAAGTTTTTGATACTGTTGCACATAAAACATTGCTATACAAAATGGGGCAATGTAGCATTAAGGGCAAGTTACTGCTATGGATAAAGGGATGGTTAAGTGTTTACATAAGTAAAGAAATAAGTGTTTACATAATTAAAGAAATCAAGACTTCTTTACTTAGGTAAAGAATTTCCTCTTTGCATCCTTTGCCAAAGATTTCTCTTCAGCCTTTGCTTGCCTGACCGCCTTTGTGACTTGATTACAGACTAGCTTACATCTACCATAGGCTTCTGTGTCTCCTGATAATTTATATGCATCCCATGCATCTAAAGGAATTTTGCTAGCAAGGATAAGGAGGTGATTATCCCCTTGCATAAGAAAATGGTCAGGCTACACTTTGAGTACTGCATACAGGTCTGGAGGACTCAGTTTAGGAAGGATGTAGAGCTGCTGGAAAGAGTAGAGGAGGACGAGATTGGTGAGTGGGTCAAAGAGTTCTCTACCAAGAAAGGCTTAAGTTCTGCAAATTGCAGTGTCTGGAGACTAGGCACCTAAAAGGTGATCTGATCGAGGTGTATAAAGCCTTGAACAGTTTGAGGAAGCTCAATGCTTATGGGATTCTCCATATTGCTCAGATTACAATTGAATTCTATTAAACATTGAATTCTATTAAACAATTGAATTCTATTAAACATTCTATTGCCTTTCCTCAATTTGAATTTATGCCCCCAAGGGGGGCATAAATTCAAATTGAGGAAAGGCAATTGTAGAATAGATGTGCAGAAATTTGCTTTTAGCCAGCAGATGGTTGATTGCTGGAACAGACTTCCATCTGTTGTTTTTGAAATGCAGAGATACAAGCCAACAATTATTGTGATATAGTTAAGGAGAAGTTTTGTCAGGAATCTCTGATACATGTACATTTTTTAATGGATGTGTGCTACCTAAAAATTGCTACAGACCAAGTATGCCTGTTAATACTTGTTTCATGACAATGGTGCTTTTTAACATGCCAATATGGCCATGCCACTAGCCAGGAATGTGGATTAGCAATATTCACAGCACTTTATCTCCCTTCCTTCCTGAGCCAGCCAAATTCTAATGTCAAAATAGATGCTTGGAATGTGGACCTCAGATTAGTTGGTTGGTTGGTTGGGTTTTAATGGTGCATCAGCAACTAGGGCTATAATGCACCCCCCAGATTAATAATTTTCTTGCGGAGTCCATGACCAGTAGGTCAGCACTAAATTAGTTGGGTCCATGAAAGACCAACCATGATGTGTCATTGTTGTTGTTATTTGGTTTTTAGGAGCATCAGCATAAGGCCATATTGCTCCGGGGATATGCAGTGGTCATTTCCTGACCTTTCCGCATCCACCTCTGGTGGATCATGGGCTCGAACCCAGTCTAATCAAGAAGCGTGTACTACGCACTGCTGCTCCTGCCCACCTGGCTATGGAGGTACCCATGATGTCTCCTGGTTAAATAAAGAGTGTGGGCTTTCTGTTGCAAGGGTCTTTTTTTTTAACATAGCTTCACTCTGTTATAAAACAGAAGTCAATAAATAAAAATTATAGACAACTGTTTTATCTTGAATTAAGTTACCAGAAATAATTAGGCTACTATGTAAAAGTCAAGTTATTGTTGTAGGGTTTTAAGAGTATCAGCAACTAAGGCCATATTGCTCACTGTATACAGTCTGTAAATTGAGTGCTCTGTGGCCAATTTTCTGCTTGCTAGAAGAAAAACCAGAGTTTCTGGGGAAGAAAAAAAAAAAAAAAAAAAACCATGCTACCCTCGCCTGAGATCAACTAACTCAGCTACATTGTGAAAAAGGCCTATAAAACTTCCTCACATCACAACGGGACCCGAACTTAAGTCTTTTCCAACCAGTGTGGGGAGGATACCGATTCTACCAGAAGGGAAAATGTACCTGATATTCTGAACACAAGGGTTAGTAGCAAGTATGCTTGAAGCAGGCTAGAAAAGAAATCTTATATTTATATTAGAAATAATCAATCCCCAACACCTTGCATCACATTACAAATAAATCATATTCTCAGCATTAATGATGCACACTGCTTAAGAAATCATCCAACATGAAAATGAGAAGAGGAAACTGTATGATGATAATACTGATATCTACTAATAACAGGGTGCACATCACTTGGAAACCTTGTTATATACTATTAATTTACATTTAGTAAATTCACTTTTTTACAAATTAATCAATTTGAAACATCTTTAATACAGTGAATGACAGTTCCAGCACAAATAAAAGACTGTTCTAAGAAACACTACCATACAATTCATCTATATGCATGCATATACTCATGCACAGCCTAATAACAAACCTGGCCAAGCCCTTGTGCTGTGAGTGCAGGGTTAGTTCTGCTGCCAGCAACACCAACACCACCAGGCCCAGCAACCCAAGAACTGGGAAGCTGGTTCCACTCCTGCCCCGTGTTTGATGTCCCAACAGTAAGAAAAGGGTTAGTAGCAGGTATGCTTGAAGCAGGCTAGAAAAGAAATTTGGCATAATTCAAATTACAAAACAATTTAGACTCAGCATTCACAGATATGTACAGAATATCTGAAATAATAAACTGTGCACTTTGTATCATCTTCAGTGGTTCAAGGAAGATAAATAACTAATAATGAACAAGCATGGACCTTGAATATGAACACTAGTAGTTGCAAAATGTGATTCTGATTCCTGGTTTGGGGGGGGGGGGACCTATGGAAACCATTCCTGATTTACACAAATTTACAATTAAGAACACTTCGTTATAAATAAAATTTAATTATTGTACTACTTTTCATTCTAATAACATTCACTCATTTCTGAGCTGCTTTATTTCTTTTCTAGGTAGGTTTAAGGCAGCAGGGAAGAAGCATGTTACACAAAGCATTAATCAGTTAAACAACTGATTTAGAATATTTCATATTACAAAATGCAATTTATATATTTTCACTTCATTAATAATTTAAACACACTTTCATTTTGATCAAATAAGACAAAAATGGACATTAATGTTGGAAATATTAACAAGTGAAGGAAGCAAACATGTTTATTAATGTATGAAGCAAAACTACAAAGGACCATATACAAGCATCTGTGATATTTAACTTCTCCAGTGTATACAACATTTCCATAACCAACAAAAACAAGTTAATGATGACAATGAATAAATTATGTTACAATCACAGGATAGATACAGTTATAAAAAAAAAAAAAACTGTAAACATTGAAAATAACAGTGATTGTAATTTCTCATAATAATAAATTTGATTCCAGTAACAAAGAAAGAAAATGATTATAAGAACATACAAAAGAATTGGGCACTTTAAAAAATTTATTATGAGTAAATTAAATGAAATACATAAAAAAAAAAAAACCAGTTACATTTCTTGAAGGAGCAACTGCAAAAGTTTTTCCCAATTCTATAAGAGTTAAATGCAGGCTACTGAGGTAACTCGAGCCACACAGAAACAGTATGTGAACTCATCCTATATTCTGTGTAAGGTTTCTGTATCAATGGATGGATTTTGCAGGCTCGAAGAATGCTTGCCAGTTCCTGCAGCAAGGGAGAAATGTAAATTTGACCACTAAGATCAGCTCAGAGATCAGATCAGTCAACCTAGAAGACCAAGCCTTTGGAACTTCACAACGATCCATTGTCTGGGCATTTTCTCATTCTTGAATCCTGTTAATGCATTCTACCAATAGAGCAACACCCCATTATAAGAATGCAGAATTCTCTGCGTACTCGTTCAATTCATCTGCAACATCAGCTGGATTGTCTAAGATTTCTCCCCCCCAGTGCACAAGGGTCCAATCTGATTTGTTTTTGTTTTCTTCCTTGTATTCACACACATGAAAAATTCCTTGTCCCAATTCTTTGGTTGGCGCCTCCGTAGCCAGGTGGGCAGGAGCACCAGTGCATAGCACACACACTTCTTAATTAGACCGGGGTTCGCGCCTGTGACCACCAAATACGGAGGATACGGAAAGGTCAGGGAATGACCACCGCATATCCTCAGAGCAATATGGCCTTAGCTGCTAATAGTCCTAAAATCCAAAAAATAACAATAACATTCTTTGCTCTGTTAGCCAGTGTTTTCTCATAAGCAGCCTTGGCCTCACTGACCCTATTTGTGGCACTATTACACATACCCGTTGTTGTACCCATTGTTGGCTTCAGTACTTTTCATTTCTTTGTCTCATGCTAATGTTTTCTGCCCTATTTGACCAACCAGCTCTGCAATCATCCATTTTGGCATCCTCCTCCTCCTGCAATGTGTTCTTAAAGGTATGTATGCGTTCATGGCTTCTCCGATTTTTGCTTTAAAAGTATTCCAAAATTCAAATATATTCACTGTCACTCAGAAATCTGCCCAGTTCACAGAGATCACATAATGCCTTAAACTGTCAAGGTCCCATCTTCTGAAGTTAAAACCCATGCCTTTACCTTTAACGACCGCAACACCTTCCTTCATCTTCCAGTTGACGATTGCATGACCACTTACTGACAATGGTTCCAGTACTTTAAGCCTTGTGATGTCATTTAATTCATTAGTAATGACGACATTAAGAATATTTCATCCCCAGTACTTTCTCTAATGTGCTGGTGCAAAATAATAATCATCTAGTTTATTTAAAAGTTTTTCCCCATTGCGAGCTTCCCTCTCACTTATTCCAATCAGTATAAGGCAGATTAAAGTCACCTATAATAAGACATTCACGGCCTCCATAGCCGAGTGGGCAGGAGCGCAGTAGCACACGCTCTTTGAGTAGACCGGGGTTCAAGCCCCTGACTGCTGAATACGGTCGATCTGCCAACCTGCACTGGACCAGCGTGGCAGATTATGGTCCATTTCCCTCAGCATGAATTGTTGAGGAGGCTTCCATCCTGCAGTGGGTTGATAATGGCTGCACTTTACTTTTTTTAATAAGACATTCACATGCATGCTTGCTTGCCCATTCCATCTCCATGTAAAGACTCAATTCATATTCTTCACAATGTTCTAGTCTGTAGATTACTCCCACATTCATTGCTTCTGACTAACTCACACTACACAGATTCTAGGCTGGCAGATATAAATTCAGATTCAGCAAAAGCTCTTTTTGCTGAATCTGAATTTGTATCTGCCAGGGAAGATAGAAGGGGTGGAGCACAACTGCTACACCCCTTCTATCTTCCCTGGCTTTCCCAAATACATTATACATACCATAGTGGAACTCGTCATCACAAATTTCCAGATGGCACCAAGTTTCTGTTAAGGAACTTACAGCCCTATTATATCAGCATTAGTTGGCCTAACCAGGAGTTCAAATTCAGCCATTTTATTGACAATACACCCAACATTACTGTAGACACAACTGAGACTAAGTAATCTTCTATAATTTACTACCCTGACACATTCCTTGAAGTTATTTAGGCTTGTATTCCAAGCTATATAATCTTCTCTCTCGTTTGAAACATTGCTACCATCAAGATCATCTTATCAACATTGGCTGTTGTGGCAACAAACAAGAATTGAAGATGTGACTGCAAGCATCAACTTAGACCAACATCATCAGATAACCACGATCTACATTACCCTTCTCTCCCCCTAACTAGCAGTTTCCTTAAACCCTTAGGTTATCCTCAATGACAATGGCAAAAATCCTTGCACCACCTTTGCTAAAATGAATACCATCTGTACAAAATAGATTCCTACTACTTACAAATGCAGGCCACACTGATAATTTTTCCTCTAAAATCTTGCAGATGCCCTCAAGTTTTGAGGGAATCCATAAGGCTTTCACAGCATATAGGCCCTCCTGTCACGTCTGGCAGAATTGCATACAAATACACATTCTGAACTAACGCGCAGCATTTTTTCAGCATACTCCTATATTTCTCCAACAGATAGTCTGGTTATGTTGTTGTTTTTAGTTTTTAGGAGCATTAGCAACTAAGGCCATATTGCTCCGGGCATATGCGGTGGTCATTCTCTGACCTTTCCGCATCCTCCGTATTTGGTGGTCACTGGCTCGAACCCCGGCCTAATCAAGAAGCATGTGCTACGCACTGCTGCTCCTGCCCACCTGGCTACGGAGACACCCTCTGGTTATGTATGTTTAATATCATTAGTCCCACATATGAATAATAATTCTCTCATTACCTACGTTAAAATCTGATAATCTGTTGTATACATCATCAATTATTGCACCTGGCAAATGCATTCTGGTTCTAGACCACCTATCTTTATTACAAAAATGTTACCCATTTCCCTGACAATAGAGTCACCCAATAAAACTAGATCACCTTCGGCCAGAGCAGCCTGCGCTTCACTATTCTTTTCTGGGTCCTGAATCCGGGGGGGGGGGTGCATCACTTGGCAGGTCAGGAGATTTCAGTCCCTGACGAGCTCCCAGTTACATTTGTTTCTAGGGCAAGCACTTTCCTTTAGTGACTCAAATTCTTCTCATAATGCACCAAGTTGCAATTTGAGATTGGTACACTCCTTACCTTAAAGAATAGTAAGTTTAGTTAGGTCTAATGAAGTAGATCTAATCAGCTATAATGAAGTAGGTCTAATCTACCAGACCAGCGTCAGAATACATGCCACGGGCTATAGAAATGAAGTCAATTCACAATGGAAATGCCAGCAGGCATTTCCATTTGAGTGCCGATGTCCCTGGCCTTTGTATTGTAAGTGGATCTTGTAGGAAGAAAAATTTAAGCAAAATTTGAACTTTACAAAGATTACAAAATTTTAATTTACAATATATTACAGAATTTATGTTAACAAAATATCACAGAAATTAAACTGTTGACAAAACTAAAATCATTAAAGAAGTTAAATTTAATCTACCGAACAAAAGTTATGAAATTCCTGTCAAAATATCAATAGCTGTAGCTTTCCAAATACAAAAATAAACTAATCAATATGACTATAGGAAGTATATATATAGGTAGTATATAAAAAACAAAAAAACCTCAATTATTTCAAACACTAACCAGCAATTAAGAGTGTCGGAAACACGCAGTCACGTGCTGTAGCCTTGATCCTAGACCCTCAATGGGTAGTGGAGAATGAGAAAGACCTGGGGGATAATTGTGCAGTCAGACATTGAATTCTCTGAGTAGTGCAGACAAGCTGTCAGGACAGATCATGGTGCTTTGTCAATGATATAGAGAAACTGATAGCATGGATAAGGAGGTGATTATCCCTTTTGTAAAAGGCCACATCTTGAATACTGTATACAGGTCTGGAAGCCTCTCATTATGAATAATGCAGATCTGCTGGAATGGGTGAAGAGAAGAGCAACCAGATTGGTGAAGGGAACAAAAGAGTGTCTTACCTAGAAAGGCTTCAGTTCTGCAAATTACAGCTTCTGAAGATTAGACACCTGTAGGGTGATCTGATTGAGGTGTTTAAAGCCTTGAATGGATTGAGTAAGCTAAACATTAATAGTATTCTTCTACTTGCTACGACTACACACGAGGAGGCATAAATTCAAGTCAAGGAAGGGTTGCAGGATAGATGTGCGGAAGCTTGCCTTCAGCCAGCGAGTGGTTGATTGTTGGTACAGGGTTCCATCTGTTGTAGTTGTGGAAGTGGGTTGCTTACTTTCTTGTATCATTGCCAATGCTAATACTAAACTGTTTAGTATTAGTATTTAGTAGTTGTGGAAGTGAATGGATTGAATAAATTCAAGGGGGAAACTGGAAAAATTCTTCGAGGGTACAGTTGAGTGAACTATTCATTTTTTTTTTTTTTTTGGCTGATGCTCCATAAGGCTGAATACCTCCAGTTCTCTCTAAAATTTAATCTTATACAAAAGAGAGCAGACAATTAGTGGCCTAAATCAGATTACAGAAACTCATGTTAATTCATCATGCATACATTCTAAATTTTCTTATTTACCACCTAAATGGTATGTTAATTTTGGCAGCAGTAACTCCAGAATAGCATAAAACTTAGGTGGTAACACACTCAACGTTGCAGATAAAGAAACCTAAGCATAACTGTACAGTGAAACATGAAGTTCTGTGAGCAGTGCAGACAGTACTAGAATGGCTCATGGGGTTCTGTCAATGATTTTTATGTCTGGAAGCCTCATTTTAAGAAATGATGCGGTTCTCTTGGAAAGGGTGCAGAGAGGACAAACCAGATTAGTCAAGAACACAAAGAAGTACTCTCACAAAAAGACTACAGTTCTGCAAGTTGCAGCACTTGAAAATGAATAACTTGTGAATAGACCTGATTCAATCAGGTCTATTCACAAGTTAATTCTTTCTCATCCAAAACGCAATAGGAAATAAAACTGAAAGAGGATGGCTGCAAGACAGATGTGTAAGAATTTGCTTTCAAGTGAGAGGTCATCGCAACAAACTTCTATCTGGCATTGTGAAAGTGGGCATTTGCATAAATTTAAGGAAGAAGTAGACACATAAGACAGGATAGATGCAGTGGGTAGTGTTTTTTTTTTTTTTTTTTTTTTTATGCTGCATAAGCTTGCTTTCTTGCATCATTGGACAGTACTAAGAAATAATAATTTCATCTTTTGCTATTAACTTTGGCTTGAGAATGGAACCTGAAGCAGACATCGATAATGTTTGATTTAGTTCACTGGACATGGCTTTCATTTACTTAATTGAAAGTGTGGGAAGCTTCTTTTTTTATCCTGGTTAATCAATTAATACTGCCTTTCAGAGAACATATTAATATTTTTCAAATGTGCCAAGTAAATAACTAAATTCCCTATACTCAATTAAATGTGGAATAAGATCAGAATATCCATCTCACTCACCATAATATGCATGATCTCTCTCTCTCTCTCTCTCTCTCTCTCTCTCTCTCTCTCTCTCTCTCTCTCTCTCTCTCTCTCTCTCTCTCTCTCTCTCTCTCTCTCTGTGTGTGTGTGTGTGTGTGTGTGTGCGCGCGCGCCAACAAAAGCAATTTCTTGAAAGTGTGCTGCTGCAAGGTAAATGAGTAAAGTAAATCTGATTTGAAAGGTATACAAATTTACTCTTTTTTTTTTTTTTTTTTTATTACTCTGGGAACTTTCTAAATGCGCATATATTTTATTCATACACAGTATTAAAATTTAAACCAAGTTGAACATAGCAAAATATTTAAAAATATATATTATGCAGTTAATGAATTAAAAAATTTAATATTGTACAAAATTTGGAAGAGCACAAAGAGCTACATAGGTATGATTTATTTCCCTAAATGGTGAATCTGTACTTTTATACCAAAACTAGACAAATGAAATGCAACATGAATGGTGTTACATCAGTACTGATCCCTTCAGATGGAGGGATCAGTACACATTACAACATTGATGGATCTATGTTGTAATGTGCATAAGGCTGTTAATATTTTGGCAATTATATTATATTTCTCAAAAAAACAAAAAAAATAATAAAAATTTGTCAATTTGCAAATTCATGTTTGAGGAAATATTACAGCAAATGATATGATTAAAAATACCTGAATATTTATTCCTTGAGGAACTGTTCCTGAAACACCATTCAAAATTGGTGTTATTGGAACACCTGGCATTCCAGGAAGGCAGTTAGCAGTCTGAGTGTAAACTGGTAATTGCTGGGCTATATACACTCCACCTACAAAATAATTTTATTATCACTATTTGATAAAACAAAGCATAACTAATTATGTACTGGAACTAAAGTATAAATTGCTATTCAGTGTCTTAATTGAGCTGGATTACATGTCTACTGGAGTAATTCCGAGTAATGTCTACTGGAGACACAAAAGGTCCTCTTTTTCTTTTTTTCATTTTTACCCCCCATATATATATATATATATATATATATATATATATATATAAAAAAGAATTTGTAGTTTACACCATATAGGTAATCACAAAATATTAGTGTATTGTGCATATCTTCATCAGATAGAAAATGTATGTTGATAATGTATATGAATTTTGGTATATGCAATTTTCAATAAATACATAAGGTTATTCCAAAGAACAGAAACAGAAGGGATAAATGAACTAAAAAAAAAAAAAAGTTAATTTGTTAATTATATGAATGGATGTCAATTAGCTAATTCATGGATTTCAACTGTTCCAGAAAAAAAGGAAAAATTATGAGGTCTGATCAGAACATTACAAGACCATTTTTCTAAAACAATAAAAATTAGGGTGCACACTTTTTTTTTATATGGCAATATGCTTTTAAGCAGCAATTCTGGTTAGACAGTCTCAGCCCTTCAATTGTTTCAGTTACCCCATTCCTAAGATTCAGACTGCTGAATCCTAGGAATGAGGCTAATTGTGTGGCTGCACATTTTGGAACTCAACTCATTACTGGTTAGTTTTTGAAATAATTTATTTTTTTTATTTTATTTAATTACTGAAATGTAGTAAATAGATGGTTTGAATTGACACGGTTACGTTTTTTTTTTTTTTTTTTTTTGTTTTGTTAATTGTTGGCGCATCGGATTCTGTGGCCATAATCCAGGCTCAAGGTGGGATTCGAATCCGCAAACTTTGGGTTGCCAGGCAGGCACTTTTCCCACCCAGCTAGCTCAGTCGGCACAAGGTTATGTAGGACAGCTTATTTACTACAATAGTTAATTGCGTCTGAAGAATTGCGTCGGAATGTAAAGAGCCAAAGAATTAATCCAGCATACGTTCAGGAACTGCTGAAGAAGTGAGTTGATGCCCTAGAGCAAATTCAGTCTGGAGGCACCCCGGAGACTCCAGTGGATGATACTATGGCAGTTGACATGCTCCAGTGTCCAGCCCTAGAAATGGATTAACAGTGCAGAATGCATTGGTTCCACAGGAGATAGTTTTAACCGGGAACTCGATTGTTAGGAAGACCACATTTGGAATACTGTGTTCAGATATGGAGCCCTCATCTGAAAAAAGACACTGGGATTCTTTAAAGGGTCCACAGATGGGCAACTCGAATGGTGAGAATGGCAGAAGGCCTGTATGGGGAAAGACTGATCATGTGGGCTACAGAGCTTGGCAACCAGGCACCGCAGAGGTGACCTGATTAAGAATTACATGGCTCTGAGAGGGATTAGTAAAATGAATGAAGGTGAAATTTCCTCTGTTATAAAGAATTCCAGAACCATGAGCCATAAATTCAAATTACATGGGTTGAGGTAGGAAATTTTCTTTTAGCCAGCAAATTGTTGATGCTGGAATAAACTGCCCTTGCAGATATAGTTGAGGATAATAGTTTCAATAAATTCAAAGGTCAACTGGATAGTTATGTGTGAGGAGGAAAGTATATAATTTGTATTTTCTTATCTATTTAGGGGTTTTTTTTTTTTTTTGCCCATGCAGCAAAAGCCTATGGCTTCTTTGCAGTATATGTATGTTGAAAAACACATTATTTGCAGTACAAGGTATGTTGAAAAAGTGTCATGAGATATGACAAAATATTCTTGTGTCTGCAATTCTGCCCAAACAGAACAGGATGGATTTTATGATTAATGCCTTACGGATTACCTCTAGCTTTGAGAGATTCTGCAAGGCTTATGGGGGTGGAAATTTTTCCTCCGCGTAACCAGCCTTATTTGGTTTTTTTTTTTTTTTAGGAGCATTAGCAACTATGGCCATATTGCTCCGGGATATGCGGTGGTCATTCCCTGACCTTTCCGCATCCTCCATATTTGATGGTGACAGGCTTGATACAAATAATACAAATCCTCATTTGTATTAGCAAAGGTTTTTTGCTAATACAAATGAGGATTCATTAAAGTCTCAGGGAAATTGCTAGTTTGAAGAATTTGGGAAGTCAGCACAAGACTGGCTCAGGCCAGAGGATTGGGACAAAATTAAATTCAGTCTTTGGTTTGTGCCCTCTCTGAGAGCACTTGTGTGCACCTATTAATAACCTTAAACACCAAAAGGAAAAGTTTAACAAAACAAAAATCCTTCAGCAATCTAAGACCACATGGAAAAACACTTTTAAGTAACAATAAGGGTGGTATCAGGGTTAAGTGATATAATTATCTCAGACAAGTGCTTGTTAGAAAAGCTACTGAGATTAAAGGATAGCAAGCTTTGGGGATAGATGGTATATCAAAAGCAAAAAACTTAATTTGTCTATACATTAATACCAGGAGTATTTGTAAACAAATTAAATGAATTTCAGCTTTTGATCAAGCCAAGTAATGCTGATGTGGAAGATATGAGATGAATTTCATTTCAGTGATGGACTGAGTGATGCTTCTGATCGAAAACTCAGATCAAGGTAATGATGATTGAAGTCATGTGGTGTGTGATGGGAAGATGTTAGTAGAGGTATGTTATAGGCCAAACGATCCTGATAATTATGACAAATCTCTTTAAGCAATTCCATGAATGTAAGATGCCAGAAGGAATGACTGAGGTTGAAAGGTTGAGCAAAAAAACAAGCACTAGCAAAGAGAGTTAAGAATGGGGATAAGGGGTTCTAATAAGTGAATATAAGAAAGAAGAGATTAATCCAACATGGCCCTTAATTGGTTTACAGTGGAAAGTCCATACAATGCTTGTGAGAAATGGGTTGAAAGGACGTGAATAGATATTTCTCAATAATATTGACAGTCGAAAACTCAAAGCTCTGGGGAATATTAGGGCATCACACTATTGTAAAATAAGTGATATAATTATCTCAGACAAGTGCTTGTTAGAAAAGCTACTGAGATTAAAGGATAGCAAGATTTGGGGATAGATGGTATATCACCAGCCATTGTCAAACCACTGCAAGATCAAGGCCTCCTTAACACGTTTCTGGAAACTGTGGTCTTTTGCTTTTTATTGCTATTGTACACCAGCAAATTTCATAATTTCAGAAACCTGCCTTGTCTTTGGTCTTTTTTTTTTTTTTTTTTTTTGAGTGTTTGAGTCAACAGGTACCCATTCCAAAATTCATTTGGTTCATCTATTGTAGTTCTTGATATGTGACCTGCCCATTTCCATTTTAAGCACTCTGTTCTTACAATGATGTCACAGACCTGGGTTTGTTGGCAAATCCATGCACGTTTTTCTGCCTCCTTTGGTTATGTTCAAAATTCAGCACTCCATACGTCTGTACGTGACCCTTGGTCTTTGTTGTTGTTGGTGGTATAGAACTTAACGATACTACTGAGGCCAAATTGTGTCTGTCATTGTTTATTTACAGGCAACATTCCTTGGTCTTTGTAAAGCTTTGGCATATATTTAAATGATATATATTTAGCTGTAATTAAAAAGGTTGCACACGATGTATCAAACCATTGGAAATGTTCATGAGAGAGAGTCATTGAAGACCAGGAAAATTCTGTTTGACTGGAGAAGTCTTAATTTCTCTCCAAACCATAAAAGTGGTGCCAAAGAACAGGTACGTAACTACAGAATTTGACTTCTGTGATAGAGAAGATCATGAACGCTATGGTTAAGGATGCCATTCAAGACCATCTTCACAAGAATGGTATCTTGAATAGATCCCAGCATGATTCATTCATTAAAGGGAGGTCATGCCTAACCAATCTGGTATATTACCATGATGTAGTCAATAAATAATTGGATGCGAGTAACAATTGACACTGTCAAGTTGATACTGTCTCTCAGGGAAGGCTGCAATATAAACTGGAAGAAGCCGGAGTTACTGATAAGATTCTGTGCTGGATTGCAGGCTGGCTGAAAGGGTCAGTTTTGAAGGTGGATCAGTGTAACAAATGCAGTTCTTCAAGGATAACTTCTAGGTCATCTCCTATTTCTAATTTTCATAATAATATTCAGAAGTGTATCCAAGGTAAGCTGTCACAATTTTCTAATGATTTGAAGGTGGTAAGAGTGGTTAACACACCAAGCAAAGGACACTTTGCTTCAAAAATAACTTGTGTTATAATTCAATCTGACATGAAATTTTCTGTGCAATGTAAATAGGATGGGAAAGCACATGGTGTCCTATTTGTGATCTATAGGGTCTTTGCTGGTTGGGAGAAGGATATCATTGTCCCTGTGTACAATATGATAGTTAGACTGTATTTGGAATAATTTTTTATTTAGGTCTGGAGACTGCAACTAAAAAAAACTTTTTGGGAGGGTTCAGAGAATGCCAACCAGATTAGTAAAGGGGGCCAAAAGATGCACAAATTAAGAACAGCTTATAAGGTATGAACTGCAAAGTTTTACTACAATGCCAGGCATCTAAGAGGAGACCAAACTGAGGTATATAAGGACTGAAGTGATTGAATAAAATAAATAAGGAAAGTTTCTTCTCTCTTGTGGGAAGTGACACAAATCAGGAGAGAAAATCTCATGTGATAACAGAAGACCAGATCTCATGAAGTTTACCTATGGGTAGCAGGTTCCAACGTACCCGATAATAAGGGATGTAAGCAGTAGAGATAAACTCACTATCGTGGGAAGGATTTGATCAAGTGACAAAATCACAAGCTTGCAACTCACACCTATCCAGAACACCAGGGGGATAACCGTAAGTAGAAAACTCTATTCTTACTTTAGAAATCTCCAATTTCCTATATTAATGGAATTGGAATGCGTCCGTGCACAAGTAAATAAGCTACGTAGATGTCCAGTAGCATGTGCAGACCCATAATTAGTAAATTGGCCTGCACACACAGATTTGCTGAAGATGGGGGTTGTAAAGTCTTAGTCCAACCTACATGTTGGACTAAGACATCTAAGAAAGGAATATCCAGGTAGGTCGGAATGTCTTGCTAGAATTTTACACTCTTACTGTATACGGTCTGCGCAATTCCCTGATAGGAAATTACATTCCATTATCTCCAGAGTGAAAACACATTCCTCCTCTTTTACGGAGCGGTTCCATTTACCGTATTATGTGTCCAGATTACAGGATGTGTTATGTTGGTGAGTCTGCCAGGAGGTTAAAAGATCATGTTTCAGAGCATGAGGTGGTTCTCTGCACCACTAACTTTAAACACTCTGCTGTTGCTGAACATTATTGAACAGCATAAACTTGATCCCCCAACACGACATTGAAACCATTGACTATTCATGCGATTACCGCCGGCACTCATGGCACTCCACATAGTCAGCTGTAATAGTACTATGAATCGTAATAGGGGAGTGTATATTCACCCTATTATGGAGTCTGCCATATTACAGTGCAATGAGTGCTGGCATTTCTTATGCATGAATAATACTGTTACCAGCAGAGTAGTGATTTGCAATCATGCCCAGTCGTCTTCTGTTGTTTAACCCTACGCATCTATATACTCAGTGCATTGTACACCGAGCAGCTGACAAAGGGACACGGCTGCTCTGAAAGTTTCTATTTTATTGCTTTTTATTTACATATTTAACGCTTGTATTTTAACACTTTTATTTACAGCCACTCCCCAATTAACATAAGGGTTGCGTAAGTCGGAATTTCCCCCATGCTCGTGCAGCACTCCCAAATGTGCTTGCTGAATTGATTTAATCAAAAAAGAAATGTTTGATGAACATGTGAATAGAATTATTTATTGTATTTATTAAATTTTTTATCTCATGGGCAGGAAAAATTACAAAAGCATGCAATTTAAAAAATTTCAAAATTATAAATTTACAAAAATAAGAGAGGAGACAGGCCTAACGTCAGTAAGTTTTACCTCTCGAGCATTGTTGCCAGAATTGATGTCTTCGGCTGATAAGTACGCTGCTGCAGAGGTTGAGGGGTGTCGAGATTTAAAAAGGGGTCAGCTGCTCAACTTTACTAAAGAACATATTAATGGATGACTGGACAGTGGTTTTTTTTCTTTTCATTTGGAGCAATCAAGCATATCATTCACCCCCCCCCCCCCCCCTGTTAACTTTTAAGAATCGTTCACTGTCAGGATCCATCTTCTCAAATCTTGCCATTGCCAATGCAATTTCACAAAATGTCATTGGCATCTCTCTCTCTCTAGTGATGAAACGTCTCAGCTCCTCATTTGGTTCTTCTTAAGCTTCGTCAACATTTTCTTCTTTCACTATCGCTGCCTGCAAGTCAATAAGTTCATCGTTAGATAATTCCTTCTCTTCTTCCTCTATTAACTCCTCCACGTCTTTGGCATCAACCTCCAACTGAAGTAGCTCTGCAACCTTTACAATCTTATCTGTAACCTCTTCATATGATTAGTCTTTTTCAAATACTTCGAAGCCTTTTACATGCCATGGGCATATTTTCTTCCATGCACCATTTAAACAATTTTTAGTAATTTCCGCCCAGGCCTTATTAAAGTTTAAGATGGCGTGGTAGACACTAAGATTTCCAAAAAAAAAAAATAAAAATAATAAAAAATTTCTCACCATCTACTGCAGACAATGCCTGAGCAAATGTGTGTAAATAGTATTCATTTAAATTTGAAATAACACCCTGATCCTTTTCCTCTTTGGCAATGTTCGATCCAGCATTTTTTCCCAATACAGAGCAGTCTCATCAACATTAAAAATTTGCTGTGTTGAATAACTGCCTTCATCAATAATTTTTTCCAACACAACAGAATTTCTCTGCAGCTGCAGAATCGGCACTGGGGACTTCACCACATATTTTAATGTTTTGGAAACCAGTGTGATACTTGAACCTATTAAACCACCAGTTGCTTGCCACGAACTAGGTTTGGAGTTTGCGTACTTATCTTTAATATCTTCATAAATACTTCCTGCTTTTGCTTGAATGGCCATTGGACTTAGGGGCACTTGCTTCTGAATCTGATTTTCCATCCATATTAATAGCTTTTCCAACTTCGATATAGCACCTGAACGTTGTTTTGTGATCAGTGTTCACCTTGAATGCATTGATCCTTTAAAATGTTCTTTTATACACGCACTGTCCTTTAAAATAGTATTCACTGTTGAATCAATGAGACCTAATTCCCTTGCAATAGATGACAAACTTTGTCCTGCTTTGTACTACTTAATCATTTTCATTTCTAAATCAATTTTGTTTCGTTTCCTGGCACTACCACCACTTCCACTTTCTGTTGGTTCTTTTCCAATACAGAGCAGTCTCGTTTTGAAACACCCTGTAATACTGTAATACGTAAATAGGAATGAAGAGAAGTTTCTGAAAATTTGTTTTTTATATGATTGAAGATTTCAGTGAAGGGGAACACATTTCACCATAATACCATAATATAAAAACTCAACGAATTCCAGTTATCGGGATTACTGCAAATGCAATAAGATTAAGTTTACTACCCATTTATAATAGATTGCACTAACAGAAAAGCCGAATAAACCAGAAAGTGCAAATTGTTTTTATTGTTTTTTGGTCGTGACCTCCAGAAACATTGTTGAGAAAAATAATACAAAGGCATTCAAAATCGAGTCTTATAATGAGAACATAAACGATGAAAGGGTAGTGCAATTTCCATTATAAATATGACCTTTTAGAGAGATAAATAGCTTAATAATATAGCAACATTTTCAACTTACAAGGACTTGGAACAAATTACAAAAAAAAAAAAAAAAACACACATACAATATATTACTGGATTCACATTAAGATATTTTCACGATACCTCCATTTATCCCTACAGATGCAAAATACATTTCCATATTTTTTTTCAGTTTGCACTGGCCGGAAAAAACTTACATAAAGTCGAATTGGCGTTAAGTTGGGGAGTTCCTTATATCTATTTTAGTATTTTATTTATATATACAGGGTGTTTCAAAAATGGTCAATAATTTAAAAGTGAAAAGTGCAAACTAAAATAAGCAAAAAGTCACAGTGAACATTGGGCCGCAAATGAACCGTTTGAGATGATGCACATTTTTTGTTAAGATCCGCCACTGACTATGGGAGCACTTTTATTAAACATAAGAAAATACATTTTTAATTTTTGGTTTCAACACCACAGGATTTTACAGATATTACACATTACAGGATGTTATTTCTAACACCCTTTCCTCAACATCAGGTGTTATGCTTCTGGGACTACCTGCTCGTAACTCCATGTGCGAATCGCCCATATTCTCTAAGGCATTGATGTACCTTAATGAATGTTAGCCTGTTGGGTGCCTTTGGCAGGGAAATGATTCCTGGTACAAATGTGCAGTCTCGGGTGCACTGAGGTTGGCTTTACCATACATGTCTGCATACTCTTTGTTGCTGCAACTTCTTTCCATGTTGACTAACCTTTGGCAAGTAGTAGTAGTATGCCTGCTACATTTCAGAGCACTGACAAAGGGGAAACGAAGACAATAAGCATAACCTAACCTAAACAAAGTCAGCGGTGGATCCCAACTAGAAATGTGCAATAACTCAAACAATTCACTTAAGGATCCATGTTTACTAGGCCTTTTTTGCATATTGTAGTTTGTACAGTTCACCTTTAAATTATTGACCATCACTTTTGAAACACCCTGTATATCAATTTATTTATTAATTTTACTAAAGTTTAACTCAAACCAGTTTGTCGGTCGTTACTAGAAATTATATAGTAGGTCATAAGGTATATGGACGGCTAATTGGTATAGGCTTGTTTCTAGCAGTGTGTCTGAGGAAGGGGAAGAAGAATCTGGATTTCTTTCCTCATCATACTGCAGTTGTGTTGATGTAACGTTGCTACCATCTTTAGAAGATTAATTAATGGATTGGGTATTCTATTATAAATAGTTGAACTGTTGGTAGTTGAGCTATTTATGGAGTTCCAAAAGGTGGCCTAAAGAATATTGTTAAGTAACGTTATCCCATTTGAGGGAGGGTTGACAACTGTTTCTGTTTACTTGTAAGAGGTGTTTTGTTTGTGAAATGATTTAACAAAATCTTTACTTTTATGTTGATGAACAGCATTATTTCTGGATTAGCCAAGTTGAAACTGTGGTCCTCTGTGATGTCACTCCAATAGAGTCTCCATCCTATTATATCTCCACTGATTGCATCTGAGAGCCTGCCTTATTGATGGGCATGGGCAAATTATTAGCATTAAGAATTGTGTGCTTAAAAGTATTTAAGAAATGGTTTTTTGTTCTTCTAGGATTTGTTGGGAAGTATCACTAGTGAGCTGATCTGTAAATTATGGTTGTGTTTTCTCTTAATATTCAACACCTCTGCAACAGCACATATAAGGCCACTGCCACTTTGCACCATTCATTCCTTTATTAGCAATGAAAAATGACCAAGTTATAGAATTTAAGTGCTAATAGTGTGAGTATTATCGGAGTAATACACGTGAAAAACAAATTTCATGGGAAAAAAAAAAGTGCAATTCTGACGGTTGACTCTCAATAACAATAGCAGGGTTGTGCAATATATTTTATTTTGATTTGGATATTTTTGTATAATTAATTTTTTTTAATTACAAGTAATTTCTTTCATTTCTTTACTCTTCCTGCTCTACTCTTTTCTATATTTCTTTGCTCTATTTCTGCCTTTACTCTTTTCATTCTTTACTCTCTTTAATATAAACATATATTCACTTATATTCATTATGGTTGTTGGGTACTTTTTGTCTGTCAGTGGCCCTTGTTCATAAATAGCTTTTCTCTTTTCCTTTTATTCATTTCCACTTTCTTCTAATTTAATTAATATTTTTATATATATATATATATATATATATATATATATATATATAATACTTTTATAATACCACTCTTGATATTAACCAACCAAGGATTTATACAATTTAGTTAGCAATATGTAATGTTAACTATTGCAAATAGGCAATACCTGCACATGTAATACACTATAATTCAGATTTATATAAACTTCAGATATCTGCTAAATTTGGTTTGAGATCAAATGAACTGCACAGTTGCATTCTAAGCTAGTTATGATGCAAGAGCTATTAGGTCCATTAGTAGCTATTTATGCCTAACAGCCCTAACCAATAATGATGTAAGAGCTCATTAGTAGCTATATATGAGCTAATGGCCCTTACATCATTAGTTAGCTAGAACAAACTAAAATAAACTTGCTTGGAATGCAAGTGCACAGTTCATTTGATCTTATACCAAATTAAGCAGATATCCCACATCCCCACGTTCCTTTAAATCATTGTAAATGCAACAAGCTAACTCTTGTATTTGCGCTAGGCTAATGCTAACATGTTTTTTTTTTTTTTTTTTAAATTATTTATTATTTTTTTATTTTGGTCACACATCCATGTAGCAAGCATTTTTTACATGTGTTCCATCAAACAATCTTACAACAACTTTTGTGCAGTTAAGGGCACATCACTCTTAACACTAATTTTATTGGCACTATCGTGTAATACATAATGTACTCTCACCAGACATAGCATGTTTAATGCATTCTGTGCTCACTTTGTTTGTAGCAATTAAGCACTTCCAGTTTCATTTCAAACAATCAATATCGATTTTCTTGACCACTTACCATCACTTCCACTAGAATTAGGATGCTTACTAGCCATAAGAGTAATAATAAAAACAAAATAAGCAAAAAAGAAAAAATCATGCACTTCGAACAGACAACCAATTGACAATCTTCAGCTAAACAAAATGAGAAAATGGCGGGCTATCGTGCTGCTCGTTGCACTTTACGCAAATGTAGTTCCTACACATTATTTTAAATTTGTTTAATTTAAACACACATAAATTAAGAAGTCACTGTATAGCTTAAAATATTTTAGGGAATATTCAATGCAAATATCAGGAAGAACAAGGAAAGGAAAGGAAAGCAAAAATTCATACATACCAGGAACTCCAAATATGGACTGTTGCTGTGGCTGTGGCTGTGGTTGTTGGGTCTGGGAGGTCCCTGCACCATAAAGTGACAAAATTGATTCTTTTGTCAACACAGGTTTTTTTGGAGTGTCAGTTGATTCTGACTGACTGAAAAAATTAGTTTCACTACTGGACTGGATGTTTGATTGAAAAGTGATACACGAATTTGCACTTTCATTTGCATTTGAAAGAGTTTCAGATGATATAGGGACTGCACTTAGGAAAGCATCAAATGGATCATCAACTAACTGAGTGGCTGACGGGACATCTATAAATAAGCATCAATTTTACTCACTAAAATTTAAGTTATTCTTTACAATTATCATCCAGTTGATTAAAATTCAATAAAATAAATAATGTGAAAAGCACTGTGGGACTTAACTAAATTTCACTAATAAAAACTTAACTCCACATTTTCAAGGGGGGGGGGGATGTATTTTCTAGTAAACTACAAAAGGAATTTTCAATTAAAATAAAAGACAATCTTGAAAAAAAAAAAAAAAAAATAAAAAGACAAAAGAAACTACAATCTATACATTCAAAATAATCAATACTTCACAATTATTACTTTCTTAATGGACACATCTACACATAAGCAGTCTCCGTAGCCGGGTGGGAGTGCAATAGCACATGCTCTTTGAGTAGACTGGGGTTCAAGCCTCTGACTGCTAAATATGATCAACCTCCCAACCCATACTGAATCAGCATGCCAGATTATGGTCCATTTCCCTCAACGTGAATAATTGAGGAGGCTTCCATCCCGCAGTGAATTGATAATGGCTGCAGTTTACCTTTTTTTTGTTTGAGCTTACACTGAACTTATTAGGTTCCAAATTCAATTGCACTTCAGAAAGCTAATTAGTAAATATACTGGCATTGTTTTCAACTACACTCATTGACAACCTCACTCATTTTTAATCACAATGTCTTGAACCCAAAACTGAGATTTGCCCTTAAAATGAATTTACTTAATATGCAATTTTAAATACCAATAATATTATACACAAGTAAGTGTATAATGTTATTAGTATTTAAATATAATAGTATTTTTGCTTATGTTATAAGCAAAATATTACAGCTTTAATATAATATACACATAAAGCATTACCATTAGTTGAGGCATATGTTGCGAGACAGCAAGCTTATAGAGCAAAAAAAAAAAAAAAAAACCCTTCCCATTTCACACATCCAGTAACTCCAAATGTTTGTCTAGTGCAGCCTTAAATTTATTTAAGCAATCCACAACAACAGATGGAAGTCTATACAGACAATCAACCACCCGCTGGCTAAAGGCAAACTTCTGCACATCTATTTTACAACTGTCTTTCCTCAATTTGAAACTATGCTCCCTCAGGTTCTTAATCAGAGCAAGTGGAAGTATCCCATCAGCACTGTGCCTGCTCAAACCATTCCAAGCCTTGTACACCTCAATCAGACCACCTCTCAGGTGCCTAAGTCTCCACTTGCTGCAACTAACAGAATTTAAGCCTCTCCTGGTAAGAGAACCCCTTTGTTCCTCTCACAAATCGTGTTGCCCTTCTCTGTACTCGTTCTAGCAACTCTACATCCTTCCTAAAATGAGGCCTCCAGACATGTACGCAGTACTCAAGGTGTGGCCTGACCATTGCCTTATACAAAGGTATAATCACCTCCTTGTCTCTGCTAGCAAAATTCCTAGATATCATTGACAAACTCCATGACCTGCCCTGGCAGCATAGCTCAGAGAACTTCATATCCAATTGCACAATTACCTCCAGGTCTTTTTCGTTTTCTACCACCCTAAGCGTAATACTACACAGTTGTTACATTCCTCTGGGGTTACTTCTACCCATATGCAGTACTTTGCATTTGTCAATATTAAACTTCAGTTGCCACTTCTCAGTCCATCTACCCAAGGAGTGCACATGCATGAGTACACCAAACTACGAGTCTGTCTGTGTGTATGGGGAGGAGATGATTAAACTGCATGGCCTATCAAAGCTAAAAATAGGTTAAATAAACACAAATGTAAGAAAAATAGCATTTCTCTCAAGTTGATCTAGAAAGAGGATAAATAAAAGTTAGAAGGAAAAAACAGAGGTCTATATTAAGAATTTAATTAAAATTAGGTAGACCAGGTTCAGAATATGTACCTAACATAAGGCATATATTGTGAAAGAGAATTAAGCACAAAAGAGAGGAGGGGGATTGATAAAAGTAAGATGGAAATAAAATTAAAATAAGAAATCATAATTTTTAGTCTCTAATTATATTTCAAAACTAGAGACATGCACTCAAATATGGTTATAACATTAACCCTTTCAGGATAGTCTGATGAATGATGCTTCAAGTTTTCCACTTTGGCTGGCTGTGTGTAGAGCAAGTGTCTTCACAGTTTTGAAAATTTGTGTTTTTACATACTAAAATGTTCTGGACTACCAAAGGTTAGTAAAATTATTATTAAAAATCAAATCAGAATTTAAAATTAAGTAAATTTAAGGCGAGCAAGACCTACAAAACATTTATTGTACAATTATACCATAGCTCATCCCTATAAATAGCAATGGGAAAATTAGGTTTGCTACATTGTGCATTGATTTTAAATTTGTGGGCTCACTTCTGCGAGACTTTTTTTTGCACTATTGAAAATAAAAAGCACTGTTCCTATGGAGAAGTATATTGCTATTTATTTATTTAGTGTATGTCATTACACAAATATGGGTTTCGACCCTGTCTGGGTCTACTGGATGGAAAAGCACCAATGAGACCCAATCCAATGAAGACTGAATAATTTAGTGATTAGATATTACTAATAAGAAATAAATGCACAAGGCATAATAAAGTTCTATAGTGATGAGTATAAACAATATGGTGCAGTAGGTAGAATAAACTCAAATAAATTCAGGGCAAACTTACATGTTATAAGAGAAAGAAAAACATTCATGTACAAGGTATGAACAAAAAGTTCATCTGAATATTTTGTATCTTAAAATGACATTGTTTATCTGCAGTCAGTCTAAATTAGGGCATATTGAACAGTGAATTTGCATTAAATTTTATTTAAAATTAGGGAAAGTATGTTATAAACAGCTTTTGAAGATGTCGTGAATTTGTATGAAGAATTTTTCAGTGGTTCACAAAGTTTAAAGAGGGCCACTTGTCAACCAAAGATGATTCCAATTTTGACTGCCTTTCAGCTTCAAAAACATTGAATCGATTATGCATATGATGCATGAGTGGCAACTAGCTGTCCACAAAGTTGCTAGTGGAAGCAGCATTTCTTATGGAGTATATGATGAGAGCCTTGTGGATCAATTCGGCCCTGGAAAGATTGTGCAAGGCTCAAGGGATAGAATTTTTTTAAGCCTGGACTGTACATGTTAACAGGGGAGACTGCTTCTACAGGGATGGGATACACTTAAATAGAAAGGGTGCAAGAATATTTGCTGATGCTATCGAGGCAGTGTTGGGTGGGTCGGAAAACTGATAGCTTGGAGGGATACAAGGACTAATAGTTTACCGTAGTAGCCGTAGGCAGAGGTGAAGGTGATTCTTGCACAACTTCTATTAGAATAAGTAGCAACCTGGAGCAAGGGGTGTTGGGGGTTTCAGGGACGGGTGGCAGTCATCGTGAAACAGGTGGGTATATGGGATGTGTTAGAGTAACTTAGAATAAGAATAGGTGCATGTATACTTGCATGTATACCAATGCTAGAAGTATAGTAAATAAATTTGATGAATTTGAAGTGTTGGTCAAGACATCAAAGGCGGATATTGTTGGGATATCAGAGACATGGTGTGACATTGATATAAGGAATGCCGAACTGGAATTTGGGGAGTACAATGTGTACAGAAAGGATAGACAGGATAGGAAGGGAGGAGGTGTTATGCTGTTAATTAAGAAAAACATAAAATCAAAAGAAGTGCATCCAGTTGATATAGATGAACAGTGCACTGTTGAGTCAGTTTGGTGTGACATAAGCACTGCGAAGGCAAAAATAAGAGTAGGAGTGTGTTATAGGCCTAATGACTCGAATGAGAACAATGAACAATTATACAGAGAAATAGAGTGGGCTAGTAAATCAGAATGTCTTATAATGGGGGATTTTAACTTCCCAGATATTGACTGGAACTTGTGGGTTGGGCACTCACACACTAGTCAGACTTTTGTGGATTTATTGGATGATTGTTTTCTGCAGCAGCATGTTCGAGAGGCAACCAGAGAAAGTAATACTCTTGATCTGGTTATCAGCAGTGATCATTCGTGTATTAAGAATTAGCAAATAAAGGAACCACTAGGTGGCAGTGATCACAGTGTACTGATGTGGGATTTACTTAAAGATATAATTACTATCAGGGGTAAAGGAAAGGGTTTTTGCTTCCGTAAAGGTGAGTACAGTGGTCTCAGACAGTTTTTAAATTCTGTACAGTGGGATCAACTGACGGTGTTACCAACAGTAAATTCTAAGTGGGAAGCATTCAAGGAATTAATCGTGGATGCTACTAAAAGTTTCATACCTATTAAGAAATATTGTTCAAGGTTTAGGCCTAAATGGTTGTCAAATGAACTAATGAGACATAACAGAGAAGAAAAATGCATGGGATGCATATAAATTATCAAGCGACTCAGAAGCCTATGGCAGATATGAGTTAATCTGTAATCACGTCACAAAGGAGGTTCGGCAGGTGAAGGCAGATTACGAGAAATACTTGGCAAAAGATGCTAAGAAAAACAGCAAGGATTTCTTTACTTATATAAACTCTAAAGGGAAGGGGATGAATCTGATTGGTCCACTTGACATCGATGGTTCGACTGTTGATGATCCTGCTCAGATAGCAAACAAACTGAATGAGTATTTTGCATTTACATACACACATTAGGGGTTATTAAGGTTTGAAAATGGCAGAAGGTTATCAAATTGTAGCAGGATACTTAATGATTTTGTAATAACTGAGAGCAAAGTGGAAGAGAATCTGTTGAAGTTAAATGTAAGAAAAGCACCTGGGGTGGATGGGATCTATCCAGTTATATTAAAGGAGGCAGCAAAGCAACTAAGCAAACCCTTAGCCATAATTATGAGAGCATCCTTGGACTCGGGGGAGGTTCCCATGGACTGGAGATGTGGAAATGTATCCCCAATTCACAAAGGGGGATCGAAGGGTGACACGAGTAATTACAGACCAGTTAGTTTAACTTCTGTTCCGGGTAAAATAATGGAGTCTGGTTAAAGATGCATTGCAGGATCATCTAGACAAGACTGCAGCAATAATTCAGACACAGCATGGGTTTGTTAAGGAAAAGTCTTGTCTGACAAATTTGATAGGATATTATGATGTGGTTACAAAGGAACTGGATGCAAAAAATAATTTTGATATCATATATTTGGATTTCAGGAAAGCTTTTGACACTGTTGCGCATGGAAGACTATTGTACAAATTGGAGCAGAATGGTATTAAGGGTAAGTTGCTACAATGGATAAAAGGATGGTTAAGTGCGAAAAGACAGAGGGTGGTAATCAATGTGTGCTGCTCTTCTTGGACTAATGTTATTAGTGGAGTCCCACAGGGTTTGGTGTTGGGTCCACTGTTGTTTTGTATATTTATCAATGATATTGATGAAGGTATATCAGGCTTAGTGTCGAAGTTTGCAGATGATACAAAGGTTGCCAGGGTTGTTAATGACAGTAATGGCAGTGTGCTACTGCAACAGGATCTAGATAATTTGGGCAGATGGGCTAAGAAGTGGCAACTGAAGTTTAACTTTGACAAATGCAAAGTACTGCATATGGGTAGAAGTAACCCCAGAGAAACGTACCACCTGTGTGGTACTACACTTAAGGTGGTAGAAAATGAAAAAGACCTGGGAGTAATTGTGCAGTCAGATATGAAGTTCTCTGAGCAATGCAGACAGGCTGCTAGGGCGGGTCATGGGGTTTTGTCAATGATATATAGGAATTTTGCTAGCAGGGAAAAGGAGGTGATTGTCCCTCTGTATAAGGCAATGGTCAGGCCACGCCTTGAGTACGGCGTACAGGTCTGGAGGCCTCATTTTAGGAAGGATGTAGATTTACTTGAGCGTGTACAGAGAAGGGCAACAAGATTGGTGAGGGGAATGAAGGGATCCTCTTATCAAGAGAGGCTTGAGTTCTGCAAATTGCAGTGGCTGGAGACTAGGCACCTGCGCGGTGATCTGATTGAGGTATATAAGGCCCTGAATGGGTTCAGCATGCTGAATTCTGATGGGATCCTTCCACTTGTTCAGATTTCGAACCTAAGGGGGCATAAATTCAAATTAAGAAAGGACAGCTGTAGAATAGATGTGCGGAAATTTGCCTTTAGCCAGCGGGTGGTTAATTGCTGGAACAAACTTCCATCTGTCGTTGTGGAAGTTGATAGGTTAAATAAATTTAAGGAGGAACTGGACAGGCATTTGGAGGGAATAGTGTGATTTTTTTTTTTTTTTTTTTGGCTGATGCTGCATAAGCTCATACATTTGCTTTCTTGCATCACATGGCACTACTACTACTACTACTACATCCAATCAATTTTAACAAGATTTGGGAATGCAAAGTAGTTGTACAAGTTTGTGTTTCACACCCTTGCTGATGATCAAAGTTCTTACATGTCAGGATCTCCATCAACATGCTGCTATAGAAATGCAGTATTTTTTCCTTCTGTCATTAATGGTGACAAATTGTGGGTGGACAGCTTACTTATCTGCTGTCATTCCAGCTTCTTAGCAGGTTGATAAGGAAACCAATTTTATCTATTAACTCTATACTCCAACCATTCCTCTCTCCAGCTCCTTCCAACTGATGGCTCTTCTCTCCAGATTGCTCTTCACCTCCTCTTGCCATCTTCTTCTTGGTCTTTTATCCTCCATTTCTAACATCCACTTTAGCAGTATGTCATCTCTACATACACAAAAAATCATCTCATTGTTGCTCCAAATTTTTTCTTCTAATAAAATGATACTTATGATCCAGAAACAAAGGCCCAGTCCTCTCAATGAAGTCTCCAACTTTTCCAAGGCCCAAAGCAAATTTAAGACAATCTTTATCAAATGTGGAGATAATGTTTATCATGTTTTTTTTTTTTTTACTCACAGGGCAAAGTTCATTATGAATTTGCCCTGCATGGTCAAACAGTGAACCACAAATATTACAAAACAATTCTATAATGATTGAACTGTAAAGAGAAAATAGCATGAAGAGTGATCTTCAGGGAAATGCAACAGGAACAATGTCTCTGCACACACAGTGCTTTCCATTCTACAATGGATTTAGCTCATTATGGTCTTTTTTTTTTTTATTTCACAAACTTAAACCATTTTGAAAAGTGACAGATCTACAACAACTGAGGAAATTAATCAGAACATGACAGAAATTATTAACAATCCAAAAAGAAGCCTATCACAAATTCTTTCAGAAAGTGTAGAAGTACTGGAATCTGTGTATACAGTATGGAGTACAGTCTATCCAAACAGCTGGTTAATTCATCGTTCCCAATTATACGTCCTGGTAAAATGAATATGTGACTAGGAGTGCATTATGACTAGGAGTGCACCTAATGCCTGTGATGAGTATAACAAATAATCATACAAAGAAACAGTGGGCCAGTAAATCAGAATGTCTTATAACGAAAGGATTTTACTTTCCAGATTGGAACTTGTGGGTTGGTCACTCACACATTAGCAAGACTTTTGTGGGATTTAATGGATGACTATTCCATAATAGCATTCTTGAAAGGCAACAAGAGAGCAATACTCTTGATCTGATTATGAACAATGATTTCCCATATACAGTCAGTCCTCGTATAACACGTGTTTACACTACACGAATTCGATCGTGCACGATTCATAAATAGGGGAACGATATCTTATATAACACAAACCGAATTCGTTTATGCAAGATTCGCCTTTGTGTTTACAAAAAATGGCAGTCGAACGCGGAATCACCCCCAATGAATGCAACACGATAGGAATGAAGAGAAGATTTTGAAAACGTATTTATGTGTTTTATATCAGTGAAGGGGAAACACATTTCACCATAATAACATAAAAACCAACACAATTCCAGCTATCGGTATAATCGCAAATGCAATCAGATCAAATTTACTACCAGTTTATAACAGATTCTACTAGCAGAAACGCAACTGGAAATTGTTTTTATTGTTTTATGGTAATAACCCCTAGAAATGTGCTTTAGTAAAATGTGAGGTGTTAATAGTGTATCTCTGCCTTTACGGTGTTGTTTATTCAGCTGCTACACGTGCGCAGCTTTGTTTATGTGTATCAAGCAGTGCCTACTCGTTTTGTAATTGTGCTTTATTCCCTAAAAATGAGTAAAATACTTAAAAGGTGTGAAAAGGAAGCGTCCTGGTGAAGACACTGCAGATTCACAGAGAAAAACAAAAGCAATATCGATAAACAGAGGCAGACTGGATCAAAAATTCTTAACAGGAAAAATTTGTAGTGACCTCATACTAGCGTTTATGGCCAAAATCACACCGGCCTCCGGCCCACCGGGGTTTCCTCGGCAAGGCTTATGGCCAGTCCACTTCTGTCGATAGAGAAAAAATATGAAATTGTGAAACACTTTGAGCGAAATGAAAGACTATGTGATATTGCACGTGCTCCAGACCTAAATGAGGCAACGCCAAGAATTACAAAGAATGCAGAGAAAATAAAAACAACTTTCATAGCAGGAACAACTCAAAGTGTAATTAAAATCCATTAGATTAAGACACAAAGAATTGGAAGAGATGGAACGGCTGTCATCTGTTTGGACAGAAAAATCAAACAAAAAAGTTTGCTTATGATAGAAGCAAAAGCATTAGGAATATTTTATTACGTAATAGTCGTAATAAAATGCTTACATATTACTTAAAATACTTAATTACGTATTACATTACGTATAATAATAAATAATCGTAATAAAATACTTACGTATTTTATTATGATTATTTATTGTGTTTATAACGAAACAGGCCTACGCGCTCTGGATTCATTGAGGAATTTTATTGTGGCTTAAACACAGAGCGTACAGATAAAGCAGAAATATATGAGCTTTCGGCTATATGGTAGCCTTCGTCAGAATTAAAATACATGAATGGCAGTTGGAATGAAGATGTGCAGTGCACATCTGGCACCTGGCAGTGCACATCTTCATTCCAACTGCCATTCATGTATTTTAATTCTGACGAAGGCTACCATATAGCCGAAAGCTCATATATTTCTGCTTTATCTGTACGCTCTGTGTTATTGTGTTTGGTAATGTTTTGGTTACAAATGTGTGTTCAATCTTGGGTGGTCAGCACCTAACCCTATTTTTCCCATAGGGCCCTTCTTTATATTGCGCGATTTTGCATTGCACGAGGGTTTCTAGGAACACAACTATCGTGCTATACGAGGACTGACTGTACTAAGAATCTGCAGGTAAAAGAAACACTAGATGGCAGTGAACACAGTGTACTGACCTGGGATTTACTTAAAGATGTAACTACCATCAGGGTAAAGGGAATGGCTTTCACTTTCATAGAGGTGATTACAGTGGTCTCAGACAATTTTTTTTAATTCTATACAGCAAGACCAACTGATGTCAACAACAGCAAATTCTAAATAGCAGGCATTCGGAGAAATAATCATATAAGCTACTAGGCTGTTCATACTAAGAAATACTGTTCAAGGTTTAGACTTAAATGGATGTCAAATGAACTAATGAAACTTGTGCAATGAAATATACAAGGCATGCATATAAATTATCAGATGATACAGGAGCTATGGTAGATATTATTATTATTATTATTAGCCATATGGTGGAAGGAAGACTGAGGCTTATGCTGCACCAGCCAAAAAACAATTTCCAAATTACCCTGTGTGAGAGTGAGAGTGAGAGAAGTAGAAAGAAATCACCAAGAAAAAAAAAAAGAATGATGACATCCAACTCAGGACCCTGGGTGTGCCAGGCCCATACTCACCAGATGTGAGCCCCTGGGGTTATATAAACTAGTTTGCAATCAAGTCACAAGAGGTTAGGCAGACTAAATCAGATGAGAAGCCTTTGGCAAAGGATGCAAAGAAAAACTGGAAAGCATTCTATACTTACGTAAACAGCAAAAGGGAGATGATCAATAACACTGATTCACTAAATATCACTGGTTTCACCACTGATGATCCTGCTCAGGTTGCTGACAAACTGAATACATATTTTGCATCTACATTCACATGAGGAAATCTTTAGGGAAGAGGAAGCCAAAAATTAAGAAATTTGTGACAATTGTGAAGAAAGTGGATGAGAAACTTTTGTAGATAAGCATACAAAAAAGGTACCAAGGTGGATGGGAACTATCCACTTATATTAAACAAGGCAGAAAACGAGGTAAGCAAACCCATAGCCATAATTATAAGAGTCAACAGTAGTCTCCCCTTAATCCAAATTATGGATGGGGGAGAGGCCACTGTTGACTGGAGATGAGTGAATATATTCTCCAATTCACAAAGATATCAAAAGATGACATGAGTAATTATGAACCTGTTAACATAGCTTCTCTCTAACGGAAAATAATGGAATCTCTGATTAAAGAAGTAATGCAGCACCTGGACAAGAATGCAGTTAAACTACAATCACAGAATGCATTTGTTCAAGGGAGGGTGTGGTCTTGTTTGACAAATTTTACTGGATATTGTGAAACAGTAACAAAGGAACTGGCTGCAAAAAATAATTTTGATTTCATATACCTGGATTTCAGGGAAGCTTTTGATAAAAGACTGCTGTAAAAACTGGGGTAGTGTAGCATTAAGGGCAAGTTACCATTAAGGATAAAGGGATGGTAGGGTAGGAGAAGACAAACTAGTTATCAATGGACACTACTCTTGGTGGACTAATGTTATTAGTGGAGTCCCTAAAGGGGTTGATGTTGGACCCATTGTTGTTTTCTATAGTTATAAATTTATTGATGAATGTATATCAATCATAATGTTTAAATTTGAAGATGATACAAAGATTGGCAGGGTGGTTACTTCTCAATTGTCACTGATTTGCAACAATTGAGAAGAAAGTGGATGAGAAACTTTTGAAGATAAGCATACAAAAAAAAAGGTACTGAGGTGGATGGTAACTATCCACTTATATTAAAGGCAGAAAACGAGGTAAGCAAACCCATAGCCATAATTATGAGAGTCAAAAGTAGTCTCCCCTTAATCCAAATTATGGATGGGGGCCAACAAGATCTAGAAAAATTAGGCAGATCAGTTGAGAAACTGAGAAATGCACGATACTGCATATGGCTAGCAGTAATCCCAGATTAATGTACCAACTGTTGTACTACACTCAGCGTAGTGAAAAATGAAAAAGACCCAAGGTTAACTGTGAAATCAGATATGACTTCACAACTGCCCTTAGCACAAACAGAAAGGCAGACAAACAGACAGTGCAGACACAGCTTATGGATTTTTGTCAATGATATACAGGAATTTTGCTAGCAGGAATAAGGAGGTGATTATCCCATTGTACAAGGCAATGGTTAGGCTATACCCTGAGTACTACATACAGGTCTGGAGATCCATTTTAGTAAAAATGTAGAGCTGCTGGAACAGGTGGAGAAAAGGACAAGAGCGGTAAGGGTAACAAAGTTATGTTCTTACCAAGAACATATCTTTCTTCAGTTCAGGTCTGGAGACTGGCATCTGCAAAGTAATCCGGCTGATGTGTTTAAGGCTTTGAATGGATTTAGCAAGCTCAGTGCTGATGGCATTCTTCCTCTTGCTCAGACTACACACGTTGTTTGTTTGTTTATGGGCTTTAATGTGCAAGGGGAACATAACTGTAATGCACCTATCCGTTTACCATTACATAATGTACATAATGATAAAGTTAAATGCATAATTTTAATCTGTATGAATGTGCTTGAAATTTAGACTACATTGTAGAGTTGTATCCGTTTGAAGGAAGTAAAAATGTTGGATATACATGGCATATCTGCTAGGAGGTGAGCAATAATGAGAGAGGTGTTTCTTCATGGAAAGTGAGGCAAATAGAATTTGTCAGTCAGTATTGTAAATGGGGCAATCAATGAATACATGGTGAGCAGTAATCAGGTGTTGCAGTTTGTGCACTGTGGTGCTATGCACATGGGGGAGACAAATTCAAGGAAGAACTAGATAAACTATTGGAGGGGATAAACTGGTGATGTGGGAAAGGTTATCCCTGCTGATGCTGTATACGGTTGCTTTCTTGTATCATTTGCCACTACTAATATTATTAGTTTAGCCCCTGATCTTTTTGAACATAGGTCATAGTCCTTTTAAAACAATTTAGAGTAGCACAGCCCTGAGGCAATTAATGATGCAAAGACAATATGAGATTGATGAATTAAGTGGCAAGACTAGCTTGTTTATTGCTAAGTAGAGCATGAAGTTATGCCTTACTTGTACCACAATCAGAATTAAAAATTCTGTAAAAAAATTATAAAAGAAAAATTGAAAAAAAAAAAAAAAAGTAGTTGTTGGCAGTCAGTGATAAGACATTTAACACATTAACTGCATGTTGATGCATGTAAGCATATGGAATTTAATTCACTTGGATTAAAAAAAAAAAAAAACGACCTGATTTTAAGAACCCTTTTCTTCTGATTTGATGGAAGAAAACCAGATATTTTTTAAGCAACCTTTGCCAGTGGCATGCATAAAACACACAGGTTGTGTTAGGAATAACTAAGAGTACTAACAGGTGCATGAATACTAATATATACAATAATTCTAGGAGTACAACAAATACATTTGATGAATTTGAAGTATTGGTTAGGTCATCAAATGTAAACACATTATACAATTATCTGAGACATGGTGCTACTCAGGAATAAGGGATCTAGAATTTGAATATGGTAAATGGGGGGGAGTTATGCATTTGGTTAAGAAGCACTTAGAGTCTAAGGCACTGCACCCAGCAAGTGCTAGTGTTATGTTTAGTCAGTTTGATGTGCACTGGAATAAAAAAAAAAATGGAAGGAGTCTGTTATTAGCATTAGTAGAGGCATACAATGCAAGAAAGCAAGCTTATGCATGCAGCATCAGACAAAAAAAAAAAAAAAAAAACCTCCCATTTCACCCCTCCATTCATTCCAAATTGCCTGCCCAGCTCAGCCTTAAATTTATTTAGGCTATCAAATTCCACAACAAAAGATTGAAGTCTGTTCCACCAATCAACCACCTGCTGGCTAAAGGCAAATTTCCACACATCTATTCCACAACTGTCTTTCCTCAATTTGAATCTATGCCCCCCCTCAGGTTCTTAATCTGAGCAAGAGGAAGAATCCCATCAGCATACAGCTTGCGCAACCCATTCAAGGCCTTATATACCTAAATTAGATCACCTCGTAGGTGCCTACTCTCCAGGAGCTACAATTTGCAGAACTTAAGCCTTTCTTGGTAAAAGCACCCCTTTGTTTCCCTCACTGATCTTGTTGTCCTTCGTTGTACTCATTCTAGCAACTCTACATCCTCACTGAAATGAGGCCTCCAGTTATGTACACAGTACTCTAGGTGTGGCCTCATCATTGCCTTGTACAATGGGATAATCACCTCCCTGTCCCTGCTAGCAAAATTCCTATATATCATTGACAAGACTCCATGACCTGCCTGGCAGCCCATCTGGACTGCTCAACAAACTTCATATTTGACTGCAGAATTATCCCCAGGTCTTTTTTTTTTTTTTCTCTTGGGTTATTGCTACCCATATATAGTACTTTGCATTTGTCAATGTTAAACTGAAGTTTAACATTGACATGTTCATCTTGAAAACAGTCATCCAATACATCAAGTAAAGTCTTGCTACTGTACAGAAAAATTGATTGAGCCAATAAATCAAAAAGTCTCATAATGAGACAAATTTTCCAGATATTAGCAAGACTTTACTTTATGTATTGGATGACTGTTTTCAAGATGAACATGTTACAGAGCAATGACAGAAAACCACGTTTGATCTGATTATCAGTAGTGACTCATATTACGAATATCCAGGTAAAGGAACCATTCAGTGGCATGATCATAACATATTGGTATGAGAGCTACTCTCAAGAATAAATGGAAGGAATTTTGTCTCCAATAAAGCCGACTACAGTGGTTAGATAATTTTTTTAAACTCCCCTCAGTGCAACCAACTGATAATTGATGATACCAAACATATAAACAGATGAGACGAGTTACACAGAAGAAAAATGCATGTGATGATTTTAAATTAGCAGGAGACACAGAAAGCTACAGTAAGTACCAGATTGCATTTAGATCACTAAGGGGGTTAAGGCAAGTTAAGGCAGCTTATAAGAAATATTTTACTAAGAACGTAGAGAAAAGTAGCAAATAATTTTTGCTTACATTAACACTAGAAACAACTCTATAGCCATAATTATGAGAATATCCTTGGATTCATGGCAGTCTCTGTAGGTTGGAGACAATACCTGCCTAGTTGTACATGGCAACTTTTGTACAACTATCTTTCCTCAATTTGAAACTGTGCCCCCTCAGGTTCTTAGTCTGAGCAAAAGGAAGAATCCCATTAGCATTCAGCTTACTCAACCCATTCAAGGCCTTATACACCTCAATCAGATCACCTCGCAGGTGCCTACTCTCCATGCGCTGCAATTTGCAGAACTTAAGCCTTTCTTGGTAAGGGCACCCCTTGGTAAGAGCACCAATCTTGTTGCCCTTCTTTATACTCATTCTAGCAATCCTAAAATGAGGATTGCTAGAATGTAGACCTGTACACAGTACCTTGTATAACGGGATAATCACCTCCCTGTCCCTGCTAGCAAAATTCCTATATATCATTGACAAGACTCCATGACCTGCCCTGGCAGCTCGTTTGCACTGCTAAGCGAACTTCATATTTGACTGCACAATTACCCCCAGGTCTTTTTCACTTTCCACTTCCCTGAGTGTAGTAATACACAGTTGGTACGTTTCTCTTTGGTTATTGCTACCCATATGCAGTACTTTGCATTTCTCAATGTTAAACTTCAGTTGCCACTTCTCAGCCCATTTTCCCAACTTATCTAGATTGTTGGAGTAGCATACCGTCTTTACTGTCGTTAACAACCATGCCAACCTTCATATCATCTGCAAACTTGAACATTAAACCTGATATACCTTCATCAATATCATTGATAAATATACAAAACAACAATGGCCCAACACCAAACCCTGGGGAACTCCACTAATAACATTTGTCCACGAAGAGCAGGGTCCATTGATTACCACTCTGTCATCTCTCACTCAACCATCCCTTTATCCATTGTGTCAACTTACCCTTAATGCCATGCCTCTCCAATTTGTACAGCAGTCTTCCATGTGCAACAGTATCAAAAGCTTTCCTGAAATCCAAGTATATGATATCAAAATTATTTTTGGCATTCAGTTCCTTTGTGACCACATCATAGTATCCAATCAAATTGGTCAGACAAGACGTCCCTTTAACAAACCCATGCTGTGTCTTAAACTATTACTGCAGTCTTATCTAGACGATCCTGCAATGCTTCTTTAATCCTGCAATGCTTCTTCTTTGTGAATTGGTGATACATTTGCACACCTCCAGTCCATGTGGGCCTCCCCCTCAGTCCATGGAAGCTCACATAATTATGGCTAAGGGTTTGTTTGCTCTCAGTTATTATAAAATCACACTTAGCTCCCTGTTAGCATTTGATAAACTTCTGGCACTCCCCTCATTGAATAACCCCTCATGTGTGAATGTAGATGCATTTTATGACATTAAATACTGTTATCTGGCTAACTAGAGAGAAGAGTGCAGTTGACTGCTTAGAATTTGTATGGCAAATACTGCTTCTTACAGCCATATTACTCTTCTTGTAATCTGTTGATTTGGATTACTTTGAGATTTTTCTTTTTAGGAAGTAGAGACAGGCTAATATATGGGACCTAACAAATAACAGAAAGTAAATGCATCAAATCCAAACACTCAAACAGAACTTTCAAGTGGGCAGAAGCCCATACTATCATGGATTACAATTTAATAAATTATTTTCACTATTTTATCAAAATTATAATTGAAATATACATAAATGGAGAGATGCGACAACAGCCATTTACTTTAAGTGGGCATAAAGGCATAAAAGAACAATACTGGAAAACCAATATTTGGAAATACCGACTAAATTGTTTAAACCAGATTTGTAAAAGATAATTTGAACTCTTCATATTATATACCTAAACTCAGGAGATCAATAGCTCCCTGTTGCTGCTGCTGCTGCTGTGGTGGTGGTTGTTGTTGTTTTTGTGATGGTGGAGGTGGTGTTTTAGACCTGTCAGTCTTCTCTTGGGAAGCTGGTACTGGGGATACTGTTATATTGCTGTTACTACTATGTGGCCTAGGAAGGGCAGGAGTTGGTTGTTGCAGCACCTGGAGGAAAATTTATAAAATAATTTAAAGGCTTCATAAAATAAAATTAAACCTACCATTTTTCTAAATTAATGTGATATATACAAACAAGATAATCATAGAACCCAACATACTGACAAATAAGAGCAAAATTACTGCTCTGATTATGCACTATACTAAAAAATTAAACTTACATTCACAGCACTTTTACCAACATTCATTTTAAATTAAATGATACAAGTAATTATTATTAATCAATGAAAGAAAACATTCAGTAAATAATATCAAGACCTTTGGATTTAATTATTAAATATATTACCTTTACTAGTAACAACACCTTTCACTAATAACAGTGGCCAACATTTTTATCTACACTAAATACAATCTTTATACATATATTTCAAAAATAATTCCTAAAATTTCATATCATGTCACAGTTTCTAAATATACAGGTTTTTGTGTTTATCCACAATATATATATCTTACCTTACTACAATTCAGGGAAGTAGATACGACAATGATCCATTGTATTACCTGCAAATAATAATGTTTGCTTGTGTTCACAGATAGCAGCAATGTTGTGGAGGATTAACATGTTCAACCCAGTCTAACTCCTCTTTCAGTAATGGAAAGATAGTTGTAGTGTGAGTATGGGTGCAATTTATTTGCATATCTATTGCATATTGTTTGTTTCTTCTAGTTTTGCTTTGCATAGCAATTTTAAAATTGTTTAAGCAAAACAAGTGTCTAGATCACCCCGAAAATTTCTGCTACATATGTAGATGGTTTACAACAAAAACTCAGAGGGAAAAAAAATCTACACTATTACTAAACATGCATATCCTTTGTATTCCGGTTGCAAGATTGGTGATCAGGGCAAAAAACCTGCCTCCCTTTCACTTGTCACATATGGTGTGGCAAGAACTGTGCAATCACATTCTTAAGTTATATTTCTGCACAACAAAAATATAGGGGATGTCCAGAAAAAGCAAGCATACCATCAAATATCCTAACAGGTGATATGTTAGGATATTTGATGTTGGGAAAAGGTTGGACACCACTGCAGTAGGTGGTGAACCAGAGCCCATTGGGAATACCCCTTGATCTGCTCACTGTTGACCAGCATGTCTTCTCTGTATGTGGGACAAGTAGTCTGATAGGTTTTACCAGGTACCACTAAGTCATAGAATGGTAATTGAGAGAGCTCCTTTAGCTCTCTCAATTCTTGCTCAGCAGCAGCACTAATTTCCTAAATTACCTGAAGGCCAGAAGTGAGAAAAGTGTGTACCCAGTTAAGTCTCTCCTAAGCCATTCATTATATGAAAATTTTCTTCGCTCAACTGAAACTATTTTAAATGCAATTTCCAAGGGGAATTAAAAAAAAAATTCGCTATAAAAGAATTCATTAAACTGAGGTCCGACTGAGTAATTTAGAATTCTAAAAATGGTTATAAAGTTTTATATAGAAAATATCTTAACAAGAGACAGTGAAAAATGCAAATTTAGTTAAATAACTTTAATCTTATTTCAAAAGGGAGGTAAACGTGAAAAAAATTTACGGAATATTACAAATTTTGAAGTGTACAGCATCCAAATGTCACACATCGCTGTTAATAAAGGTGCAGGTATGCTGTACCGTTGCACACCGTCTCAAAAAAAAAAGCACTGGGTTTTCGTGTTGTGGAACCACACAGTTCAATAACATACTGCCTTCAAGGATCATTGTCTGGACATGTGTTATCATTAGGGTGGTGCTCCTAGAATGTACTGTCCCAAAAAAAAAAAAAAAAAAAAAAAAACACCACTGTATTATATGCATGTGGGAACTATGGTGAATTTCGAATTCCCTATGTACCATAATTTGATTTTAAAATAGCTTTTTTCATCAACTACTTACCTTATCAGTGTTAACACACAGGTCTTATATATCACAACCAAGGAACAGGATGTGCACTTCCCTTTTTTTTTTTTTTTTTTTTTTTTGAGCAAATATCTTGATTCTTTTAAATTGTAATCATAATTACAACCACACAACAGCCATGTTCCATTCATATTATTTAAGTTTCTAATTCACACAACCAAGCTTCTTTAATTTTCATCACACCAAAACGGATTATAAGAGGTGAGTACTGTAATTTAAGCTTTCTGCTATTTTGCTTTGCTTTCTGGCATAAACTTTGCTTTCTGCAAAGTTTATGCCAGAAACTTTGCTCTAGAGACTAAACATGGGTTTCACCACTTCAAGCCTCCAATAAGCAAAGTGGTGGTATTTCACCGGTTGATGAAAGTCATCTACCACCTATTTTACTTCACAGTTCACCCACCTTCTATTGGTTTTGAAATTCTGCCCATAATTTTTCTTAATTCATCATAACTTTTAGGATATTAACATTATTTCACCTTTCACATATCTACTATACTTCCTTTTCTACTATCCTCACCCTTCTAGTTACTGGCACTGTAATTTTCACATCCATTTATGCATACTTTATTCAATATATTAATACAAACTCACACACACACACACACACACACACACACACACACACACACACACACACACACACACACACACACACAGTTGAGCCAGAGCATTATGACCACCTACCTAATATGATGTTGGTCCTCAACGTGCAGCCAAAATAACTCGTACCTGGCAAGGCATGGATGCTACAAGATTTCCAAATGTCTCTTGTGGTAGCTGGTACCAACATGTAACCAGCAGATCCTTTAACTCCTGTAAGATCCGTGGTTGAGATACCACAGATCGGAGTTGCTGTTCCAACACAAACCACAGATGCTCGATGGGATTGATGTCTGGGGAATTTTGAGACATAGAGGGCAATACACAGAAGTCTTCCTCGTGTTCCGAGAACCAGTCTTGAACAATCCGGGCAGTGTGGCATGGTGCATTATCCTGCTGAAAGATGGCACCGCCAGAGGGGAAGACCATTGCCACGAAAGGGTGTACCCGGTCAGTAATGATGCTTAAGTAGGTGGTAGATGTCAGAGTGCCCAGCAATGGATGACTGGACCCAGGGTATCCTAGTAGAACATCGCAAGCCAGTGGCAGAACGCCACTGGCTTGTTTTCATGCCATGGTGCATCCAAGCACCATCACTTCTGCAGGTAAACAATGCACATGTACCCAGCTATCCACATGGTGCAACAGGAAACATGATTCATCGGACCAGACAACCTTCTTCCAATTATTTAAGGTCCAGTTTCGATGCTCATACTCACTGTAGGTGCTGTCGCCGGTGAACTGTGGTTAGCATGGGCACTCTGAGCAGCCTGCAACTACGCAGCCCCATTTTCAGCAGGGTTTAATGTACTGCGTGTTGTGACACATTACTCCCATCACCGGCATTCCAATTACCAACAAGTTCCGCCACAGTCGCCCTTCTGTTGCCACGTACCATCCGGGAGAGCCTTTGCCCACCTCGAGCATTAACGAGCTGTGGTAATCCAACGCCTCACCGGCAGTTCGTGGGTTCCCCCTCCTCGGAACACTTTTGGTAGGTACTAACCACGGCTGACAGTGAGCATCCCACCAGCCGTGTCATTTCAGATATGCTCTGACTGAGTTGTCTAGCCATTATAATTTGGCCTTTGTCAAACTCACTTAAGTCTGCTGCCTTTCCCATCTGAAGAACAAGAGTAACACTCGTTAACAGAGCTCAGTATCAGATATTTTTTATACTGTGTCCCGACTCGTGCACGTGCCGTAGTTCACCTGAAGTTGCTTTGATTTGCATAACGACTTGCTGGTCATAATGTTTTGGTTCATTGGTGTATATATATAAATATATATATAAAAAAAAACATGCACACAATAAAATAGTCAATTACTAAAACTCACAGGAATTTCAACAGCTCCCCCTCCTCCAGGTTTATTTCTTGATCGCCTTTTTTCCCTTTTACGTTCCTCATCTATGTCAAACTAAAAATAAAAATTTTAATAATTCTAAGACGACAAAAAAAAATGGTATAGAAACCAGTCATCTGAACTAATGCATTAACATAACATTTTATACTTTAACTCAACTCTACTGGTAAAAATAGCCCCACCCCCCCCACCCACCAAGAAGATGTTTTATCCTAGCATTATCTTATGGAAAAGTTACTACAGTATTACAGTTCAAGTTGGAAGATAATGTTAATCATCTTGGAAACTCATTTCAGTTAATATTATTAAACCAAAATACAGTCAGTTTTGCTATAATGTGAATTTGCTCCAATGCAATTGATATATATTAGGGAACAATGCAACTATAAAGCAATTTTCGCATTGGCTCATGCGCCATTTCGTACGCAAAACCCAGCACCAAGATGAATGTAGCGACCTATGCAACAACACATACAAGTTTATGAAGCTTAAAAATGTCAAACATCAAATGTGTGAGAGCTATATTTCCCATTTACTGTACCTGTAATGGTCGGAGACACTGTTGTCATTTGCTGTATTCATAAGATTTTTTGTTCGAACAGAAATTTCGTGAGACGGGGTAGCGTGAGCAAAGGAGCACATTTCTGGCGGTCATTACCATAAAACAATAAAAACAATTTGCAGTTCCGGGTTTATCGGGCTTTTCTGTTAGCACAGTCTAATTAAAAACGGGTAGCAAACTCGATCTTACTGCATTTGCAATAATAGTCATAGCTGGCATTCTGTGGGTTTTCATGTTAGGGCAAGATGTGTTTCTCCATTTAAAACTCTTTAGTCATTTAAACTACGCTGCTGGAACGAGTACAGAGAAGGGCAACAAGATTAGTGAATGGAACAAAGGGGTGCTCTTACGAAGAAAGGCGTAAGTTTTGCAAATTACAGTGTCTGGAGACTAGGCACCAGCGAGGTGATCTGATAGAGGTGTATAAAGCCTTAAATGGTTTGAGCATGCTCAATGCTGATGGGATTCTTCCTCTCGCTCAGAATAATCACCTGAGAGGGCATAAATTCAAATTGAGGAAAGACAGATGTAGGATAGATGTGTGGAAATTTGCCTTTAGCCAGCGGGCGGTTGGTTGGTGGAACAGACTTCCATCCCTTGTCGTGGAAGTTGATAGCCTAAATAAGTTTAAGGCTCAGCTGGACAGGTATTTCGAACGAACAGAGGGGTGAAGTGGAAGTGGTTATTTTTTATTTATTTATTTTTTTTTTTTTTTTTTTTTGGCTGATGCTGCATAAGCTTGCTTTCTTGCATCAAATGCCTCTACTAATGCTAATGCTAAAAAAACAAATTTTCAGACTCTTCTCTTTGTGTGTACCAAATTCGTTGTTATTGATTGCTTATCTTTTTTACTGTTTTAAAGTTTACAATAAAAAAAAAAGTCTGAACAGAAATATCAATTAGTATGTATATATTACAGTAATAATTAAGCTATGCACATAAGCATACAAAGTCTCCGACCAATACAACTAAATGGGAAATATAGCTCTAACACACATTTGAAGTTTGACATGTAAATGCGTCAAACTTCAATGTATGAGGTGATAAGTGCGTTTCCACCTTAAAGGCAAAAACACACTACATATTTTCACCTTACACACACACACACACACACACACACACACACCCCTTGTGTATCTCTTACCTCAGTTCACCTACAAGTGTCTTGGACTGTTCTCCCGCATTTGTTAACTTTTCTTTATAAAAAGTATATTAATACAGCATCCCAGACATGGGTAAGCGTCCTGGTTCCACGAAGCCAAGCAGTGAGTGCAAAAGGAAAGCATCAAGTATAGAAGAGAAACCTGAAATAATAAAACATTTTGAAAAAAATGCGAGAACATGAAATCTCAAGAGCAACAGGCTTAAGTGAATCCACATTGCGCACCATCACAGACAATGCCGTGAAAATAAAAGTTACGTGTATAGCTGGAACAACTTCAAGTGCAGCAAAGGCAATTAGAACAAGGCCCAAAGAAATAGAAGAAATGGAAAGGCTGCTAAGCATAAGGATTGAAGACCAAACAAAAAAAAAAAAAAACGGGAGCAAGCTTTCACACAGTGAAAGAGAAAGCACTAACTATATATGAAGATCTTAAAAAGAAATAAATAGGGGCTGGTTTAGTGGCTTCAAACACCACTACTCTTTTTGCAATGTTAAGCTGCCTGGCAAAGCCACAAGTGCAGATGAGGAAGCTACAAAGGCATTTCCACCTGTGGTACAGAAAATAATTGAAGGCATCAGCTACACATTGGATCAGATTTTCAACCTGGATGAAACAGGCCTCTATTGGAAATGTATGCCTTCAAGGACCTACATCTCTAAGGCAGAAGCACATGACTCGGGATTTAAGGCAACAAAAGATCGCTTAACTGTGATGTTCACCGCTAATGCCAGCAGAAACTTGAAGTTAAAACCAGTAGTGGTTTATCACTGTACCAATCCACAAGCTTTAAAAGGAATTGTGAAATCCAACCTTGGAGTTCACTATAGATCTAGCAAGAAAGGTTGGACGACTGGCCAAATATTCACTGATATTTTAGTTGAAGCTTAGCATGACACTTTCAAAAATTATTGCAAGAACTTAATTTTAAAATTCTTACAATTCTTCATAATGCACCGAGCCTTCCTCAGATGGTTGCTGAACTCTCTCCAAATATCAAATTCATCTTTTTACCTCCAAACACAACCTCTTTACCACAGCCCCTTGATCAGGGTGTGATAACAGCATTTAAGCCCCTTGATCAGGGTGTGATAACAGCATTTAAGGCTTACTATTTAAGGTTAAACATTCAAGATGTTAATTGCTGCTACTGAAGGTGACAAGGCACAAACTGTTATAGAATTTTGGAAAATATTTAACATCAAAGTTGCCTTGATATGATTGCAGAAGCCTGGAATGATGTAACAAAAGACTGCTTGAATCATGTATGGCAGAAACTTATCCCTCATTTAATTCATGATTTTGAAGGCTTTGAACCTTGAGAGCAACTAAAACAAATCAAACAGGTTGGGTTACTCTTGCAAAAGACGTTGGTTTCGAGGAAGTAGAAAATGAAGATGTAGAAGAGCTTCAAGAGTCTCACAATGAGGATCTATCTACTGAAGCCTTGCAATAACTTGTTGCTGCCAGTCAAGTGGAAAATCAAAATGAGGATGACGAAGTCCAGCAGGCTGCCCTGCTGGACTTCATCATCATAACAGTAGAGTTATCAGCTGCTTTAAGTGGAATTGAAAAGCACCTGCAGTGAATTGAAGATAATGATTATAATGCTGAACGTAGTAGGATTGAGCTTGGTGGCATTCAGACCCATTTGGAACCATACAGGCAGCTCCTGTATGAAAGAAGGAGGCAGGAAAAGCAACAAAAGCTAGATAGCTATTTTAAACCAACACAGAAGAAAGAAAGCAGGCCAGTGAATCGGACCCTTCCACATTGGGTATAACAATCTTTCGTCCTAAGAATAACCCCCCTCTACCTCTTCACGCTAGCCGGGTGGGTCAAGTGCCTCCCTGGCAAACCAAAGGTTGCGGGTTCGAATCCTGCCTCGGGCTTGGATCAGAGTAGAAAATGCAAAAACCTTGGGAGGTGCAATATGGCCACAGAAGCCGATGTGCCAATAACTAACAAAAAAAAAAAACACCTCTTCACTATAACTCACCAGCTACAGCCCTTCACCACACCCACTTCAAACAAGCAAACTTCATATCTTGTCAAGGTAAAGTGCTATATTTACTATAATATTTATTTATCAGAAATTTAAGATGTTTAAATGTGTTAGCAATTTTATTGGGTTTTTAACTTTCTTTTTACTTACCAGACTGAACACTTTTTTAAGTGCTCTGGCCCTATCCCCATTTTTCCCATAAGTCCTGTTGTTTTTTATGCACAAAATACCATAACACAGATTTTTAGGAACACATGTACCGCGTTATAGCAGAACTGACTGTATGCCTAACAATAATGATACAATAATTTATAATTCCACGTAAATCATTTACAACATTATACTTATAATGGCAATTTAAACAAAACACTGAACAAACAGTTCAGTGTGTTATTTAAAATGAAATTTGAATTCTACATCCAATGGTTATTTATGATATACAATAATAAGATATAAAAGGATTAGATTCTCAAGGCCAAGCAGCAAAGGGACAGGAAGAAATTGGATCTTAGAAATTTCACTAAGAAGTAGAACCACTCTAGAAACACAGCCAGGGATTTTTATTGGATGGCATAGTTATAAGTACAGGCATTTTTATTTAGTTTTGCTATCAGTGTCTTCATTAAGGAAACATTGCACTTTGTTGTTGCAAGAGCAAAGAGATAATTTCTGGATATCCTGCAAAGAGTGGCATCCCAAAGAACACTAATAATAAAGAATGCCGATCTAGCTAGTAAGTATAATTCATCTCATTCGGCAAGGTTTAAGTTGTGCCTAAGTTATATGAGAGCAGACTGAACAAAACCTAAGGAAATTCATGATAATCACATTTTCTTACTATAGATTAAACCAATACAGTGGATGGTCAAACTGTGGATAGAATTTCATGGTAATAGGAGTTAATTCAGTCCTCCAGAAGCAAGAGAATAAACAGTGCAGGAGAATTTAATAGTACAAGGTTACAAGTTTCTTCTAGAAAAATATGATAATTCTTAAAGGCTTCAATTGTCTAAGGCTCTTGGTTTTAGGTTGACTTGGGATGCAGTACTCCATTCTTTATATTTAAGAGAGTATCTATCTCTCCAATAACACCTTACATTCAATTTTGTCTTGAACAAGTCAGGGATTAGAACAGCATGACTATTTGGATTTGTACACAATGAGGCATATAAATGAATTTTTACAACTTGCCTGTGATTGATATACAGGTGGTCTCGGGGGGTCTCAATTCTACAGTTCTGTGAGTAGGCAAATAAAGGTTCCTAGAAGGATATATGTCATAAGGTGTTTCACTACATGAAAGAAACAGTACAAAATGTGGTTAATATAGGATTTTGGAAGGACGTATTTCAGAATAAACTTTTAAGAAAGATTTCTCAGCAGTTATGAGAGCAGCTTAATCCAAGTTGAATCATGGCATTTGAACAGTTTAAATACATGGATCCTTATGCGGTATACAAATAATGGTCTAGTAGCTCCTTTCACTGCTTGACCTGCCTCATCAGGAATTACATTAGCATAAACTCAATGTAGGGGGAATGGGGTCCAGTCCCCTACAAGGATGCTCCCAAAATTACGTCCAAGGGTTTGCGTACTTCCCTCACCACCTCCTTCAATATAACTGGATAGATTCATCTGCCCCAGGTACCTTTTTCATATTTAGCTTCAACTATTTTTCCTCCAGTTTACTCTCCGTTATAACAAAATCATTTAGCTCCCTGTTAGAGTTTAGTAAACTTCTGTCCTACCCTTCCTTACAGAATTCCTAATGTGTGAATATAGATGCAGTATACTCATTCAGTTTGTGAATTATGAGCAGGATTATCAACAGATGAACTACCAACATCAAGTGGACCAATTTGATTCATCCGCTTTACTGAGTTTACAAAACTCAAGTGTTTTTCTTCTCATCTTTCCAAGGATTCCTCATAATCAGCCTTCGCTTGCCTAACCTCCTTTGTGACTTGATCACAGACTAGCTTATATCTGCCAAAGGCTTCTGTGTCACCAGCTAATTTACATGCATCTCACACATTTTTCTTCTCTGCTATGTATGAGCCTCAGTAGTTCATCTGACATCCATTTAGGCCTAAATCTTGAAGAATATTTCTTAGTTGGTATGAAAAGCCTAGTAGCTTCCAAGATTAATTCCCTGAAGGCCTACCATTTAGTATTCACTGATTTTAACATCATAAGTTGATCCCACTGTATAGAATTCAAAAACTGTCTGAGACCACTGTAGTCACCTTTACGGGAAAAAAAACCCTTCCCTTTACCCTTGACGGTAGTTACATCTTTAAGTAAATTCCACATCAGTATCACTGCACCTAGTGGTTCCTTTATCTGCAAATTCCTAATGCATGCATCATCACTGCTGATAATGAGATCAAGAGTATTACCCCCTGTAGTTGCCCCGCAAACATGTTGCTGTAGAAAACAACCCTCCAATAAATCCACAAGTCTTGCAAGTGTGCAGAGACCAACCCACAAGTTCAGTCGATATCTGGAAAGTTAATATCCCCCATTACAAGTCATTCTGATTTACTGGCCCACTATTTCTCTGCACAATTGTACATTGTAATCATCAGAGTCATTAAGCCTATAACACACACCTACTCTCATTTTTCCTTTCTCAGTGCTTATGTTACACCAAATAGACTCAACATTGCATTGTCCACCAACATCAATCGGATGCACTTCCTTAGATTTTATGTGTTTCTTAACTAAATATAACCCCTCCTCCCTTCCTGTCCTGTCTATCCTTTCTGTATACATTGTACTACCCAAATTCCAATTCTGCACTGCTTATATGTGTGACACCATCTCTCCAATATCCAACAATATCTGCCTTTGATGCCTTGATCAGCACTTCAAATTCATCAAATTTATTTACTATACTTCTAGCATTGGTGTACATGGTAGTATTCATGCACCTGTTGTTACTCTTAGTTACCCTAACACAGCTCATGTATTTATTTGTTCCATGATGATTCCCAGAAGAACTTGAAATCCCCAGCAACTTGCTCTCTAGGCTACTGCTCGTTTCAATAGAAGCAGTGGAAGAATCTCTTTTGCCTCTGCCTGCGGCTACTGTTAATCTTTTAGTCTGTGAATTGCCCCAAGCTAGCAGTTTTCCGAGCCACCTAACACTGCCTCGATAGCATCAGAAAATATTCTTGCACCCTTTCTATTTAAGCGTATCCTATCCCTGTAGAAGCAGTCTCAACTTTTAGCAAGCACAGACCACACTGAAAAAAAATTCTACCCAATGAGCCTTGCACAATCACTCCAGGGCCAAACTGATTGACAAGGCTCTCATCATATACTCAACATTGCATTGTCCTATCATGTCTGGGCAGAATTGCAGACACTTTCAAATTGAACCTTAGCCCGCAAATTTTTTTTCAACATTGACCTGTACTTGTTAAGTAAATCTGCAGAACTCTCACTCTTAAGGTCATTAGTGTCAATGTGTAGAACCTTTTGTGCCCTTAAAAGATGATATCTGCTCTACATCATCAACTGTTACCCCTGGCAGACATACGCTGGTCCTGTTCCACCTATCCTTTTTGCATAATATATTCCGCGTCTCTCTGATAATAGTGTCACCAACAATAACTAGTTCCTGTGGGACCAGCGCATTCTGCCTTGGAGATTGCTGCCGTGTTTCCCGATGCACGGGAGTGAGCTCTGGCATTGAGTTAGGCAGCTGAGAGCTTGATTGGCCCCCTCTTATTAATATCCTCAAGGGCACTCACCCTACACCTCAAACTCTCATAGACATCCATCAGAACACTGAGTTGGTGCCTAATTTCCTCACAGTCTCTGCACTTAGCACACAAAAATATCCTCTTCAGCTAGATCATGTCCTATTCTAGACAGGTCAGCAAACATTTCACATTTTGTGCATTTTTTTTTTTTTTTTTTAGACTGTGATGCACTGGAGAATCGCCCTTTTTGGTTCTCCCCGAGCCACTTGGACTAATCTGTGAGCATTGCTTTGCTCTCTAGTCTGGGCCGTGAAGGGACTCACTCAGTACATTATTGCTTGTTATGTACCTCGTTCTCTGTATGATATTGTTCATATGACACTGTACCTCATCTTCTTTGACATTCTAAATTTTTACCTGTGTAATATTGTTTATATGATTGTTTACTGTAGATTGTCAAATGGTGGCCAGTACTGCCTAGTACAATAAAAAAAAAATAAAAATAATGTATAAAGACCAAGTTTTTCATGGAATTTTGAAAATTTATAAAAACTAAATTTCTATATGAAGCCTTTAAATGTTAATTTATTCTTATTCTGGTCTGAAATAATGTGATTGTCAAATATCATCATAATTAAATTAAAAAAAAAAAAAAAAAAAAAGCACCTTTTTTGGTGCAAAATAGCGCCCCCACACATATGTGTGGGGGGTTATTATTGCACCAAAAAAAGGTGTCTTTTTTTCACAATTCTGAATCAATGATGCACACACGCACACACAGAGCCAATTCCAGTTATTTGGGACACATCAGGACCAGTGCATTTGGACCCAATTAAGCGATTGCTGCAATTATCCAAATATGCTGCAATTATCCAAAGTTTCACGTAAAAAAGGTAAAAATACAATGGACCGCTGCTTTATAATTGATTCACTGTACAATCAACTCAACATAGTAAAGTACCGTACGCTATACGATGTGTAGTAAGTGCCAGTCATTGTGATCACATTTGTGAATTGAATTTTAATTTTATTAAACAGCGATTCTAATTATTGAATATAGGAAGAATATTATCCACAGGCTATAAAAGTAAAGATATATTAAGCACAAAGCCCCGGGGGAAGATGACGTTACTGTAGAGTTGTTAAAATTGGGAGGAAGAGACATAACACAAAAATTGGCAAGGCTCTTCACAAAGTGCATTAGAAAAGGTGTGTGATGCCTAAGCAGTGGAATAATGCAATCATAGTTTTGCTGCATAAGAAAGGAGATAAATCAGAAATTGGAAATTATAGACCAATTAGCTTGTTATCCCACATCTACAAGTTGTTCACAAGGGTCATTACTAACAGATTAGAAAGAATACTTGATGAGAATCAACCGAAAGAGCAAGCTGGCTTTAGGACAGGATTCTCAACTATGGATCACCTTCACACAATATCACAGCTAATGGAGAAAGCAAATGAATATAAAACACCATTATGCCTGGCATTTGTGGATTATGAAAAGGCATTTGACTCCATACAGCATAAGGCATTGTTTCGGGCACTGGAAAGACAAGGCATAGATACCCCATATACAGTGGTACCTTGGATTACGAGTAACTTGGTATGCGAGTGTTTTGCAAGACGAGCAAAAATTTTTAATAAATTTTAACTTGATAAACGAGCGAGGTCTTGCAATATGAGTACAGTCAGTCCTCGTATAACACGTGTTTACACTACACGAATTCGATGATACACGATTTATAAATACGGGAACGATATCTTATATAACACGAACCGAATTCGCCTTTGTGTTTACAAGAAATGGCAGTCGAACGCAGAATCACCGCAACCCGATAGCAATGAAGAGAAGATTTTGAAAATGTATTTATGGTTTTTTATATCCGTGAAGGGGAAACACATTTCACATAATAACGTCAAAACCAACAATTCCAGCTAGTATAATCGCAAATGCAATTAGATCGAGTTTACAATAGATTCCACTAGCAGGAACGCAACTGGAAATTGTTTTTATTGTTTTCATGGTAGTAACCCCTAGAAATGTGCTTTAGTAAAATGTGAGGTGTTAATTAATAGTGTATCTCTGCCTTTACGGTGTTTATTCAGTTGCTACACGCGCGCAGCTTTGTTTATGTGTATCAAGCGTGCCTCCTCATTTTGTAATAGTGCAAGCGATGAATCTGATTTCTGAAATCCTCAAAAGGAGGCAAAAGCAAGTGTCATTGGAAAGATTCCTTGTTAAAGTCGCACAAAAAGAAAAAGTCAACAGATTACAGTGATTCCGTTAGAGACAGTGAAAGTCGTCCTACCCAATAATTAATAAATTCGATTGCTTTATGTATATTAAATTTAAATATTAAAAATATAAAAAAGGTATGTATTTTGTATTAATCATTTTTACAGTATATGAATATTTTTGAGTTTTGAACAAATCATCTGGGTTTCCATTATTTCTTATGGGGAAATTCGCTTTGATATACGAGTGCTTTGGATTACGAGCACGTTTCCGGAACGAATTATGCTCGCAAACCAAGGTACCACTGTATTATACTTTTGAAGAAAAGAATGCTACCTCCTTTATCAGACTAGACAAAGACAGTAGCAAATTTAAAATCGAGAAAGGAGTTCGACAAGAGGAGACAATATCTCCGAAGCTGTTTACTGCTGCCCTTGAGGAAGCTTTCAGAACATTAGAATGGCCGCAGAAAAGAGTCAATGTGAACGGAGAGTACCTAAACCATTTACGATTTGCAGATGACATTGTGGTCATAAGCCATGATCCAAAGAATTAGAGGAAAATTTTAATCAGTTATGCACAGTTAGTAAGGATTTTGGACTAAAGATGAATATGGCTAAAACAAAAGTAATGATAAACGAGTGTGCCACAGAAAGGGAAATAATGATTGAAGGAGCAGTAATTGAAAAGGTGGAGTCATATACTTATCTGGGACAAGTTATTAGCTGCAATAATCATAAATGGCTGGAAGTCAAGAGAAGAATAAATTTTGGATGCATAGCATTCAGGAATATAGTCACATACTGAAGAGCAATATCCCAGTTTGTCTGAAACGTAAAATAATGAACCAATGTATACTCCCCACCATGACTTATGGAAGTGAATCTTGGACACTCACCAAAAGAATGGAAGAGAAGCTGAGAACTACACAGCGAAGAATTGAACGAATTATATTGGGAATCAGACTGTTAGATAAGAAGAGAAACACATGGATTAGGCAGCAAACCCAAGTAAAGGACATTCTTATCAAACTAAAGAACTAAAATGGTCTTGGGCAGGACACACAGCTCGAAGACATGATGACACATGGACTAAGAAAATAACAGAATGGTATCCAAGAGGAGCTAGAAGAAAACCTGGAAGACAAAGGCGGAGATGGATATATGAAATTCATGAGTTTTTGGGTAGTAAATGGATGGCCAGTGCTCAAAACAGAAGGAACTGGAAAGATGCCGGAGAGGCCTTCATCCTGCAGTGGATTGAAAATGGCTGATGATAATGATGACCTTACCAATTAAAAAATTAAATGATACATGATAATCAGAAGAACATATGTGATAATCGGAATAATTAATACGTACTGTAATATGTACATACTAACTACATAGCTGACATTTCTTTTTACTGACATTTGTGGGTAGGGGTTAAAATTAAAAAAGTAAAAAGAAAAGCAAATGTCAGTTATAACGGGCACACACAAACTGCAAGTAACACGATATGTACAAGTGAGAACAGAGTAACAAGTTACAAAGCTTTAAAATAGGATTAAAATAGGATAAAATAAGAGAAGATTCTGAAAATTAATTTTTTATACGATTGAAGATTCCATGGAAGTGTAAACACATTTTATCATAATAACCCACAGAACTCCAGTTGTCAGTATTATCACAGATTCAATAAGATCGAGTTTACTAACCATTTATGATAGATTACACTAACAGAAAAGCCCAATAAACAGGTGACTGCTAATTGTTTTTATTGATTTATTGGTTGTGACCTCCAGAAATCCGACTGAATGGTTGGAGACTCATAGGGTAATCTCCAGTGCTGCGGTCTCCTGCCCGATTAAGCGGCATGTTGTCCCAATTAAGCAAAGTAAATCCTGGCTATTTTCTCAATTGGGTTCTGTTTTCTAAGATTTGCCCCTAATAAACAGCTGCCCCGATTAACCGGAACACACTGTGTGTGTGTGTGTGTGTGTGTGTGTGTGTGTGTGTGTGTGTGTGTGTGTGTGTGTGTGTGTGTGTGTGTGTGTATAATATATATATGCATCATTGATTCAATTTCGTCAACCTCTATAACTGAATTCATAAGAATTTTTGATGGGGAACAAAAGGATGCTCTTACTGAGAAATGCTTCAGTTTTGCAAATTGCAACATCTAGAGACTAGGCACCTGCGAGGGAATCTAATTAGACTTTGAATGGATTGAGATAGGTCAATGCTCATGGAATCCTTCTTGCTCTGACTACACACCAGGGAGCACAAATTAAAAAAAAATTGAGGAAGGTTGGTTACATGATAAATGTGTGGAAATTGGCATTCAGCCAGTGAGTAGTTGGAATAGTTAATTCTTGGAATAAACTTCCATATGGTATTGTGGAAGTGGATAGTTTGAAATAAATTCAAGGAAGAAATGGACAAACTAATAGAGGATATATGAAAAGACTTTTCAGTCCGCTCAGTCCTTTCCTCATTCGCAACACAAATAAATGACCTAGTATACAACATTTCTTGCGGCGATTGCGACTCGTCTTATCAGGGTTCTACATGGTTTCCTCCAAATTTTTGTATTAATCAACACGCGGCCTCAGTTCATGCTTCTCATTCAGCAGCGTCAGAATTAGCCTTTCATGCCTTTCAGGAAAATTAATGGCAATTTAATTGTTTTCGTTTTAACAAAATTTTTTTAAATTGTTTTTCGTTTTAATTTCTGTAGAGTATCATACCGAAGTGTTCTACGTATCATATTGAGGTAAATTTCTCTTATTCTTTTCCAAATATTGATATCAACGTAGAATGTATTGAGCATTATAGCTCTGGTTCATACTATCAAATACATTTATATTTTATAACTCTAACCTTTTCATTTTTATTTCCAGAAGAATTTATAAAAGCTTCTGCATATTCATGCTTACATATATAATATATAATCAGAAATATATGCACTTGCATTATTTTAAAATTTCATGCTCAACCATTTTCTGCACTGAAAAATGAAACTTAAAAACATGGAATTAATAAATTAGTAATAAATTACTAATTTATTAATTTCATTTTTTATGACTGAAACTTTTTTTTTTTTTCCTGAAGAATTATTTTTTTTCTTTAAATAACATATAAAAATAGTTCAGATGCAGAAAAGGTTTGTTTCCATGCATCATTTGGCTTTGCTAACCCTGATGAAGAGCATTTTTTTAACACTTAAATTTTTTTATTCAAAAAATAAAGAGATACAATAACTAAGAAAATTTTAATTAAGAAAACAAGATATATTGGTATACTGCAAGCATGTCCTTTATGGTTCTTGGTTTTTCAATAAATTTTCCAAGGCTGTTCCAGATAAGAATATTACATATCGCAACTGGCTCACATACAAATCTCCAGGTTCACTTCCTGTCTGGACTAGAGCTCGCAACACTTATAAAGCAGTTTTAATCGGTCCAAACTAGATTTTGAACAGGCTAAGAATAGACTACTTGTTTCTTGTCCAAACAGTAGTCGAGAATTCTTGTCTCTTGCCAAAGCTATTGGCCACAACTTTTGCCCATCCAAACTACCATCTCTACTAAAATCTGATGGGTCTATTTCCACCTCAGCTAAAGCTGACCTACTTGCATCCTACTTTTCTTCTAACTCTTGTATTGATGATCTTTAAACCACCTCCTCCCATTCCGATCTTCTGTCAAAAAATTTTTGAACAATCTGGATGTGACTGCCTATACAATGACAGAGAAATGCCACCAGGACCTCTAAGGTCCTGGTGGCATTTCTCCACTTGTTCTCAAAACCTGTGCTCCCATTGCACTGCCTTTTTACACTTTATTCCACCAGTGTTTTTCCTTATGCTTGGACATTTACTCATATCCAACCAGTTCTTAAGAGTTGAGAAATCCCTCCCAGACAATTATTGCCCTATTGCACTTAACTCTACTCTTTTCAAAGTAATGAAGTTAACCATCAAATCCTAAACTACCTCAACCTTCTATTTGATCAATGATTCCCAGTATGGATTCCAACATTGTCAATCCACTGGTGCTATTTTGGCTTGTGTTACCCATCTGTGGACAAAATCAACAGAAAAGTTTGGTGAAAGTGAAGATTTTGCTTTTCACATTTTTAAGACTTTTGACTGTGTTTGGCATAAAGGTCATGACAAGCTTCAATCTTATGGATTTCTGACTGTTCCTGCAATTGAGTATATCCAGTTTTCTCTCTGACTGCTCTGCACAAGAAATGGTATATGGCTCTGTCTTTAATATCTTCACCAATGGTGGTACTACCAGCATTAGTGAGAAGTAAGTACAGTTCTTTCTTCAACTTCTTTCCTCTTGTATATTAATAATCTTCTTCCACTGACTGGAAATCCTAGCTGTAGTTTTGCAGATGATAGCCTGTTGCATTCCACCTTCCAGTTTCAGAAACTATGCCCTGCATAAACAGCATCTTTTCAAATATCCATCACAAATTCCTTATATACTAAATCTCCAGGTAATTCTCCAATGGGGTAAAGTTAACTTGTTTAATATCAATTCTTCTAAAACTTAGCTCTGTTATATTTTGCAAAAAGGACTCTGCTGCTCCTATGCTTATCCTCAATGACACTCAGATTTCTAGACATCACATATCTCTATTAAGGATTACCCTAATAGAGATTTGTGATCCTACCTAGAAATCCAAGTATCATCATATGCCAAGAGAGACTTCTAACTCTTATCATAAGCACATCACAAATATTGCTTCATCTGCATATAAAAAAACTGAGATCTCTCTTTTGCTCTGTGTTACTTTTTCTTCTAAACAACTATGCACTCTACATAAATCTCAGATCTGCTGTACCATAAAATATCGTTGTGTTTGGGGTGGTTCTCCAAAACCCATCTTATTCTTCTGGGCTCGCTCGCGCTCTCTCTCTCTCTCTCTCAAACCAATCCAAACACATGGCAAAACCACTACACTTCCATTTACTGTCCAACTTAATTCTCAGAACCAACTTTTCTCTTCCTCATTTCTCCCTTCAACTTTAGCTTTTTGGAACAACCTTCCTTCACATGTATTTCCTGAAATTCAAGTAAAATACCAATAAGGATCTTCTGTTTTCCCAACCTTCAACCTGTGCGTAATAAGGACTATAAATTAAGACCTTTTACGTTGGGGATTTTCATAAAAAAAAAAAAAAAAAGAGGGACAGCATTTCTAAATACTTAAATTCCTTGTGAAAAAAATAAAAATATACAAATAAGTATGGAAATTAACAAGAAATCATAATATATTGGTATAATGCTGTAAAAAAAAAAAAAAAAAAAATCAAAAAAACTTTCTTAATAAATAAAGAAATAAAAAAAAAACAGTTGGATCACCTGTCAGATGCCTGCAACCATCCCACTGCAAAAAAAAAAAAAAAAAAAAAAAAAAAAAAAACAAAAAAAAAACACAACCAGAGCCAAATGAATTATGCTATAAAATTATCTACTGTTTGCAGTAGATAATTTTATAGCATAATTCTCTTATATTATACAATATTTTAAATATAGTTAGTAGTAAACATCCATGAACACTCTTTGAATACACATTAAATTTTTCAGAATAATTTATACACCATTAGGCTCTGAACTATTGCTGAAAGAATTGTTCTTCCCATTTAAGTCCTGAAAGGATGATAAGTAAGTAATCACATTATTTTTATAAAATGTCTAAACACATATCAGAGCTTCACATAACATTAAATGGAAATGATTTATTTTCATAAGATTTCTTTCCATAGCAACAAAACTTATAAATTACTGACATTTAAAGTGCAGTACCATAGTTCCTGGCAAATACTGTGAAAACACAAGCATTATTATTGCCTGGTGTAAACTTAATATTATTAAATCTAATAAACATTTTCTCACACATCACTCATAAGTCCTTTTATCAGATAAAATGCATGTCCAACAACAAGATAAAAAAATGATTCAAGAGTTTTCACTACAATTTTTCTAGAATAGATACATACAGCTGGTTTAGGTGCAGGTGGTGGAACCCATTCCTTAGCAATATACTTCTTCTGTTCGTATTTTGCTCTAATGAAGGCTTCTAAAGAGCTTTTTACTTCCAGTTAAGAAACATATAACGACTTAGGAAACAAAGAGGAGGATAAATAATCCCAAATTTTTTTAGGATTGTTTACACTCTTTGACATGATAAATTTTTATGATTATGATGCTCAATTTAAGATAAAAAGTTATTTTTTTATCTGACCAAATTAATTAACTTCTGCAGTTTAAAATACAATGTAAGAACATATTGTGGGGATGGTAAAAGGGTTCCAGTGCTAAACTCTGTCATGTTTCGCACTGGTGTATTTTAATTAAAACAACATGGAATTTTTGAAGTAATATAAATAAATACAATTCAATTTTTCTTACAAAAACCTTGTAATTCTGATTAATGAAAAACAGACACCTCAATTTTCCAAAAGAAATCTTTGGGAAACTATCCCACTGGATTTCACATTGGCTCTTAAACACAATAAAAAACTTTATTTGAAATTAAAGGAAGGATAATAAAAAAATAAATAAAATAATAATAATAAATATCACTAAAGTCGCTTCAGCAGACCTACTTGCCCCAATGTTGAAGTGACAGAATGGGTCACTAACAGCTGAGGCAGTTAGTGACCCATTCTGACTTCACTTCAAAGAAATAACACTACCACTAGAGGTAGGTCAAAGCAAAACAGGTCGACCTCCATAGAGGGATGATGTTGAAGATAAGTAATCCTACTGCATAGAGTGTGGTGCAGGATAAAGTCACTCGAGTTCAGGCCTTAGGCAGAGGGGTCAGTTAGAAAAGTCGGAGACAGTCTCCCGAGGAAGACTGGAACGAGTGCTGCTGTTTCCCCCTGTATGGCTACCACAAGGGAAGAGGAATAGGCATAGGAGCATGTATGCTTGCATGTATACCAATGCTAGAAGTATAGTAAATAAATTTGATGGATTTGAAGTGTTGATTAAGACATCAAAGGCGGATATTGTTGGGATAGCAGAGACGTGGTGTCACAAAGATATAAGGAATGCAGAACTGGAATTTGGGGAGTACAATGTGTACAGAAAGGATAGACAGGACAGAAAGGGAGGGGGTGTTATGCTGTTAATTAAGAAAAACATAAAATCAAAGGAAGTGCACCCAGTTAATATAGATGAACAGTGCTGTGTTGAGTCAGTTTGGTGTGAGATAAGCACTGCGAAAGGAAAAATAAGAGTAGGAGTGTGTTATAGGCCTAATGACTTGAATGAGTACAATGAACAATTGTACAGAGAAATAGAGTGGGCCAGTAAATCAGAATGTCTTATAATGGGGGATTTTAACTTCCCAGATATTGACTGGAATTTGTGGGTTGGTCATTCACACACTAGTCAGACTTTTGTGGATTCATTGGATGATTGTTTTCTGCAGCAGCATGTTCGAGAGGAAACCAGAGAAAGTAACACTCTTGATCTGGTTATCAGCAGTGATCATTCATGTATTAAGAATTTGCAGATAAAGGAACCACTAGGTGGCAGTGATCACAGTGTGCTGAAGTGGGATTTACTCAAAGAGGTAACTACCGTCAGGGGTAAAGGAAAGGGTTTTTGCTTCCGTAAAGGGGAGTACAGTGGTCTCAGATAGTTTTTAAATTCTGTACAGTGGGATCAACTGACGATGTTACAAACAGTAAATTCTAAGTGGGAAGCATTCAAGGAATTAATCGTGGAAGCTACTAGACTTTATATACCGATTAAGAAATATCGTTCAAGGTTTAGGCCTAAATGGTTATCAAATGAACTAATGAGACTCGTGACAGAGAAGAAAAATGCATGGGATGCATATAAATTATCGGGTGACGCAGAAGCCTATGGCAGATATAAGCTAGTCTGTAATCAAGTCACAAAGGAGGTTCGGCAGGCGAAGGCGGATTACGAGAAATCTTTGGCAAAAGATGCTAAGAAAAACAGCAAGGATTTCTTTACTTATATAAACTCTAAAAGGAAGGGGATGAATATGATTGGTCCACTTGACATCGATGGTTCGACTGTTGATGATCCTGCTCAGATAGCAAACAAACTGAATGAGTATTTTGCATCTACATTCACACGTGAGGAATTATTACAGTTTGAAAATGGAAGAAGGTTATCAAATTGTAGCAGTGTGCTTAATGATTTTGTAATAACTGAGAGCAAAGTGGAGGAGAAATTGTTGAAGTTAAACATAAGAAAGGCACCTGGGGTGGATGGGATCTATCCAGTTATTTTAAAGGAGGCGGCAAAGCAACTAAGCAAACCCTTAGCCATAATTATGAGAGCATCCTTGGACTCAGGGGAGGTTCCCACGGACTGGAGATGTGCAAATGTGTCCCCAATTCACAAAGGTGGATCGAAGGGTGACACGAGTAATTACAGACCAGTTAGTTTAACTTCTGTTCCGGGTAAAATAATGGAGTCACTGGTTAAAGATGCATTGCAGGATCATCCAGACAAGACTGCAGCAATAATTCAAACACAGCATGGGTTTGTTAAGGGAAAGTCTTGTCTGACAAATTTGATTGGTTATTATGATGTGGTCACAAAGGAACTGGATGCAAAAAATAATTTTGATATCATATACTTGGATTTCAGGAAAGCTTTTGACACTGTTGCGCATGGAAGACTACTGTACAAATTGGAGCAGAATGGTATTAAGGGTAAGTTGCTACAATGGATAAAAGGATGGTTAAGTGGGAGAAGACAGAGGGTGGTAATCAATGGGTGCTGTTCTTCGTGGACTAATGTTATTAGTGGAGTCCCACAGGGTTCGGTGTTGGGTCCACTGTTGTTTTGTGTATTTATCAATGAGATTGATGAAGGTATATCAGGCTTAATGTCGAAGTTTGCAGATGACACAAAGGTTGGCAGGGTTGTTAATGACAGTAATGGCAGTGTGCTACTGCAACAGGATCTAGATAATTTGGGCAGATGGGCTAAGAAGTGGCAACTGAAGTTTAACCTTGACAAATGCAAAGTACTGCATATGGGTAGAAGTAACCCCAGAGAAACATACCAACTGTGTGGTACTACACTTAAGGTGGTAGAAAATGAAAAAGACCTGGGAGTAATTGTGCAGTCAGATATGAAGTTCTCTGAGCAATGCAGACAGGCTGCTAGGGCGGGTCATGGGGTTTTGTCAATGATATATAGGAATTTTGCTAGCAGGGAAAAGGAGGTGATTGTCCCTCTGTATAAGGCAATGGTCAGGCCACGCCTTGAGTACGGCGTACAGGTCTGGAGGCCTCATTTTAGGAAGGATGTAGATTTGCTTGAGCGTGTACAGAGAAGAGCAACACGATTGGTGAGGGGAATGAAGGGATTCTCTTACCAAGAGAGGCTTAAGTTCTGCAAATTGCAGTGGCTGGAGACTAGGCACCTGCGCGGTGATCTGATTGAGGTCTATAAGGCCTTGAATGGGTTGAGCACGCCGAATTCTGATGGGATCCTTCCACTTGTTCAGATTACGAACCTACGGGGACATAAGTTCAAATTAAGAAAGGACAGATGTAGACTAGATGTGCGGAAATTTGCCTTTAGCCAGCGGGTGGTTAATTGCTGGAACAAACTTCCATCTGTCGTTGTGGAAGTTGATAGGTTAAATAAATTTAAGGAGGAACTGGACAGGCATTTGGAGGGAATGGTGTGAATTTTTTTTTGGCTGATGCTGCATAAGCTCCTACACTTGCTTTCTTGCATCATGTGCCACTACTACTACTACTACTACTACCATCCAGCTCAACCAACTGCTGGAAGTGCTTCCTACGCAACTGTGCCTGTGACCACCCAGTAAGGAAGAAAATGCCAAAGCATGAAGCAGAGCATCAAAATGAATACATTCATTCATCATGTGAACATACTACTTCGAATGATTCCTGGATATTCAAGTCAGTGAACATCGAATAGCAGACCAAAGAAGGTTTGTTTGTTATTTGGTTTTTAGGAGCATTAGCAACTAAGGCCATATTGCTCCGGGGGGGGGGGGGATATGCAGTGGTCATTCCCTGACTTTTCTGCATCTTCTGTATTTGGTGGGCATGGGCTCGAACCCCGGTCTAATCAAGAAGCATGTGCTATGCACTGCTGTTCCTGCTCACCTGGCTACGGAGGCACCAAAAGAAGGACCATCGTCATGAAGAGCCTGATTGCTCCTGCAATCTTGGAAAAAAAAAAAAAAAAAAAAAAACCAAGCAGGACGTGAGCAATCAGCCACAAACAACAAAGGATACGGACAACATGGAACCAGAGGAGGAAGAGCAAGAAGAAATACAACCTACAGCAGCTGAAGCAGAAAGAGACAAGGTCATGATATCAAGAATAGAAGGCAAGTGGAAGAAGACTAACAGAATTTGAAGGAATGGACCCCAAAGAATACTGAAGCAGAGACCGAACAGAATCCTGCGGAGAATCGCAGACCACTTCAATTGGCAAATAATACCGCATTACCTCACAACAATGGTGCAACACTGGAGGCCATCCATACAGATGTACACTTTGGTGCCATAACAGCCACTAGGATTAAGGAAAGATGCGTGAGACCAGCAGCAGTCTGCAAGTCTTCATATCTGACTGTACATCTTTAAATGTACAGGCAGATATGAAGTTTTCTGAGCAGTGCAGACAGTCTGCAAGAGTAGCTCATAGTGTCTTGTCAATGATATACAGGAACTTTTATAGCAGGGATAAGGAGGTGATTATCCTGTTGTATAAGGCAATAGTCAGGCCACACCTTGAGTACTGTATACAGGTCTGGAGGGCTCATTTTAAGGATGTAGAGCTGTTGGAACAAGTACAGAGAAGGGCAACAAAATTAGTGAATGGAACAAAGGATTGCTCTTATGAAGAAAGGCTTCTGGAGACTAGGCACCTGCGAGGTGATCTGATCCTTGGCTTTGGTGAAGATAAATGGGCTAAGGTAAAGAAAGCCAACACGAGAAATGTCAGATAACTTACGTGGAAAACTAGTTTCCCGACACTGGACTCTAGCGCTACTCGCACGGTAAACAGATGGTAGGTGTTATCGGTCTGGAGCCAAAATCAAGAAGGATATATTGATTTACAGGTAGGCATGGCAAATGATGAAATGATTGATGGTGGGCGTGACAGATGACAAGCTATTGTGTAGTCATTGGTTGGCATTATAATCTGTATTTATGAGTAAAAACAGTGCATAATAGTTTTGTGATGAACAATAAACAGGTAATAGTAATGATGAATCTTTTAAAGGTGGAAGAAATTTGTACGAAAAATAAAACGTTGGTTGATTTTTTGATGAAAACTAAATTAATAAAAGTTTTGTTCTGTTCATTTTTATGTTCTTCATTATGTTTTTTTTCTCATTATTAAAAGCAGATTTTTGGAATTCATGAGCGTTTTTACTATACTGTTGATTTAGGTTTGGTTACGAAAAAAGGAAAAGGTTTCTTTATTTTTCGTTATATTTCATAACTTGACCTTAAAAATAAAAAGTACAGTAATAAAAAATTTATATTTTGTTAATAAACAATTTATGTGCTAGTCCACCCATGATTCTAAATAAAAAAGGTTAGGTTACCCCCTCCATTTCGGGAGGGGTTCAAGCTCCTATGGGTTTCAAGTGGAGGTTACCTGATCTTTTTTCACCATTAGGGCATATTATTGAACAAGAAAATAAAAATATGGTTATAAAAAAATTAATTTTTTTATGAATGTATTTCTAAATATGGCTGAATCTAAAGAAAAAAAGGTTAGGGTACCCCTTCACTTTGGGAGTGTGTCAAGCTCCCATAGGATTCAAGCGGAGCTAACCTGACCCTTTTTTTTTTTTTTTTATTTATTTATTTATTTTATTTGTATTTGCATCCATGGCATTTAAAGATCCTGAGGATGTGCCTGAATTTGTTTCATTCGAGTCAGATGACGATTCTGGAATACATTAGTAGTGGCATTTGATGCAAGAAAGCAAGCTCATGCAGCATCATCCAAAAAAAAAAAAAAAAAAAAAACCCCACTTCCACTTCACCCCTCTGTTCGTTCAAAATACCTGTCCAGCTGAGCCTTAAACTTATTTAGGCTATCAACCTCTGGTCCTTGAGGTTGTCACAGACATTCTCTCAGATATGCCAGACAAGCTGTTCTTGCTACCTGGGAGTCTAAAACGCTGATGGAACTGATATTCGGGTGACACTCAAATCAAAGTGGATCTAATTTCGGCGAAGTCCGGACGGTCTATGACAGCCAAATCCTCTGCTTGCACCTTCACGATGGTGGGACTGTTAGTAATCCTGGGTATAACCTTCATGCACAAGTACATGGTGGGTGAGCACCCAGGTGTGAACCAACGTAAGCAGAGGTCGAGGTGTGGCGCCCACACCACATGGAGGAACGCCGCCCCTCTATGTTACCAGGCAGTACTAGGTGGTAGATGATTCTCATCAACCGGTGAAATACCACCACTTTGCTTATTGGAGGCTTGAAGTGGTGGAACCCTTCCACCAATGTTTAGTCTCTAGAGCTAAGTTCCGGCCAACCCTTCCCTATCTCTTCCATCATGCAGTACGATTGATGATTTTTGAGGTTATGATGAATGTCGTGGCGAGATCCAATATTCCTTACATTTCGAGGGTACAGCTCTAAAACGGTGTTCGCAGGCCGGCCGCTAGTTAGTACACCGGACTGAACCTATTGGTAACTCTCTAGGAAGCTTCTGGATCAGCTAGTGTATAATCTTGCTACCTCTACTCTGCCGGATAGTGACTGGAGGGAGTCCGAGTAGTGTGTATGCGGGGAGCATTGTCGAGGCCACGTTATGTCAAGGATCTGGGTATATTCTTACCACATGTACGCCATATCCAAAATTTCATTACTTCATACAGCATGTCCCACCCACTTTTTCTTACTATTGAATACACCATGAATTGTCAAAATAATAGAGGAAGCTTATCTGCGAAAAGATCTAAACCTCCCAAGGACTTCCTAATTCATTTCACAAATATACGTGGTCTCAATTCTAATCTCAACGATGTCCATTTCCACTTGCAGTCTTCCAAACCCCATGTACTTTTTCTGACTGAATCTCAGTTATCAGTTGATTCAACTACTGCTCATCTCAGATGTCCAAATTATTTGCTGTATGATTCCTTTCGCCTCAAAGGTGGTACTTGTGCATATGTCCGTTCTGATATTCCCTGTCAGAGACTTGGCAATTTGGAATCTCCTCTCTTTGATCTTCTCTGGCTTAAAATCTCTCTACCTCATTGTGTAAAATTCATCTGTTGTCTCTACCGTTCTCCCAACTCCACTAATCACTTGGAGCTCTTTGACTTCCTCTCTTTGCAACTTGACTTTCTCCAGTCCAACTTTCCTAACAGTGAGGTAATTTTCCTTGGTGATTTTAACGTTCACAACTCCAGCTGGCTTCCGTTTTCTAGTCACACCGACCCAGCAGGTCGAGATGCTGAGGCTTTTGCAATTACTAATGACCTAGCACAGATTGTTCATTTACCTACAAGAATACCGGACAATCCTAATCATACAGCCAATACGCTTGATCTTTTTCTCACAAACAATCCTTCTAAGTGCACAGTCGAAGAGAGAGGTCCTATAGGCACTTCAGATCACAACGTGATGATTGTCTCTTCTCCAATGGAACCTTTATCGCATTGCTATTCCCAACCTCGTATTGTTTGGCATTACAAGAATGCAAAATGGAATGACCTGCGAGACTTCTTTTCTTCTTTTCCCTGGTCCGATTACTGTTTCAAAACTTCTGAAGTCAACGTTTGCCCAGATCGTGTCAGTGAAATTATTCTTGCAGGAATGGAATCCTTTATCCCACACTCCACTTTAAAATCTCATCCTTTATCTAAACCTAGGTTTTCCAATAAATGTGCTAAGGCTGTCCAAGAGAAGAACGTTGCATATCTTAATTGGCTTGTTTCTAATTCTTCAGTTTCATTTTCTGCCTACACCAAAGCTCGCAACAATTGTAAAGCAGTTATTAATCAGTCCAAACTAGAGTTTGAACAGGCTAAGAGTAGAAAACTTGCTTCTTGCCCTAATGGTAGCCGAGCATTCTGGTCTCTTGCCAAAGCTATTGGCCGCAACTTTTGCTCATCTCTGCTCCCACCTCTGTCCAAACCAGATGGTTCTGTTGTCACTTCAGCCAAGGATAAAGCTGACCTGCTAGCATCCCATTTTTCTTTGAGCTCATGTATTAATGATCTTGGTAAAACACATCCCACCATTCCTAACACGCTCCATTCAATGCCTCCTGTGGTCTTCCGTCAAAAGGATATCAGAAGGATTTTGATGAATCTTGATGCTAAGAAAGCTCCAGGTCCTGATGGTATTTCTCCACTTGTTCTCAAAACCTGTGCTCCTGAACTTACTCCTATTCTTTGCTGCCTTTTTTCACTTTCTTATTCCAAAGGTGTTTTTCCTTCTGCTTGGAAATTTGCTCATATCCAGCCAGTTCCTAAAAAGGGTGACAAATCCCTCCCATCCAATTATCGTCCCATTGCAATTACTTCTACTCTTTCTAAAGTAATGGAGAAATCAATTAACCGCCAACTCTTAAACTACCTAGAAACCTACTGTCTGATCAACGATCGCCAGTATGGATTCTGTCAGTGTCGATCCACTGGTGATATTCTGGCTTATGTTACCCATTTATGGACTAATTCAATGGAAAGGTTCGGTGAAACACAAGTAGTTGCTCTTGACATCTCAAAGGCTTTTGATCGTGTTTTGCATAAAGGTCTTCTAAGCAAGCTTCCATCTTATGGTTTGCCAACTGTTTTTAGTAATTGGTTATCTAGTTTTCTCTCTGATCGCTCACTGAGGGTGATGGTAGATGGGTCTCTGTCTTCTAACTTCTCCACTAATGCCGGTGTCCCCCAAGGTTCAGTTCTTTCTCCCACTCTTTTCCTCTTGTATATCAATGACCTTCTTCCATTGAGTGGAAATCCTATCCATAGTTTTGATGATAGCACATTGCATTCAACTTTCCATTTTGAGAAACCTTGACCAGCTCAATCAGCCTCAAGTTCACGAAAATCTGCTGCCAATTCCTTAAATGCCGATCTTCAGGTAATTCTCCAGTGGGGCAAAGAACTTAGTTGATTTCAACCCTTCTAAAACTCAATCTTGTCTTATATCTCGCAAAAAGGATTCTTCTGCTCCCATGCTTATCTTTAGTGACACTCTGATTTCTAGGCAAAATGATATATCTCTTTTGGGGATTACCCTGACTTCTAATCTCTCTTGGCACAAGCACATTACAAATATTGCTTCCTCTGCATCTAAAAAACTTGGTTTTCTCTTTCGCTCTCGGCGTTACTTTTCTTCCAAACAGCTGCTCACTCTGTATAAATCGCAAATCCGCCCTGCCATGGAATATTGTTCCCACATCCGGGGTGGTGCCCCCAGAACCTCTCTCAGGCTTCTTGATTCCATTCAGAAGAGGGCAGTTAGGTTAATTAATGATTCATCTCTAACAGAGTCTCTCCACTCGCTGTCTCATAGACGCACTGTTTCTGCTGCATGCCTCTTCCACAGATACTTCCATGGGCACTGTTCTTCTGAATTGGCTTCTATAATTCCTGCTCTCTCTTTCAAAACAGTCCGAACACGTGCCGCCACCAGCCAACATCCATGTACTGTCCAACTTCAAACCCACAGAACCAACTTTTCATCTTCCTCATTTATTCATTCAACTGCCGTTTTCTGGAACAACCTTCCTTCATACGTATTTCCTGAAAATTACAATCTACAGAAGTTCAAGTCCAATGTCAACATATATCTTCTTTCGTCTTCTCAATCTCCAACCCAAGCACGGTACTAAGTACTATAGGTTATAATACCTCTCGTGTTTGGGGTTCTCATAAAAAAAAAAAAAAAAAAACCACAAGGGATGGAAGTCTGTTCCACCAACCAACCACCCGCTGGCTAAAGGCAAATTTCCACACGTCTATCCTACATCTGTCTTTCCTCAATTTGAATTTATGCCCTCTCAGGTGATTTTTCTGAGCTAGAGGAAGAATCCCATCAGCATTGAGCATGCTTAAACCATACAAGGCTTTATACACCTCTATCAGATCACCTCGCTGGTGCCTAGTCTCCAGACACTGTAATTTGCAAAACTTAAGCCTTTCTTCGTAAGAGCGCCCCTTTGTTCCATTCACTAATCTTGTTGCCCTTCTCTGTACTCGTTCCAGCAGTTCTACATCCTTCTTGAAATGAGGCCTCCAGACCTGTATACAGTACTCTAGGTGTGGCCTGACCATTGCCTTATACAATGGAATAATCACCTCCTTATCCCTGCTGGAAAAATTCCTGTATTGACAATACTCCATGAGCTACTCTTGCAGCCCATCTGCACTGCTCAGAGAACTTCATATCTGCCTGCACAACCACCCACAAGTACCTTTCATTCTCTACCACTGTCAGTGTAGTACCACAGAGTTGATACGTTGCTCTGGGGTTGCTGTTTCCCATGTGTAGTACTTTACATTTGTCAATGTTAAACTTCATTTGCCACCTCTCAGCCCATCTACTCAACCTTTCCAGATCCTGTTGCAGCAGCATAGTGTCAGTAGTGTCCTTGACAACCCTGCCAACCTTTGTATCATCTGCAAACTTGGACATTAAGCTTGATATACCATCATCAATATCATTTATAAATACAGAAAACAATAATGGACCCAACACTGAGCCCTGAGGGACTCCACTAATAACATTAGTCCACGATGAGCAGTGTCCATTGATTACCACTCTGTCTTCTCCCCCTCAACCACCCCTTTATCCATAGCAGCAATTTGCCTCCAATGTCACACTGCTGTAATTTGTGTAGCAGTCTTCCATGTGCAACAGTATCAAAAGCCTTTCTAAGATCCAAGTATATAATATCAAAGTTATTCCCTGCATCCAGTTCTTTTGTGACTGCATCATAGTATCCAATCAAATTGGTCAGGCAAGACTTTCCCTTAACAAAACCATGCTGTGTCCGAGCTATAACTGAAGTCTTATCTAGATGATCCCGCAGTGTTTCTTAACCAGTGCCTCCATTAATTTTCTTGGAAAACAAGTTAAACTCACAGGTCTGTAATTACTTGTCAGCCTTTGATTCTCCTTTGTGAATTGGGGTCACATTTGCACATCTCCAGTCTATGGGTACCTCCCCTGAGTCCAAGGAAGCTCTCATAATTATGGCTAAGGGTTTGCTTACTTCCTTTGCTGCCTCCTTTAATATAACTGGATAGATCCCATCCACCCCGGGTGCCTTTCTTGTGTTCATCTTCAACAGTTTCTCCTCCACTTTACTCCCAGTGATTTCAAGATTCTGTAGCTTACTGCTAGAGTTGAATACACCTCTGGCATTCCCCTTGCTGAATAACTCCTCATGTGTGAATGTCGATGCAAAATATTCATTTAGTTTGTTAGCTACCTGAGCAGGATCATCAACAGTTGACCCATCAATATCAAGTGGACCAATCTGATTCATCCCCTTCCTTCTAGAGTTTACATAAGTAAAGAACTCTTTGCTGTTTTTCTTTGCATCCCTTGCCAAGGATTTCCCGTAATCTGTCTTCGCCTGCCTAACCTCCTTTGTAACTTGGTTGCATAATCAACTTGTATCTATCATAGGCTTCTGTGTCATGTGTTAATTTGTAAGTATCCCATGCATTTTTCTTCTCTGCCATATGCCTCATTAGTTCATCTGACATCCATTTTGGCCTAAACCTTGAACAATATTTCTTAGTTGGTATGTAAAGCCTAGTAGCTTCCAAGATAAGTTCTTTGAATGCTTCCCATTTTGAATTTGCTGTTGGTAACATCATCAGTTGGTCCCACTGTATAGAATTTAAATACTGTCTCAGTCCATCGTAGTCGCCTTTACGGAAGCAATAACCCTTCCCTTTACCCCTAATGGTAGTTACCTCTTTGAGTAAATCCCACTTCAGCACACTGTGATCACTGCCACCTAGTGGTTCATTTATCTGCAGATTCTTAATGCATGAAGAATCACTGCTGATAATCAAATCAAGAGTATTACTCCCTCTAGTTACCTCCCGAACATGCTGATGTAGAAAACAATCATCCAATAAATCCACAAAAGCCCTGCTAGTGTGTGAGTAACCAGCCCCCAAATTCCAGTAAATATCTGGGAAATTAAAATCTCCCATTATAAGACTCTCTGATTTACTGGCACACTATTTCCCTGTACAGTTCCTTATTATACTCATCAAAGTCATTAGGCCTATGGCACACTCCTACTCTCAATTTTGATCTCCCAATGCTTATGTCACACTAAACTGACTCAACACTGCACTGTCCAGCGATGTCGACTGGCTTCACTTCCTTGGTTTTTATGTGTTTCTTAACTAATAGCATAACCCCTCCCCTCTTCCTATCCTGTCTATCCTTTCTGTAGACGTTGTACTCCCCAAATTGCAGTTCTGCATCCTTTATATCTGTGTGACACCACGTCTCCGATATCCCAACAATATCTGCCTTTGTTGTTTTGAGCAATACCTCAAATTCATCAAATTTATTTACATTGGTGTACACGCAAGTATACCTGCACCTGTTTCTATTCTTAGCTACCCTAACACAACCCATGTGTTAACTTGTACCGCAATGGCTCCCAGCAGTCTCTGAAATACCATGCATCTTGTTTTTCAGGCTTCTGCTCATTCTAATAGAAGCAGTGCAAGAATCTCTTTCACCTCTGCCAGTGGCTACTGTCAATCTATTGGTCTTTGTCTCTTGGTCTATTGGTCTTTTTAACCATTATGGAAAGCATTCATTGGGGCAAGTTACCATTAGTGCTTCTGAGTGATACTAGACTGATGTTATCGTGTGTTGTGCTTGCACACCAATCAGCACATCGTTTTCCATGCCTACCTGTCAATCAATTATCGTTCTTGACTTTGCTCCAGACCGATAACACCTATCGTCTGTTTACCAAGCGAGCAGCGCTAGAGTGCCGTATCAGGAAGCTAATTTCCAGCGTAAGTTATCTGATGTTTCTCGTCGTTCTCACGTTGGCTTTCTTTACTTTCACCGATGAATGTTTTCATTGTTTGCTCATTTGGTTTTTTTTGGGGGGGGGGGGGGTCACACTCATGTATACTAACCAGCATCCATCCATCATCGCAGTTCAGCCAAAAAAAAAAAAAAAACCTTATTAGGCTGCTACCCTTTAGATGTACAGAAACTTAAGCACTATGTGCAAACAGACCCATGGCTAATGTTCACTTCATTTGCATTAAAATTTATAGTCACATTGTCTAGCCATTCCAATTTAGCCATAATGGCAGATTCTGACTGACCTGAGTATTACTTCTCTCTTGGGTCATTTTAAGTATCTGAACTGTTACCACGAACCACACCTGAACTATATTTTCCACCATCTCATACGATAGGCAATTCTCCTCACACACGTGGATTTAATTTGCTTCACAAATGAAGAAATTTTATAATGGATTACACCTTAACCTTCTCCAGGATCCACCTCTTGCTGTATTCATTGCTATAGTTCAGTAACCAAAATATCTAGAAAAACAAAAAAAAAAAAAAAAAATGCATTAACTTATAAGAATCAGTAATATATATACACACACACACAATATCAAATCTGTTATAATTCAAATGATCAAATCAAAGAACACATACCCCTCATATCTGTAAAAAAAAAACTATCACTATATAAATTCATCATCACACAGATAATATTATCCCACAATTTTTTTTATTTTTTTTTTATTAATCGTAAAAGTAACTTCGCCAAAGGAGGAGAGGACAGGATTTGAGCATAATCATTTAAACTGTGGAAAACAAAGGGCATGATAATGAATTATTTTGCTGCTACTTTTAAAACTACCATGTTTTTCTAGGCAAATGAAGTTCTAGGTAAAGGACATGATCAACAAAATGAAACTAGTGTTTACTTGTTCCTACACTAACACTGTAAAGATTTTTGAATGGGTGAACTTTAAAATATTTTCATTAAAAGTTAAACTTTTGTTAAAACAGCATTTGTTAAATAGGATTTTATTGCAAATTATTGTTTTTATTTTATTGGTAACACAATGTCAGCATACTCTAAGGAATCATCCTGTGCAGATATTTAGTAGATATATATTATTTTATACATTTGGTTTTCTTCCATTTATATTTGCATAAAAGTAATCACACTTGAAAAAGAAACAGTTCAAAAACAATTATAACTTTAATTTCTTTGTAATATACTCGTATTAAAGGATACGAGTCACTCTGAGGCCTTCTAAAGTTATCAGGAAGATTAGCTTCATATACTGCCCGAGCTTTGCTGTTTCCCATCTGCTGCAAGCACTAGTGTTTTTAAACCAATTATATACTGTTAACAATAATACATAAAAATACCAGTATTAAAAAAAAAAAAAAAAAAAAAATTTCTCAATAAATTTTGATGATGATTAGGTGCAATAAAGTAAGGAAAAAACAAAAAAGTACTTGAATTCATGTTTTAAATCAAACTTTTATTATAATAATAAATATTCTGAGAAAAAAAAAAATTATCAAACATATAGTTAATCTAAAAACAAAAAACATATTGAAATTGCAAATTTGGTTATGTCTAAGAATCCACGCTCTCCAAATAAAGTGAGCACTTAAGAAACTCAAGTGTGTTATCATTTAAACTATAATTTTGGTACATTTAATTATCACTGGAAAATGCCCTCTTGGATTCTATGCTGGTTGGTGCTATTGTACAGAGGTAGTTGTAGAGGAGCTGCAGTTTACCCTCCTCCCCCTTATTCCCTCATCTTCAAAAAATCTTATTTCCTTTTTATCAAAAATAAAAAATTTCCTGTTTGATTTTTATGGCACCGTATTTGTGTTAACGAAAGAAAGGGACTGACATTTAAGCTTGGTGAGGAAATCAAATAGAAGATGTGGGGATTATCTACCTTAGTATTACCTACAATGGCATTTGTTGCTAATATTTTGTGCAACAGCTCCCACAAGCTACCTGACTGCATTAAAAAAAAAAAAAAAAAAAAGAATTTCCAGAAGCTGAGGAATTTTCCCATATATTATATGTGAGCTGTCAGTTTCTCAAGAGCAATAACACAAATAAAAAACAAGTCATTTATCATAAAAAAACTACTTCCAAGTATATACCTAACTGGTATTCATTTACACGTAATCTATTCATTTTTCTCATTTAACCTGTTAACACATACCATCATTTTCATAAAATCTCTAAATTAACAATATCAATTCTCTTTACAACAGCAACCATAAGTCGCTAACTTAATACTAACAACTCCATATATATATATATATATTTCTCTTAATTTAGCAATATCAATTTTCTTTACAACTCAACCGATAAGCCAACTCAATACTAAACATTTCCTTTTATTTCTTGTAATTTCTTCAACTTCAACCTTACTTCAAAATAATCTACCACTTTAAGTACCATTTCCAACACAGTTCAGAGGACTTCCCTTCATTCTTCTCCAATTGTACAAATTGGAGCAGAATGGTATTAAGGGTAAGTTGCTACAATGGATAAAAGGATGGTTGAGTGGGAGAAGACAGAGGGTGGTAATTAATGGGTGCTGCTCCTCGTGGACTAATGTTATTAGTGAAGTCCCACAGGGTTCGGTGTTGGGTCCTCTGTTGTTTTGTATATTTATCAATGATATTGATGAAGGTATATCAGGCTTAGTGTCGAAGTTTGCAGATGACACAAAGGTTGGCAGGGTTGTTAATGACAGTAATGGCAGTGTGCTACTGCAACAGGATCTAGATAATTTGGGCAGATGGGCTAAGAAGTGACAACTGAAGTTTAACCTTGACAAATGCAAAGTACTGCATATGGGTCGAAGTAACCCCAGAGAAATGTACCAACTGTGTGGTACTACACTTAAGGTGGTAGAAAATGAAAAAGACGGGGGAGTAATTGTGCAGTCAGATATGAAGTTTTCTGAGCAATGTAGACAGGCTGGTCATGGGATTTTGTCATTGATATATAGGAATTTTGCTAGCAGGGAAAAGGAGGTGATTGTCCCTCTGTATAAGGCAATGGTCAGGCCACACCTTGAGTACTGCATACAGGTCTGGAGGCCTCATTTTAGGAAGGATGTAGATTTGCTTGAGCGTCTACAGAGAAGGGTAACAAGATTGGTGAGGGGAATGAAAGGATCCTCTTACCAAGAGAGGCTAAGTTCTGCAAATTGCAGTGGCTGGATGTTTGTTTGTTTGTTATTTGGTTTTTACGAGCATTAGCAACTAAGGCCATATTGCTCCAGGATATGCGGTGGTCATTCCCTGACCTTTCCACATCCTCCGCATTTGGTGGTGACGAGCTCGAACCCCGGTCTAATCAAGAAGCGTGTGTTACGCACTGCTATTCCTTCCCACCTGGCTATGGAGGCGCCGCAGCAGCTGGAGACTAGGCACCTGCGCAGTGATCTGATTGAGGTGTATAAGGCCTAATTAAGAAAAGACAGAGGTAGAATAGATGTGCGGAAATTTGCCTTTAGCCAGCGGGTGGTTAATTGCTGGAACAAACTTCCATCTGTCGTTGTGGAAGTTGATAGGTTAAATAAATTTAAGGAGGAACTGGACAGGCATTTGGAGGGAATGGTGTGTGTGTTTTTTTTTTTTTTTTTGGCTATCAGCCATTTTTGGCAGATGCTTATACACTTGCTTTCTTGCATCACATGCCACTACTACTATGGTGGGGTTTTATTGTATGGATTCCTTCCATGGAGTGCTTAGTTGAACTTTGCCGTATAGCTCTTCCAGTACTGTCTTATTTCAGGAACAGTTCTCTGTTAATACTGAAGGAAATTACCACAAATGTAGTAGAAGCCAGGGCACTATCTGACTGGCTTGTTATTCAACTTCCGGATTAACTTCTAGCACAGGAACATGCCCAGGGGAACTCTTCATTATATAGCTTGACACTCCCAGAACTACCACTGCAAGTCTGCAACCCCTCCGAACAACCACCACAAACCCCTCTTTTAGCACAAGCACCTTATTTATTTCCTTCTCATTTATTTATTTATTTATTCAGTTGAATGCAAGTTACAATCTCCCCTTGTACTACTTTTTTTTTTTATATGCAAACTAAGGTGCATGCCTCAGAGGGGTTTTTGCACGCATTTACACTATCTCCCCCTATCTAATTCAAACTATCCAATCACAGTGTTATTCTTTAAGCTCACTCTTCTTCTTCTTCCTTTGGTGGGAAAAACAATGTTTTTCCTACACGACGAAACTCTTTCATCTTTTACCTCAAGATCACCTGCTGACAATACCTTTGAACTGCTCCATACTGACGCCCTTTCCCAAAATATGCACTAAGTGTCACACCCTCAGATAGCGGTGCAAGAGGGAATAAACTATTGTTCGGAAGCTTTTAATTTTAAACTCTTCTGCCTGCCATGCCACTGTTCACCATATTCCTTAAGTGCCCACTCCTTAAGTGTCCCCCCAGAGGGGTTTTTGCACGCATTTACAAGGGCAAGTTTCTGCTACACATAAAGATACGGATAAACTTTTAGTGTGAATGGATGGGTGAAATGGGAATTTTTTTTTTTTGGAAAAAAACAGTGGTTATCAAGAGACACTGTGCTTTGTGGACTAATGTTCCCCAGGGTTCAGTGCTGGATCCATTGTTGTTTTCAATATTTATTAATTATATTGATTACAGTATACATCATGCTAAATGTCTAAGTTTGCAGCACTAAACTCTTCTAGTGTTTCTTTCACTTCTTCCTGGTGACTATCATTAACCTAGTGGTCAATGACAGTCACCAGGGCAAGCTACTGAAACAAGATCTGGGAAAATTGGGCCAATGGGCTGAAAAATGGCAGTGTAAGTTTAACATTGACAAATGCAAGGTACTACACATGGGTAGCAATAATGCCAGAGTAACTTATCAACTGTGTGGTACTACACTCAGGGTAGTGTAGAATAAATAAGACCTGGGGTAATTGTGCAGTCAGACATGAAATTCCCTGAGCAGTGCAGATACCCTGCTAGAACAGCTCATGGGGTTTTATCAATGATATATAGAAACTTTGCTAGCAGAGATAAGGTGATTATCCCTTTGTTATGGTTAGGTCACATCCTGGGTATGGTATACAGCTCTGAAGCCTCACCTTTAAGAAGTGACGGAAATCTGCTAGAACTGGTACAGAGAAGGACAACCAGACTGGTGAAGAAAACAAAAGGGTGCTCTTACCTAGAAAGAACTTCAGTTCTGCAAATTGCAGTCTCGAGACTAGGCACCTGTGAGGTGATCAAGGCCTTGAATGGATTGAGAAAGCTGAATGTGAATGGCATTCTTCCTCTTGCCGAGACTACACATGAGGTGGGGACATACATTTAAGTTGAGTTAGGAAGGATGGTTCCTGGATAGATGTGCAGTGCAGAGGGTAGTTGATCGTTGGAACAACTCCCATCTGCTGTTGTGGAAGTGGATGGTTCGAAGGAGGGTATGATTGGGATGGAGGAAGTGTGCAGCTTTTTTTTTTTTTTCTTTTGGCTTAACTTGCTTTTTAGCATCATTTGCCATTGCTGCTGCTACTACTATAAGACACTTTAAACAATTAATCAGGTTTGTAATTAAATTATATACAAATCTTATAGCTGCTTAATTTGTTTTTTCCCTGGAGTTTGTAACTGCTGGAGAACCTGTTCCAGTTGCACTTTCTGTGCATAAGCTAACTAATGGTCACATGCAAATAGCCTTGATGAGGAAATCAGTGTAATTCTGAACTATGCTACTAGTCTGTCACTTCTGCAACTCTAATCCTCCAAATTCTGACCTTTCCTCTATCTACATCAATTTATCTTTCTGTACAAAAGAAATTGCTTCTAACTAGAGAAGGCCATGCTGGTAAGTCTTCGCCCCATAAGTGGAGTTCCTCAGGTCTGCAGTTGATCCAAAGAGGGATTATATAATGAAAACTTGTTATTATACTGCACTATATAAAAAAGCAATGGTCCAAACAAAGATATAGAGAAGGAAATTTCAAAACTAAAACAGCAGTATCTAAACATGGAAATAACACATTTTTAACTGTTGTTTTTTTTTTTTAACCCTTGGTAAAAAAAAAAAAAAAAAAAAAATTAAAATATTGTATTTTATTAGCCTTAAAAAATTGTGCTAAAACTTATGCAAAAATAAACACCACAATCTGAACTTACAGCAACTTGTTCTGGTGTCCATGTATCTAAATTTACAGATTTTACTTTGGAAATATGAACACCCAAATTCCTGTGAATACCAGCACAACGTATACAAAGAAAAATTCCCAGATTCCAAGAAGCCCATCTTGGTCCTATAAAAAGAAGCAAGACTTTATTGAGAATTTAACTTATCTTTCAAAATAATATTTTATATACAAAAAAATTACTAATAATGCTTCAAAAGCAAAATTTAAAGTCTGATATAATCATACTTACTGGGTTAATATCTATTAAAACACACAGGTAACAATATATTAAATGTTAAAGCTAGAATAGGACACTACTCTGAATAAATTAGAAATAATTTATTAAATGATAATAAAAATAAAAACCCAAAATAGAAAAAAAGTAGAAGGGGAAAGGGAGATTACCATATTTTAAAGTGTTCCAGTCTTCGACAGCAAAGTTTGGGATTTTTTTTTTTTTTATTAGACTAAGAAAAAAACTGCACAGAGTAATTACCTCCACAGGGGGACTTGACTGTGATTACAAATACAGAAGACTGCAACTGGCCCATGTCAACACCTGAGGAAGTTGTATACTCTTAACAACTGCCATTTCCTGGAATTGAACAGACTGTGATGACCACCCCAAGAAAACTGTCATGCTGTGATCTATTAGATGATTTGGAGGTGGGGGGGGTGGCTGAATGGACTAGACTTGGTTCAGTTGACTAGCTGTTAGCTCTCTTGAATTCTTTATAACCTCTGGATGTGGGAGGAAGGGGGAGGGGAGATACCTCGGTTGGGGTTTTGAGACTGGAGTAGAAAGAAATCCAGGAAGGGGTAGACAGTGAATCTGCCAATGTTTCTACATATGTTAGCACCTGGGCTATGTTGAATGAACCAGGTTTCTATGAACTCCTTCCATGAAGGTCTACAAAACATGGAGAATCTCAGGGCTCTTAAGGTTAAAGGTACTGTTCCTAACAATGCTGCAAAATGCCACGTCACCTCCCCCCCTCTCAAACAGCCCATGCAGAACTTTGGAACTGTATCAATACAACAGCTTCCTTAACATACTTATGATAAGAGGGGAACTCCTTTCCACATAGGAAAAGAAGTGCCCTCTTTTATCAAGTTCTTGGGGCTAGGCTTTGTGGACAAGGTTCAGGTGCTCAACTACACAAGGCCTAGCCCCAAGAACTTGACAAAAGGTTTGTAATTAAACATTTTCTGTCTCAACAGTTATTTGCCACAGTTCACTAATGGCAACATCAAGGAATGCACTGAACAGTTTAGGCACCATCCTAGATTGGGCCAACCATGAAAGCCCTCCCCATTTCATCCAATACTGCTCATGAGTCTTCATCATTTGAGATATCTTTATTACAAAATATGCAAACTGGGCCTCAATTCCAACTGCATATTAGGCTTACACAAAATTCTAATTTCTTATTTCAAACAAGTCAGGGGCTTACATCTGGTGAGTATGGGCTTGGCACATTCAGGGTCCTGAGCTGGATATCACCATTCTTTTTTCTTTTTCTTGGTGATTCCCCCCTCTCTCTCTGTCTCTGTGGTGCCTCCGTAGCCAGGTGGGCAGGAGCAGCAGTGCATAGCACACGCTTTTTGATTAAACCAGGGTTCAAGCCCGTGAACACTGTTACCACCAAATATGGAGGATCTGGAAAGGTCAGGGAATGACCACCGCATATCCCCGGAGCAATATGGCCTTAGTTGCTAATGCTCCTAAAAACCAAACAACAACAACATCTCTCTCTCTCTCTCTCTCTCTCTCTCTCTAATTCAGAAAAATATTTTTTGGCTGGTGCAGAGTAAGCCTCAAGCTTCCCTGCACCATATGGCTAATAATAATAATGCTATTATTTTGTAAAGTCTTATTTAAATTGAGTTAAGTTAATTTAACAAAACATATTAAAATCAAGTTATATCAAGTTGAGAAAAGGAACAAGTATAGTCATTCAGTCTCAGGGAAGGGAGAGACAGCACATTGTGCTACCCAAAGCACCAAAAAGTTTCCATCCCTACTGCCAAGGAGCTTTGACCATCTAGAGCAGGGCCAAGGAACCTTTTTGACAGCACATGCCAAAGCCTCTGATACGTTTATGAAAAAAAAAAGTGTGTTGCTTGTCCATGCACTGCTAACCTAAGTTTCTTTTATTTAACCACAAGGTAAGAAAAGTTTGGGATAGCAGTGTACACATGCCAAGAAAAATCTTCTTGCATGTCATTATCAACAAATCTACAGAAGACCAGATACAGAAGGTAGTCTCTCTCTTCCCCCCCCCCCCCCAAGCATAACATGGAAACTGGTCTCAAGTTCTCCAAGGAGAAAGAACACAAAGACAAACTCAGCTGACTTAACCCGAGCCTCAAAACCATCCTGTCAAGAGAAAGAAGGCATACAGTTCAAACTATGACCAAGGCCTAAGTCCATGTTGATGATGTTAACTTGGGGCAGGAAGATAAGTCTCCCTTCTCCTTTTTTCTCAAACAAAACCAAACTGACCCTACAATCCAGAAAGAAAAAGAAGGAAAGGATGTACAGACGAAGTATATACTATGATGTGGATACGAAGTAGATACTATATTTATCTGAAGAGCTAGAGTATAATCCTTCGAAAAAATAGCCAACAGGACACAGTCCACGTAGCTTGAATGTTGTGGGGGTTTCTCTGAAGCACTTCAATGTAGTTCACCCATCTGAAACGCATGTTGTTGAATATTTATTCAGAATTTTAAAGCAGAAAATGAAATGTTAACTCTAGTTATTTACCTAGATTCTAGTTATGCCACAGGTTATTATCCAACAGAGTTTGGAAAGGAATGAAAATAAAACCTTATACTTATCATTCCTTCATTCGACTTCACTCTTAAATTATACAGAAAGTATCTTTACGATTTTACCAAAAAAATTTACAAGATGTAGAAAGGTTGGCAGGGTTCTCAATGACAGGATCTAGAAAAGTTGGCCAGATGGGCTGAGACGTGGCAACTGAAGTTTAACACTGCCAAATGCAAAGTACTGCATATGGGTAGTAACCCTCCAAAAAAAATGTACCAACTGTGTGGTACTACACTCAGGGTGGTAGAGAATAAAAAAGAATGGGAGTAATTGTGCAGTCAGGTATGAAGCTTTCTGAGCAATGAAGACGGTCTGCAAGAGTAGCTCATGGTGTCTTGTCAATGATATACAGGAATTTGCTAGTAGGGAAAAAAGGTGATTATTCCTTTGTATAAGCCAATGGTCAGGCCATACCTTGAGTACTGTGTACAGGAATGGAGGCCCTATTTCAGGTAGTATGTAGAGCTGCTAGAAAAAGTAGAGAAATGTAACAAGATTGGTGAGGGGAACAAAGGCTTTCTCTTACCAAAAAAGGATTAAGTTGTACAAATTGTAGCATCTCAAGATTAGACAACTGTGAGGTGATCTGATTGAGGCATATAAGGCCCTGAATGGTTTGAGCAGACTCAATGCTGATGGGATTCTTCTTCTTACTTTGATTATGAACTTGAGGGAGCATCAATTCAAATTGAAGAAAGACAGTTGTAGAATAGATGTGTGGAAATTTGCTTTTAGCCAGCAGGTAACTGATTACTAGAAAAAAAAAAAAAAAACTTTCATCTGTTGTTGTGGAAGTTGATAGCTTAAATAAATTCAAGAGAGAACCGGACAAACTTTTAGAGCCAACGGATGGGTGAAATGGGAATTTTTTTTTTTTTTTTTTTTCCGGCTGATGCTGTATAAGCTTATGCCTCTACTATGCCTCATATGCCTCTACTAATGCACTTGCCAAAGCTATTGGCTGCAATTTCTGTCCATTTATATTCTCACTTCTGTTACATCCTAACAGTTTTCTTGAAACCTGAGCTGAAGATAAAGCTAACTTACTAGCATCCCACTTTCTGATATCTCTTGTATCAATGATCTTGGTAAACCACCTACTACCATAGCAAATACACTCAATGCCTCCCATGGTGTTCCAACAGAAGGATGTTGAAATTCTGAAGAAATGACACAAAAAAAAGCTCTATGTTGATGGCATTTCTCCACTTGTTCTCAAAATCTCTGCTCCTTAGCTTGCACCTGTTTTGTATTGCCTTTTTGCACTTTATTATTCCATTAATGTGTTTGACTTTTTCTTGGAAATTTGCTCATATCCAGCCTGTTCCTAAAAAGGGTGACAAATTCCTCCAGCCTAATTATCGCCCGATTGCATCTACCTCAACTCTTTCCAAAATAATGGGAAAAATCCATTAACTGCCATCTCTTCCAAACTATTTCAAAACTTTCAATCTGATCAATTATTGCCAATATAGATTGCATTGGTGTTCATCCACTGGTGATATACTGGCTTATAGCTTATGTTACCCATTTCTGGACACATTCAATTGAAAAGTCTGGTGAAACTCAAGCAGTTATTCTTGACATTTTTAAGACTTTTTATCAAGTTCTGCATAAAAGTCTGATAAACAAGTTCCCATCTTATGGACTGCTGGCTATTTTTTGCAACTGCATATCCAGTTTTGTTTCTGAGGGTGATAGTAGATGGCTGTCTGTCTTCTAACTTCTTCATTAACACTGGTGTTACCCAAGGTCCATTTCTTTCATCCACTCCTTTCCTCAAAGTGTTAGCCATCAGAAAACTAATACTTTACCTTCTTACACTGACTGGAAATCCCATCTATATATATATTTTTTTAATGACAGCAATCTATATTTCAGCTTCAATTTGAGAAATCTTTCTATTCATATAATTTCTACTACTCAAATATCCACCACCACCAATTCCTTAAATGCCAAACTCCAATGGAGTAGAGAAAACTAACTTCACTCCTTCTGAAACTTAAGTCTTGTCTTATTTCTAGTAAATAAGGGTCCACTGCTCCTCTTTGATAGAAGCATAATTTCAATTTTTGAAATTATGTTTCAAAACATGTCAGTATTTCCCTTTAATTCTAACACTATCAATGATGTTGGATGAAAACGCATTATTTGCATGTATATTTTAACAGTTCAATTCTGCTATAAAAAAAAAAAAAAATGTTGTGGAACCAGTAATTTGGAGATTTCTCCCAAAATTCCAAAAATCAAATCTACTAATAAACTTAGGGAATCATGTACCATCCTAATTAAATTTCCAACTCTAACAAAAATTACAGATCAACCAACATCTGAAAACAACATGGTATATTATGGCAAAAAAAGTGAAATACCAAAAAAAATTGAAATATAGTCACTTTTAACCATGCCACATACCTAGAGAGAAGAGAAAATTGACTTTTCAACAGATTCTATATTTTGCCTTGATACGTAGCAATATCCCTATTAATAAGTTACACAACACAGTTTTGGAACAATTTTTGTGAAAATATTGGATAAATCAAAACATTCCAGATGAATTGACCCTGAGGAAGAATCATCTCAATGCTATTTGTGAGGACATTTTCCACAAAATTCATCAAGATACTGGAGAAGATGTATATAGATGTCTGCTATAATAATAATATAAGCAATCAGTATTATTTAATTCATCAGGGAGAGCTGTTGCAACAAGATCTAAGAAAATTGGGTTGATGGGCTGAGAAATGGCAGTTGAAGTTTAACATTGACAAATGCAGGTACATGGGTAGCAGTAACTTAACTCTGGGGTACTACACTCAGGATAGTCGAAAATGAAAGACTTGGGGGATAGAGTTGTGCAGTCAGACATGAAATTCTCTGTGCAGCGCAGACAGGACAGCTCATCGGGTTTTGTCAATGATAAACAAAACCTTTGCTGGCAGACATAAGGCAGTGATTATCCCTTTGGCCACGGTTAGGCTGCATCTTGATTACTGTTTACAGGTCCGGAGGACTCACTTTAGGAAGAATGTAGATCTGCTGGAATGGGTGCAGAATGGGGAAACCAAATTGGTGAAGGGAACAAAAGGGCACTTTCACCTAGAAAGATTTAGTTCTGCAAATTGCACAATCTTGAGATCAGGCACCTGTAGGGAGATCTGACTGAGGTATTTAAAACCTTGAATGGATTGAGTAAGCTGAACATTAATAGTATTCTTCCACTTGCTGAGACTACAAGTGAGGGAGCATAAAATCGAGGAAGGATGGTTGCAGGATAGATGTGCACAAGTCTGACTTCAGCCAGTGGGTGGTTGATTGTTGGAAAACGCCTTCATCTGTTGTTGTGGAAATGAACGGGTTGAATAAATTTAAGGGAGAACTAGACAAATTCTTGTAGGGTATGGATCGGTGAACTGTTTTTTTTTTTTTTTTTTACTGATGCTACACAAACTTGCTTTCTTGCATCACTATTACTACTATTTAACAAATTTATAATATATGTAATGAGGATATCTTCTACATACCTCCCTTCATTAATTAAAAAAAAAATTGTACCAACATTTTTTAAAATGGTGGAGTTAATGTAACTATAACATTACTCATGACTCTTCCTTACTGTCACAGAATGAACAAAAGTTTTTTTTCAATCCTAAACGATAAATCTTATCTTTTTCAATAGGAATCTCACCACAAGATTCATAAAATATTTCCTGATCTTCAATCATCTGATAATTGTGGATGGATAGACCAAATGGCATATCATTATGCAGTTGAAAGGAAGAGATCCCTCTTGCTGCCTGGAACTAGGATGGCATGCATTTACATCAGTTACTGGTTGTGGACTACCAATGGATCCAGTTTGAAATAGAAACTAAAGAATTTCGATTTCTTGGGCATTTCATCATAATATGGGGGATTTTAACTTCCCAGATATAGACTGGAATTGTGGGTTGGTCACTCGCACGCTAGCAAGACTTTTGCGGATTTACTGGATGTTCGGCAGCATGTTCAAGAGGAACTAGAGGGAGTAATACTTTTAATCTGATTATCAGCAGTGATCCTACATGCATTAAGAATCTGCAGATAAAGGAACTGCTAGGTGGCAGTGATCACAGTGTGCTGATGTGGGATTTACTTAGAGATGTAACTACCATCAGAGGTAAAAGGGAAATTTTGCTTTCGTAAAGGAAGAATACAGTGGTCTGAGGCTTTTTAAATTTTATACACTGTGACCTACTGATGATGTTAACCAACAGCATATTCTAAATGGGAAGCATTCAAGCAATGAATCTTGGAAGCTATTAGGCTTTTCATACCAACTAAGAAATACTGTTCAAGGTTTAGGCCTAAATGGATGTCAGATGACCTAATGAGACATTTCAGAGAAGAAAAATGCATGGAATGCATACAAATGAGACAGATGCCCATGGTAGATATAAGATAGTCTGTAGTCAAGTAACAAAGGACATTAGGCAACCAAAGGCAGATTACAAGAAATTTCTGGCAAACAATGCAAAGAAAAACAGTAAAGACTTCTTTACTTATGTAAACTTTAGAAGAAAGAGAATGAATCAGATTGGTCCACTTGACATTGATGGTTCAATTGTTGATGAACCTGCTGAGGGAGCTGACAAACAATGAGTATTTTGCATCTACATTTACACATGAGGAGGTCTGTAGGGAAGTGGAGGACAGAAGCTTATCAAACTTTGGCAAAGAGCTAAATGATTTTGTAATAACTAAGAGTAAAGTGAAGGAGAAATTGTTAAAATTGAACATAAGAAAGCCACCTGGTGTGGACAGGATCTATCCAGTTATATTAAAGTAAGCAAGCAAACCCTTAGCCATAATTATGAAAGCTTCCTTGGACTCAGGGGAGGTTCTCGTGGACTGGGCATGTGCAAATGTGTCCCCAAGTCACAAGGTGGTGGGGCTGAGAGGGTGACACGAGTAATTACAGACCTGTCTAATTTCTGTTCCAAGGAAAATAATGGAGTCACTGATTAAGGAAGTGATGCAGGATCATCTAGACAAGACTGCAGTTATAGTTCAGAAACAGCATGGTTTTATTAAGAGAGTCTTTTTTGATAAATTTGATTGGATACTATGTGGTCACAAAGGAACTGGTTGCAAAAAATAATTTAATGTTATCATATAATTAGATTTTAGGAAAGCTTTTGACACTGTGGCACACTAATATTATTAGTGGCATCCTGCAGTGTTCGGTGTTGGGTCCATTGTTGTTTTTAGTATTTATGAACAATGTTGATTAAAGTATATCAGGGTTAATGTCTAAGTTCGCAGATGATACGAAGGTTGGCAGGATTGTTAATGACAGTAATGATAGTACACTATTGCAGCAAAATCTGGAAAAATTGAGCAGATGGGCTGAGAGGTGGCAACTGAAGTTTAACATTGACAAATGTAAAGTACTGAATATGGGTGGTAGTAGTAGTAACCCAAGAATAATGTATCAATTGGATGGTAATACACTCAGGGTAGTGGAGAATGAGAAGGACTAGGGGGGTAATTGTGCAGTCAGAAATTAAGCTTTCTGAACAGTGCAGACAGGCTGCAAGTGTAGCTCATGGTGTTTTGTCAATGATATACAGGAAATTTGCTAGCTGGTGTTACCAAGAACGGTAACACCAACTAAGTTACTAAGTTCTGCAAATTGCAGTGTATAAGGCCTTGAATGGTTTGAGCAAGATCAATGCTAATGGAATTCTTCCCCTTGTTCAGATAACTCACCTGAGAAGACAAATTCAAACTGAGGAAAGACAATTGTAGAATAGATGTGCAGAAATTTGCCTTTAGCCAGCAGGTAGTTGATAGTCGGAACAAACTTCCATCTGTTGTAGTGGAGGTCAACAACTTAAATAAGTTTAAGGAAGAACTAGACAAACTTTTAGAGTGAATGGATGGATAAAATGGGAGGGTTTTTTTTGTTTTTTTTGGTTGATGCTATATAAGCTTGCTTTCTTGCATCATATGCCTCTAATAATGCTAATTTAATTATAATAATTATTATAATTTTAATCTAACCATAAATTCCTTCTAGAAGCTATCTACAGAATGTTGGAATAACTAATCCACCATATAAATTTTAATATTAGCAAATAATGCAAGAAAGCAAGATAATACAGCATCAACCACAAAAAAATATTCACCCATCCATTTGTCCAGTTGTTCCTTGAATTTATTCAGGGAAGTACAATACTGCACTTCACAATAAAAGATGGAAGTTTATTCATGCAATCAACAACCCACTGCACAATGGCAAATTTCCACACATTATTCTGCAACATCCCTCCTCAATTTGAATTTATATCCTTCACATGTGTAGGCTGAGCAAGTGGACGAATCCCAGCAGCATTCAGCTAGCTCAAAAAATTCAGTTTTCAATACCAAATCAGATCACCTTGTATGTGCCTTGTCTCCAGATGCTGCAATTTGTAGAACTGATGCTTATCAAGGTAAGAGCACTCCTGTGTTCCCCTCACCAATCTCGTTACCCTTTTCTGCACTTTTTCCAAGAACATAACGTTCTTTCTAAAATGAGGACTCCGGGCCTGCATGCAATACTCAAGATGTGGCCTCACCATTGCCTTATTCAACTGGATAATCACCTCATTATCACTGTTATCAATATTTTTATATATCATTGATAAAACCTCATGTGATGTCCTGGCAGCCTGTCTATAGTGATAGAGGAATTTCATATCTAACTGGACAATTACTGCAGGTCTTCTTCATTTTTTATTACCCTAAGTGTATTACAACACAGCTGGTACATTACTCTGGGATTACTGCTACCAATATGCAATACCTTGCATTTGTCAATGTTAAATTTCAACTGCCATTTGTCAGCCCAACTGAGCCAATTTTCTTAGACCTTGCTACTGTCATTAACCACTCGGCTAACCTTCTATTAGCTGCAAACAGACTAAGCCCTCATCAATCATTAATACCTGCATCAATATAATTAATAAATACAGAAAACAGCAGGCCTGTGGCAGATTTTGCCATTACTAAACCGGTGTCATCGTGGTTCTGTCCGTCTATGTATACCAGTTTTTTGCTAACTGGTCATGGGTCGATCAGAGATAAACTGTATTCTTGAGGGTTGGAGCCGGATCCATGGTGTTCTTGTGGAGCAGCAGAGACTTGGCAGCATATTTTGTTCTCTTGTCCTTATTATAATGCTGAACGGTGTCTTTTGGGAAAACAGATAGCTAATTTTAATGAAGATAACGTACATACATTGGTGCAAGGAGTTAACAACTTTCAGGCCTTACAAGAGTATGCAAATGCTGTGTTCCCTAAAAGATCTATCATACGAAACCTCACGGACATTGAATTGGCCGTCTACAACCAGAATCTTCATTGATTGCATCAGGGCTTGGGAGCGTCAGACCTGGAAGCTTTTGATCGGGTCTGGGGCTCCTGGGCATGGACCACTTAAGTGTTTTTTTTTTTTTTTTGTTCGGTTGTTGTTCAGTTCTTGGGTTTGGGCGGCCCAAGGTTGGACATCTGGCACTCAACAGTCTAGCACTCTCTCTGTTGAGTGTTTAATTGCGCTTTGGCGCTTCAGCTTTTAAAGATAGAACCAGGTCCGGCTCCACGTGCCAGGGATGGGCATCAGATTGCAGTTGAAGAGTTCAGCTGCTTTCTGATGGCAAAGTGACCTGACATAAACAACATACTACACTCACAAACATTTCTCTTATATTTACTTTTATTCTTTCCTATTCAAAATTTCTTGTTTATACACTTAACTTAGATTATGAACTTAACTTAATTTTTTTTTTTTTACTTTACTTCTCTTTTAAAAAATATGTTTTGTCTTCTTATTTCTTAGCTATCTTTTTATTTATCAGGTCCACTTTACAGATTTTCTGTTTTAAATGATTTAGGTGGAGATGGGCATTTGCCTGGGAACCACCCTGAACCAGTACACACACACACACACACACACACACACACACACACACACACACACACACACACACACAGGCCATAGAAATAAAAGTTGGGGTACTGCATTAATAACATTAGTCCATGAAGAGCCATTAATAACCACCAGACAAGATTGCCCCTTAGCAAATCCATGCTGTGACTTCAGTATAGGATCATTCCTGTCTAGATGAACCGGTATTATTTCTTTAATCATCAACTCCATTATTTTCCCTGAAATAGAAGTTAAGCTATCAAGTTAGTAATTACTCATGTCATCCTGCGCTCCCCCTTTGTGAATTTGGGAAACATTTGCAAAACAGCTCAAGTCCCAGAGGCTACCCCTCAATCCAACAATGCTCATATATATTAGGTAACAGTTTATTTGCTTCCTTGCTGATCCGTTAATATAATTGGATAGATAATCCCATTTACCCCAGGTGTCTTTCTTTTGTTTAATGTTATCTATTTTTCTTCCACTTTCCTCAGTCATTACAAAATCTTTTAGCTCCCTGTTAAGAGTCTGATAAACTATTGGCATCCACTTCCCCAAAGAATTCCTCATGTGAATGAAGGTGCAAAATACTTATTCAGTTTGCTATCAACCTGAACAGGATCATCAACAGCTGAACCATCAAGATTAAGAGGACCAATGTGGTTTATCCCCTTCTTTCCTTCTAGTGTTTACATAAGTAAATCAGTCTTTGCTGTTTTTCTTTGCATCCTTTGCCAAAGATTTCTCATAATCTCGTATTAGCCTTCTTAACCTCCGTTGTGCCTTGATTACAGACTAGTTTATAACAACCATATGCGCTTCTGTATCACTTGATAATTTATAGCATCCGATGCATTTTCCTTCTCTACCACGAGTCTCAGTTCATCTGAGATCTATTTGCAAGGGATGCTGGGAGTCATCATGGAACAAGTAAATACATGGGTTGTGTTAAGGTAACTAAGAGCAAGAATAGGTGTATGTATACTTACATGTACACAAATGCTAGGAGTATAGTTAATAAATTTGAAGTGCTGGTCAAGACATCAAAAGCAGATACTGTTGGAATATCAGAGACGTCGGGATATAAGCAGTGCAGAATTGGAATTTGGGGAGTACAATGTCTACAGAAATGATAGACAGGACCAGAAGAGAGAAGGGGTTATGCTGTTAGTTAAGAAAATCTAAGGAAGTGCTTCTAGTTGCATTGATTGACATGCAATGTTGAGTCAGTTTGGTGTAACATAAGCACTGGAAAAGCAGCAACAATGAGAGTAGGAGTGTGTTATAGGCCTAACGCACAACTGTACAGAGAAATTGAGTGGGTCAGTAAACCAGAATGTATAATAATTGGGGATTTTAACTTCCCAGATATTGACTGGAACTTGTGGTTTGGTCACTCATGACACTAGCAAACGTTTTGTGGATTTATTGGATGATTGTTTTCTACAGCAGCATGGTTGAGATGATACCAGAGAGGGCATAACACAGGATCTGGTTATCTGCAGTACTTATTCGTGCATTAAGAATTTGCAGATAAAGGAACCACTGTTTGGCAGCAATCACAGTGTACTGATGGAGGATTTACTTAAAGATATTACTATCACCAGGGGTAAAGAGAAGTCACCCTGCCCTTTACCGCTGGGCTTTCGTGAGGGTGACTACGGTGGTCTCAAACAGTTTTTAAATTCTATACAGTGGGACCAACTGATGATGTACCAACAGCAAATTCTAAATAGGAAGCATTCAAGGAATTAATCGTGGAAGATACTGGGCTTTTCATACCAATTAAAAAATACCGTTCAAGGTTTAGGCATAAATGGATCTCAGATGAACTAATGAGACTCGTGGCAGAGAAGAAAACGGCATGGGATGCATATAAATTATCAGGCGACACAGAAGACCAGGGAAGATATAATCTAGTCTGTAATCAAGCCACAAAGTAGAGTATGCAAGCGAAGGCAGATTACGAGAAATCTTTGGCAAAGCATGCAAAGAAAAACAGCAAAGACTTCTTTACTTATATAAACTCTAAAAGGAAAGGGATGAATCAGATTGGTCCAATTGATAAATGTTTTGACTATTTACGATCGTGCACAGGTAGCGGATAAACTGAATGAGTATTTTCCATCTACATTCACACATGAGGAGTTATTCAAGGAGGGGAATGCCAGAGGTTTATCAATCTCTAACAGGGTGCTAAGCGATTTTGTAATAACTATGAGCAAAGTGGAGGAGAAATTGTTGAAGAAGAAGGAGGCAGCAAAGGAAGTAAGCAAACCCATAATTATGAAAGCTTCCTTGGACTCAGGGGAGTTCCCCATGGCCTAGAGGTGTGCAAATGTATCCCCAATTCACAAAGGTGGAATCAAAGGATAATTACAGACCTGTTAGTCTAATTTCTGTTCCACAGAAAATAATGGAATTACTGGTTAAGGAAGTGGGACAGGATCATCTAGACAAGACTGCAGTTATAGTTCAGACACAGCATGAGTTTTTAAGGGGAAGTGTTTTCTGACAAATTTAATTGGATACTATGATGTGGTCACAAAGGAACTGGATGCAAAGAACAATTTTGATATAATATACTTGGATTTTAGCAAAGCTTTTGGAAGATTACTGTACATATTGGAGCAGTATGGCATTAAGGCAAGTTGCTACAATGGATAAAAGGATGGTTGAGTGGGAGAAGACAGGGTAGTTATCAACGGACACTTCTCTTCATGAACTAATGTTATTAGTGGAGTCCCCCAGGGTTCGGTGTTGGGCCCATTGTTGTTTTCAATATTTATCAAACGATATTGATGAAGGTATATCAGGATTAATGTCTAACTTTGCAGATGATAAGAAGGTTGGCAGGGTTGTTAATGATAGTACGATACAGCAACAGGATCTAGAAAAGTTGAGCAGATGGGCTGAGGGGTGGCAACTGAAGTTTAACATTGACAAATGTAAAGTAGATAGTGGCGAATGAAAAGGACCTGGGAGTAATTGTGCAGTCAGATATGAAGTTTTCTGAGCAATTCAAAAAGGCTGCAAGAGTAGCTTATGGAGGTTTTTTTTTTTTTTTTTTTATGTAAACCCCAAACACGAGAGGTATTAGAAACTATAGTTCTAGTACTGTGCTTGGGTTGTAGGTTGAGAAGACGAAAGATATTTGTTGACATTGGACTTGAACTTCTGTAGACTGTAATTTTGAGGAAATACGTATGAAGGAAGGTTGTTCCAGAAAACAGCAGTTGAATGAATAAATAAGGAAGATGAAAAGTTGGTTCTGTGAGTTTGAAGTTGGACAGTAAATGGATGTTGCCTGGGGGTGGAACGTGTTCGGCTGTTTCGAGAGAGAGAGAGAGAGAGCGGGAATTATAGAAGCCAAAAATTCAGAATAACAGTGGCAATGGAAATATCTGTAGAAGAGGCATACAGCAGAAACAGTAAGTCTATGAGACAGCAAGTAGAGAGACTCTGTTAAAGATGAATCATTAATTAACCTAACTGTCCTATTCTGAATGGAATCAAAAAGCCTGAGAGAGGTTCTGGGGGCACCATCCCAGATGTGGGAACAATATTCCATGGTAGGGTGTATTTGCGATTTGAACAGAGTGAACAGCTGTTTGGAAGAAAAGTAACACCGAGAGCAAAAGAGGAAAAAAATGCAGAGGAAGCAATATTTGTAATGTGCTTGTGCCAGGAAAGATTAGAAGTCGGGGTAATCCCCAAAAGAGACATACATTTTGCCTAGAAATCAGTGTGACACCAAAGATAAGCATAGGAGCAGAAGAATCTGTTTGCGAGATATAAGGATTGAAATCAACTAAGCTGGCTTTTCCCCACTGCAGAATTCCCAGGAGATCGGCATTTAAGGAATTGGTAGAAGATATTCGAGAAGTTGAAGCTGATTGAGCAGGGCAACATTTCTCAAAATGGAAAGTGGAATGCAATGTGCTATCATCGGCAAAACTTGGAAAGATTTCCAGTCAATGGAAGAAGGCCATTAATATACAAGAGGAAAAGAGTGGGGGAAAGAACTGAACCTTGGGGGACACCTGCATTAGTGAGGTAGTTAGAAGACAGAGAGCCATGAACCATCACCCTCACTGAGCGATTGGAGAAAAAACAAGATAACCAATTACAAAAAACAGTTGGCAAACCATAAGATGGAAGCTTGTTTAGAAGACCTTAATGCCAAACACAATTGAAAGCCTTTGAGATGTCAAAAGCAACTGCTTGTGTTTCACCGAACTTTTCCATTAAATTAGTCCATAAATGGGAAATAAGCCAGAATATCACAAGTGGATCAACACTGATGGAATCCATTCTGGCGATCATTGATCAGACAGGTTTCTAGGTAGTTTAAGAGTTGGCGGTTAATTGATTTCTCCATTACTTTAGAAAGAGTAGAAGTAACTGCAACGAGATGATAATTAGATGGGAGGGATTTGTCACCCTTTTTAGGAATTGGCTGGATATGAGCAAATTTCCAACAGAACAAAAAACACCTTTGGAATAAGAAAGTGAAAAAAGCCGGCAAAGAACTGGAGTAAGTTCAGGAGCACAGGTTTTGAGAACAAGTGGAGAAATACCATCGTGACCTGGAGCTTTCTTAGCATAAAGATTCGTCAAAATCCTTCTGACATCCTTTTCCGGAAGACCACACAAGGCATTGAATGGAGCATGTTGGGAATGGTGGAAGGTGTTTTACCAAGATCATTAATACATGAGTTGGAAGAAAAATGGGATGCTAGCACGTCAACTTTATGGGATGCTAGCAGGCTGAAGTGACAACAGAACCATTAGGTTTGGGCAGAGGTGGAAGCAGAGATGGGCAAAAGTTGCCACCAATACCTTTGGCAAGAGACCAGAATGCTCACTTGTGATTGGACTGATTAATAACTGCTTTACAATTGTTGCGAGGTTTGGTGTAGGTAGAAAATGAAACTGAAGAATTAGAAACAAGCCAATTACAATATGCAATGTGCTTCTCTTGAACAGGCATAGCACATTTATTGGAAAACCAAGGTTTAGATAAAGGATGAGATTTTAAAGTGGAGTGTGGGATAAAGGATTCCATTCCTGCAAGAATAATTTCACTGACACGATCTGAGCAAACGTTGACATCAGAAGTTTTGAAACAGTAATCAGACCAAGAAAAAAAGAAAAGAAATCGAAGGTCATCCCATTTTGCATTCTTGTAATGCAGAACAATACGAGGTTGGGAATAACCATCAGATGAAGGCTCCACTGGAGAAGAGACAATCACCAAGTTGTGATCTGAGGTGCCTAAAGGACCCCTCACTTCGTCCATGTACTTAGAAGGGTTGTTTGTGATAGAAAGATCAAGTGTGTTGATCTTTTTATGAATACCGCACAATCCTAATCTATGGTTAGGATTGTCCGGTATTCTTGTAGATAAATGAACAATCTGTCCAAGTTCATTAGTAATTGCAAAAGGCTCAGCATCTTAACCAGTTGGGTCGGTGTGACAAGAAAACGGAAGCCAGTTGGAGTTGTGAACATTAAAATCACCAAGGAAAGTTATCTCAATGTTCGGAAAGTTGAAATGGAGAAAGCTGAGTTGCAAAGAAAGGAAGTCAAAGAGCTCCAAGTGATTAGTGGAGTTGGGAGAACGGTAGAGACAACAGATGAATTTGACAGAATGAGGTAGAGAGATTTTAAGACAGAGAAAATGAAAAAGAGGTGATTCCATATTACCAAGTCTCTGACAGGGAATATCAGAACGGACATATGCACAAGTACCACCTTTGAGGCGAAAGGAATCATACAGCAAATAATTTGGGCAACTGAGATGAGCAGTAGATGAATCAACCGATAACTGAGATTCTGTCAGAAAAAGTACATGGTGTTTGACAGACTGCAAGTGGAAATGGCCATCGTTGACATTAGAATTGAGACCACGTATATTTGTGAAATGAATTAGGAAGTGTTTGGGAGGTTTAGATCTTTTTGCAGATAAGCTTACTCTATTAGTTTGACAATTCATGGTGTATTCAATAGTAAGAAAAAGTGGATGGGACATGCTGTATGAAGTAATGGAATTTTTGGATATGGCGTACACATGGTAAGAATATACCCAGATCCTAGATATAAGGCGGCCTTGAGAATGCCCCCCACATAAACACTACTGACTCCCTCCAGTCACCATCTAGCTGAGTAGAGGTAGCAAGATTATACACTAGCTGATGTGGAAGCCTCCTAGAGAGTTACCAACAGGTTCAGTCTGGTGTACTAACTAGCGGCTGGCCTGCGAACACCATTTTAGAGCTGTACCCTCGAAATGTAAGGGAGATTGAATCTCGCCACAATGTTCATAATAACCTCCAAAGTATCAATCATACTGCTTGATGAAAGAGATGGGGAAGAGTTGACTGGAACTTAGCTCTGGAGACGAAACATGGGTTCCACCACCTCAAGCCTCTAATAAGCAAAGTGGTGGTATTGCACCGGTTGATGAGTCATATACCACCTAGTACTGCCTGGTAACACAGATGTCGAGGGGGAGGGGCATTGCTCCATGTAGTGTTGGCGCCACGCCTTGAGCCCTGCTTATATTGGTTCACACCTGGGTAGTCACCCACCGTGTGCTTGTGCATGGAGGTTATACCCAGGATTACTAACAGTCCCACCGTCATGAAGGTGCAAGCAGAGGATTTGGCTGTCAGACCATTCGGACTTTGCCAAAATTGGGTCCACTTGACTTGAATGTCACCCGAATATCAGTTCCATCAGCGTTTTAGACTCCCAGGTAGCAAGTACAGCTTGTCTGGCATATCTGAGAGAATGTCTGTGACAACCTCTAGGACCCAATGTCAATGATATACAGAAATTGTGCTAGCAGGGATAAGGCAGTGATTGTACCCTTGTATAAGGCAATGGTCAGGCCACAACTTTTATCTACAAGCATGGAGGCCTCATTTTAGGAAAGACGTACAGCTGCTGGAACGAGTGCAGAGAAGGGCAATGAGATTGGTGAGTGGAACAAAGGGTTGATGTTACCAAGAAAGGCTTAAGTTTTGCAAATTACAGCTTATGGAGACTAGGCACCTGCAAGGTGATCAAAGGGAGATCATCACCTCCCTTAAAACAATAATTACTCCCCATGCAAGGATTTAGGACAAAAGCTGGCTTTTCCCTCATCCTCCTTTCATATAGTTGCAATTTCAACACCTGAATGATGCAGCCATCCCTGACGAAACCCCCAGGTAAGAGTATTCTTCTGCCTTAAATAAAATTCAGTCCATTGCGGTTATTTTGGACACATCGGGACTAGTGCATTTTGCCCGATTAAGTGGCTTCCCCAATTATCCGAAGTTTCACGTAAATAGTTTAAAATTCAATGTACCCCTCCCCACTTTACAATTGGTTCACTGTACAATCAAATCACATTACAATGGAGTCACCATAGTAAAGTACCGTTCACTGTACGATGTGGTAATAAGCACAGGTCATTGTGATCGTGTTTGTGAATTGAATTTTAATTCTATTAAACAACAATTCTAATAGAGAAAATAGGAGGAATATTATCTACAGGCTATAAAAAGTAAAGATATATTATGCACAAATTTACCCTTTATTACCTTACCAATTAAAAAATTAAATGATACGTGAAAATCGGAATAATTAATACATACTGTAATATGTACATTACGAACTACTTGACATTTCTGTTTCACTGACACTTGTGGGTGGGGGTTAAAATTTAAAAGGTAAAAAGATAAGCAATCAATAACAAAGAACACGGCACACACAAATTGCAAGTAACACGATATGCACAAGTCAGAATGGAGTAACGAGTTACAAAGATTTAAAAATAGGAATGAAGAGAAGATCTGAAAATTAATTTTTTTATATGACTGAAGATTCCATGGAATAGTATACACATTTCACCATAATAACCCACAGAATTCCAGCTTTCGGCATTATCGCAAATTCAGTAAGATCGAGTTTACTGTCCGTTTATGATAGATTTCACTAACAGAAAAGCCCAATAAACAGGTGACTGCTAATTGTTTTATGGTTGTGACCTCCAGAATTCCGACTTAACCACGTGGTACCGTCAGAGATAATCATAGGGTAATCTCCAGTGCTGCGGTCTCCTGCTCCAGTTAAACGGAATGCTGTCCCAATTAAGCAAAGTAAACCCTGGCTATTTTCTCGTTTTTTAAGATTTGCCCCAATTAACCAGTGGCCCAAATAACCGGAATCCACTGTATATAATATTCTTAAATTTAAAATTCCTTTAAAATTTCCAAAAACGGCCTATACTACCCTTTTCAAAAACTCCACAGAGTTTATTTTAAATCCATAATGATTTGCAGATTCGAAAAATTACAATAAATTATTAACATTCATCCGATTTTACGAAAATTAGTGGGTCTCGACTACTGAAGTTGTCTGTCCAACTGTTTAATAAAGTTGGAGGCTTTAGGACCTCCAGTATTTTTTACTCAATGAATCAAAATTTGATGAAACAGGCTGCTAAGCAGCCTGTTGTTCAAATAATGACAAATTGCTTTACGGGTCTTTGCTTAACTGTTTTTATAAATGAAACTCCACATATGCATTAAAGTGCTCTATTAAACGAAGAGTTTTTGAAGTAGGAGAGTTTGAAATCATACTCCCAGTTTCAGCAGCCTCAACTAAACGTTGTTCTTTTTTCTTGGTTGGATTAGCATTTTAAATCTCCTGATATCAATTTTTTTCTCAGATCATGTCAATGAAATATTCTTGTAAGGATGAAATCCTTATTCCACACTCCACCTTAAAATCTCATCCTTTATCTAAATCTTAGTTTCCCAACAAATATGCTAAGGCTGTTCAAAATAAGAATACTGCATATCAAAATTTGCTTTCATCCAAATCTCCAGGTTCATTTACTACCTACACCAAAGAAGTTTTTAATCAGTCCAAACTTGATTCTTGTCTAAACAGTAGTTGAGCATTCTGGTCTACTGCCAAAGCTATTGGAAACACCTTTTGCCCAGCTGCACTCCCCCTCTGTCAAAAGCTGACAGTTCTATTGCCACCTAACCAAAAGATAAAGCTGATCTACTTGCATTCTACTTTTCTTCTGACATATTTATTCCAAATCTTGGTAAACCACCTCCTTTCCAAGTAAACTCAAATTAATGCCTCCTGTGATCTTCCATCAAAGAGATGTTAGAAGAATTTTAAACAGTCTTAAGAAAGCTCCAGATGCTGATAGTATTCCTCCATTGTTCTCGAAACCTGTGATCCTAAGCTTATTCCTGTTTCTGTGTCACATTTCTACACTTTATAATTCAACTGGCATTTTAGCTTCAGCTTGGAAATTTGCTAATGTCATCCAGTCCCTAAACAGAGTAACAAATCTATCCCTTCCAATTATTGCCATTGCATTTACTTCTACTCTTTCTAAAATGATTGCAAATGGGGATTCTGTCAGTGTTGATCCACAGGTGATATACGAGCTTATTAGCATTAGCAGAGGTATATGATGCAAGAAAGCAAGCTTATGCAGCATCAGCCAAAAAAAAAAAAAAAAAAAAAAACCACTACACCCCTCCGTTCGTTCGAAATACCTGTCCAGCTGAGCCTTAAATTTATTTAGGCTATCAACTTCCACAACAAGGGATGGAAAACTGTTCCACCAACTAACTACCCGCTGGCTAAAGGCAAATTTCTGAACATCTATCCTACACCAGTCTTTCCTCAATTTGAATTTATGCTTCTCATGTGATTATTCTGAGCAAGAGGAAGAATCCCATAGGCATTGAGCATACTCAAACCATTCAATGCTTTATACCTATCAGATCACATCGCCGGTGCCTAGTCTCCAGACACTAATTTGCAAAACTTAAGCCTTTCTTCGTAAGGGCAACCCTTTGTTCCATTCACTAATCTTGTTGCCCTTCTCTGTACTTGTTCCAGCAGCTCTACATCCTTCTTGAAATGAGGCTTCCAGACCTGTATACAGTACTCAAGGTGTGGCCTGACCATTGCCTTATACTAAGAAATAATCACCTCCTTACCCTTGCTACAAAAATTAGTGCATATCATTGACAAGACACAATGAGCTACTCTAGCAGCCCATCTCCACTGCTTAGAAAACTTCATATATACCTGCACAATTATCCCCAGGTTCATTCTCTACCACTGTCGGTGTAGTACCACAGAGTTGATAGGTTGCTCTGGGGTTACTGTTTCCCCATACGTAGTACAGTAATACCCCGAAGTTACGCGATAGGTGGGTCCGACGAAAATCGCGTAAGTCGAATTCGCGTAAGTCGAGGTAAAACTCTGCATATAAATACATTTAAATTTTGCTTAATTGGGACCAACAAAAACACTAGTTTCGAAGAAAAATATTAATAAAATTGCAGTTCTTTATACATATTAATACAAAATATGTATTAAAAAAACAAATGACTTATGTAAAAAAGTTATTTCGATGTCGATGGCTTCATAAAATCTAACAAATTCGTCTGACGACACAGCGCCTTTTTTTCACGCAGAATTTCTTCGTAGCAAGCTAATAATTTTTTTATTCCTTGCTTTGTAGCTATAACGCGTTCTTCGTTGGAGTCTATGTTTTCTAAAATTTTTAAGCCCTTTACAATTGAGCCCTTTTCAATTTTCAACCTTACAAGTTTGCAATTGTCATGTGCTTTTCGCCGTTGCTTCATTTAGGCCTGTAGCACGTGCAATATCACATGGTCTTTCATTTCGCTCAAAGTATTTCACAATTTCATATTTTTTCTCTATCGACAGAGGCGGACTGGCCATAAGCCTTACCGGGGAAACCCCGGGTGGCCGGAGGCCGGTGTGATTTTGGCCGTAAACCATAGTATGAGGCCACTATAAATTTTCCCCGGGTAAGAATTTTTGATCCAGTCCACCTCTGTTTATCGATATTGCTTTTCTTTTTCTCTCTGAATCTGCAGTGTCTTCACCAGGACGCTTCCTTTTCACACCTTTCCAGTATTTTACTCCTTTTTAGGGAATAAAGCACAATTACAAAACAAGGAGGCACGCTTGATACGCATAAACAAAGCTGCGCGCATGTAGCAACTGAATAAACAACGCCATAAAGGCAGAGATACACTATTAACACCTCACATTTCTAGGGGTTACTACCATAAAACAATAAAAATCCAGTTGCATTTCTGCTAGTTAAATCTGTTATAAACTGGTAGTAAACTCGATCTAATTGCATTTGCGATTATACCGATAGCTGGAATTGTGTTGGTTTTTAGGTTACATTATGGTGAAATGTGTTTCCCCTTCACTGATATAAAAAACATAAAAGCAGCAAAGTTGAATTCTGTTCATCTTTCGCTCTCATTCTCCGCCGTCGCACCGTATATCGATAACATATGAAAAACGACCTTGAAGATAGTGGGCGGCAGCGGTGCCAAACGAAAAAATCAAGAACCGCGTAACTCCGAGTTCGCGTAAGTCGGGGTATTACTGTACTTTACATTTGTCAAGGTTAAACTTCATATGTCACCTCTCAGCCCATCTGCTCAACCTTTCCAGATCATGCTGCAACAGCATAGCATCACTAGTGTCCCTAACAACCCTGTCAACTTTGTATCGTCTGCGACCTTGGACATTAAGCTTTATATACCATCATCAGTATCATTTATAAACACAGAAAACAACAATGAACCCACACTGAACCCTGAGGGACTCCACTAAAAAACAATAGTCCACGAAGAGCAGTGTCCATTGATTACCACTCTGTCTTCTCCCCCTCAACCATCCCTTTATCCATAGCAATTCGCCTCCAATGGCACACTGCTCCAATTTGTGCAGCAGTCTTCCATTTGCAACAGTATCAAAAGCCTTTCTAAGATCCAAATATATAATATCAAAGTTATTCCCTGCATCCAGTTCTTTTGTGACTGCATCATAGTATCCAATCAAATTGGTCAGGCAAGACTTTCCCTTAACAAAACCATGCTGTGTCCGAGCTATAACTGAAGTCTTATCTAGATGATCCTGCAGTGTTTCTTTAACCAGTGCCTCCATTAATTTTCTTGGAACACAAGTTAAACTCACAGGTCTATAATTACTTGTCAGCCTTTGATTCTCCTTTGTGAATTGGGGTCACATTTGCACATCTCCAGTCTATGGGTACCTCCCCTGAGTCCAAAGAAACTCATAATTATGGCTAAGAGTTTGCTTACTTCCTTTGCTGCCTCCTTTAATATAACTGAATAGATCCCATCCACCCCGGTTGACCTTTTTATATTTATCCTCCATTTCTCCTCCATTTTCCTCTAAGTTATTGCAAATTCATATAGCTCACTGCCAGAGTTTACTTCACCTCTGGCATTCCCCTTCCTGATAACTCTTCATGTATGAATGTAGATGCAAAATACTTGTTTAGTTTGTTAGCCACCTGAGCAGGATCCTCAACTGTTGAATCATCAATATCCAGTGGACTAATCTGATTCATCCCTTTCCTTCTACAGTTTACATAAGTAAAGAACTCTTTTCTGTTTTTCTCTGCATCCTTTTCCAAGGATTTCTCATAATCTGCCTAATCTCCTTTGTGACTTGGTTACAGACCAGCTTATATCTATCATAGGCTTCCATGTCACCCATTAATTTATATGTATCCCATGCATTTTTCTTCTCTGCCATATGTCTCATTAGTTTATATGACAACCATTTAGGCCTCAACCTTGGACAATATTTCTTGTTTTGTATGGAAAGTCTAGTAGCTTCCAAGATGAGTCGCCATTTTGAATTTGCTGTTGGTAACATCATCAGTTGGCCCCACTGTATAGAATTTAAATACTGTCTCAGACAATCGTAGTCACCTTTACGACAGTAAAAACCCTTCCCTTTACCCCTGATATGGTAGTTACATCTTTGAGTATATCCCACTTCAGTGAATAGGTGGCAGTGATCACTGCCACCTAGTGGTTCCTTTATCTGCAGATTCTTCATGCATGAAGAATCAATATTGATAATCAGATCAAGAGTATTACTCCCTCTAGTTGCCTCCCGAACATGCTGATGTAGAAAACAATCATCCAATAAATCCACAAAAGCCTTGCTAGTGTGTGAGAGTGACCAACCCACAAATTCCAGTCAACATCTGGGAAATTAAAATCCTTCATTATGAGACTCTCTGATTTACTGGCCCACTATTTCCCTGTACAGTTTCTTATTATACTCAGAGTCATTAGGGCTATAGCACACTCCTACTCTCAATTTTGATCTCCCAATGCTTATGTGACACCAAACTGACTCGACACTGCACTGTCCAGCGATGTCGACTGGCTTCACTTCCTTGGATTTTATGTGTTTCTTAACTAATAGCATAACCCCATCCTCCCTTCCTATACACATTGTACTCCCTAAATTCCAGTTCTGCATTCCTTATATCTGTGACACTACGTCTCTGATATCCCAACAATATCTACCTTTGATGTTTTGAGCAATACCTCAAATTTATTTATCAAACTCCTAGCATTGGTGTACACTCAAGTTTACATGCACCTGTTTCCTATTCTTAGCTACCCTAACACAACCCATGTGTTTACTTGTATTGCAATGACTCCCAGCAGTCTCTGAAATGCCCCGCATCTTGTTTTCCAGGCTGCTGCTCATTCCAATAGAAGCAGTGCAAGAATCACTTTCACCTCTGTCAGTGGCTACTGTTAATCTTTTAGTCTTTATATCCCCCCCCACCAAGCTAGGAGTTTTCCAACCCACCTAACACTGCCTCGATAGCATCAGCAAATATTCTTGCACCCTTTCTATTTAAGTATATCCCATCACTGTAGAAGCAGTCTCTCCTATTAACAAGTACAGACTAGGCTGAAAAAAATTCTACCCCTTGAGCCTTGCACAATCTTTCCAGGGCCGAATTGATCGACAAAGCTCTCATCATATACTCCCTCCTATCATGTCTGGGCAGAATTGCAGACACTTTCAAATTCAACCCTAATTCATGGCTTTTTTTCAACAGTGACCTGTACTTGTTAAGTAATTCCGCCGGTCTCCTATATTGTTGGTTACAGACCAGCCAACATGTAAAACTATATCAACTTTTGTGCCCTTAAAAGATGATATCCCTTCTATAACGTCATCAACCTTTACCCCTGGCAGACATACCCTGGTCCTGTTCCACCTTATGTTACTCACATATGGACAAATTCAATGGTAAAGTTTGGTGAAACTCAAGATGTTGGCTCTTGGCTTTTGATCATGGTTGTTGACATGAAAATTTTAAAAGTAAGCATCCATCTTATGAATTACACTCAGTCCTCGTATAGCATGATAGTTGTGTTCCTAGAAACCCTCGTGCAATGCAAAATCATGCAATATAAACAACAGGCCCTATGGGAAAAATAGGATTAGGTGCTGACCAACCAAGATTGAACACACACTGGTAACCAAAGCATTACCAAAACATAATAAATAATCGTAATAAAATACTTATGTATTTTATAACGATTAAAATACGTAATAAAAAATATAATTTTTAATATTTTTATTATTATTATATTACGACTATTACGTAATAAAATGTTGCTAATGCTTTTTGTTTCTATCATAAGAAAACTTTTGTTTGATTTTTCTATACAAACAGATGACAGCCTTTCCATCTCTTCCAATTCTTTGTGTCTTAATTTAATGGATTTTAATTACAATTTGAGTTGTTGCTGCTTTGAAAGTTGCTTTTATTTTCTCTGCATTCTTTGTAATTCTCGGGGTTTCCTCATTTAGGTCTGTAGCAAATGCAATATCACATGGTCTTTCATTTCGCTCAAAGCATTTCAAAATTTCATATTTTTTCTCTATCGACAGAGGCGGACTGGCCATAAGCCTTACCGGGGAAACCCCGGTGAGCTGGAGGCCGGTGTGATTTTGGCCAAAAACCATAGTATGAGGCTACTATAATTTCCCGGGTAAGAATTTTTGACCCAGTCTGCCTCTGTTTATCGATATTGCTTTTCTTTTTCTCTCTGAATCTGCAGTGTCTTCACCAGGATGCTTCCTTTTCACACCTTTTAAGTATTTTACTCATTTTTAGGGAATAAAGCACAATTACAAGATGAGGAGGCACGCATGATACACATAAACAAAGCTGCACGCCTGTAGCAACTGAATAAACAACACCGTAAAGCCAGAGATACACTATTAACACCTCACATTTTACCAAATCACATTTCTAGGGGTTACTAACATAAAACAATAAAAACAATTTCCAGTTGCGTTTCTGCTAGTGAAATTTGTTATAAATTGATACTAAGATGCAGGTATTTCAGAGACTGCTGGGAGTCATTGGGGTACAAGTAAACACATAGGTTGTGTTAGGGTAGCTACACGTGTAACTGTTAGAGTAGCTTAGCGTGTACACCAATGCTAGGAGTTTGGTAAATAAATTTGATGAATTTGAGGTATTGCTCAAAGCATCAAAGGCAGATATCGTTGGGATATCAGAGACGTGGCGTCACACAGATATAAGGAATGCGGAACTGGAATTTGGGGAATACAATGTGTACAGAAAGGATACAAAGGTAGGAGGGGTTATGCTATTAGTTAAGAAACACAAAATCCAAGGAAGTGAAGCCAGTCGACATTGCTGGACAGTGCAGTGTCGAGTCAGTTTGGTGTGACATAAGCATTGGGAGATCAAAACTGAGAGTAGGAGTGTGCTACAGGCCTAATGACTCTGATGAGTATAATAAGAAACTGTAGAGGGAAATAGAGTGGGCCAGTAAATCAGAGAATCTTATAATGTGGGATTTTAATTTCCCAGATATTGACTGGAATTTGTGGGTTGGTCATTCACACACTAGCAAGGCTTTTGTGGATTTATTGGATGATTGTTTTCTACATCAGCATGTTTGGGAGGCAACTAGAGGGAGCAATACTCTTGATTTCATTATCAGCAGTGATTCTTCATGCATTAAGAATCTGCAGATACAGGAAACACTAGGAGGCAGTGATCACAGTGTGCTGAAGTGGGATTTACTCAAGCAGGTAACTCCCATCAGGGGTAAAGGGAAGGGTTATTGCTTTTGTAAAGGCGACGACGATGGTCTGAGACAGTATTTAAATTCTATACAGTGGGACCAACTGATGATGTTACCAACAGCAAACTCAAAATGGGAAGCATTCAAAGAACTTATCTTGGAAGCTACTAGGCTTTACATACCAACTAAGAAATATTGTTCAAGGTTCAGGCCTAAATGGATGTCAGATGAACTAATGAGACATATGGCAGAAAAGAAAAATGCATGGGATACATATAAATTAACATGTGACACAGAAGCCTATGATAGATATAAGTTGATCTGTAACCAAGTTACAAAGGAGGTTAGGCAGGCGAAGGCAGATTATGAGAAATCTTTGGCAAAGGATGCAAAGAAAAACAGCAAAGATTTCTTTACTTATGTAAACTCTAAAAGGAAGGGGATGAATCAGATTGGTCCAATTGATATCGATGGTTCAACTGTTGATGATCATGCTCAGGTAGCTAACAAACTAAATCAATATTTTGCATCTACATTTACACATGAGGAGTTATTCAGGAAAGGGAATGCCATAGATGAAATAAACACTGGCAGTGAGCTAGATGATCTTGTAATAATTAAAAGTAAAGTGGACAAGAAATTGTTGAAGATAAATACAAGAAAGGCACCTGGGGTGGATGGGATCTATCCAGTTACATTAAAGGAGGCAGCATAGGAATTAAGCAATCCGTTAGCCATAATTATGAGAGCTTCCTTGGACTCAGGGGAGGTACCCACAAACTGGAGATGTGCAAATGTAACCCCAATTCACAAAGTAGGATCAAGGGCTGACACAAGTAATTATAGACCTGTGAGTTTAACTTCTGTTCCAGGGAAATTAGTGGAAGCACTTGTTAAAGAAGCACTGCAGGATCATCTTGACAAGAATTAAGTTATAGCTCAGACACAGCATGGTTTTGTTAAGGGAAGGTCTTGCCTGACCAATTTGATTGGATACTATGATGTAGTCACAAGAGAATTAGATGCAGGGAATAACTTTGATATTATATATTTGGATCTTAGAAAGGCTTTTGATACTGTTGCACATGGAAGACTGCTGCACAAATTGAGGCAGTGTGGCATTGGTGGCAAACTGTTCCTGTGGGTAAAGGGATGGTTGAATGGCAGAAGACAGAGAGTGGTAATTAATGGACACTGCTCATCGTGGACTAATGTTATTAGTGTAGTCCCTCAGGGTTCGGTGTTGGGTCCATTGTTGTTTTCTATATTTATAAATAATATTGATGATAGTATATCAAGCTTAATGTCCAAGTTTGCAGATTATACAAAGGTTGGCAGGGTTGTTAAGAACGCTACTGACACTATGCTGCTGCAACAGGACCTGGAAAGGTTGAGCAGATGGGCTGAGGTGTGGCAAATGAAGTTTAACATTGTCAAATGTAAAGTACTACATATGGGAAACAGCAAGCCCAGAGCAATGTATCAACTCGGTGGTACGACACTGACAGTGGTAGAGAATGAAAAGGACCTGGGGGTAATTGTGCAGGCAAATATGAAGTTCTCTGAGCAGTGCAGACGGGTTGCAATAGTAGCTCATGGTGTCTTGATATACAATGATATACAGGAATTTTTCTAGCAGGGATAGGGAGGTGATTATTCCCTTGTATAAGGCAATGGTCAGGCCACACCTTGAGTACTGTATATAGGTCTGGAGGCCTCATTTCAAGAAGGACGTAGAGATGCTGGAATGAGTACAGAGAAGGGCAACAAGATTAGTGAATGGAACAAAGGGGTGCTCTTACGAAGAAAGGCTTAAGTTTTGCAAATTACAGTGTCTGGAGACTAGGCACCGGCGAGGTGATCTGATAAAGGTGTCAACGCCTTGATTGGTTTCAGCATGCTCAATGCTGATGGGATACTGCCTCTTGCACAGAATAATCACCTGAGAGGGCATAAATTCAAATTGAGGAAAGACAGATGTAGGATAGATGTGAGGAAATTTACCTTTAGCCAGCGGGTAGTTGGTTGGTGGAAGAGTTTTCCATTTCTTGTTGTGGAAGTTGATAGCCTAAAGAAATTTAAGGCTCAGCTGGACAGGTATTTCGAACAAACGGAGGGGTGAAGTGGAAGGGGTTTTTTTTTTTTTTTGGCTGATGCTGCATAAGCTTGTCTTCTTGCATCATATGCCTCTAACTAATGCTAATACTAAACTCGATCTAATTGCATTTGCGATTATACCAATAGATAGTTGGAATTGTGTTGGTTTGTCCGTTATTATGGTGAAATGCGTTTCCCCTTCACTGATATAAAACACAAATACATTTTCAGAATCTCCTCTTCATACCTATCATGTTGCGTTCGGTTGGGGCGATTCTGCGTTCGACTGCCACTTCTTGTAAACACAAAGGCGAATCATGCATAAGCGAATACGGTTTGTGTTATATCATTCCCCTATTTATAAATCTTGTATGATTGAATTCGTGTAGTGTAAACACGTGTTATACGAGGACTGACTGTACCTACTATTTTCTGTAATTGGGTACAGTCAGTCCTCGTATAACATCAGTCAGTCCTGTTATACGAGGACTGACTGTACCTACTATTTTCTGTAATTGGGTACAGTCAGTCCTCATATAACACGAATTCAATCATACAAGATTTATAAATAGGGGAACGATATCTTATATAACGCGAACTGTATTCGCTTATGCACGATTCGCCTTTGTGTTTACAAAAGTGGCAGTCGAACGCAGAATCACACAACCGAACGCAACATGATAGGTATGAAGAGAAGATTCTGAAAATGTATTTGTGTTTTATATCAGTGAAGGGAAAAACACATTTAACCATAATAACAGACAAACCAACACAATTCCAGCAATTGGTATATTTGCAAATGCAATTAGATCGAGTTTACTACCAGTTTTTAACATATTCCACTAGCAGAAACGTAACTGGAAATTGTTTTTATTGTTTTATGGTAGTAATCCCTAGAAATATGTTTTAGTAAAATGTGATGTGTTAATAGTGTATCTCTGCCTTTACGGTGTTGTTTATTCAGTTGCTGCAGGCATGCAGCTTTGTTTATGTGTATCAAGCGTGCCTCCTCATTTTGTAATTGTCCTTTATTCCCCAAAAATGAGTAAAATACTTTAAAAGGTGTGAAAAGGAAGCATCCTGGACAGCATCTCTGTGAATCTGCAGTGAAGACACTGCAGATTCACAGAGAAAAAGAAAAGCAATATTGATAATCAGAGGCAGACTGGGTCAAAAATTCTTACCCGGGGAAATTTCTAGTGGCCTCATACTATGGTTTATGGCCAAGATCACACCGTCCTCCGGCCCACCGGGGGTTTCCCCGGTAAGGCTTATGGCCAGTCCGGCTCTATCGATAGAGGAAAAAATATGAAATTGTGAAACGCTTTGAGCAAAATGAAAGACCATGTGATATTGCACGTGCTACAGACCTAAATGAGGCAACCCCGAGAATTACAAAGAATGCAGAGAAAATAAAAACAACTTTCATAGCAGGAACAACTCAAAGTGTAATTAAAATCCATTAGATTAAGACACAAAGAATTGGAAGAGATGGAACGGCTATCATCTGTTTGGATAGAAAATCAAACAAAAAACAAGTTTTCTTAAGATAGAAGCAAAAGCATTAGCAATATCTTATTACGTAATAGTCGTAATAAAATACTTACGTATTTTATTACGATTATTTATTGTTTGGTAATGTTTTGGTTACAAATCTGTGTTCAATCTTGGGTGGTCGGCACCTAACCCTATTTTTCCCATAGGGCTGTTGTTTATATTGCACGAGGGTTTCTAGGAACACAACTATCGTGCTATACTGTATCGTGCTATGACTGTATTAAGTTTTCTCTCTAACTGCTCACAGCACTCTTCTCTGAAAATGTTGGAGTTCGCCAAGATTCATTTCTCTCTCCTACTCATTTTCTCTTATACAATAAATTAATGATCAATTAATTTATGAAATTCTATCCATAATTTTGCTGAGATAGCACACCACATTCAACCTTCCAGTTTAAGAAACCTTACAGTGCACAAACAGCTTCAACTCAATGCAGCAAGTTAGTGAATTTCTATCCTCCTAAAACACAGTGCTATAATATATCTTGCAAAAAGAATTCTTCTCCTCCTATATATAAGATAACTTAAATTATAAAGTATTTAAGGGCAAAGGCCTCAATGCTACGAGGTAGAATGACTAATATGTAGGTTAGTGCAAATGCATCATTTTAACATAGCTATCTCTACCAAAGTAGTTAAATTCATCAATTAATTAAATTGGCATCGTTTTGGTTATATCTCATATTGTGACTGCCTTCACAATGAGTTGCCATGGTATTGTACTAACTTAAATAAATAACACTTCACCAGTGGAGAAAACTATTGTTATTTATTCTCACTAACACCAGGGTACATGCCCACCCACCGAAGCGAAGCCAACAAGCTTTAAAATAGTGCCATCTGGGTGGTGGTATCCGCTGAGAATAAATAACAATAGTTTTCTCCACTGGTGAAGTGTTATTTATTTGAGGTAGTACAATACCATAGCAACTCGTTGTGAAGGCAGTCACAATAAGATATAACCAAAACAATGCCAATTTAATTAATTAAACTACTTTGGTAAATAGCTATATTAAAATGATGCATTTGCACTAATATACATATTAGATAACTTAAAATTGTAACAGAAAACCTCATACCTTTATTGTAGGACTGCAATTGTCTCAACACTCATTCGCGTATAAATGTATTCTAATGTGAATTAACATACCATGTTAATTAAATCAATTTATGATTTTTAAAAAAGCTACGTATTAAAATCATCACGTATTCAATACTCATATCCAACCTTGCGCATAGAGAAGATTCGCAGAAAGTCGACAGCCATCAACCCCCCCCCCCCAATAACGTATGCTAATATGAGAACTGAAATAGTCTTGATAATCTTGACACCAAGAAATATATATACATCAATTTACAGATAATTTTAAATTTTAAATTGTCTAAAACTTCCTGAAAATCTGGTTACCACGAGATAACTATACATCAATATAAAAAAATAATTTAAACTTTAAAATTGTCTAAAACTTCATTTAAGGGACTAACTTATTCAGATTGTTTCCGTGTTCACAAGAAGTCAAAAGTAGATCGCAAATGATATCCCCCTTGTTTTATACAAACTTTTTCGTAACATAGCACGAGATTATTTATGCTGACCAATGTATGAACTACTGTTTATACATGTGTGTTAGAGTCCACGAATCTGAGATAAGACAACATACCTCTAATAGGGATTATCCTGACTTCTAATCTCTCTTGACATAAGCACATCACCAATATTTCTTCTTGAATCTAAAAAAAATGGATTTTCTTTCTCTCTTGAAGTTACTTTTCTTCTAATCAGCTATTCACTCTGTACAAATCTCGAATCCATCCTACCTTGGAATGTTGTTTACACATTTGGGGCAGTGCCCACAAATCCTCTCTCAGTCTTCTAGACTCCTTTCAAAAGAGGACAGTTTGGTTTATTTATGACTATATCTTAAAAATGCCTGGTCCACTGTCTCATATATGTTCTGTTTCTACTGAATGCCTTTTCTATGGGTACTTCTGAATTGGCTTCTATAATTTTCCCCCTTTCTTTCAAACCAGTCTAAACACATGCTGCAACTCTCAGAATCCTTTTACTGTTCAACTTAAAACTCACAGAACCAACATTTCTTCATCATTTATTCCTTCAATTTGCATTTTCTGGAACAACCTCCCTTCTCATATTTCCTAAAAATTTCAATATACAAAATTTTAAGTCTAGTGTCAACTAGTACCTTCTTTCATCTTCACAACCTTCAATCCACCCATGCATGGTACTAAATATTACAACTTTTGTGTTTGAAGTTTTCATAAAAAAAAAAAAAAAAACATAACATTATCATATTTTATGTTGTTCAAAAATATATTATTACAACAAAAGTTATTCCTTATGCAAGTTATGAAATGATCGTTATTCATTAAAAGTTATAAATACATCTAATTCTGTTTTTACACAATAGATACGTTCCTGAAAATTACGTGTAAAAAAAGACATTGTATTTATGGAAGAAAAGAAGATTGGTTCCGGATCTAAAAAACAAACAGTAAAAATAATTAAAAAAAAAACACAAAAAAAATATTCATTTTAAGCGTATTATTTTATTTCAAAATACACATATAATAATATGTAATGAAAATGTATTAAAGTAAATTTATATGCATATGAAATGAAAAAAAATTCTTTATGAACAAAAAAAAAATCTGTTTTACACATAAGATTTTATTCATTTTCACTTTCTGATAATAAATGGCACATATGTTTGCGTACAACTGGAATATCACTGCTATCACTAGAAATGTTGTGGACATCGTCTTCTTCCACTATTAATGAAATTCTTTCTGTGATCTCTTGAGCAAAATCAGCAAGTCTCCTCTGGTGCTGATGTTTCACCGGTTTTACGAACGAATTCAGTTATTAATCGTTGTGTTCGTGTTTTGGTTAGGCCGTTATATAATTCTCTGTAAGAGGCAGTCAACTTCAGTTCACGTTGAAACTTCCCAGCACGTTCCTCATTAGGGTCATGTTTGACAAAATGATTACCTAATTTTCTGGCCAGTTCCAAACCTTCTTTTATTATATCTGCATTTAGAACAGGATCATTTTCTTCATTATCACTAATTCTGTGGGATAAGTGAGTCCCAAGGGCAACCTCTAATATTTCATCTTTGCTTAGAGCTTTGTCGGTTAACAATTCATCAATATCTTCAAACGATAGATCATCGAATCCTTCTCCACTAATTTTGTGTGCCATTGTAATGATTGTTGAGAAATTCGGTCGTATTAGTGATGATGGGATCTTTGCTTTTTACACATTGTGGCCAAACCGCTTTCCAACACGCATTTAAATTTGCTGGTTTTAATTCGGTTAATGCTAATCCAACTGATTGATACAATCCATAATTGAGAATTTCTTCCACACATCAATGGCTGTTAGTGTTTCATCATTCAGTTTGTCCAAAATGTGTTGGAATGTTCGTTTTACATAGTATGTTTTAATTGTCGCAATTATACCTTGGTCTAGCGGTTGTATCAAAGATGTAGTATTAGGTGGCAGGAATAAAATTTGTACGTTTAGGTGATCCAAGACAGGATGGCCGGGTGCATTGTCAAGAATCAGAAGAACTTTAAATTCGAGACCTTTCAAATTCATATAACGTCTGACTTCTGGGACGAAACATTTGTTTAACCATTCTGTAAAGATAGCAGTGGTCACCCAGGCCTTCTTGTTTGCCATCCAGTGAACAGGCAGTTTATTGATATCTACACCTTTCATTGAACGTGGGTTTAGGGCTCGATTTCCCAGCAGTGGTTTCAACATATGATCTCCTGAAGCGTTGGAGGAAAATTAATAAGGTCACACGATCCTTTGCTACCTTAAAACCACCAGCAGTTTTCTGCGATTTGGCTACATACATTCTGTTCGGCATTCGTTTCCAGAAGAAACCAGTTTCATCTGCATTCCACACTTGATCAGGAGTGTATCCTCCATCTTCAATAATTTTTGAAAGTTCCTGCGGGAATACTTTAGCAGCCGATTCATCTGCAGATGTAGTTTCACCTTTAATTTTTATATTACAAAGAGCATTCCTTTTAAGAAACCCTGTCATCCAACCTGTACTCGCAGAAAATTCATACTTTCTGTTTAAATGAGATGAAGTGCTTGGCTCCTTTTCTTTAATCTGTCTGTAAATTCCTAGTGCCGTTTGCTTGATGTCATTTCCATCTACTGGTACTCTTTTTTGTGACTGATCTTCTATCCATATTACCAGAGCCTTTTCCATTTTTTCCTTGACAATATCTCTTGTATATGATGATGAATTAACACTTACTTTTGTTCCAGAACATACCTACTTCCTAACTGCAGCTTCATTTTTCTTAATAGTTCTTACGGTAGCTTCATCTGTAGGAAAGCACCTGTAGGAAAGCACCAAAATGCTTTCCTACAGACGCAGCACCTTGTCCAGTTGCAAAACGATCTAAAATTTGAATTTTAAGTTCCAAAGAAATCGCTTTCCTTTTCATTTTGGTAAGGCGAATTATTCGACATTATATAAGGGCTACCGAAAAATATCTCAGTTATAATTAATAAAAAAAAGTATGAAAAATTTTTAAACTTACAATTTATTGACTATCGGCAAAATTAATAAATTTATATGTGCACAAATTTCACTAAAGATTCTTTCACTTTGAAATAGAACTTACTACTAAATGTCTTCCGAAGATGCAATGCACGAATACCGTAGATGTGCACCAAATTCAATAAAAACGTTGATGATTCATAGACACCTAGATGTATACATTGGTAAACAAAAGCAAGCGTGTCAAAACGCACACACTAGCTGTTATCCAATCTATTGGTGCGTGTAATATAGAAATGATACTAATATGCCACAAATAAAAAAAAATTTCTTAGAATTTAGGCAAAAAAATTCATAGAAATCGTGTTAAAAATCAAAATAACTCACGTAAAAAGAGAATCAAATATTTATTTTGAATTCGTGTTAAATCAAATTTGTGTAAAAAAAGTTCTTGCAAAAACAGAATTAGGTGTATTATATATAAAGAAATTATAATTCAATTCACAGTGAGACATAGTAATAAATGCAGAAATGTTATTGTATATAACAGCATTTTCTGCATATATTTGATTTCATATTTGCATATGTGTTGTCTATTTTTAGTGTGTTCTGTAATCAATATCCAAGGTATCACACTTATAAAAAGTGTTGCTATTAACCTTTACACAAGTAAGATTCCCAAAACATGTATGAACTCCAAACATTGAATTTCTGATGGTAGTAGTAGTAGTGGCATGTGATACAAGAAAGCAAGTGTATGAGCTATGCAGCTTCCAAAAAAAAAAAAAAAAAAAAAATATCACACCATTCTCTCCGAATGCCTGTCCAGTTCCTACTTAAATTTATTCAACCTATCAACTTCCACGACAGGATGGAAGTTTGTTCCAGCAATTAACCACCCACTGGCTAAAGGCAAATTTCCGCACATCTAGTCTACATCTGTCCTTTCTTAATTTGAATTTATGCCCCCTTAGGTTCGTAATCTGAACAAGTGGAAGGATCCCATCAGAATTCTACGTGCTCAACCCATTCAAGGCCTTATACACCTCAATCAGATCACCACGCAGGTGTCTAGTCTCCAGCCACTGCAATTTGCAGAACTTAAGCCTCTCTTGGTAAGAGGATCCCTTCATTCCCCTCATCAATCTCGTTGCCCTTCTCTGTACACGCTCAAGTAAATCTACATCCGTCCTAAAATTAGGCTTCCAGACCTATATGCAGTACTCAAGGCGTGGCCTGACCATTGCCTTATACAGAGGGACAATCACCTCCTTCTCCCTGCTAGCAAAATTCCTATATATCATTGACAAAACCCCTTGACCTGCCCTGGCAGCCTGTCTGCATTGCTCAGAAAACTTCATATCTGACTGCACAATTACTCGCAGGTCTTTTTCATTTTCTACCACCTTTTAAGTGTAGTACCACACAGTTGGTATATTTCTCTGGGGTTACTTCTACCCATATGCAGCACTTTGCATTTGTCAAGGTTAAACTTCAGTTGCCACTTCTTAGCCCATCTGCCCAAATTATCTAGATCCTGTTGCAGTAGCACACTGCCATTACTGTCATTAATAACCCTGCCAACCTTTGTATCATCTGCAAACTTCAACATTAAACCTGATATACCTTCATCAATATCATTGATAAATATACAAAACAAAAGTGGACACAACACCGAACCCTGTGGGATTCCACTAATAACATTAGTCCACGAAGAGCAGCACTCATTGATTACCACCCTCCATCTTCTCCCACTTAACCATCCTTTTATCCATTGTAGCAACTCACCCTTAATACCATTCTGCTCCAATTTGTACAATAGTCTTCTATGTGCAACAGTGTCAAAAGTTTTCCTGAAATCCAAATATATGATATCAAAATAATTTTTTGCATCCGGTTCCGTTGTAACATCATCATAATATCCTATCAAATTTGTCAGACAAGACTTTCCTTTAACAAACCCATGCTGTGTCTGAATTATTGCTGCAGTCTTGTTTAGATAATCCTGCAATGCATCTTTAACCAGTGACTCCATTATTTTACCCGGAACAGAAGTTAAACTAACTGGTCTGTAATTACTCGTGTTACCCTTCGATCCCCCTTTGTGAATTGGGGATACATTTGCACATCTCCAGTCCATGGTAAACTCCTCTGAGTCCAATGATGCTCTCAAAATTATGGCAACTTGTTTGCTTAGTCGTCTCCTTTAATATAACTGGATAGATCCCATCGACACAGGTGCTTTTATTATGTTTAACTTCAACAATTTCTCCTCCACTTTGCTCTCAGTTATTACAAAATCATTAAGTATCCTGCTACAATTTGATAACCTTCTGCCATTTTCAAACCTTAATAACTCCTCATGTGCAAATGTCGATGCAAAATACTCATTCAGTTTGTTTGCTATCTGAGCAGGATCAACAGTCGATGTCAAGTGGACCAATCAGATTCGTCCCCTTCCTTTTAGAGTTTATATAAGTAAAGAAAGCCTTGCTGTTTTTCTTAGCATCTCTGGCCAAGGATTTCTCGTAATCTGCCTTCGCCTGCCTAACCTCTTTTGTGACCTGATTACAGACTAGCTTATATCTGCAATAAGCTTCTGAGTTGCTTGATAATTTATATGCATCCCATGCATTTTTCTTCTCTGTTACATTTCATTAGATAACCATTTTGGCCTAAACCTTGAACAATATTTCTTAATAGGTACGAAACGTTTAGTAGCATCCACGATTAATTCCTTGAATGCTTCCCACTTAGAATTTACTGTTGGTTACATCGTCAGTTGATCCCACTGTACAGAATTCAAAAACTATCGGAGACCACTGTACTCACCCTTACGGAAGAAAAACCCTTTCCTTTACCCCTGATGGTAATTAAATCTTTAAGTAAATCCCACATCAGTACACTGTGATCACTGCCACCTAGTGGTTCCTTTATCTGCAAATTCTTAATACACGAATGATCACTGCTGATAACCAGATCAAGAGTATTACTCTCTCTGGTTGCCTCTCGAACATGCTGCTGCAGAAAACAATCATCCAATAAATCCACAAAAGTCTGACTAGTGTGTGAGTGACCAACCCACAAGTTCCAGTCAATATCTGGGAAGTTAAAATCCCCCATTATAAGACATTCTGATTTACTAGCCCACTATTTCTCTGTACAATTGTTCATTGTACTCATTCGAGTCATTAGGCCTATAACACACTCCTACTCTTATTTTTGCTTTCGCTGTGTTTATGTCACACCAAACTGACTCAACAGTGCACTGTTCATCTATATCAACTGGATGCACTTCTTTTGATTTTATGTTTTTCTTAATTAACAGCATAACACCTCCTCCCTTTCTATCCTTTCTGTACACATTGTACTCCCCAAATTCCACAAACTGGAATGTGTGCTTTTGGGGAGTACACATTGTACTCCTCAAAAGACCACAAACTGTGCCACCACAGTTTGTGGTGTTTGCACTCCAACTAACAATACTTCAACCCAGGCATGACAGAATTCCTATCCCGAACGCAGAAATACAAAAATCCCAAAAGCTGTGGACGTGTATTATATGAATGTACATATTACATAGATATGACTGAACTTGAGATCTCAATGGGAAACATTTTTCCTGGAGAAGAAACTAAACTTATAGCATCTCCCATTAATTTCACAAGGTACCGTATTTCCCCATGTATAAGACGCACCCTTTTTCGAAAAATTTGGGGTCTAAAAACCGGGTGCGTCTTATACAGTGGTTGTAGATGTTTTTTACTTGCATTACCAGCTCCAACCACTTGATGTCAGCATTAACAAACCCTTCAAAGCTGCCATTAGAGACGAATGGAACCAATGGATAAAGTCTTCTGGGAACAATTTGACACCAGCAGAAAGAGTGAAGAAACCACCTATAGGAGAAGTTTGTACCTGGGTGAAAAGATCCTGGGATAATATCAAGATTGAGATCGTTGTCAAGTCATTTAAGAAGTGTGGCATTTCAAATGCCATAGATGGAACTGAGGATGAGGCAATATATGAGGACAGTGATTCATCATCAGACACAGATGAGGACAAGCTAATGGATGGGAGTTTTGAAGTGATGAGGAGTTGTATGAATTTTATGATGAATAAAACTTGAGTTCAATAACTTTATGTAATACATTTTTTTTTCAAATTTCGGGCCCCAAAATTAAGGTGCGTCTTATACATGGGAAAATATGGTATTTGCCCATGAAATTTTTAACAGAAGAAAGTATTTGTTTGCATCGTCTAGATAACAGGAGTACAGGCTGAATTTCAATTGCTCAGTGTTGAACAGCAAGGTCATATATAGCTGTTATGATTTAATATATAATTTCACTACAAGTTCTGTTTGAACTCCAAGAAGAAAAAAAAAAGAGGACATTCAGGCATGAAATATAGTAGGGTACAATTCAAGAGTTTGTATGCAGTGTCTTACTCTCTTCTTTTTTTCTTCTTTTTTTTTTAATACCACACAAATTTTTCCCCCTCTGAAATGGAACCCCAGAGGTACCTGGCCCATTTTTTTGCACTATCAGGTGGGGCAGTCTTGTATTGAGACAGTATAAGATCTGCCAGACACTGGCTCACCTTCCAGTGGTATGGATGATTACTTGGAAGCAAATTTCCGAGTGATTGTTGCTTCTGAGTAGCAAAGCGGCCAGAACACAACACACAATACAAAAACCTACAGTATTCACATATCTGGCCGTTTTGCAGTGGTACTGCTCCTCACAGAGACACGAGAAATATTTGAACTGACATTCTAGGAGCACCACCCTAATAATAACACATGTCCAGACAATGATCCTTGAAGGCATTATGTTATTGAAATGTGTGGTGCCACAACACCAAAAGCACTAAACAATACAGAATATTAGCTCCTGATGTGGGTGACCCAGAAGGATCTCCTCATACACCAGCAGCATAGGATAATGGCAAATTCATTGGAATGATACTATATCCCACCTGTCTGTTCTATTCAAAACTTTGGTTTTTTGTAGGGAATTTTTAAAAAAAAAAAAACACTGACAATAGTTTCTACTGCTATGTTCCTGCCAACAAGTTAAAAAATATTTATTCTAATCACAAATTATGCAATGTGCTAAGTGTGATTACCTAAAGAATAAGGATAAATCCCATATCCTTATTTTAAAATTTTAAAAGTATGGGAATAATCCCATACTTTTATTTTTTAAGCAACTTTAGAGACCAGAATTATACATTTAGAGAAACATATGCTCTATGGTAATCAACAAAGCTGTATATCCTTATTAAAATGACAACCCTACATATCAGTTCACCTTCATGCCAGTCTGCTTAAGGCAAATGATTGGAGATTACTGCTGTAGATATTTTATATGAAAGTTGTGTTGCCTTTTATGCATACAGTTTTCAATTCTCTTTTCTGCAAAATTCCTCCATTATGTAGGAAGCTAGGAGATAACTTTGATAAAAATTTAATTTTAAACCATGTGTTCCATTCATTCACAAGCATGGTAAGTTTAATCTGAACATTAAATATTACTAATTGGTTAGAAGCTTTTGTAAATACAGTATGTTATTTTCAAAAACTTGTCTAACTAAATAAATAGCAGTAAAGGTTGATGATCTTGTAGAGCAGATATCATCTTTTAAGGGCACAAAGGATGATATTGTTGTATACGTTGGCACTAATGATATTATGAGCAGGAGACCGGAGGAATCACTTAAAAAGTACAAGTCAATGCTGAAAAAAAAGCCGTGAGTTAGGGTAGAATTTGAAATTGTTTGCAATTCTGCCAAGACAAGATAGGAGGGAGTATATGATGGGAGCCTTGTCGATAAATTCGGCCCTGGAGAGACTGTGCAAGGCTCAAGGAATAGATTTTTTTTTTTTTTTTTTTGCCTGGTCTGTGATTGGTAACAGGAGAGACAGCTTCTACAGGGATGGAATACACTTAAATAGAAAGGGTGCAAGAATATTTGCTGATGCTATCGAGGCAGAGTTAGATGGGTCAGAAAACTGCTAGCTTGGGGGGATACAGGGACTAATAGATTAACAGTAGCTGCTGGCAGAGGTAAAGTGATTCTTGCACTACTTCTAATGAAATGCAATTGAGCAGCAGCCTGGAAAGCAAGGCAATGGGGATTTCCAAGACTTCTGAGAGTCATAGTGGAACAAGTAAATACATGGGCTGTATTAGGGTAACTAAGAGTAGAAACAGGTGCATGTATACTTGCATGTACACCAATGCTATGAGTAAAGTTAACAAATTCGATGAGCTTGAAGTGCTTCTTTTTTTTTTTTTTTTTTGTTAGTTATTGGTGCAACAGCTTCTGTGGCCATAATGCACCTTCCAAGGTTTTGGCAGTACTCTGATCCAAGCCCGAGGTGGGATTCGTACCCGCAACCTTTGAGTTGCCAGGCAGGCACTTTACCCACCCAGCTGGCCCAGTCGGTACTTGAAGTGCTAGTGAAGATATCAAAGGCAGATATTGTTGGGATATCAGAGACATGGTGTCACACAGACATAAGTAGTGCAGACCAGGAATTTGGGGAGTACGATGTGTACAGAAAGGATAGACAGGAGAGAAAGGAAGGAGCTATGCTGTTAGTTAAGAAACACAAAATCTAAGGAAGTGCATCCAATTGATGTTCGTGAACAATGCAATGTTGAGTGTGTTTGGTGTGACATAAGCACTGGGAAAGGAAAAATGAGTAAGTGTGTATTAGTTATAGGCCAAATGAATCTGATGAGTATAATGAGCAATTGTGCAGAAAAATAGTGGGCCAGTAAATCAGAGTGTCTTACAATGGATAATTTTAATCTCCCAGAGATTGACTGGAATATGTGGGTTGGTCACTCACACACTAGTAAGGCTTCTGTGGATTTCTTGGATGATTGTTTTCAACAGCAGCATGTTCGGGAGGCAATTAGAGGGAGTAAAACTCTTGATCTGATTATCAGTAGTGATACTTCATGCATCAAGAATCTCCAGCTAAAGGAACCACTAGGTGGCAGTGATCACAGTGTGCTGATGTGGGATTTACTCAAAGAGCTAACTACCATCAAGGGTAAAGGAAAGGGTTTTTGCTTTCATAAAGATGACTACGGTGGTCTGAGAAAGTATTTAAATTCTAAACGGTGGATCCAACTGATGATGTTACCAACAGCAAATTCAAAATGGGAAGCATTCAAAGAATTAATCTTGGAAGCTACTAAACTTTTCATGCCAACAAAGAAATATTGTTCAAGATTTAGGCCTAATTGGATGTCAGATACACTAATTAGACATGTGACAGAAGAAAAATGCATGGGATACATATAAATTAACATGTGACACAGAAGCCTATGATAGATATAAGCTGGTATGTAACCAAGTTATAAAGGAGGTTAGGCAGGCGAAGGCAGATTACGAGAAATCTTTGGCAAAGGATGCAAAGTAAAACAGCAAAGAGATATCTTTATTTATGCAAACTCTAGAAGGAAGGGGATGAATCAGATTGGTCCACTTGATATCGATAGTTCAACTGTTGATGATCCTTCTCAAGTAGCTACAAACTAAACGAGTATTTTGCATCTACATTCACGCATGAGGAGTTACTCAGGGAGGGGACTGCCAGAGGTGTATTCAACTCTGGCAGTAAGATAATCTTGTAATAACTGAGAGTAAAGTGGAGGAGAAATTGAAGATAAACCTAAGAAAGGCACCTGGGGTGGATGGAATCTATCCAGATATATTAAAGGAGGCAGTAACGGAAGTAAGCAAACCCTAAGCCATAATTATGAGAGCTTCCCAGGACTCAGGGGAGGTACCCATGGACTGCAGATGTGCAAATGTGGCCCCCATCCACAAAGGAGGATAAAAGGGAGACAGGTAATTACAGACCTGTTATTTTAACTTCTGTTCCAGGGAAATTAATGGAGGCACTGGTTAAAGCAGCACTGCAGGATCATCTAGACAAGGCTTCAGTTATAGCTCGGACACAGCATGGGTTTCTTAAGGGAGTAAAGTGGAGGAGAAATTGTTGAAGATAAACATAAGAAAGGCACATGGGGTGGATGGAATCTATCCAGTTATATAAGAATAGATTGATAAGGATATAATTTGATTAGATACTATGATGTAGTCACAAAGGTGCCTGGATGCAAAGAATAACTTTGATATGATATATTTGGATCTTAGAAAGGCCTTTGATACTGTTGCACATGGAAGACTGCTGCACAAATTGAAGCAGTGTGGCATTGGAGACAAATTGCTGCTATGGATAAAGGGATGGTTGAGTGGGAGAAGACAGAGTGGTAATCAATGGACACTGCTTTTTTTTTTTTTTTTATTTGGTAGTTGTTGGCGCATCGGCTTCTGTGGCCATATTGCACCTCCCAAGGTTTTTTTGCAGTACTTTGATCCAAGCCCGAGGCGGGAATCGAACCCGCGACCTTTGGGTTGCCGGGCAGGTACTTTACCCACTCGGCTATGGACACTGCTCTTCGCGGACTAATGTTATTAATGGAGTCCCTCAGGGTTCAGTGTTGTTTTCTGTATTTATAAATGATATTGATGATGGTATATCAAGCTTAATGTCCAAGTTTGCAGATGATATGAAGGTTGGCAGGGTTGTTAATGACAGTACACTGCTGCAACAGGATCTAGAAAAGTTGAGCAGATGGGCTGAGAGGTGGCGAATGAAGTTTAATATTGACAAATGTCTACATATGGGAAGCAGTAATCCCAGAGTAACATATCAACTCTGTGGTACCACACTGTCAGTGGTAGAGAATGAAAAGGACCTGGGGTTAATTGTGCAGGCAGATATGAAGTTTTCTGAGCAGTGCAGACAGTCTGCAAGAGTAGCTCATGGTGTCTTGCCAATGATATACAGGAATTTTTCTAGCAGGGATAAGGTGGTGATAATCCCTTTGTATAAGCCTATGGTCAGGTCACACCTTGAGTACTGTATACAGGTCTGGAGGCCTCATTTCAAGAAGGATGTAGAGATGCTGGAACGAATACAGAGAAGGGCAACAAGATTAGTGAACAGAACAAAGGGTTGCTCTTAAGAAGAAAGGCTTAAGTTTTGCAAATTACAGTGTCTGGAGACTAGGCACCTGCGAGGTGATCTGATTGAGGTGTATAAAGCCTTGAATGGTTTGAGCATGCTCAATGCTGATGGGATTCTTCCTCTTGCTCAGAATAATCACCTAAGAGGGCATAAATTCAAATTGAGGAAGGTTGATTGCTGAAACAAACTTCCATCTGTCGTTGTAGAAGTTGATAGCTTACCGTATTTCCCCATATATAAGACGCATCTTTTTTCGAAAGATTTGAATTCTAAAAACTGGGTGTGTCTTATACAGTTTTTTTTACTTGCATTTCCTGCTTTTTCACGCTTGTCTTTGCACTCATTGTTTCGCACTTTTACCGGTATATTAGGTTACGTTTTGCCATTTTCTGCCCAGAATTGGGTCAGAAAAGATTTTTGTACAGTGCTGAATTAAGTTAAAAGTGATCCAGTTTGCAAAAGTAAATGGAAATCGCGCTGCTAAACGTAAGTTTGGTCCTCCTCCAACTGAGAAAACAATCCGAGACTGGCAACGGGAAGAAGAAACCCTACTGAAAACGCCACGGCAGAAGAAGGCCATTATAAGCAAGTCGGCAAAATGGTCTGATTTAGAGAAGGAATTGAAGATGTGAATTGAGGAGCAAAGGGCAATTGGAATTCCTGCCTCCACAAAGATGGTTCAGCATGAGGCAAGGAGAATTGCTGATGAAAAAGAAGTTGCTGATTTCAAAGGAGGACACAACTGGTGCTTCAGGTTCATGAAACGGAATGGACTAAGCATGCGTACATGCACCAGACTTGCCCAAAAGCTATGAGGAGAAGGTTCCTGAATTTCACCGTTTTGTCATTCAATGTCGGAAGACACATCAGTTTGAGTTTGGAAATAATGCAAATATGGACAAGTCCCCCCTTCAATTTGATATCCCAAGTAACAGAACTGTTCATAAGAAGGGGGTGAAAACTGTAAAGGCAAGTAGACATGAAAAGAGCCATTATACAGTTGTTCTAACTTGTTGTGCCAACGGAACCAAGCTGCCTCCTATGCTGATTTTCAAACGCAAAACAATGCCAAAAGAAGACATTCCTCGAGGAGTGATTGTCCACATTCATGACAAGAGTTGGATGGATCAGGATGGGATGAAGATCTGGTTTGAGAAAGTTTGGAGCAGGAGACCAGGTGGGCTCTTATGTAAACCTGCCCTATTGGTGCTTGATCAGTTCAGGGCAAACACATAACAAAAAACACAAAGAAGATTGCTGCAGAGCAAAAAACAAAACTTGCTGTCATACCTGGAGGCTTGACATCCCAGCTCCAACCACTTGATGTCAGCATTAATAAACCCTTCAAAGTTGCCATGAGAGACGAATGGAACCAATGGATGAAGTCTTCTGGGGACAATTTGACACCAGCAGGAAGAGTGAAGAAACCAACTATAGGAGAAGTTTGTACCTGGGATAATATCAAGAATGAGATCGTTGTCAAGTTATTTAAGAAGTGTGGCATTTCAAATGCCAAAGATGGAACTGAGGACGAGGCAATATATGAAGACAGTCATTCGTCATCAGACACAGATGAGGAAAAGCTAATGGATGATAGTTTTGACAGTGATGAGGAGTTGTATGAATTTTATGATGAATAAAACTTGAGTTCAATAACTTTATGTAATACTTCTTTTTTTTTTTTTTCAAATTTCGGGCCCCAAAATTAAGGTGCATCTTATACATGGGGAAATACAGTAAATAGATTTAAGGCAGAACTTGACAAACATTTGGAGCGAGAGGATGGGTGAAATAAGGTTTTTTTTTTTTTTGGCTGATGCTATATAAGCTTGCTTTCTTGCATCATGTGCCCTTGCTAATGCTAAAAACAGGTCTTCTTCCACTATTTATAATAGAAGATTGTGTTAATAATTCCAAGAGACAAACCAAACCTACTGTAGAATGAGTAGATTTATCAAAACTTTTGAACTGTTTTCATGAAATTTTCATCTTGAGAACTGGATCTTTTATCATTTTCATATTTTTAAGTGAATAAACTCTTAATATTGGTAATACTGTGATGAAAATGCTACTGTTAACGGCAATAAAGAGTGGATTTTTAGAAAGAAAAATTTTGGAATAAGAATTAATGAAAAGGAAAAATTGAACAAAATTATTCCAGTATATTTTTTATACCTGAAACTGATGTTATCATATGCAATAACAAAGCAATCAACCAGCTTAAACATGAATATCTTCCAGGCTTGTCAATTATTTGTGAATGAATCTGTAATATATTTGAAATAAATTTTCATTCTTTTCTTCATCAAACAACACTTGAAATGGGCCAGAGATAATTAATTTAATTCTCTTAAAAATCATCTTCTATTATCTTCCTTTATGGAAGAATTCACAAGTAGGATAGAATGTTGCTTTAGTTACTCTTTATCCAAGCATTGATGCTTGAAAGGTCAAGAATGTTTTATTCAAATGTTTAGCCTTACTTTACGGTGGCCACTAAATGCAAAAAAAAAACACCAGTTTTTTCAGAATGTATACATTTATATGCTTATCTATTTGTTTGCATGCTAAATCTTGTAATAAATATCAAAATATACTCTATTTTCTCAGAAAAGGTTGTCTTTGTGCATTACAAAAAAAAATTATGCACCACATAATTAACAAAAAAAAAAAATCAGATCTTTCCAGAAGACACTCAAGTTCCTTGACTTGTACCAAGGGGAAACCACACATGGCCACACTAAGCAATTTCCTCCTCTTTTTTTTTAAATACTCTTTCCCTGATCTTAATGTTAAATGGCCAGAACAATTTTTGAGGAAGAGAAAATTGTTTAAAAAATAGACAAATATCTGCGTGATGTAGCAATTTCTGTAATGACAAACAGGTTCATCCAGTGTTTTATATTCCTGAGATTAAAAAAAAAAAAAAAAAAATCACATAAAACAACATTATCATTGACCTCACCTCTAACCTTACCTGGGGAAGGCTGCTGGCTTCATCCTCCCCAAACCAAGGGGAAAAAAAAAAAAATAAAATAAAACAGCAAAATTTCTTTAAGTCACAGCAGAGGCTTTAATTCAAAGCCCCAAAGAAAAATGCTGAGTGTACGCCTGCATCTCATTTTAATGAAAACATATGAGTATAAACTGTCGCACGTATTTTTAAATAAAATCAAACACTAATCAATATCACAAAGTGCAATACAGAGAAAAATTATGTATGTACTGATAAAGAATCACAAATAGCAATTCTTTATTAAGTTTACGATGCAGAGTATGATAGAAAAACATGCAGCAACTTTGGGGATTTCAGTATTTTTCTGTTATTAGTGAAGTTCTCAATCGAAACAGTTTGCTTGCATTATAGCAATATATTGCACACACAATTTCCGACATAAGGTAACTAAATCTTATTACAGATAACTACTAATATATAAAACTGAAAAGACGATATAAATACCTTTAGCATCACAGTCAACACAGTACTTATTATCTTCCTCTCGAAGTAACTGACCTATAATTGCCTGGCATTTTTCTTGAATTTGTCTTTGCTTTTCCCTTTCAGCTCTGTTGTTGCTCATTTTACAAACCTTGTCAACATAAACGCCTCCTTTACAACCTCCCAGACCTCAAGTATTCCTAAAGTTAGGCCTATTATTTTCGGAGAGGAAGGTAACAGTGGTTGCAACAGCTTCCGCCTGTCACATTTAGGCACTGCGTCTATGTATTCCTCCGCAGCCAATATGATACCTGATGGGAGTCATGGGACTACACCTGCGTTCTGTCAGTTTAATTGATACTTTCACGCTGTTCTAGCGTGCTTTGTGTGGCTGTAATTATTGACTTAGAAAATTAGCATACATATTATAGACTCATAGGCATAAGAAGAAAATAATGAAATGCGGGAAAATATGCGTTTAACGAAAAAAATTGGTATTTTATTATGGTACTTTTGGTTAATTCAAATAATGTAAATATACTTGGAATGAACCAAATTGTCAGGCGTTTAGGCTTAATTAATTGGGGTGACTGCCCTATCCTAAATTTAATCATACGCGGCACTAGTTACTTTTCAGAAAAAAAAGTTAAATAAAGAAAATTACGTTAAACCGGATATTGTACTGCTGCCCGCCAGTAAATATACGGGCCATTGATTAAGTGGCATTTTCGCTTTGCCATGAAAGGCATGATGGATTATTCAATCATGATAGAAAACAACCATATGTCTTTTTTTTTTTTTTTTTTTTTTAGGTCACATAAGAAACTTACAAATTAAAAATAATTAAATACCAGCAGTCCCGAAGTTTGGAGAGTTGAAATATGTAAATAAAAATCTGTGCTCAATAATGAAATAAAGTTTTCGTTTTTCGAAAATATTTCCTGCCTCCCCCCCGCATATCCATATATTTTTGCACTCGTACATTGTTATCATGACCTGTAAAAATCATTTTATGGATCCATTGTGACATCCTGCCCTCATATTTAGTGAAGTAGGACTATTGTTTTATATGGCATATAATAGCAGATGAACTGCCTTTTTGCCTCCATGCATGTGCTAAATACCATGAATGCCATTACCACTGACACCACTTTTAGAGGTTGCGCTTTTTGATTAATTTTTCATAAAAGCATGATTTTAATATTGGCTATTTCTTGTTTCCTTATATCATTTGCCACTACTAATTCTAACAAGCATGATGTTTCCATAAAAATCTTCATGTACTCCAGGGGCTCACATCTGGTGAGTATGGGCTTGGCACACCCAGGATCCTGAGCTGGATATCATCATTCTTCTCTTTCTTGATGATTCCCTTCTACTTCTGACTCTCTCAGGGTAATTCAGAATTTTTTTTTTGGCTGGTGCAGTATAAGCCTCAGGCTTCTTTGCACCATGTAGCTAATGATAATACTTGAAATCTTCATGTACTCAAATTAACCCAAATGCTCTCACAAAATAAAATATTGTATCAGAACAGCATTCTAATCTTTGTACAAAATTTCTCAGTTCAGAAATGTCTCAAAGTAAGAGGCTGCATTCTTTAATTCAGATTATAAATAAATTTTTCTTTCTAATTTGCCATATTCAGGTGAAAAGAGAATAATGCTGAGAACACAGGCACAATAATCTGCAACCTGAAAATGATATCTATTCTTTAAGTACAGGTATATTCATTTGTGATACTAACCTTTCACTAACAGATACTACCTGATCTTTTAACTTTTATATTTGGTTTAATTATTTTGTGTAGTTAATATATTGGAGGCTTAAAAACTAATTATCTGTATTTAATACCTACCTGCTGAGACAGAATCCTATTTTGGAATAGAAAAATTTACTAAAGGGAGTCATTAATTTAGTATAATTCTCAAAGTCATTAAAAAAACGAATGCAGGAGAGTCAACAACTTCAATTTTTATTTAGTAAATAATCAAATAGTGAAGCAGTCAGTTGTTCTATTTTTTTTTTTTTTAATGAAATGATATAGGTAAAATGATGAAATTTATGAAACTAATGCAGAGTCCTTGCATGCTTTTTTTGGTTGCAGTTAGGATCATAAAGCTATTCTGAATTGATGGTTCTCATTAAGAATCCATTTCTTTGTCTTGAAAATGTGAAATGCTCATAAAAACATATACTAAAAAAAACAAAAAAAAACATAAAACCTTATAAACACACAAAGCTCTATAAAACCTCTCATCTGACAGACAACTTGTTTTATGGCTAATACTCATATAATTTGTATTGAACCACAATAAGTGATTGGAAGCAATGCATCCTGGTTATCATATTAAGTTTCTACAAAGGATTTAACTTAAAAACTAGCAATAAAGAGCAAGAGCATTAAAAAAAGGATAGCAGTCATTTCACAAAAACATAGTCGGGGTTCACATCGAGTGAGCATGGGCTTGGCACACCCAGGGTCCTGAGTTGGATATTATCATTATTCCCTTTTTTGGTGATTCCCTCCTACTTCTCTCTCTCTCTCTCAGGATATTAAAATTTTGTTTGCCTGGTGCAGCATAAGCCTCAGGTTTCCTTGCACCGTATGGCTAATAATAATTAGTCTATTTTATAAACAGAATAAATATATAAAGTGTTAATTATTTTCATTGCTAAATATTAAAAAGTAAATTAGATAAGTTCTTTTCCTTGGAGAAAACAAAAAAAATTATTGATAAATTACAGGCAGTCAACATCTCTGTCTCGAGTTTGCATTACACATCTGATCACTACCTTATTTCATACCAGGTTTATTTCAATGTCCTATCATTGACAGTCTTCAGTTATGATAATTTTTCTTCAAGTCAATGAACTTTGTTACAGGAGTTCAGTAAACCATGTCCGTAAAAAAAGTCCAGTGGTGTAATGTGCAGGAAACATTATTATTAATATCCATATGATGCAAGGAAGCCTGAGGCTTATGCTGCACCAGGACAGGTGCAGCTCGGGACCCTGGGTGTGCCAAGCCCATACTCACCAGATGTGAGCCCCTGGGGTGTCAGCCAAGTGGTTGGATAATCCTATCCACTAGACTTAGAAATGACAGAAAGTGGGGCATACACAATCCCAGATTTGGGTAGTCTGGGGCAATCTGAGTAGTCTGTTCTGATAATCAGTCACCCTCTGGCTGAAAGCAAATTTTCACACATCTATCCTACAATCATTTAATTTCAAGGATTTTTTTAAAATTTGTGCCACTAGGTGGAGAATGATTATTATTAGGACAAATAAATATCCTCGCACAAAAAAAGTGACAATCAATACTTTGGTTTTTCCATTGAAAATTCCAGAAATTTATTTTAGTTTTTGTGCAAGAAAGTAAAATGCCAAAGGACCAACTTAAGCTTAGTTTCAGTAATTTTGTGCATGGACTGAAAAACGTGAATTTAAAATTAGCACATTGAAGCATGTTGTTTAACATTTTATGGCCGAATGTCCGGTTGCATAAGCAGCTCTCTGACTTCACATTATGGAAGAGTCTGACTAGTGTACAATGTTGAAGCATGTGGGTTTTTCAATTGATATTTCACTCACTGTCAGTAAAAGATATTTCTAGAAACAAAAATAAAAAACGTCTGTAATGCTGAGAGAGTTTTTTGTGCAAATTATGATTTCAAAAGATTTGTTTTTAATACCCAATCATGAATATTTCAGGGATGTGTTCAGAAAAGATTGAAAATAAAAGTGGCATCAAATAGGGAATTCTGAATTATTTTTTGCCAATTTTTAACATTATAAATGGAGTAACTTTTTACTTCATTAGTGAGTGCACATATGAGGAAAAGAAAATCACTGATATAGCTGGTTACCAGTTAATAATAGCAGCATTCCTTCAACATGACCCCTTAACATCTGCAACACATTGTATATGGTTAATAATGGCTACACAGGTAGTGCAATGGTTATAATCACTCTTCTTCCGCACAAACTTTAGCATCCTTTCAGTATGCAACTCACTGCATATGGCCAGTCACTCCCTCTCTCACATTGTGTTGAAAAAGTGTGTTTGAATCCTGCTGTAAGACAGGATTCAAACCCAGACTTTTTTCAACATATTGTTTCTGTTCTTAATTTTTAACCCATTAGCTTCCTGGTGCAGGTTCTTGTACCCGGATAACAGCTACTGGGTTAAAACAGAAACACTTCCAATCTGCATTGTTAATTATTTTTTGACTGGAAAATATAGCTATAAAACAATTCTTTAAAACACTATGCTCATCAAAAAACATCCATCATATGTTAATTTTTCATAGTTTTAAGAATGGAGGAATTTTTATGGACTATTTTCACACAGTGGATGATTTTGTTTACCTTAGCTGTGGGCTGCATGTCCCCTTCCCTACCCTCCACAGAAACTCAGGTGTTTCATCATCCTGCAAAATGGGCAAACTTACCATAGAATATGCACAGTTTTCAGATTTTATACACCTTTAATTGCCTTTTGCCAAAAACAATAAAACAAAGACAGGTCACCTGTAAAACAGCTGATGAAAGCATTTTACCTATTTTTTATTTATTTATTTTTATTTTTTTTTTTTTGCATCTTGGTGCAAGTTCTGTACACCAAAAACTTCCAATGTGCATCATTAATTATTTTTTAATTGGAAAAGTATAGCCATAAATAAATTCTTTACCACACCATGCTAATCAAAAAACATCCAATCATATGTTAATATTCCTTAGAGTTTTCATTTATTTTCTTTTTCTCTTTTTTTTGCCACTTTGCTATCCCAAGACTTGGCTATAAGGAAGTTTGGATTTTTTTTTTTTTTTTAGTGATAAGAAAGCTGTTGTATTTCAAATGATGTTTTTGTGATCTTGTTATATAATATAATGTCAGAATTAAGAATAAAATTCTGAACTTTTCCCTTTTTAAAATAATTTCTTGCCTTTTTCACTTAAAAAAAACACTAATTAGTGCATAAAATTCACCAATGCTAATTGAATTGGTCAATTTCTCACACTAGCTAGAGAGTAAAGTCACTTTCATTTTTGGTATGTTGTGCAGAGGGGGAGGGGGACTGTATAAACTTCAGACTTCAGGTATCCCCCATAAGAAGTCCGTAGAATGTGAAGATCATGTGCGTGAAAACTTAGTCTACCAGAAAAAATGTTTTTTTGAGGATCTCTTTCAGTTGTCAGCCAACGTATGTCAACATGAGCAGCTGACCCACCCCAAACTTACTTTCATATCATGAAGAGGGAGTTTAACGAGTGGAATGTGGTAATTTGATTCTAACCAAATCTTGCACATGTTCACACCACCCAACAGTTCAAATTTCCATTTAACTTTTTAGCATTAGCATTAGAAGAGGCATTTGATGCAAGAAAGCAAGCTTATGCAGCATCAGCCAAAAAAAAACATAAATAAATAAAAAATAACCACTTCCACTTCACCCCTCTGTTCGTTTGAAATACCTGTCCAGCTGAGCCTTAAACTTATTTAGGCTATCAACTTCCATGACAAGGGATGGAAGTCTGTTCCACCAACCAACCAACCACCCGCTGGCTAAAGGCAAATTTCGTCACGTCTATCCCACATCTGTCCTTCCTCAATTTGAATTTATGCCCTCTCAGGTGATTATTCTGAGCAAGAGGAAGAATCCCATCAGCATTGAATATTCTCAAACCATTCAAGGCTTTATACACCTCTATCAGATCACCTCGCTGGTGCCTAGTCTCCAGACACTGTAATTTGCAAAAATTAAGCCTTTCTTCGTAAGAGCACCCCTTTGTTCCATTCACTAATCTTGTTGCCCTTTTCTGTACTCGTTCCAGCATCTCTACGTCCTTCTTGAAATGAGGCCTCCAGACCTGTATACAGTACTCTAGGTGTGGCCTAACCATTGCCTTATACAAAGGAATATTCACCTCCTTATCCCTGCTAGAAAAATTCCTATATATCATCGACAATACACCATGAGCTACCCTTGCAGCCCATCTGCACTGCTCATAAAACTTCATATCTACCTGCACAACCACTCCCAGGTCCCTTTCATTCTCTACCACTGTCAGTGTAGTACCACAGAGTTGTTACGTTGTTCTGGGATTGCTGTTTCCCATATGTAGTACTTTACAATTGTCAGTGTTAAACTTAATTTGCCATCTCTCAGCCCATCTGCTCAACCTTTCCAGATACTGTTACAGTAGCATAGTGTCAGTAGTGTCCTTGACAACCCTGCCAACCTTCGTATTGTCTGCAAAGTTGGACATTAAGCTTGATATACCATCATCAATATCATTTATAAATACAGAAAACAATAATGGACCCAATACTGAACCCTGAGGGACTCCACTAATAACATTAGTCCATGATAAGCAGTGTCCATTGATTACCACTCTCTGTCTTTTTCCCCTCAACCACCCCTTTATCCATAGCAGCAATTTGACTCCAATGCCACACTGCTCCAATTTGTGCAGCAGTCTTCCATGTGCAACAGTATCAAAAGCCTTTCTAAGATCCAAGTATATTATATCAAAGTTATTCCCTGCATCCAGTTCTTTTGTGACTGCATCATAGTATCCAATCAAATTGGTCAGGCAAGACTTCCCCTTAACAAAACCATGCTGTGTCTGAGCTATAACTGAAGTCTTGTCTAGATGATCCTGCAGTGCTTCTTTAACCAGTGCCTCCATTAATTTTCCATGAACAGAAGTTAAACTAACAGGTCTATAATTACTTGTGTCGCCCTTTGATCCTCCTTTGTGAATTGGGGTCACATTTGCACATCTCCAGTCCATGGGTACTTCCCTTGAGTCCAAGGAAGCTCTCATAATTATGGCTAAGGGTTTGCTTACTTCCTTTGCTGCCTCCTTTAATATAACTGGATAGATCCCATCCACCCCAGGTGCCTTCCTTGTATTTATCTTCAACAATTTCTCCTCCACTTTTCTCTCAGTTATTACAAGATTCTTTAGCTTACTGCCAGAGTTGAATACACCTCTGGCATTCCCCTCGCTGAATAACTCCTCATGTGTGAATGTCGATGCAAAATATTCATTTAGTTTGTTAGCTACCTGAGCAGGATCATCAACAGTTGACCCACCGATATCAAGTGGACCAATCTGATTCATCCCCTTCCTTCCAGAGTTTACATAAGTAAAGAACTCTTTGCTGTTTTTCTTTGCATCCCTTGCCAAAGATTTCTCATAATCTGCCTTCGCCTGCCTAACCTCCTCTATAACTTGGTTACAGATCAATTTGTATCTATCATAGGCTTCTGTGTCACGTGTTAATTTGTATGTATCCCATGCAATTTTCTTCTCTGCCCTATGTCTCATTAGTTCATCTGACATCCACTTAGGCCTAAACCTTGAACGATATTTCTTAGTTGGTATGTAAAGCCTAGTAGCTTCCAAGATAAGTTCTTTGAATGCTTCCCATTTTGAATTTGCTGTTGGTAACATCATCAGTTGGTCCCTCTGTATAGAATTTAAATACTGTCTCAGTCTATCGTAGTCGCCTTTACGAAAGCAATAATCCTTCCCTTTACCCCTAATGGTAGTTACCTCTGAGTAAATCCCACTTCAGCACACTGTGATCACTGCCACCTAGTGGTTCATTTACCTGCAGATTCTTAATGCATGAAGAATTTTTGAATGAGATTGATTATGAAATTTTAAACTGCATTGATCATACAAATGTAATTAATAATTTTCTGTTTAAAATGTAAATTCAAGTATATGTTATTTCATATTTAATGCTAGTGCAAATTATTTTTGATCTATGTGATATAATTGTTATACTTATTAATGTTTTACAGAATTTTGACATTATGGCTGAAAAATCTGATGGTTCAGAAACCACATATTCACTAGAGGATTTAAAAGCTAAACCAGTACTTGGGCCCGAAGATCAAACTGAAGTATTAGTTCCTAATTTAATTGAACTTATGTATCCTTTTAATCTATAATAAGCCATCACTGTTTATTGGGATGGGATATTTTCTGATACTGAATGTCACTAACACTTACAAGCTAAAATGATACTTAATACTTAATTGCTAGTAAACAAAACCTATTATAATAAAAGCTATATATAATATATAAAGCATAGAAAATTAATAAATAACTTATGTAAAGTTAACCCGATTACCTATAATTGGCTTGATATATATTATTATTATGTTGATTAATTGTTTTATTTTTACTTTTGCTTTGACTAATGATTATCCTTTACTAGGTTTTACCTCGTGGACCAGTTATGGCTATTATAGGGTTAATAACTACCAGCTTATCCGATATGAAATATATCTTACTAATTGTTCTTAAACTATACAAAAAAATAAATATATAATATATATATATAATATAATATACTATAATAAATGATATTTATTAGACAGATTGTGTCATATGTCTTGTTACCCTATACTTTTTTTTATTAGTATCTATTAAATATGGCTGACCAGTTCAAAATGTTTCAAAGAATTTGTATTACTTGATCCCACAAAACAGCACTCACACCTACACAAACATGCGTGCACACACGCACACACAGAGGCAAGACAATGAAAGATATGTAAAATATTTCCAAGAATGATTCAACAAAAAAGCATCAACTAAAATGACATACAGGGTTACCAAAACAAACTATCTATAATTTAACACAATGAAACTTGGTAGGTGAACCATCCTCTTCTGCATGTTAGTAGAAATTGAAAAGGTGGATTCATTTGGTTATCTTGGACAAGTCATTAGCTGTAAAAATGATAAATGGCTAGAAGTCAAGAGAAGTATAAATTTTGCATGGATAGCACTCAGGAAATATAGTCACATACTGAGGAGCAATATCCGAATTTGCCTGAAACGTAAAATAATGAACCAATGTATACTCCCCACCATGACTTATGGAAGTGAAATTTGGGCATTCACCAAAATAATGGAAGAGGGGCTGAAAACTACACAGCAAAGAATGGAATGAATTATATTAGGAATCAGACTGTTGGATAAGAATACAAACACATGGATTAAGCAGCAAACACAACTAAAGGACGTTCTTATCAAAACTAAAGAACTGAAATGGACTTGGGCAGGACACATAGCTCAAAGACATGATGAAAGATGAACAACTAAGAAAATAATAGAATGGTAGCTTGTTTGTTATTTGGTTTTTTAGGAGCATTAGCAACTAAGGCCATATTGCTCCGGGATATGTGGTGGTCATTCCCTGACCTTTCCGCATCCTCCATATTTGGTGGTAATGGGCTCGAACCCCTGTCTAATCAAGAATGATACCTAAGAGGAGCTGTAAGAAAACCTGGATGACAACAATGGAGATGGACAGATGAAATTCAAGAGTTTGTGTGTAGTAAATGGATGGCCATTGCACAAAACAGAAGGAACTGAAAAGTTGCTGGAGAGGCCTTCATCCTGCAGTATATTGAAAATGGCTGATGTTGATGAGAGGCATATGATGCAAGAAAGCAAGCTTATACAGCATCAACCAAAAAAAAACCTTCCCATTTCACCCATCTGTTCACTCCAAAAGTTTGTATAGTTCTGCCTTGAATTTATTTAAGCTATCAATTTACACAATGACAGATGGAAGTTTGTTCCAGCAATCAACCACTCGCTGGCTAAAGGCAAATTTCTGCACATCTATTCTACAACTGTCTTTCCTCAAATTAAGTTTATGCCACTTCAGATGCACAATCTGAGAAGAGGAAAAATCCCACCAGCATTGAGCTTGCTCAAACCATTCAAGGCCTTATACACCTCAATCAGATCACCTCGCAAGTGCCTAGTCTCCAGATGCTGAAATTCCAGAACTTTAGCCTTTCTTGATAAGAGCAACTCCTTGTTCCTCCTCACCAATCTCATTGCCCTTCTCTGTACTTGTTCCAGCAGCTCATTGCCTTATACAAAGGGATAATCACCTTCTTAATCCTGCCAGCAAAATACTGTATATTATTGACAAAACCCCATGTGTCTGCACTTCTCAGAAGACTTCATATCTGACTGCACAATTACCCCACAGTTCTTTTTCATTCTCCACTATCCTGAGTATAGTACTGTACAGTGGTATGCTATTCTGGGGTTACTGCTACCCTTATGCAGTACTTTTCATTTGTCAAACTTCAGTTGCCACTTAGCCCATCTACTCAACTTTTCTAGATTCTGAGGCATAATGTAGTGTCATTAACAACCCTACCAACCTTTGTATCATCTGTAAACTTGGATATTAAGTCTGAATGAATAGATTCAGGCTTAATGCCTTAATTAATTACAGACTAGCTTCTATCTACTATAGGCTACTGTGTTCCCTGATAATTTATACGCATCCCGTGCATTTTTCTTCTCTGTCATCAGTCTCATTAGTTCATCTGACATCTATTTAGGCCTAAACCTTGAACAGTATTTCTTAGTACATATGAAAAACCTGGTAGTATCCAAGGTTAATTCCTTGAATGCTTCATATTTAGAATTTCTGGTGGTAATGCCATAAAATTCTAAATATGACATCAACAGTTGGTCCCACTGTATAGAATAAAAAACTATCTCAGACAGTGGTTGGGAATCAAAAATTTTAAAAACCAGTTCTGTATCACCTTTCCCCCCCTTTTCAAGTTAAAAAATTAAAACCAAACATAGACTAAAAATAGTGTAGCTCACATGGCGTTCAGCGTGAAACGGCTTTTAGGAACCAGTTCGGGAAATTCTAGGAACTTGCAAGGATCATGCAAACCGGCTGAATCCCACCACTGATCTGAGACCACTGTAGTCACTTATGAAAGAAAAAAAACCCTTCCCTTTACCCCTGATGGTAGTTACATCTTTGAGTAAAGATGTAACTTTACTCACATCAGTACACTGATCACTGCCACCTTGTATTCCTTTATCTGAAGATTTTTAATGCATAAATAATCACTGCAGATAATCAGATCAAGAGTATTACTCCCTCTGGATGTCTCTCATTCACAAGTTCTAGTCAATATCTATAAAGTTAAAATCCCTAATTATAAGACATTCTGGGGTACTGGCCAACTCTATTTCTCTATTTTGTTTTCATATACATGCACTTGGATTTCAGGAAATCTTTTGATACCATTGCACAAATTAAGAATGCTGTACAAATTGGGGCAATATGGCATTATGGACAAAATTGCTGGTCTGGATAAAGGAATGGTCGGGTTGGAAAAGACACTGCTCTACATGAACTAACATTATTAGTGGAGTTCCCCAGGGTTTAGTGCTGGGCCTTTGTTGTTTTCAATATTTATTAATGATATTGATAAAGCTATATCAGGCTTAATATCTAATTTGTAGATTATATAAAAGTTGGCCCCTTTCAAAATCTTACCATGTGGTAGGCAATGGCATACCACCACATTATCTGATGCAGCAAGACCACAACAAAAACAACTCCAAAAACAGCTGTTAACCAGATCCCAGATGCCACTGTTGTGTTTTGCATTGCACAATGTTTAATTGTGCCCTGCAAAATTAAACTTAAGAAAGAAGAGAGTAAACGTGGCCACATGGAATTTAAAAAGTTTAAAAGTAGGCAAGATGGATATGGTCATCAATGAAATGGATAGGTATAAAATTGACATTTTAGGAGCAACCGAAGTTATATGGACAGGACAAGGTCATTTCAAAACTGGAAATGGGTTTTTGGTTGTTTTTTCTGGAAGTGACCAAGTAAAAGAATACGGTGTCGCTGTCATTTCGAATAAGGAATGTTCAAGGTTTCTTCTTGGATACAATCCTATTAATAGTAGAATGATGACAGTTAGACTTCAGAGCCAGCCAGTAAATCTCACAGTTTTAGTTGCATATGCACCGACATCAACATGAAGATATGGAACGCTTATTATGAAAATCTCATAATAATTATGAGATTTTCATAATAATGTCATCAGCTCTTGATCTGGTCCCAAAAAAGGATGTTTTGATACTCATAGGTGATTTTAATGCAAAATTAGGCAAGACAGTTTCTTCTAGTTCAGAATGTGGTAGGTTTTGTCTTGGCACTAGAATTGAGCGGGGTGAAAGTTTAATTGAATTATGTCATCTGAACAGTCTTGTCATATGTAACGCCTGCTTTCGGCAGCACCCGAGAAGGCTCTACCCATGGAAATCTCCTGATCATAAAACAAGGAATCAGATTGATTATATCCTTATGCAGCAAAGGTGGAGTTCCAGTGTAATCACAGCAAAACACTTCCTGGAGCAGATTGTGGCAGTGATCATCAGCCACTCCACATCGTTCTCAAGCTGAAGCTCAAAAAGATCATGAATAAGGTTTTCCCTAGACGATTGGATGTAGAAAATATTCCAAACAATTATATGCTTGAAACAGGCAATCGTTTTCAAGCTCTACTAGAACTAGATAACAATATGCTGCCTGTGGAAATGTGGGAAAATACAAAAAGCATTATTAAGGATTCAGCAAATAGACACATTAGAGAAAGGTCAAAGATCAGAAAGCCTTGGATTACAGAAGCCACTTTTAAACTTGTTGAACAGAGAAGAACTGCAAAAGCCCAGGGTGTACAAGGAAACGAAGAGTATCATGAACTAAGCAAAGTCATCAAGCGCTGTTTAAGCCAGGAAAAACAGGATTATATCAATCGACAGTGTAAAGAAATCGAATACCACAACGAATGAAACAACATTAAAAAGATGTACAATGTTATTAAGTCCTTAAGATAAAAGTTCCAACCAAAACTGCTAGTTGGGGGGGGGGAGGGATACAAGGACTAATAGATTAACAGTAGCCACTGGCAGAGGTGGAAGTGATTCTTGCACTGCTTCTATTGAAATGAGCAGAAGCCTGAAAAACAAGATGCAGGATATTTCAGAGACTGCTGGGAGTTATTGCGATACAAGTAAACACATGGGTTGTGTTAGGGTAGCTAAGAATAGAAACAGGTGCATGTATACCTGCGTGTACACCAATGCTAGGAGTTTGGTAAATAAATTTGATGAATTTGAGGTATTGCTCAAAACATCAAAGGCAGATATTGTTGGGATATCAGAGACGTGGTGTCACACAGATATAAGTAATGCGGAACTGGAATTTGGGGAATACAATGTGTATAGAAAGGATAGACAGGACAGGAGGGGAGGAGGGGTTATGCTATTAATTAAGAAACACATAAAGTCCAAGGAAGTGAAGCCAGTCGACATCGATGGACAGGGCAGTGTCGAGTCAGTTTGGTGTGACATAAGCATAGGGAAATCAAAATTGAGAGTAGGAGTGTGCTATAGGCCTAATGACTCTGATGAGTATAATAAGATATTGTACAGGGAAATAGAGTGGGCCATTAAATCAGAGAGTCTTATAATGGGGGATTTTAATTTCCCAGATATTGACTGGAATTTGTGGGTTGGTCACTCGCACACTGGCAAGGCTTTTGTGGATTTATTGGATGATTGTTTTCTACATCAGCATGTTCGTGAGGCAACAAGAGGGAGCAATACTCTTGATCTGATTATCAGTAGTGATTCTTCATGCATTAAGAATCTGCAGATAAATGAACCACTAGGTGGCAGTGACCACAGTGTGTTGAAGTGGGATTTACTCAAGGAGGTAACTACCATCAGAGGTAAAGGGAAGGGTTTTTGTTTTCGTAAAGGCAACTATGATGGTCTGAGACAGTATTTAAATTCTATACAGTGGGACCAACTGATGATGTTACCAACAGCAAACTCAAAATGGGAAGCATTCAAGGAACTAATCTTGGTGGCTACCAGGCTTTACATACCAACTAAGAAATATTGTTCAAGGTTTAGGCCTAAATGGTTGTCAGATGAACTAATGAGACATGTGGCAGAGAAGAAAAATGCATGGGATACATACAAATTAATGGGTGACATGGAAGCCTATGATAGATATAAGTTGGTGTGTAACCAAGTCACAGAGATTAGGCAGGCAAAGGCAGACTACGAAAAATCCTTTGCAAAGGATGCAAAGAAAAACAGAAAAGAGTTCTTTACATATTTAAACTCAAGAAGGAAAGGGATGAATCAGATTGATCCACTGGATATTGATGGTTCAACAGTTGAGGATCCTGCTCAGGTGGCTAACAATCTAAACAAGTATTTTGCATCTACATTCATGCATGAGGAGTTATTCAGGAAGGAGAATGATGTAGGTAAAGTAAACATTGGCAGTGATCTGGATGATTTTGTAATAACTGAGAGGAAAGTGGAGGAGAGATTGTTGAGGATAAACATAAAAAAGGCACCTGGGGTGGATGGGATCTATCCAGTTATATTAAAGGAGGCAGCAAAGAAAGTAAGCAAACCCCTAGCCATAATTATGAGAGCTTCTTTGGACTCAGGGGAGGTACCCATAGACTGGAGATGTGCAAATGTAACCCCAATTCACAAAGGAGGATCAAAGGCTGACACAAGTAATTATAGACCTGTTAGTTTAACTTCTGTTCCAGGTAAATTAATGGAGGCACTGGTAAAAGAAGCACTGCAGGATCATCTAGACAAGAATTCAGTTATAGCTCAGACGCAGCATGGTTTTGTTAAGGGCAGGTCTTGCCTGACCAATTTGATTGGATACTATGATGTAGTCACAAAAGAACTGGATGCAGGGAATAACTTTGATGTTATATATTTGGATCTTAGAAAGGCTTTTGATACTGTTGCACATGGAAGACTGCTGCACAAATTGGAGCAGTATGGCATTGGAGGCAAATTGCTGCTATGGATAAGGGGATGGTTGAGTGGCAGAAGACAGAGAATGGTAATCAATGGACACTGCTCAACGTGGACTAATGTTATTAGTGGAGTTCCTCAGGGTTCAGTGTTGGGTCCGTTGTTGTTTTCGGTGTTTATGAATGATATTGATGATGGTATATCAAGTTTAATGTCCAAGTTTGCAGATGATACAAAGGTTGGCAGGGTTGTTAAGGACACTACTGACGCTATGCTGCTGCAACAGGATCTGGAAAGGTTGAACAGATGGGCTGAGAGGTGGCAAATGAAGTTTAACATTGACAAATGTAAAGTACTACATATGGGAAACAGTAACCCCAGAGCAACGTATCAACTCGGTGGTACTACACTGACAGTCGTGGAGAATGAAAAGAACCTGGGGGTAATTGTGCAGGCAGATATGAAGTTCTCTGAGCAGTGCAGATGAGCTGCAAGAGTAGCTCATGGTGTCTTGTCAATGATATACAGGAATTTTTCTAGCAGGGATAAGGAGGTGATTGTTCCCTTGTATAAGGCAATGGTTAGGCCACAGCTTGAGTACTGTATACAGGTCTGGAGGCCTCATTTCAAGAAGGATGTAGAGCTGCTGGAATGGGTACAGAGAAGGGCAACTTAGTGAATGGAACAAAGGGTTGTTCTTACGAAGAAAGGCTTAAGTTTTGCAAATTACAGAGTTTGGAGACTAGGCACCGGCGAGGTGATCTGATAGAGGTGTATAAGGCTTTGAATGGTTTGAGCATGCTCAATGCCAGTGGGATTCTTCATCTTGCTCAGAATAATCACCTCAGAGGGCATAAATTCAAATTGAGGAAGGACGGATGTCGGATAGATGTGCGGAAATTTGCCTTTGGCCAGCGGTTGGTTGGTTGGTGGAACCGACTTCCATCACTTGTTGTTGAAGTTGATAGCCTAAACAAATTTAAAGCTCAACTGGACAGGTATTTCGAACGGACGGAGGGGTGAAATGGGAGTGGTGTGTGTGTTTTTTTTTTTTTTTTTTGGCTGATGCTGAATAGGCTTGCTTTCTTGCATCATATGCCTCTACTAATGCTAATGCTAATGCTAATTAAGGACTCCAAAGGGGAAATTTTAACAGAGGAGAACACAATCAAAGGAAGGTGGAAAGAATACTGTGAGCAGCTCTTCCGAGCACCTGCTGGCACTAATGATCTGCCACCCCATACTATAATTTTTAGTGTTTCTCACCAACCATTGAAGTAAAAACGGAAACCAAAATCTTAAAAAGTTTATGTTTAAGTTTACGATAAATTTACAGTAGATCAAACAAAATACGATTATACAAAATGTTACTGATAATAAAATACTGAATTAAGATAAAATAAAACAAATGTAATTTACAGTGAATATACAAATAAAATTATAATAAAATACTAAATTAAAATGCAATAAAATATACTAGATTAAAATGCAATAAAATATACTAGATTAAAATGCAATAAAATATACTAGATTAAAAGTGCTAAAATAACTGAAGCTTTCTTCCTCTGTTGAGGAAGAAGGCAGAAGCCTTTGAAAGCTTCAGTTATTTTAGCACTTTTAATCTAGTATATTTTATTGCATTTTAATTTAGTATTTTATTATCATTTTATTTGTATATTCACTGTAAATTACATTTGTTTGATTTTATCTTAATTCAGTATTTTATTATCAGTAACCTTTTGTATAATCGTATTTTTTTTGATCTACTGTAAATTTATCGTAAACTTAAACATAAACTTTTTAAGATTTTGGTTTCCGTTTTTACTTCAATGGTTGGTGAGAAACACTAAAAATTATAGTATGAATATACCCAACCCCAGAGGCCTATTTGAAGATCTGCCACCCCCTTTTCAAGAGTGTGATCTTGAACCAGTTCCACTGAAGGAAGAAGTTGAAAAGCCATCAGAGAACCAACATGTGGCAAGTCACCTAGAATTGATGAAATCCCAGCAGAATCGATTAAAGCTACAGGTGTGAAGGGCACTGAGTTTTTTTCATAAAATGATTGTAAAAATTTGGGGAAACGGGACAGTGGCCATCAGATTGGAAGAAATCAATTTTCATCCCCTTACCAAAAAAAAGGAGATCTGAAAATTTGCTCAAATTACAGGACTATTTTTCACGCTATCAAGATTCTTCTTAAAATCTTATTGCACAGAATCTCAAGAAAACTTGAAGAAGAAATGCCAGAAGAGCAAGCAGGTTTCAGAAGGGGTAGAGGAACCAGATATCAGATCTTAAGCCTATGGCTCATTATAGAAAAATGCAAAGAATTCAATGTTCCAGTCATTTTGTGTTTTATGGATTATGCAAAAGCATTTGATTGTGTTCAACATAAGAAATTATGGGACGATGACTATTATGGGTTTCCCAATCCACATAATTCAGCTGATTAAGCTACTATACCAAGAACAGGAAGGAACTGTGAGAACGAACATGGGAAACACGGACTTTTTCACAATAGGTAATGGTGTCAGGCAGGGCTGTATTTTGTTACCTCACCTTTTTAATCTTTATGCCGAAGATATCATGCGTGAAGCTTTGGAAGATTTAAAGACTGGCATCAAACTTGGAGGACTGAAGATAAACAACCTTCGCTATGCAGATGACACTGTGTTAATTTGTAATTCTAAGGATCACCTTAGAGAAACTCTGAGGAAAGTATGTGAAGCAAGTAAGAAAAAAGGATTGTTTCTGAATGTGTGTAAAACTAAAATTATGGTGATTGTTGATAATCTTGATTCCAGTAAGGTGAAGGTTAATGGGCAAGATATCGAAGAAGTTGATGAATTTGATTACTTAGGGTCAAGAATAAATAAAAATAGTGACTGCTCAAACGATGTAAGAGATGACAGGCAATTGCTAAAATGTTGGTCGCTGATCTGATAAAATTATGGAGAGATCATTATCTGCCCCTAAAGACGAAACTGAGAATCAGTGATTCGTTAATTTTTCCAGTTGCCACTTATGGATGTGAAGGATGGAATTTGAAAAGAGTTGACAAGAAGAAAACTGAGGCATTTGAAATGTGGTGTTACAGGAGAATACTGCGTATTTCTTACTCGGATCGAAGAACAAATGAGTGGGTATTGAATAAAATTGGCAGGCCTAACATTCTTCTTCGTAGCATCAGCAAAAGAAAACTCAAGTTTTTTGGTCATATAGTAAGAAGGAAAAACTTTCTGTTGAAGAATATAATGGAAGGAAAAACTGAGGAGAAGAGGTGCAGAGTAAGACCTGCAACTAGGTGGAAGGATGGGATCAGTGAACTTCTGGGCATGACACTTTGCGATGCTGCTCGTATAGCACATGACCGATGCAGTTGGAGGAATTTGTTGATGGCCACAACAGCTCCTCAGGGAGCTATGTGACTTGAAGAAAAAGATAAAAGTTGGCAGAGTGGTTGATGACAGTAATCAGGGTAAGCCACTGTAACAATATCTAGAAAAATTAGGCAGGCAAGCTGAGAAATGGCAGTTGAAGTTTAACATTGAAAAATGTATTGTACCACATCTGGGTAGCAGTAATACTAGATTGACAACCAACTGTATGGTGTTACACTCAGGGTGGTGAAAAATGAAAAAGACATGGGAATAATTGTGAAGTCTGATATAAAGTTATCCAAGCAGTGTAGGTGTATGGTACTACACTCAGGATAGTGGAAATGTAAAAGTTCTGGGGATAATTGTTCAGTCAAATATGAAATTCTATGAGCAACGTAGACAGGCTGCCAGGACAGCTCATGCAGTTTTGTCAATGTTATACAGGAACTTTGTTAGGCATGGATAAGAGGCATTTATCCCTTTGTACAAGGCAATTGTTTGGTCACATCTTGAGACTGCATACAGATTTGGAGGCATTATTTTAGGAAGGATGTAGAGATGCTGGAATGGATGCAGAGAAGAACAACAGGGTTAGTGGAGGAAGCAAAATGTTGGCTTATTAAGGAAGGCTTCAATTCTGTAAATTGCAACATCTGGATACTAAGCACCTGCAAGGTGATCTGATTGATGTTTAAGGATTGGATGGATTGAGCAAGCTCAATGGTGATGCCTTTTTCTCTTGTTCAGACTACACATGAGAAGGGATAAATTCACATTGAGAAAGGATGGTTGCAGGATAGCTGTGCAGAAATTTACCTGCAGCCAGTAGGTGGTTGATTGTTGGAAAAAACTTCTGTCTGTTGTTGTGGAGGTGTGTAGTATGAATAAATTCAAAGAAGAACTATATGAATTATCAGAAAGGATGCACAGCTGATATGGGAAGGTTTTTGTATTTTAGCTGATGCTTTATGAGATTACTTTCTTGCATTATTTGTCATTACTAATACTAATAGTTCATCTACATAAGTTTTTTCTTTTTCATATTTCTGCACATTAGGTGATTCTCTTTTAGATGTGTAAGAGCAGTAAGGCTCTCCTCAGTTAAAAGTTGCACGCCTTGATAACATGACAGGCATATTATCAGGGCAGGCACTTATATACGAGAATATGTATAAGACATATACTTTCTGCTCCTCCATTCTTATAAAAACTAAGAAATATACAAAAAATACCAATGATAGTGCCACTTTTGCCTATTGTAGTTATTTTCTTGCTAATTATTTACCCCTCTAACCATCTGCTTCTACATGTATTACATCCATGACAGATTTATTGCATAACCCAAAATAGATATCACTCCAGGCAGTTGGAGTGATATCTGCTGGCAAAGTTCCTGTATATCATTTGAAGAACCTTATGAACTGTCCTAGCAGTTTTCTACACTGCTCAGAGAATTTCACATCTGAATATATAATTACTTATGGGTGTTATTGATTGCTTTGAGTTTAGTATCATCATCAACATTATATAACTCAACTGCCACTTTTGAACCTATTCGACTAGTTTATTCAAGATCACATTGAAGAATCATTCTGTGATGAATATCATTAACTTTCTGCCCGCCTTTGTATATTTTACAAATTTAGAAATTAAACTTGAAATTCCAATATCACTATCATTAATAAATATTAAAAACAGTAAGGGGACCCAGCATGAACCTGGTGGAACCCCACTCAGAACATTAGTTCACAGTGAGCAGTAACCATTTATAACATCTCATCTCTTCCTCTTTCCCCCCTCCCCCCATTTAACTGTTCCATTATCCATAGTAGTATTTTGCCCCTAATCTTACATTCCTCCAATTTATACAACAGCTGTTCTTATGGAACTGTATTAAAGACTTTACTGAAATCTTAAGGACAGGAATCCCTCACCATTTGCAGGGGATATGTTCCAGAAAAGTTGTTTGTTTGGAAATGTGTTAGGTGCATTGACAACAATGGCCATAGTGTGTCAGCCAGAAAAGTGCTGTGTTTCTTAAAACCATGGTTGCCATTAAGGTCGTATAGAAAATAGGGAGTTAGGAAAAAAACAGTAGGTATGATAATAATATATATGAAATAATACAATAACTTTCACTTTCCTTTTATGTAACATAAATATAATATTTCTTACAAAAGATATATAAACCAGTATTTCATGAATTTTCACATGGCTGATGCCTCTTGAAAATGTAGTCATTATGGGTCCCCAAAACTTTCTTCTTTTTTTTCTTCTTTTGTGGATGTCTGCACTTGCTGTTGAGTTAGGTGGAGTTGGGATTTTCTAGTTTGTTTTTGACATCAGTTGTACACATACTTTTAAGCAGGAGACTATGCAACTCTGCTTCCCTGGGTGAGTGTAGGCTTTTGCTTATTTGTTTTCCTTAATTTTTTAATTTTAATTTTTGCTCTTAAGCAGGTGGCAGTTGGCACTTCTTCAGCATTGCTGGTTGCAGTTTGCAATTATCCCATTAATGAGGTATGATAATGTTTTAATTTTACAAATTGTTATAGAGTCATTCCATGTCAAGTGGCCTAGGGGTCCCTGCTCAACCACTTCAATTTTGTTGAAACTTGGTGTGGATGTTTAAACAGGTTTCAAATGAAGCTGTGTAAAATTTCAGTTTAAAATATAGTATGATTGAGGCACCAGCACCTTTTTTTGTGCAGGTCAGTTGTGTTATGCAGAATAAATCACAAAAAATTTTCAAAGTTTTAAGTGTTACTGTTGCACAACAGTCAGAGGTAGCGCTCTGAAACTTGGTATAACTAGTTAACTTTTGGCAGAGAATGCAAAACTTTTGGTGTCCAGGCTTAAAAACCTTCATATTTTACAATGCGGTCTAAAACTGACACCAAAAATTTGTTGCGACAAATTTAAGCAAGACTTTTGAAAGTCATAACTTTGAAATAAAAACCCTTGATACCTTCTTCTTTGGCAATGGCGATTATATCCGACCAAAGCTATTAAATGTGGGCATTTGCCAAAGAAATTCATAACTTTTTTCTGGCTGGCTATTGACTCTTGTAACTTTGTAATTCTTTATCCCTGAATCACCATCAGCCACCCTATAGTAACAAAATAGTATTCCACTTACCAACTGCATGAATTCAGCCCAACTAAATATGAGCTCTTATACTTGTTTTCTGGCTGAAATATTTTCTTTCAAAGATTGACCCAAAATTTGAAAGTCAAATTTGACCTATTTTAAGGGGCAAATATCTTAATGTGAGACACCTTCAATTCTCATGTTTTTGCCACCACTGGAAAGAGCCGAGTTTCAGCTATAAGGATCATGGTTTATCTGTTTTGTATGTTTGCACTTAAAATTAGGCCTAAACATCAAGTAGTTTTATGTGCCGTATTGTTTTGTGAGATTTTTTTTTGTTGCTGAACACTTCCTTAATCCTGCTTAATGTTTAGAATAATCTATAAATAGAGTATATTCTAGAAGAACACGTAGTGATTATAGAATATTCTAGAATAATCAGAAATTCTGGAATATTCTAAAATTCCAGAACATTCTACAATTCTGGAACATTCCAGAATATTCTTGCATTCCAAAAAAATAAAAAAAAAACTGATGAGCATTCTACAACTCAGGAATATTCTAGACTCATACAAAAAAAGTACAAATAGCTGATATTTTAACCATGCTGTTATTAATGTGTTTTATCTTCATGATGAACAGTTTGTTTATTTTGTTTTTCTATTTTTATTGTTTGACTGTAATAAAGTTAATTAAGTTTTCATTGCTTGCAGAAACGTCCACTTATTAGTCAGCATGAAAGCCATGTAATCAGAAGATTTTGCTGAAGATAAGCTGGACTTGTGCACCCTCAGTCATATGGATAATTCTAAATGTCATGTGCTATCCTGTACATGCAAAACTGGGTTAAAATTATTTAAAGAATTTGAATTTGAAGAACAACAGCTGATAGGTTGATGTTGTGGATTAAAACTGGGTGAAGAAGACACAATTTGTCTATATCATAAAGTTTTGCTTTTGACAAAATTTGAATTTTTGCAGTGTTCATGTTGCAATCCTTTCCAGAAAAAAAATCATTTGGTGAAAAAAAGTTTACAACTGATTGATTTGTCATTGGCAGACTACCTGAAAAACCTAACAAAGGTAGAAATAAAACCAGGCCAGAAGCTATGCCCATCATGCCGAAAAGCAGCAACAGGAAAATCAACTTCATCTGAATCAGACCATGATGACAAAATGCATGTGACTGAAAGCTTGAACACAAGTTTGATGGCTATTGGTATTTCTCCTCTGAAATTTCAGCAAATGGCTAAGAGAGACTCACAAGGCTATGCCAAAAGGAAGGCAAGTCAAGTAATTGCCAGTAAAATTGCATCTATTGGTGGCTTGGATCCAAATGACATCATGGAGCCAAGTGCAATCATCAGTGTGGAAATTGCTTAGATTACAATGAGCTGCTGAAAGAATTTAAAGAAAAGTTGATGCTATCAAGTCATTGAGAAATACTTCAAATATTAACACTAGCTCCAGTTAGTTTGTCCATAAAGAAAACAATGGAAGAGTTTAATGTCTCAGAAAGAATGGTCAAGAAAGCTAGAAAACTTAAAGCAGAAGAAGGAATCATGGCCATACCTGGAAAAAAAAAGCTTTCTGAGCAAGTAAAGCAAAAGGTTTATGGAATTTTTTGAAGATGATGAATTTAGTTGGATATGCCCTGGAAAGAAAGATTACGTTTCCATTAGAAATGCAGATGGAATAAAAATGCCAAAGCAACTACTACTCAGCAACTTGAAGGAAATGTTTATAACTTATCAAGATAGAAATGGATCTGACATTGGATTTTCTAAATTTTGTGAACTTTAACCCATGTGGTGTGTCACAGTTGGTGCACCAGGAACACATTCTGTATGTGTATGCACAATCCATCAAAATGTCAAGTTAATGCTAGCAGCAAGTCCTGTTGAATGTGATTACAAGGTTCTCATTGGTAAAACAGTCTTTGATTTGGAGTCAAAAGATTATATCCTTCATCATTATGTAAAATGTCCAGGAATATATGAATTAAAAAAGTTTCTAGAAAATATTTTTGAAAACAATGGACCAGAAGATATTATTGAATTTAAGCAATGAATACACACTGACAGAGATACACTGGACACAAAGCAATTTACAATGGAAGATTTTATTGAAGAGTTGAGTATAAAGATATTTAACCTTTCCTGCCATCACTACATTGCTAAACATCAAAGCTACCATTTGAAGTCAACAAAGGAAAGCCTAATGACAGGAGAATTGGTCATCTTGATGGATTTTGCAGAAAATTATCATTTGTTGTGCAAGGTGCTGCTCAAGGGTTGCACTGGGAAAATAGCCAAGCTACATTGCATCCATTTTTCATTTATTACAAGGATGTTGATCTTCAGAATATGTTTCTACATAATCAGTGACTGCCTTCAACATGACACAATTGCAGTCCATGTTTTCTAACCAACTTAATTGAATATTTGAAGAGTTGCATGACAGAAATCAGGCACATTTACTACTTCAGTGATGGTTCTACAGCTCAATACAAGAATTTCAAGAATTTCATAAACTTGTGTCATCATCAGAAGGATTTTGATATCAGTGCTGAATGCAATTTCTATGGCACTAGCCATGGCAAGTCACCATATGATGGAATTGGTGTAACAATAAAATGAGTGGCAGCATTGCAAGTCTCCAATGCCCCATTGAAAACCAAATCCTGACACCAAGAAACATGTTTGAATTTTGTGACAAGCATGTAACTGGAATAAAATTCTGTTTTGTTTCTAAAGAGGAAATTGAGCAAGTAAGGCCATTTCAAGAGAAAAGATTCATAGACTATTGAATTTTTTCTTGTTCACTCTTCTATTGAATTTTCTCTTGTACCAGCATAACAAGAGAAAATCATTATTATTTATTGTTATTAGCTATATGCTGACTGGGCTAGCCGGGTGGGCAGTCACCAGGGTGGATGGGATCTATCCAGTTATATTAAAGGAGGTGGCAAAGGAAGTAAGCAAACCCTTAGCCATAATTATGAGAGCATCCTTGTATTCAGGAAAAGTCCTCACAGACGAGAAATGTGCAAATGTATCCCAATTCACAAAGGGGGATCTGAGGGTGATGAGTAATTACTGACCAGTTAGTTTAACTTCTGTTCTGGGTAAAATAATGAACTCACTTGTTGAAGATGCATTGCAGAATCATCTAGACAATATTACAGCAATAATTCAGACACAGCATGGGTTTGTTAACGGAAAGTCTTAGCATTAGCATTAGTAGAGGCATTTGATGCAAGAAAGCAAGCTTATGCAGCATCAGCCAAAAAAAAAAAAAAACCACTTCCACTTCACCCCTCTGTTCGTTCAAAATACCTGTCCAGCTGAGCCTTAAACTTATTTAGGCTATCAACTTCCACGACAAGGGATGGAAGTCTGTTCCACCAACCAACCACTCACTGGCTAAAGGCAAATTTCCGCACGTCTATCCTACATCTGTCTTTCCTCAATTTGAATTTATGCCCTCTCAGGTGATTATTCTGAGCCAGAGGAAGAATCCCATCAGCATTGAGCATGCTCAAACCATTCAATGCTTTATACACCTCTATCAGATCATCTCGCTGATGCCTAGTCTCCAGACACTGTAATTTGCAAAACTTAAGCCTTTCTTCGTAAGAGCACCCCTTTGTTCCATTCACTAATCTTGTTGCCCTTCTCTGTACTCTTTCCAGCAGCTCTACATCCTTCTTGAAATGAGACCTCCAGACCTGTATACAGTACTCTAGGTGTGGCCTGACCATTGCCTTATACAAGGGAATAATCACCTCCTTATCCCTGCTAGAAAAATTCCTATATATCATTGACAATACACCATGAGCTACTCTTGCAGCCCGTCTGCACTGCTCAGAGAACTTCATATCTGCCTGCACAACCACCCCCAGGTCCCTTTCATTCTCTACCACTGTCAGTGTAGTACCACAGAGTTGATACGTTGCTCTGGGGTTGCTGTTTCCCATGTGTAGCCCATGTTTCCCAAGCAATTCTGCCAGTCTCCTACTCTTGATATCATTAGTGCCAACGTGTACAACTATATCACCTTTTGTGTCATGTGTTAATTTGTATGTATCCCATGCATGTTTCTTCTCTGCCATATGCCTCATCAGTTCATCTGACATCCATTTAGGCCTAAACCTTGAACAATATTTCTTAGTTGGTATGTAAAGCCTAGTAGCTTCCAAGATAAGTTCTTTGAATGCTTCCCATTTTGCATTTGCTGTTGGTAACATCATCAGTTGGTCCCACTTTATAGAATTTAACTGATTGTCTTGTCTGACAAATTCGATTGGATACTATGATATGGTTACAAAGGAACTAGATGCATAAAATAATTTTGATATCATATACTTGGATTTCAGGAAAGCTTTTGACTCTGTTGCACATGGAAGATTACTGTACAAATTGGAGCAGTATGGTATTAAGGTAAAGTTGCTACAATGGATAAAAGAGTGGTTGAGTGTGAAAAGACAGAGAGCGCCAATCAATGGATGCTGCTCTTCATGGACTAGTGTTATTAGTGGACTCCCCCAGGGTTCAGTATTGAGCTCCCCCCCTGTTGTTTTGTGTATTTATCAATGATATTGATGAGAGCATATCAGGCTTAATTTTGAAGTTTGCAGATGATACGAAGATTGACAGGGTTGTTAATGTCAGTATTGGCAGTGTGCTACTGCAACATGATCTAGAAAATTTGGACAGATCGCCTGGAAAGTGGCAATTGAAGTTTTTAACATTGAAAAAGGCAAAATACTGCATAGAGTAGAAGTAACCCCAGAGGAATGTACCAACTGTGTGGTACTACACTTAGGGTGGTAGAAAATGAAAAAGAAATGGGAGTGATTGTTTAGTCAGATATGAAGTTTTCTGAGCAACGCAGACAGGCTGCCATAGCAGGTCATGGGGTATTGTCTGTCAATGGTATACAGGAATTTTACTTGCAGGGAAAAGGAGGTGATTATCCCTTTGTATAAGGCAATGGTCAGGCCACACCTTGAGTACTGCTTACAGGTCTGGAGGACTCATTTTAGGAAGGATGTAGAGTTGCTTCAGCTTGTACAGTGAAGGGCAACAAGATTGGTGAGGGGAATGAAGGGGTCCACTTACCAAGAAAGGATTAAGTTCTGCAAATTGTAGCGGCTGGAGACTAAGCACCTGCAAGGTGATCTGATTGAAGTGTATTAGGCCTTGAATAGGTTGAGCAGGCTGAATTCTGATGGGATTCTTCTGCTTGCTCAGATTACAAACCTGAGGGGTCAAAATTCAAATTGAGAAAAAATAGTTGTAGAATAGACGTGCAGAAATTTTTCTTTAGCCAGCCAGTGGCAATTTCTGGAACAAAGTTCCATTTGCTGTTATGTAAGTTGATAGCTTAAATAAATTCAAGTTGGAACTGGACAAACCTTTAGAGGGAATGGTTGTGTGAAATTGTTTTTTTTGGCTGATGCTACACAATCTCATACGCTTGCTTTCTTGCATCACATGCCTCTATTACTACAACTGCTACTACTACTAATTCTGAAAGAATGAACAAAAGGGTGATGTGAATAATTACAGACCTGTTAGTTTAACTTCTGTTTCAAGAAAAATAATGGGTTCACTGGTAAAAGAAGCATTGCAGGATCATCTAGACAACTCTGCAGTAATAATTCAGACAGAGTATGCGTTTGTTAAGGGGAAGTCTTGTCTGACCAATTTGATTGGATACTACGATGTGATCACAAAGGAACCAGATGCAAAAAATAATTTTGATAACATATACTTAGATTTCAGGAATGCTTTTGATACTGTTGAACATGGAAGACTACTGTGCAAATTGGAGCAGTATGGCATTAAGGTCAGTTGCTACAATGGATAAAAGGGTGGTTGAGTGAGAAGACAGAGAGTGGTAATCAATGGACACTGATCTTTGTGGACTAATGTAATTAGCAGAGTCCCCCAGGGTTTGATGATAGACCCATTGCTGTTTTGTATATAAATGATATTGATGAAGTTATATCAGACTTAATGCCCAGGCGCCTCCGTAGCCAGGTGGGTAGCACACGCTTCTTAATTAGACCAGGGTTCGAGCCAGTGACCACCAAATACGGAGGATGCGGAAAGGTGAAGGAATGACCACCGCATATCCCCGGAGCAATATGGCCTTAGTTGCTAATGCTCCTAAAAAAAAACCAAATAACAAATAACAAAAAAGCTTAATGCACAAGTTTACAGAAAAGTTAGGCAGATGGGCTGAGAAGTGACAACTGACATTTAACATTGACAAATGCAATGTTTTTCTCTGGTTACTTCTACATGGGTAGAAGTAATCAGAGAAACATACCAACTGTGTGTTACTATACTCAGGGTGGTAGAGAATGAAAAAGACTTGTGGGTAAGTGTGCAGTCAGCTTACTCAGCAGTGCAGACAGGCTGCCAGAGCAGGTCATGGGGGTATTGTCAATGATATACAGGAAATAGTAGGGAAAAAGAGGTGATTATCCCTTTGTATGAGGGAATGGTTAGGCTTTGATTTGCATACAGGTCTGGTGGTCTCATTTTAGGAAGGATGTAGAATTGCTAGAACAAGTACAGAAAAGGGTAACCAGATTGGTGAGGAGAACGAAGGGGGGGTCTCCTTACCAAGAAAAGCTTAAATTCTGCAAATTCCAACATCTGGAGACTAGGCACCTGTGAAGTGATCTGATTGAGGTGTATAAGGCCTTGAATGGGTTGAGCAGGCTCATTGCTGATGGGATTGTTCCTCTTGCTCAGATTTTTTTTTTTTTTTTTTGATTTGGTAGTTGTTGGCGCATCGGCTTCTGTGGCCATATTGCACCTCCTAAGGTTTTTGCAGTACATTGATCCAAGCCCGAGGCGGGAATCGAACCCGCGACCTTTGGGTTGCCGGGCAAGTACTTTACCCACTCGGCCAGCCCGGTCGGCTAAACTCAGATTATAGTAATAGTAATAATAATGATGACATGTGATGCAAGAAAGCAAACATATGAGCTTATGTAGCATCAGCCAAAAAAAAAAAAAAATTCACACAACCATTCCCTCTAAATGTTTTTCCAGTTCCTCCTTAAATTTATTTAACCTATAAACTTCCACAACGACAGATGGAAGTTTGTTCCAGCAATTAAACACCTGCTGGCTAAAGGCAAATTATGCTCCTTTAGGTTCGTAATCTGAACAAGTGGAAGAATCCCATCAGAATTCAGCATGCTCAACCCATTCAAGGCCTTATACAACTCAATCTGATCACCTCTCAGGTGCCTACTCTCCAGCTGCTGCAATTTGCAGAACTTAAGCCGCTCTTGGTAAGAGAATCTGTTCATTCCCCTCACCAATCTTGTTGCCGTTCTCTGTACACGTCAAGCAAATCTACATCCTTCCTAAAATGAGGCCTCCAGACTTGTACACAGTACTCAAGGCGTGGCCTGACCATTGCCTTATACAGAGGGACAATCATCTCCTTTTCCCTACTAGCAAAATTCCTGTATATAATTGACAAAATCACACAATCTGCTCTGGCAGCCTGTCTGCTCAGAAAACTTCATATCTGACTGCACAATTACTCCCAGGTCTTTTTCATTTTCTACCACCCTAAGTGTAGCACAGTCGATACGTTCCTTCTGGGTTTACTTCTACCCATATGCAGTACTTTGCATCTGTCAATGTTAAACTTCAGTTGCCACTTCTCAGCCCATCTGCCCAAATTTTCTAGATCCTGTTGCAGTAGCACACTGCAATTACTGTCATTAACTAACAACCCTGCCAACCTTTGTGTCATCTGCAAACTTCGACACTAAGCCTGATATATCTTCATCAATATCATTGATAAATATACAAAACAACAGTGGACCTAACACTGAACCCTGTGGGACTACACTAATAACGTTAGTCCACGAAGAGCAGCACCCATTGATTACCACCGTCTGTCTTCTCTCACTCAACCATCCTTTTATTCATTGTAGCAACTTACCCTTAATACCATTCTGCCCAAATTTGTACAGTAGTCTTCCATGCGCAAGTGTTAAAAGCTTTCCTGAAATCCAAGTATATGATATCAGAATTATTTTTTGCATCCAGTTCCTTTGTAATCACTTCATAATATCCAATCAAATTTGTCAGATAAGACTTTCCCTTAACAAATCCATGCTGTGTCCGAATTATTGCTGCAGTCTTGTCTAGATAATTTTGCACTGCTTCTTGAACCAGTGACTCCATTATTTTACTCAGAACAGAAGTTAAACTAACTGGTCTTTGAACCTGAGAGGGCATAAATTTAAATTTTAGAAAGTCAGTTGTAGAATAGATGTATGGAAATTTGCCCTTAGCCAGTGGGCAGTTGATTGCTGGAACAAACTTCCATCTGTCGTTTTGGAAGTTGATAGCTTATGGAATGCAACAGAAGAGCCTACTATGAATCGTCTGTTGGAATGCAGGTTGAAATTATCACAGCACCCATTGGCCCTCAGTGAGATGATTGGAACACACACATCAGCATCAGCACCAGTATAGTGCACAGGACACTGCATGATTTGTGTTACAATCACATTAATCATCATTAGAAGCCACAAATTACCCTCAACGAATGCCAGATGCTCTCTAGCTTGATGCAAGGCTCATTGTTCTTGTCCCATAGACTGTTGAGAGCTGTGCTTTGGAGAGAGGAGTCCAGTGCATGGTCTACTGGCCCGTTGGTCATATTTGGGTGTGGTGGATGCCCAGGGAAAGCTAGCTTCCAGACTACATCATCCTGACAATGAAAGTGGGTTGGGCAGCATGACAGTTTGGGACTGTTTTTTATGGTTTGACCTGGGAGTATTGGTTGTTTTGGACAAAACCATAAATGCTAAGAACTATCTAGATGTCTTGGACAGTAATGCACTGCCTACATTGTGTGGTTTCAGGACACGGGCATCAAAAATTGGATTGGCTAGCCCATAGCCCCAATGTCAATCCTATGGAGAACCTTTGGGATGAATTAGATTGTTAGATGCATGTGAGGAGAGACCAATCAAAAAAACAGAGTTGAACTGGTTGCTGCTTTGAAGGCCAAATAGCAAAAAATATTGGAGCACATTCGCATAGTGCTAATGGAGTTTTTCAGAGACTATTGGTTGTCATAAAGGCTAAAGGTTTCAGCATGTATTATTAATTTTCCTGTAAATAAAGGTTATTTGTAGATATGTAGGTGTCTGGATATTAATGGTAAGGAAGTAAACATTGCAGCAGAAAAGCTTGAAATGTTCAAGTGATACATCTAGTTGTATTTCTGAAGCAATCTAAACCGAAAGGAACCTTTCATATTTTTCTAGAAATTACCAGAACAGCATGTTGCTAGACTTCACTATGTGCCAGTTGTTACATGACTGGCTTATATGTGTGAAGTGGTAATTGGTAGATCATTTTACAGGCAAGTGCATCATATTCAGGAACTTTAGTCCACTCTTTGCCGAAGACCCAGTTGAATCACTGACTATATGGGTTGCCTCCATTGACATAAGCAATATGAGAGTGCCCATTCTACTGAGCTCCCAAGCAATCTTTTCACCTTCTGGAGCTGGAGGATGAAAAGAATGAACTGTTCATAAATAAATTTCTGTTTATGTTGTGGGTAGTTGAGGCCAGAAGAGTTTAAAGCTTTCTTGTAAATGTTTTATTGCGACTGATTTACCAGCAGAATGAGAAAAAAATGGGCCCATACACCTTTTATGGCAGCATAAGTATATAATCTCACAATGTGTGCAACTGAAACACAGCTAGCCCATATCAAATTCATATTATTATTATTATTAGCCATATGGTGTAAGGAAGCCTGAGGCTTATGCTGCACCAGCCAAAAAAAAAAATTGTGTTACCCTGAGAGAGAGAGAGAGAGAGAGAGAGAGAGAGAGAGAGAGAGAGAGAGAGAGAGAATCACCAAGAAAGAGAAGAATGACAATATCCAGCTTGGGACCTGGGTGTGCCATGCCCATACTCATCAGATGTGAGCCCGTGGGGCCCAATCAGATTAAATAAACACCACATAAAGAATTCCGTTAAATATAAAAAGCTCAAATCAGTGGGAGAATGTCTTTACAAGGCACAAAGACTAATATTAAAATAACAATATTGAAAGTAAAATAAGTGAAAGCAGTTTATAAAAAATATATAGATATGTGATAAAGCATCAGGCAGTGGAATCTCTTTTAAACTAGGGCTACTGGACATTTGTATTTGACCAGATTTGTCTGGTTTTCCATGTCCAAAATGTATGTGCATCCGCCTGGACTTTTTAAAAATGTTGAAATGTCCAGCTTTTGTGTGATTGATTGAATTACTCACTTGAAAGTGGCCATTTTGAAAATTCATTTGATTTTCGAGATGAACTGAAATGTAATTTCCAGTGAGGTAGAATTCGACATCATTAATAATTTCTTCATCTCTTCAGAATCTGAAATTTGAAAATAATATTCACTAACATTAATAATATCGTAAGTTTTCATTTTGTCTGGTTGTTTATAATTTTCTGGTTATCATCATATTTTAATTCTGGTTTTGTAAGTATTGCACTATATGTTTTTCGGCCTAGTTACAAACAGATGAAAAATATGATCATATGATCATGAGTCAACTCATATTTGTTTAATTATTATTATGATAATTAGCCATATGGTGCAAGGAAGCCTGAGGCTTATGCGGCACTGGCCAAAACCCGAGTTACCCTGAGAGAGAGAGAGAGAGAGAGAGAGAGAGAGAGAGTGTCAGAAGTAGAAAGGAATCACCAAGAAAGAGAAGAATGATGATATCCAGCTGAGGATCCTGGGTGTGCCAAGCCCATACTCACCAGACGTGAGCCCGTGAGGTAATTCATTCTATATTTTAATCAATTCATACCATGACTTTGTTGAAGTCAATTTATACTCAGTAATAACACGGTACTGAGTTTAAAATTATAATTCTCTTGTTTGTTGCAGTAATTAGTATTATTTTAATTTAACGTTAATAATCACAATATTATATATTTATTACAGAGACCCATTCAAAATGTCAAAACAAAAGTGTTTACGCATAGATGTATTTAAAACGCGGTTTCCATGTTTTGCCAATGGTCAACATAATTCAGAAGCAGATGGTCTTGTGGTTGTGGCACATTCATGTCAGTAAAAAATAAAAGTGCTGCTGATTTACAAAAACATATTGGAAACAGAAAAGCAGAACAAGCACTTGCATCTGAAAACTTTCAATAAAAATTGACATTTTTTTTTTTTTTTTTCAAAAGAAACCAGCAAGCAACAGTATAAGATTGCTGCAGCAGATGGCACTTTTGCTTTTCACACTCTGAAGCATCATTCAAATTTCAAATCAATGGACTGTACTTGAGCCTTGCTCAAAATCACTTTCCACGATTCAGAAATTGCTAAGAAATTTTCATGTGCCAAAACGAAAGCAACTGCTGTTGTCACCCCAGCGATTTCAAAACACTCAATTGAAACAGCTTTGGACACATTAAAAGAAAACAGTATTGCCTACTACAGAGTTTTTACTAATGCAGACAATCATGGATCAGTCAAAATAATTCCAATATTTATTCAGTATTTTGACTGAAAGGCTGGTGATTTTACAGCCCAGATTAATTGTGGTATAAAAATTGAGGTATTATGAGATACCAACTGGATAGATTCCATCCACCTCAGGTGCCTTTCTAATGTTTATCTTCAACAATTTCTTCTCCACTTTATTCTCAGTTATTACAAGATTATTTTTATTTTTTTTATTTTATTAACAACAAGATACACAACAGGTAACCATTAACAGTGTATCTAGAGCAGAACAATGAACACAATTGATAACAATAATATGAAATCCAACAAGAAGATATTGATATAGATTAAAACATTAAAATCATATGTACAAAAGAGGCATTAAGTTAAGTTACCGGTAAAACAAATAATAAATTAATTAGTTAGAGAATAGAAAAATTATTTAAAAAATAATAATAATAAACTACAATAATTAGATGAGAGCTAGTCATTTTGCATTTGAAGAGAAGAGGCAAACTTGTAGATGGAGTTCATCACTCGTTGGGAGTTGTCAAAGAAGTCAATGAGAGAGTCATTTGTTGATTTGCTGATTCTATTCAGTGGACTGAACTTCATAAAGTCCGTAGTGGCAGGGTCAAGGTGAATCAGTGTAAGGTTTCTGACTTTTCTACAAGGAGCACTGAAGTTTATTTTACTAAGGATATCAGGTGCTTCATAAGTTCCAGTGATTACTTTGGCTAGAAGGGTGATGTCAGCAATAACTCTTCTAGTGCACAGTAGCCTCAGATGAAAGTAATCACTCAGCGATTCATAGTACACTGTGTGATAAAATAGAGGATTATGGAACATAAGGTAACGGACAAAATTTTTTCAGACTGCTTCAATTTTCTTAATTAAAGTTTTCGTGTGAGGATTCCAGATTGGTGAGCTGGATTCAAGGATTGGGAGAACCATAGTTTTATAAAGGATGATACCATATCTGTAGTTTTTGAACTTGTAGGTGTTCCGTTTTATAAATCCCAGTGTTTTGAATGCTTTGCTGGTGATTTTAAGGACATGGGCATCAAATTTTGCACTGCTGGAGAAGAGAATCCCCAAGTCGTTAACTTGGTTACACCATTCGATGATCTCAGAGTTAATTGTGTACTCTGTACTTATTAGTTGTGGAGATCTGCAGGATGAGAAAGAGATTACTTTGCACTTCGAGGGGGTTAGCAGACAATCCATTCCGAGATAGCCACAGAGAGAATTTATTGAGGGTGCATTGAAGCTGTTGAGAATCCATTGTCTCCTTCACTGCTGAGTAGATCTTAAGATCATCTGCATAGAGAGCAACTTGAATATTGGAGGTGCAAATGAAAGAAGGAAGATCATTTATGAAAACAATGAAAAGGAGAGGACCTAGGGGAGAGCCTTGAGGTACTCCACTTAGTGGTATAAAACAGTCTGAGTTCACTTGATTGATGATAACACTCGAGGAATGATGCGTAATATAGCTGCATAGTCATGAGAGCAAAGGGGCATGGATACCATATAGCTTGAGTTTTTCCATAAGTTGTTTATGCGGAACTTTATCAAATGCCTTAGATATATCTGTTTAGACTGCATCAACTTGAAGGTGGTTGTCAAGGACTTCAGAGGTGTATTGCCAGAAAGGAAGCAAATTTGTGACTACTGACTTGCCACTGCAGAAACCATGTTGGTTCTGATCTATGAAAGGCCTGAATAATTCGAAGAGATGCTTGTGTACTGCTGTGTCGAAGAGTTTAGCCAGACTGTTTTGCAACGATATGGGTCTGTAATCAGTTACATCATTTTTATCGCCTTTCTTGAAGACTGGAACTATATTGACTTGCTTAAAGTGCTTAGGATACTTTCCCTGCCTAAGAGACAAGTTGAAGATCCACAGTATGAGGGGTTTTAAATTAGCGACAGTCATATTCCAAAATAAGCTAGGAATGTTATCTGGACCTCTAGTATAGTCACTTCTTGTGTTTTTTAATGCTGACATTAAATCTTCATCTGTGATAAAGTTGTTGATGAGAATATCATCTTTAACGGGTGTGAAGTCAGGAAATGAGGCAGGTCTCAATGTATCGTTTGTTTGGATTCTGGAAAAATGTTTGGCAAACTCTTGAGCGATATTGAATTCATCCCAGAGAATTCCATCTGCATTATGCAGTTGTAACTTTCTACTGGTTATATTCTTATGCTTCATGAAATTCCAGAATGGTTTAATATCTCTGTGAGTAAGTAGACTATCCTGAATTGATTCTGTATACATGTTGTAAGATGTTAATATGAGGATTTTCACTTCTTTGTGGAGTTGGCTGAATATTTCGTAGTATTGACTGCCCCCTGAATGCTTATACTTGTTTCTATAGATTTATTTATATTTAATTTTATGTATTAGTTTGCTGTTATACCAGTGGTGGTAGGTAGAGCATGCCGTCATATGGGATTGAGGAACAATGTCAGATATAACTGAGTGGACACAGTTGATCAGGTTATTGGTGAGCACATTGATGTCATCAACAGCATCAAAGAGCTGCCTATCCATATTGCTGAGAGCTAGGTTGAGTAGAGGCCAGTCAGCCATTCTGAAATTGAATCGTGGAGAAAGGGAACTGAATTTGAGGTTATGATTAGTCACAGTGATGTCAAAAGTAATTGGCAAATGATCCGAGTGGAATATAGGACTGTCTTTGGAAATCTCAATATATCAGTAGGGGAGAATACTAGGTCAAGGTAGGCAAATTCTCTGTTTGGAAAATTGCAAAATTGTTCAAGGCCATAGCTGTGAAGCATATTAAAGAGAGCCCTAGTCTGCAGTGATGGAGAGGAAGATCCTAAATTGGCCAGTTGACTGTTAAAGTCACCCAAAACCATTGCTATGTCAACAGATTGAATTAGCAGGAAGATAGAGTCCAGCAAGTGTTCTAAGTACTGAAGGTCACTATTAGTTAAGGGAGGTGGAAAATAAAGTAATACTAATAAAACTTTTAACTTGACAAGATGGAGAAGGCAATATAATGTGATTTAATTGCATCAAATTTCACAATATTTGTGAAATTTGATGCAGTTTCACAGAGTATGTGGTTAGTATGGATAATAGCTACTCCACCCCCACGAGATCCGCTGTCCTTTCTATGGATTGTATATTGCCCATCTATAATCTCCTGATCATCAATATCTGTGGAGAGCCAGGTTTCAGTGAGTAGATAAATGTCGTAAATATGTGAGCCTTGGATTGCTCTAAATTGGTTTAGGTTGCTAACTATACTCCTGCAATTCTGAAGGTAAACGCTGAACAGTTGAGATCTGGGGATTCTATGATGAGAGGAGAACATAGTATGTGTAGATAGCAGGGCCACTGATTGCTATACATGTGGAGAATAGGTTGTGGACTCCCTTGGTGGTCTGTCAGTGAAGCATTTTACTAGAGCCCCTGATAAGAGGGATCTTAGATTCAGCACTTTTTCTGTTTGTGATGGAAGGCATGTTATTATAAAAGATGAGTAGGCGGGACACCGTGTCTTCAGAGAATGGACATCCACGCCGAAACCATATTCTTCTTTAATTAAGCTGATAAGATCTTCAGATTTAGTGGTGGGTCCAAGCCTAGAAACAAAAAATTCAGTCTTTAGTGGAATAATTGTGATATTGTACTTTTGTTTGAGTGCAGCTTGAGATATAGAAGCTTTAGTATTTTCTAAGGGTTTGTTCTGTTTTGATCTTTGGTGTGGCATTTGAGACTGGCAATCCGAAGCAGGTTTACTCACTGTGGTTTCAGTCCTATGGACAGATTTGAAGACCTCATTAGATATGGCAGCAGTTATTTTTGCATATGTTGCCTTAACTGATGTTGAAGAGGATTCCCCTTGGTGACTCGAAGCTTGTAAAGTAGAGGTACAAGCAGAAGTATTCCGCGGAAGAGAACAGGTTGTGAGAGCAGTTCGATTTACATCAGAAGAATAACCTGACAGTGTCTGTTTGGCCGTAAATTGCTCTGTTGAATGACTTGAATCATGACTGTTAACTGGCTTTGGTAGATTAATATTTGCAGCAGTAGGAGTATTGAGGCCATTCTCAATACTAAGGGTATCATCAGGTAATGGAGAATTCTTGGAGAAAACATTAGTTCAAGAGTAGGTTCAGAGTTTGCAGCAGTAGGAGTATTGAGTACGGTGGAAAATGAAGATCCGCTCTCAATACTAAGGGCATCGTCTGGTAACGCTGAATTCTTGTTCACTTTGAGAGCATTAGTTTCAAGAGTAGGGTCAGAGTTCTTCCTAGCTTCCCTTAGGTGGCAATACATAATTGATGTGAGATTTTTAATTTGGGAGTTGATGTCAGAAATTTCAGCCTGTTGATTATTTAATATTGTTTTTATGCTACGAATTTCCATGGATAGCTCATAATTTCCTTCATTGAGTATGTTAGAATCCAGGGAAATATTAGCTTTTGTAGTATGAGGTACACTGATTATCTGAGTTTGATGGAGGATTTTCTTCATAGTATTGAAGAGTAGTTCCTGGAATTTATTTGATTTTAGAATAGAAAAGGTTGGATTCAGAGTGTCAGTAGGGAAGGAGTTAGCGCTGAGATCTTCTGAGAGCAGAGACACTTGTGTTTGAGTTGATGCGACCCCGGAGACAACAAGCAGTGGTTCGGCGCTTCTTCCATGTAAGGTTCAGAGTCAGTATTTCTGGTTATTGGCATGATATTTGACTTAAATGAACTAGAGTAGGACATTTCAACTTTGCTAGCAGAAGAGGAGGAAGGTGCCTCAGGTTCCGTGCTGTTTTGCGTTGCAACAGTTATAGGGCTTTTCTGAGAATTTCTGAGTTGACATCTATCACAACAGAATGATTTCCGACGACTTTTATTTAATTTTTTCAAGTCACAATGGGTACAGTCATTGCATATTAATTGCTTACACTCAATACATTGGATAATGGGGTCAGAGCTGGTCCCACAGATGGTGCAGACGTTAGAATTTTCACAGAAGGTAGTATTTATCATATCGAATTAATAGATTGAAATATATACTTGTACTATATGTTATTGCCAATATTATTACTATTTATTATTGTTTTTGTAGCTCTATTATTCGTTCGTTATTTTCTTAGGAAAATCCCAGAAGATGCAGTTCAATAGAGCTGGGCATTTTGAGTGAATGACATATTGGATACTGTAGGGTTACTAAACAATATCAATATCACCACCAGTTGTGGTTTTGCAAGCAAGCTAGGCGCATTATAGCCTAAGCTGCTCTTGCGCCAATAGCTTTCAAATAACAACAACAACAACAAATTTGCAAGCAATTGGCACTGTCCCCAGCCAGTTGCCTTAGTTGTCCTGCAGTGAAATCCACAGGTAGCAGGGGTATAAGTAGGGAGGGGAGGCAGAGCAGCTATGCGAGACTCTAATGCCGGGTCAAGTTCGTCTGTTGGACACATGTATAAGTTGAACTACAAGATAATGACTGAATGCACTTGGAATGAACATGCAGAAATTCATTTAATACTTATCTGTTGTCTGCACAAATAATAAAGCACTTCATCTGGCAACCTAGGGCCTATCTTTATGTGGTGGCACTAATAGGAACTTAATACTTTGATTAAAAAACACACAAATGAAGGAAAGTTTATGGAGCACATCATACAAGCAGCCGGACACAAGCGTCCCCCTAGCGATTATCTAGCTTACTGCCAGAGTTTAATACACCTCTGGCATTCCCCTCCCTGAATAACTCTTCATATGTGAATGTAGATGCAAAATATTCATTTAGTTTGTTAGCTACCTGAGCAGGACCATCAACAGTTGAACCATCGATATCAAGTGGACCAATCTGATTCATCCCCTTCCTTCTAGAGTTTACATAAGCAAAGACCTCTTTGTGTTCCTAACTAAAAAGATTAGTTAGGGACAAAAAAGAGTACCTTTACTAAGATAGGTTTCAGATCTACAAATCACAGCATCTATAATCTAATCACTTGCAGGCAGACCTGAATGAAGTAATAGTATTTGCCATATAGGGCAAAGAAGCCACAAGCTTTTGCTGCACTGGCCAACAAAAAAAAACACTAATAAGTGTTATAAGGTTTTAAATTGATTGAAGAAATTAATTGCTGATAGCATTCTAACTCTTACTGGATTACCGCATATAAGGAAACATATCTTAAAATCTTATAATCTGCGTATGGTCTCTTGGAGAAATGTGTTGCATTTGCTGAGGATAATTGTAACACAATAGTTGGTGGTATTGTGAAAACACATTATTACCCTCTACAGTAATATAGAGAGCAAAGATTATCTTGCAGAAGAAAAATTTCTTTGGTATAGGTTGTCCAGCACAGGTTTTGAACAATTGCATTCACAATGCAGTTGAAAAATTGGACATTGATACCGAAAGCATTGTTTCAAGGTTTACCAGTATTTTCATATTCACACAACCCATAAGAGGAGTTGAAGGAATTTTGTGGATATTGAATACAGACAACTCCTCTCCCACAGCAGGACTAGGTGGCTACCGTTATTCCCATGTGTTATCAATAATGATCCAGATGTCCTGCATTGAAGGCCCCTTTTTCTGTTGCAAGACAAACTGTCTACAGTAATCAAAAGGTTTTTTGAACTCAATTTAAGTGAGGTGTATCTCTGGCTGGTGCATTCAATTATGAGTATTTTTGAGTGTCCAATTTTAATAAAATGAAAGAAAGAACAACTCAGTTATTGAAGTTTGAAATAGTTTTAAAGGAGTGAAAGAGGTTCTTATTGAATGTTTGAACCAAAAATTCGTGCCTCTGAAAGTTAAAGTGGTAATTGCACAAAAATGCAGGGAGAGACTTGATATTTTGTGTGAGGGTTTTTATAAAAATGTGAAATTTCTTTATAGTAGTTGTGTCCAATAGTTGCAAAAATGGGTAAAGCCATTAGTGATGTCTCATGTTTTTCTTGAATGATCTTGCAGAAAGTGCCAATGTGAAAAGATGCCTTGTAGCAATATTTAGTTAATAAAGACATTCACATAGATGAAACCAAATTCTTTGATTAGCTAAACAATTTCAAAAAAATTGTTGAAAGTGAAATAAGTAATTAAGAATTCAATCAACTACTAGCTCATAAGAAATGCATTAAATATTTTGAACAGTCAAGAAATATCAAATTGCCTTCAGAATTCTTAAGACTGGCACAATTTATTTTTGCAGTTCCTGCTCACAATACAAATGTGAAACTTTTTTTCCTCTTATGCAATGCCAATGGACAGAGGCAAGAAACAGTTTTAGTTTTTAATTCCATTCTACTTGTGCAATATAATTTCAAAGAACTTTCATGCTCTGATTTCTATGCTTATTTAAAAACTAATTCAGCTTTATTAAGATGGCTTCATGAACCTTTTGTTTGATAAGTAAAATAAACATCTTGACTTTATCCTACTTTGTTCATTAAAATATCCTCATTTGTTCTCCTTTTCATAACAAAAAAATGAAGTTTGTCCCCCTTTTTGTGTTTGATGATATAGTAGCCCTATTTTAAACAATGTGGATGCTTCTTTTCGTGGTGTCTATCATACACTAAAGTAGACAATATAGAGATTTAATTTTTATAAAAGTAATGTGTTTACTTATTATTTATCATTTTATAGAAATTATGTGAAAATGTAAATTAGAAATTTTATTTAGTTGCAGACTTTACTGGCATTCTTAATTTTTCTTAAATATAGTCATTCATTTGGGTACCAATGTGTTGGTAGTTCAAATATCTGTGTTTGTGATTCCAAAACAGCAGTTTTAGCAGTTGGAAGTACAGCTGTAATTTTAGATGTCTCCAGTAAAAAACAGAAATATTTGCCTACTATTTCTGGTGGAGGTATTGGACATATTGTTGTAAGTATAAATCAATTAGGCAGTTATTAAACCAATAGAAGCAGATTTATTTGAATTGTAGTGGCAGAAAATATCAGTGGAGATGTTTTCTGTGGAAAAGTTGGGCATCTCCAACTTCTTTTTTTAATTTTTTGAAAATGCTTTGGTTTTTTGAATTCTGCTTTAACAGTGCCAATATTTCAGCTTTTCTTTAATGGGTTGTACTGTTTATTGCATGTGTTTTTTCAATTTCATAAAAACATAAAAATATTTAAAATGCTGTGTTTTTACCCTTTAATTTTCAAAAAAAAAAAAAAAAATATATATATATATATATATATATACAGGCATACCTCGATTAACGAATAGGATGCGTTCCACAAAATTACTTCGTTAAGCGAAACTTCGTTTTCAGAGGTAAAAATGCTATGGCCAGAATAGGGATACGTTCCTACGTAAAGAAAATGAAAAGCTTTTTTTCGAACAAAGAAAAGTTTTATTAAATAAACAGTCAACTTACATACAAAGTGAAATCACATTTTAAAATATGAGGTTAAAGTTGATTGTTTATGCTTTTTTCCTCTTTCATTTAACAATTGCTATACGGAGTTATTGCACTTAACACTGATCGCTTAACTATACCACTTCTTCCTAAGTCAGGATCATTTTCACTAAAAAAATTTAAAACGTTTTCAATATCATTTAAGCACCTTTTTAAATCTTTGGTTGTTAACACTTTTTCGGCAGGTACTTCTTTAACTTCGCCTTCACTATCTTTGTCTTCGTTGCTAACAAGGCTTTCTAAATCTTCCACTGAAAAACCATCATCTTCTGCATTCAATAAATTTCAAACATCCTCTTCATCGACATTTTCGAAACCTATTTGATTGAGCCATCTGGATAACTTCATTTCTAATTCTTGGATGTTATTTTCTTCTTCTAGTACAACTTCTGGCCATATTTTGCGCCAAACTCCATTTAAGCATTTCTTAGTGACTTCTTTCCAAGAACTATCAATGCTTTCTATTGCGTTTTTAATGGTGTAGTTTTTCCAAAAAGTTTTAACTGTCATTTCCTCTTTATCCTCTAGTTCAGTTAAATTGCTTAAAGTTCGACGCAGATAATAAGCTTTAAATGATGCTATTACTCCCTGATCCAATGGTTGAATCAGGGAAGTTGTGTTTGCTGGAAGAAACACAACTTTGACAGGAATGCATGTGTCCAACGTGTTAAGATCAGTAGGATGTCCCGGAGCATTGTCTAACAACAAAAGAGCTTTTTCTTCAAATTTGTTTTTTTGACAATACTGTTTTACTCCAGGACAAAAGTGGTTAACAAACCAATCAGTAAATAACTCCTTGGTAACCCACGCTTTTCTATTTGCTTTCCATATTACAGGTAAATTCATTATTATGTTACCTTTTAACGCCCTCGGATTTTCTGAATGGTAAACTAATAACAATTTTAATTTATAATCGCCAGAGGCATTTGATCCAAAGAGTAACGTTAAACGGTCTTTGGCTGCTTTGAACCCAGCAGCTGATTTTTCTTCAATAGAAATGAAGCTTTTTGTTGGTAGCCGTTTCCAGAACAAACCGCTTTCGTCAACATTGAACACCAAATTTGGTGGAAAATTTTCACGTTTAATTATTTCCTTTAGTTTTTCTGGAAACTTATTTGCAGCTTCAACATCTGCACTTGCAGCTTCTCCTGTTAATTTTACACTATGAATCCTGGCCCGTTTTTTAAATTTCTCGAACCAACCACGAGAAGCCCCAAAGGTTTCCGTAATTTCTTCAGTTTGTTTAGATTTCAGGTGATTAAACAAAAATGGAATATTTTTTTATGTTAAATGGGGCTTGAAATTGCGGACTTCGTTATATCGAGGCTTCGTTATCAGAGGTAACGTTAACCGAGGTATGCCTGTATATATTAATCCTTTCAAAAGTTAAAAAAAAAAAAATGTGTTTAACATAAAATAGAAATATCAATGTCTTATTCCCTTCCATTTTAAAAGACTTTTAAGTGTGTGAAATTTCAATCATGCACATATATTTCTGCTTATTTTTTATTAAATACTATTAAAAATATATATATATTATACATATTCAATGCTATTAGTTACTTTCATTTTCTGGTTTATTTCAAAATTTACAGCACATGAAATTTGAAACTATCATACTTTCTGCAGTTTAGTAGCTGCCATCTGGAGAGAATATCGGGTTTTGTGTTATTGTCCTTGCTCTGCAAAACAGTAATAAATCTTTCAGAAACAACTAGGATAAGAATATAACTATTTATTGAACTAGTGGGAGAAGAAACTTTAAACAACACAGCATCAGTATTTGATGATCTATTGAACAACACAGCAGCATCAGTGTTGCATGATGCATCTGGTAACATGCAACACTGATGCTGCTGTGTTGTTTAATGGATTTGGCATCATGCAACTCTTCATGCAAAAAAGACAAATAATTACAAAGACAATGGCAGGCAACCTGACAGGTTTATTTGTGCAATTTATATACAAAAATGTTTAAAAAAAATTCAAAACTTATTTCTGTAAAAGTTTGACTGTATTTAGGAAGGTAGAAAAAATTTCAGATTTTTAATCACTGAAATTTTTTAATATTGAAATTTTTAATTTGAATCATAATATAGGCATTTTAAAATGTCACCTGTCAAGTTACTGGTGGAGTTACTGTCGAGTTACTCGTCCCCACAGCTAGATTAATTAATATCTAGAAAGCTAGTATTAGTTTTTTTAAAAAAGATCACCTGATGTCAATGGATTAACTGTTGATGACAATGCTCAGGTTGTTGACAAATTGAATCAGTATTTTGAGTATATCCACACATTAGGAAGTTATCTAGAAAGTTAGTATCAGTTTTTTGAAATGAACCACTTGATGTCAATGGGTTAACTGTTGATGACCATGCTCAGGTTGCTGACAAATTGAATAGGTATTTTGAGTACATCCACACGTAAAGATTTATGTGGAGTATATCTATGCTTAAGGAAGGGGATGCCAGAAGTTTATCAAACTTTAATGGAGAGCTAAATGGATTTTGTGATGGATTCCATCCAACTGGGGTGGATGGAATCCATCCATTTATATAAGGGAGGAAGCAAAAGAGCTAAGCAAACAATTAGCCATAATTATGAGAGCACTCTTGGTTTCAGGGGAGTTCCCTATGGACTGGAAATGTGCGAATGTATCTCCAATTCACAAAGGGGATCAAAGAGTGACACAAGTAATTAGAGAACTGTCATTAGAGAACTGTCAGCTTAACTTCTGTTCCAGGGAAGATAATGAAGTCACTGGTTGAAGAACTAATGCAAGACCATCTAGAGAGGAATGCAGTTGTACTGCAATCACAGGATGGATTTGTTTAGGGGCAGTCTTGTCAAAAAAATCTGATTGGATAATCTGACTGGTGATGCAATGACCAAGGAATTGTATGAAAAAAACCAATTTTCATATCGTGTACTCTGAGTTTGAGGAAGGCTTTTGATACTCTTACACGTAAAAGACTGCTGCACAAACTGGAGCAATGTCACTTTTAGCATTAGTATTAGCATTGGTAGAGGCATATGATGCAAGAAAGCAAGCTTATGCAGCATCAGCCAAAAAAAAAAAAAAAAAAAAAAAAAACCACTCCCATTTCACCCCTCCGTTCGAAATACCTGCCCAACTGAGCCTTAAATTTATTTAGGCTATCAACTTCCACAACAAGGGACGGAAGTCTGTTCCACCAACCAACTACCCACTGGCTAAAGACAAATTTCCGCACATCTATCCTACATCTCTCTTTCCTCAATTTGAATTTATGCCCTCTCAGGTGATTATTCTGAGCAAGAGAAAGAATCCCATTCACATTAAAGACAAGTTACTGCTATGGATAGAAGGATGGTTTGGGTGGGAGAAGACAGAGAGTGGTTATCAGTTGCCACTGCTCTTCTTGGACTTATGTGGAGTACCCCAGGGTTAAGTGCTGAGCTAATTGTTGTTTTCAATATTTTTAATGATATTTTGAAGGTATATCAGTCTTATTTACTAAGTTTGCAGTTCGACCATAATCAAGGTAAGCTAATGGAACAAAACAATATCTAGAAAATGAGGCAGATGGGCTAAGAAATCTAGCTGAAATTTAACATTTACAAATCCAGGTTACTGCATATGGGTATCAGTAATCCCAGAGTTACATACTAACTGTGTGCTACATTAGGGTAGTGGAAAATGAAAAAGCCCTGGTGGGGGGTAACTGTGCAGTCAAATGTTAACATTCTCTGGGCAGTGTAGACAAGTTGGCAGGATATGGAGTTTTATCAATGATATACAGGAACTTTGTTAGCAAGGATAAGGAGGAAATTATCCCTTTGTACAAGGCAATGATTAGGCTGCATCTTAAATACTGCATACATCTCTGGAGGCCTCATTTTAGGAAGGATGTAAATCTGCTAAACTGGATGCAGAGAAGGACAACATGACTGGTGAGGGAAACAAAAGCATGCTCTTACCAAGAAAAACTTCATTTCTGAAAATTGCAGCATCTGGAGACTAGGCACCTGGATTGTGATCTGATTCAGGTGTTAATGCTTTGAATCAATTGATGGGATTCTTCCTCTTGTTGTGACTGTGTGTATAAGGATGAACAAATTCAAATTGTGGAAGGATGATTGGAGATAGATATTAGCATTAACATTAGTAGAGGCATATGATGCAAGAAAGCAAGCTTATGCAGCATCAGCCAAAAAAAAAAAAAAAAAGCCCACTTCCACTTCGCCCATCCGTTTGTTCGAAATACCTGTCCAGCTGAGCCTTAAATTTATTTAGGCCATCAACTTCCACAACAAGGGATGGAAGTCTGTTCCACCAACCAACTACCCTCTGGCTAAAGGCAAATTTCCGCACATCTATCCTACATCTGTCTTTCCTCAATTTGAATTTATGCCCTCTCAGGTGATTATTCTGAGCAAGAGGCAGTATCCCATCAGCATTGAGCATGCTCAAACCATTCAAGGCTTTGTACACCTCTATCAGATCACCTCGATGGTGCCTAGTCTCCAGACACTGTAATTTGCAAAACTTAAGCCTTCTTCGTAAGAGCAACCCTTCATTCCATTCACTAACCTTGTTGCCCTTCTCTGTATTTCCAGCAGCTCTACATCCTTCTTGAAATGAGGCCTCCAGACCTGTATACAGTACTCTAGGTGTGGCCTGACCATTGCCTTGTACAAGGGAATAATCACCTCCCTATCCCTGCTAGAAAAACTCCTGTATATCATTGATGAGACACAATAAGCTACTCTTGCAGCCCGTCTGCACTGCTCAGAGAACTTCATATCTGCCTGCACAATTACCCCCAGGTCCTTTTCATTCTCTACCACTGTCAGTGTAGTACCACAGAGTTGATACGTTGCTCTCGGGTTGCTGTTTCCCATATGTAGTACTTTACATTTGTCAATGTTAAACTTCATTTGCCATATCTCAGCCTATCTGCTCAGCCTTTCCAGATTCTGTTGCAGCAGCATAGTGTCATTGGTGTCCTTAACAACCCTGCCAACCTTTGTATTGTCTGCAAACTTGGACATTAAGCTTGATATACCATCATCAATATTATTTATAAATACAGAAAACAACAATGGACCCAACACTGAACCCTGAGGGACTCCACTAATAACATTAGTCCATGATGAGCAGTGTCCATTAATTGCCACTCAACCATCCCTTTATCCATAGCAACAATTTGCCACCAATGCCACACTGCTCCAATTTGTGCAGCAGTCTTCCATGTGCAACAGTATCAAAAGCCTTTCTAAGATCCAAATATATAGAATCAAAGTTATTCCCTGCATAAAATACTTTTGTGACTACATCATAGTATCCAATCAAATTGGTCAGGCAATCACCAATTTCTCCTCCACTTTACTCTCAATTATTACAAGATCATCTAGCTCACTGCCAGTGTTTACTTCATCTATGGCATTCCCCTTCCTGAATAACTTCACATTTGTGAATGTAGATGCAAAATATTGATTTAGTTTGTTAGCTACCTGAGCAGGATCATGAACAGTTGAACCATCGATATCAAGTGGACCAATCTGATTCATCCCTTTCCTTCTAGAGTTTACATAAGTAAAGAACTCCTTGCTGTTTTTCTTTACATCCCATCCCAAAGATTTCTCGTAATCTGCCTTCGCCTGCCTAACCTCCTTTGTAAATTGGTTACAGATCAACTTATATCTATCATAGGCTTCTGTGGTACATGTTAATTTATATGTATCCCATGCATTTTTCTTCTCTGCCATATAAATCATTAGTTCATCTGACATCCATTTAGGCCTGAACCTTGAACAATATTTCTTAGTTGGTAAATAAAGCCTAGTAGCTTCAAAATAAGTTCTTTGGATGCGTCCCATTTTCCATTTGCTGTTGGTAACATCATCAGTTGGTCCCACTGTATAGAATTTAAATACTGTCTCAGACCATCGTAGTTGCCTTTACGAAAGCAATAACCCTTCCCTTTACCCCTGATGGTAGTTACCTCCTTGATTAACTTCAGCACATTGTGATCACTGCCACCTAGTGGTTCCTGTGTCTGCAGATTCTTAATGCATGAAGAATCACTACTGATAATCAAATGAAGAGTATTGCTTCCTCTGGTTGCCTCCCGAACATGCTGATTTAGAAAACAATCATCCAATAAATCCACAAAAGCCTTGCTAGTGTGTGAGTGACCAACCCACAAATCCCAGTCAATATCTGGGAAATTAAAATCCTCCATTATAGGACTCAATGATTTACTGGCCCACTCTACTTCCTTGTACAGTTTCTTATTATACTCATCAGAGTCATTAGGCTTATAGCACACTCCTACTCTCAATTTCGATCTCCCAATGCTTACGTCACACCAAACTGACTCGACACTGCACTGTCCAGCGATGTCAACTGGCTTCACTTCCTTGGATTTTATGTGTTTCTTAACTAATAGCATAACCCCTCCTCCCTTCCTATCCTGTCTAGCCTTTCTGTAGACATTGTACTCCCCAAATTCCAGTTCTGCATTCCTTAAATCTGTGTGACACCACGTCTCTGAAATCCCAACAATATCTCTGCCTTTGATGTTTTGAGCAATACTTCAAATTCATCAAATTTATTTACTAGACTCCTAGCATTGGTGTACATGCAAGTATACATGCACCTGCTCTTCCTCTTAGCCACCCTAACACAACCCATGTGTTTACTTGTACCCCAATAATTCCCAGCAGTCTCTGTTAATATCCTGCTTCTTATTTTCCAAGCTGCTGCTTATTCCAATAGAAGCAGTGCAAGAATCACTTTCACCTCTGCCAGTGGCTACTGTTAATCTATTAGTCCTTGTATCCCCCCCCGGTCTAGCAGTTTTCCAACCCACCTAACACTGCCTCGATAGCATCAGCAAACATTCTTGCACCCTTTCTATTTAAGTGCATCCCATCCCTGTAGAAGCAGTCTCTCCTGTTAACAAGTACAGACCAGACTGAAAAAAATTCTACCCCTTGAGCCTTGCACAATCTTTCCAGGGTTGAATTGATCGACAGGGCTCTCATCGTATACTCCCTCCTATCGTGTCTGGGCAGAATTGCAAACACTTTCAAATTCAACCATAATTCACGGCTTTTTTTCAACAGTGACCTGTACTTGTTAAGTAATTCTGCCAGTCTCCTACTCTTGATATCATTTGTGCCCTTAAAAGATGATATCTGCTCTACAACGTCATCAACCTTTGCCCCTGGCAGACATTCCCTGGTCCTGTTCCACCTATCCTTTTTAAAAAGCATGTTTCCCGTTTCCCTGAAAATAAGAGTCACCAACAACTACTAGTTCCTTTGTGACCAGCACATTCTGCCTTGGGGGCTTCCGCTGTGTTGCATGATGCCCAAGTGCAAGCTCTGGCGTTGGTGTGGGCAGCTGAGAACTTGATGGGCCCCTCACTTTTAATCCTTCGTGGGCATCCACCCTGTCCTTCAAGCTCTCATATAGGCCCATAACAATGCTGAGTTGTCGCCTGATTTCCTTACACTCCTTGCATCACGCACATACAAAGACATCCCCCATGGCAGTATCATGTCCCGTACCTGACTGCTCCACAAACATCAAGTAAATAGTGCATTTAAAATATGTGGAAATTTGCCTTCAGCAATAGTTGGTTGATTGTTTGAACAAACTTCCATATGTTGTAAGTTAGTATTTTTTAATAAATTCAAGGAAGAACTAGAGTTATTATTGGAGGGGATGTATAGGTGGCGTTTTTTTTGGCTGATGCTTTATAAGCTTGATCTCTTATAAATGTTGTAACTTACAACATAATTCCATATGTTGTAAGTTAGTATTTTTTAATAAATTCAAGGAAGAACTAGAGTTATTATTGGAGGGGATGTAGGTGGTGTTTTTTTTGGCTGATGCTTTATATGCTTGATCTCTTATATCATTTGCAACTAGAAATACTAATAGTAATGTGCCTAAGAAAAAAAAACACTTTTATATTGGGTGTAATAAAAAATTAATTATTTTGCTTGTAATTATAACTGCTTATAACTGGAGTAGAACTGCTTGTAATTATAACCTGGTTTGTCCAATCTTTATTTTTTGCACCTTTTTATTTTAGTAATATGCTATGGTGCAATTCTGTTATTTCCTGACATGTAATAATAAAGATTACAAAGTTTCATTTTGCCATCCAGGTAACAGATTATACGAAATGTTTTAATGGTGGCAAAACCTTGGATGGCTGGGATTAAATTTATTTTTCGTGTGCATCAGTAAATTGCTGTCTATGGAAGATATCAATGATAGGTTTCATGAAGCTTACATTTTTCCATCTGTACCCACACATCGAGCTCGCTCACTCTCTCTCGCTCTCTCTCATTCTAAAGTGATATTCATGACAAGAAAGACATTATTCAATCAAGGTGGATGTTACTATACAGGAAGCAAGATACATAGGTTTTAATTTTGCATGCCAAATTTGCAATGATTTTTTAAATAATTTTAAAATGAAAGTGCATATGTGATAACCAGAACTATGTGCACATGCTGTGATTTTAAATTTCATGTTCTAAACCAGTGGTTCCCTGTCACTCAAGTCACACTTTAAGTTAAAAGACAAATATTAACTGCATACCATAATAGTGATTGCCATCGAACTCAATTGAATTTTTCCTAATCTCGTGGCACACTTGAAAAGGGTCGTGGCATACGGTGGGAACCATTGCTCTGAACAGTTCTCTCAGTGGAAATGCGGAAGTGATTATTATGTTCATGCGTATATTTTATCTCTCTAATTTTTTTTATTTTTTAAGTATAATCTGCAAAAAACACACAGCATTTCTTAAAAGTTAAAATTTTTATTAATTTTTTTTAAAAATTATATGCTACGAGTACTAAAAGCTAAATTTAAAAAACTATAAACTTTTTTCTGAATTGAAAAACAACTTTGGGCACCTGGCAAGTGCTATGGAACTCTATAAATAAAAAGTGGAGTACAACTGCTGACATGTTAAATATTTCAGCCTTTGTAGTATAAAGTCTATCTTTAATTTCTTCAAGGAATGGCAGATAATTCCCAGAAATTTCTTAGTGCTTCCTCTAGTACCTCTTCATGATTACAGTGGTGTCTTTATAATAATATCTTCCTCATGCACTAAGTACAGTAAATTCTGTAAAATCCATCATTTTAAAATCTGACACATTTTTCAAAATAAAAAATCAACGTTTTACAATCGTGTAAATATTGAGAATATCTGACACGTATTAATGATCGTGATTGTCTTCAAGAATCCATTCAGAAATGTGTGAAATTTCTTTCTTTATAAGATGCTTGTGGGACTGTCTTGTCCTTTAATGGATTTTTGCAGTTAGCGGGATTTAAACTGCATAGATAGTTCAATGGTCTTAATTCTCACAGCAGGTTAAACTTGCTGTGAGAACATAGTGTAATACCAGGTCAATGAGTTGCCCTGGTATTACACTATGTTCAAACAGATGGCATCTGGCCATTTGTTTATAATATGAGACTGCTGTCTGTATGTTGTCATTAGAGACTACATACAGACAAAACATTAAAGAAGTTGTTCAATGTGTCTGTATATGAAATCAGTTTTGAAAGTTATAATACAGCTAAGGCTATCTGTTGACAGTAGGCAATACCGCACAGCTTGTTATAAAGGCAAGTTTGTTCTACAGTGAGAATTAGCACCATTGCATTGTTCATGCAATTTAAATTCTGCTGGTTACAAAAACAGATGAAATGAAAAGATATCATAAATGTTAACAGATGTAAATATCATTATAAATGTTAACAGATGTAAATATCATTATAAATGTTAACAGTAGTTAATGCTTAATATCCATTTAGCTAAGTACCTCTAAACTGCTTAACCACTAGGTATATCTCTATAAAATCTGATAAATTTTAAAATCTGGCACCGCTTAATTCTCAAGAATGTACTGGTCTAATTTATGTACTGCACTAATTAATCTAGGAAGACAGTGTTATAAGGGCAGCAGTGCAGTCTCTGAAAAAGTGGTACAGGAAGCATCATGAAATGTCCGAGAATTATCTATGATCTCTTTAAAGAATTAAAACAGATTTTACTACATGCAGGCTGAAAGGCTTAATTTTTCACTTGTTTTCATTTCATTTGACCTGCATACCATATCACTAAAAGAACTTCTTGGATTTCAATCAGCTTTCTGGTAAGCACAAATATATTTTTCAATAGTGACTCAATCATGAAACGTATTAGAATATAGAGTACTTTAGAACCATGTATAAGTTGAAGTTTAAGAAGATAAAAGATATACGTGTTATGAATGGATGCTTTGATTAGCTTGGATGTGTTTGGTCTGGTTTGGAAGTGGGGTGGAATTACAGATGCCAGTTCCGAAGAGCAGTTCACAAGGATAGTTAATTGACTTACTGCCTCTTTAGATAGTGTCTAGGAGTTTAAGAGAGATTTCGGGGAGGAAGAGGGTATTATCCACCCCAGATTTTGAGACAGCTGGTTTCGGCAGGACAGGTTTGAGATTTTAACAGAGTCAGTAACCATAAAACAGGCCTTGAGTGTCAGGAAGGATAATGTTTCTAGAAAGTTTCTTGTAACAACCAATGCATCAAAGTTCAATGCATCAAAGTTAAAATAAACTTTAATATATAGTTAAATAAACATTACTAAAATGGAATAAGTTACATACAAATTTAGCAAATCTGCTAAATAAATAAAAGTGTTAAAATATAGTAGGTAAAATATGTAGTGGTGCAGTTAGAGTCAGTAACTATTTAAAAGCAAAGTAAATATTGAAAAGTATTGATTACTCTTCATCAAAGGTCTAGTGCTTTTGATGAAGAGGAAGTAATATTTGTGATATTTTTTATGCAAAAGAAGGTTAGAAGTCAGTTATCCCTGTAAAGATATTTTGCCCTTGTCCAAAAATCTGAGTATTGTTGAAGATGAGAATGAGCTGGCAGGAAATAAGACCAGACTGAGTTTCTATAGAATTGAAGTTAATAAAGTGTTCTTCTCTACATGACATTATCTGGAGGTGATAGAAGAGAAACTGTAAGTGTTGGTGTAGAATAGGATATCTCAAACTGTAAGGAGAAATGCTGTTAAATTAGTTTTGCTGTTAAATTATGGATAAAATTTACATTTGGTAAAAGAAGGTCATTAAACATACAGGAGGGAAAATGGGAGAAAGACCAGAGCATTGGGGAATCTCCAGCATTAGTTGAAAGTTAGCAGACAGAGAATCATATGCCATCATTGTAGCAAATGATTGGTTGAAAACTGGCTACCCAATTAAAAAAAAAAGGGAAACCAAGATAGAAGCTCCTTTAGAAGACTATTATGCAAAACATGATCAAAAGCCTTAAAAATTTCAAGAATGACTATGTGAGTTTCTTCAAACTTTTCCTTTGAATTTGATGAATAACATAAGCAAAGCTATCACAGACTGATTAACATTACTTTTGGCAATTATTAATCAGATAGAAGATTTCAACATAGTATAAGAGTTAACAATCAATGAATTTCTCCATTATTTTGGAAAGAAATGAGCTGAGTTCAGTGGAATAATAACTGGAATGGAGGAATCTCAACCTGTTTTAGGAACCGGCTGGAATTTTCCACATCCAGCCAATTTCCCATACAGAGGGAAAACTCTAATTGAATAAGAGAATGCATAAAGGCAACAAAAAAAACAGGATTTAACTATGTAATATAGGTTAAAAAAAAATCAGGACATGGAAGCAACACAATTTTTCAGGATTCTTTAAATACCCTTCTGTCAAAGGTCAATGGAGACGTTGAATGGAATATGTTCTTATTATATGAGATTTATTGAGACTGTCAGTGCAATATTGGAGGAAATGTAAGCTACTAATATGTCAGCTTTTGATGAGAATGCAACAGAACCATCAGGATATAGTAGGCGCCTCCGTAGCTAGGAGGGCTGGAGCAGTAGTGCGTAGCACACGCTTCTTGATTAGACTGATTAGTTATGGGGTTCGAGCCCATAACTGCCAAATACGGAGGAAGTGGAAAGGTCAGGGAATGACCACCGCCTATCCCCTGAGCATTATGGCCTTAGTTGCTAATGCTCCAAAAAAAAAAAAAAAAACTAAATAACAAATCAGGATATAGCAGAGGATGGCCAGAAGTTATAGCCAACACTTACAACTAATAGTTGTAGGTGACTCTATTGTCAGGGAAACGGGGAACATGGTATGTAAAAAGAATAGGTGGAACAGGACCAGGGTATATCTGCCAGGAGCAAAGGTTGACAACATTGTAGAGCGGATATCATCTTTTAAGGACACAAAAGGTGATATTGTTGTACACTTTGGCACTAATCATATTAGGAGTAGGAGACCGGTAGAATTACTTAAATAGTACAAGTCAATGTTGAAAAAATGCCGTGGATTAGGGTTGAATTTGAAAGTGTCTCCAATTCTGCCCAGACACGATAGGAGGGAGTACATGATGACAGCCTTGCCGATCAATTCACCCCTGGAAAGATTGTTCAAGGCTCAAGAGGTAGAATTTGTTTCAGCGTGGTCTGTACTTGTTAACAGGAGAGACTGCTTCTACAGGGATGGGATACACTTAAATAGAAAGGGTGCAAGAATATTTGCTGATGCTATTGAGGCAGTGTTAGGTGGGTCGGAACACTGCTGGCTTGGGGGGGATACGACTAATAGATTAACAGTAGCCACTGACACAGATGAAAGTGATTCTTGTACTGCTTCTATTGGAATGAACAGCAGCCTGGAAAACAAGATGCAGGGTATTTCAGAGACTGCTGGGAGTCATCACGGTATAAGTAAACACATGGGTTGTGTTACGGTAGCTAAGAATAGGAACAGGTTCATGTATACTTGCATATACACCAATGCTAGGAGTTTGGTAAATAAAGTTGATGAATTTAAGATATTGCTCAAAACATCAAAGGCAAATATTGTTGGGATATCAGAGATGTGGTGTCACACAGGTATAAGGAATGCAGAACTGGAATTTGCGGAGTACAGTATGTACAGGAGGGATAGACAGGATAGGAAGGGAGGAGGGGTTATGCTATTAGTTAAGAAACACATAAAATCCAAGGAAGTGAAGCCAGTCAACATTGCTGGACTGCTGATGGATGGGATCTATCCAGTTATATTAAAGGAGGCAGCAAAGGAAGTAAGCAAACCCTTAGCCATAATTATGAGAGCTTCCTTGGACTCAGGGGAGGTACCAATAGACTGGAAATGTGCAAATGTGACCCCAATTCACAAAGGAGGATCAAAGGCTGACACAAGTAATTATAGACCTGTGAGCTTAACTTCTGTTCCAGGAAAATTAATGGAGGCACTGGTTAAAGAAGCACTGCAGGATCATTTATACAAGACTTCAGTTATAGCTCAGACACAGCATGGTTTTGTTAAGGGGAAGTCTTGCCTGACCAACTTGATTGGATACTATGATGCAGTCATAAAAGAACTGGATGCAGGGAATAACTTTGATATTATATACTTGGATCTTAGAAAGGCTTTTGATACTGTTGCACATGGAAGACTGCTACACAAATTGGAGCAGTGTGACATTGGAGGCAAATTGCTGCTATGGATAAAGGGGTGGTTGAGGGGGAGAAGACAGAGAGTGGTAATCAATGGACACTGCTCATCATGGACTGATGTTATTAGTGGAGTCCCTCAGGGCTGGGTCCATTATTGTTTTCTGTATTTATAAATGATATTGATGATGGTATATCGGGCTTAATGTCCAAGTTTGCAGACGATACAAAGGTTGGCAGGGTTGTCAAGGACACTACTGACACTATGCTGCTGCAACAGGATCTGGAAAGGTTGAGCAGATGGGCTGAGAGGTGGCAAATGAATTTTAACATTGACAAATGTAAAGTACTACACTTGGGAAACAGCAACCCCAGAGCAACGTATCAACTCTGTGGTACAACACTGACAGTGGTAGAGAATGAAAGGGACTTGGGGGTGGTTGTGCAGGCAGATATGAAGTTCTCTGAGCAGTGCAGACGGGTTGCAAGAGTAGCTCATGGAGTATTGTCAATGATATACTGGAATTTTTCCAGCAGGGATAAGGAGGTGATTATTCCATTGTATAAGGCGATCGTCAGGCCACACCTAGAGTACTGTATACAGGTCTGGAGGCCTCATTTCAAGAAGGATGTAGAGCTGCTGGAACGAGTACAGAGAAGGGCAACAAGATTAGTGAATGGAACAAAGGGGTGCTCTTACGAAGAAAGGCTTAAGTTTTGCAAATTACAGTGTCTGGAGACTAGGCACCAGCGAGGTGATCTGATAGAGGTGTATAAAGCCTTGAATGGTTTAAGCATGCTCAATGCTGATGGGATTCTTCCTCTAGCTCAGAAAAATCACCTGAGAGGGCAAAAATTCAAATTGAGGAAAGACAGATGTAGGATAGACGTGCGGAAATTTGCCTTTAGCCAGCGGGTGGTTGGTTAGTGGAACAGACTTCCATCCCTTGTGGTGGAGGTTGATAGCCTAAATAAGTTTAAGGCTCAGCTGGACAGGTATTTTGAACGAACAGAGGGATGAAGTGGAAGTGGTTTTTTTTTTTTTTTTTTTTTTGGCTGATGCTACATAAGCGTGCTTTCTTGCATCAAATGCCTCTACTAATGCTAATGCTAGTAGGGGCCAGACGTGTTCAAAGCCGCTAAGTGGATTTTTCTTATTTATTGATTTGATATTATTGTTTTTCTAAAACTTTTGATTTAAATTTAGTAGTATAACATTATTTTGTGATTTTCTGATTAATTTGGTGTATTTATTCTTTACTTGGCCTTGCAATTGCATAAAAGTATCGGTAAGGGTATCCACGTGTTACAAGTCGCAACTCCGCTGAACGAGAAGATTTTTAACCGCTTATTGAATATTTTTTACATCATATTATTTTTTGTAAGTAGCTTATAGACCTAGTAAGGATCGTTAGTTTATTCTGAATTGAGACAGCGAGATTTGAAAGTTAATTAATACTTAAGTGTCCATAGATTTACCGTTCGTAACTTCCCGCCTTTGTCTTTGTCATACGATCGTTATATATCGAACCTAGATAGCGTTAGTATAGTATAGGTTATAATATTTTCAGTGATCGGTAAAATCTATTAAACTTGCTGAACTTCATTGGCATTTAAATTGTACTTTTAACTAAATACATATACCGACTTAGATTACAAACGTAACATAATTAATTAATACATAACTGATACGGAAGTTATATAAAGGGAACTCGGAGATAATTAATACTTGACACTAAAAAATGTATATCTAGTTATAACTGTGTTGGGAGATAAGTTAGGGTTATAAACTGAAATTGAAATTTTATTTAAATTAAAAGAAATCATGACTCAGACCAGAGCAGCAAAACAAAAGGCTCAAGCTAATGGAAGTGCTCTGGCTCGGCGGAGAACTAGGGGGGCAGTTGCCTTCTGAATCACAGCCTTCTAAAATGCACAGCTTGCATGTTTGTGGAGCATTCAGGTACGGGACATGATATTGCCATGGGGGATGTCTTTGTGTGTGCGCGATGCAAGGAGTGTATCAAAATCAGGCAACAACTCAGCGTTGTTATGGGCCTATATGAGAGCTTGAAGGACAGAGTGGATGCCCTCGAAGGAACTAAATTGAGGGGCCCATCAAGCTCTCAGCTGCCCACATCAACGCCAGAGCTTGAACTTGGTCATCGTGCAACACAGCGGCAACCCCCAAGGGAGAATGCGTTGGTCCCAAAGGAACTAGTAGTTGTTGACTCTATTGTCAGGGAAACGGGGAACATGCTTTGTAAAAAGGATAGGTGGAACAGGACCAGGGTATGTCTGCCAGGGGCAAACGTTGATGACGTTGTAGAGCAGATATCATCTTTTAAGGGCACAAAAGGTGATATAGTTGTACACGTTGGCACTAATGATATCAAGAGTAGGAGACTGGCAGAATTGCTTAACATGTACAGGTCACTGTTGAAAAAAAGCCGTGAAATAGGGTTGAATTTGAAAGTGTCTGCAATTCTGCCCAGACACGATAGGAGGGAGTATATGATGAGAGCCTTGTCGATCAATTCGGCCCTGGAAAGATTGTGCAAGGCTCAAGGAGTAGAATTTTTTTCAGCCTGGACTGTACTTGTTAACAGGAGAGACTGCTTCTACAGGGATGGTATACACTTAAATAGAAAGGGTGCAAGAATATTTGCTGATGCTATCGAGGCAGTGTTAGGTGGGTCGGAAAACTGCTAGCTTGGGGGGAGACAAAGACGAATAGATTAACAGTAGCCACTGGCAGAGGTGAAAGAGATTCTTGCACTGCTTCTATTGGAATGAGCAGAAGCCTGAAAAACAAAATGCAGGATATTTCAGAGACTGCTGGGAGTCATTGCGGTACAAGTAAACACATGGGTTGTGTTAGGGTAGCTAAGAATAGAAATAGATGCATGTATACTTGCGTGTACACCAATCCTAGGAGTTTAGTAAATAAATTTGATGAATTTGAGGTATTGCTCAAAACATCAAAGGCAGATATTGTTGGGATATCAGAGACATGGTGTCACACAGATATAAGGAATGCAGAACTGGAATTTGTGGAGTACAACGTCTACAGAAAGGATAGACTGGATAGGAAGGGAGGAAGGGTTATGCTATTAGTTAAGAAATACATAAAATCCAAGGAAGTGAAGCCAGTGGACATCGCTGGACAGTGCAGTGTTGAGTCAGTTTGGTGTGACATAAGCATTGGGAGATCAAAATTGAGAGTGGGAGTGTGCTATAGGCGTAATGACTCTGATGAGTATAATAAGAAACTGTACAGGGAAATAGAGTGGGCCAGTAAATCAGAGAGTCTTATAATGGGAGATTTTAATTTCCCAGATATTGACTGGAATTTGGGGGCTGGTCACTCACACACTAACAAGGCCTTTGTGGATTTATTGGATGATTGTTTTCTACATCATCATGTTCGGGAGGCAACTAGAGGGAGGAATACTCTTGATTTGGTTATCAGCAGTGATTCTTCATGCATTAAGAATCTGCAGATAGATGAACCACTAGGTGGCAGTGATCACAGTGTGCTGAAGTGGGATTTACTCAAAGATGTAACTACCATTAGGGGTAAAGGGAAGGGTTATTGCTTTCATAAAGGCAAAAATCCTCTCCCATTGTCAGATTTCAGGTTTCAATTGTCAGATTTCAGTATGACACGTTAAAATAGTTATACCTTCTAATCCAAGGGGTTCGAAAAGTTTGTGGCCTGAGTTTGAAAGGATAATAGTAGTGTTAAAAATTTCTGTACTTAATGTACAGCACTTCAAATTGTAACCAACCAAGTTTCAATAACATCTTTTTTTTATTGTGGGTCCTGAAGTCAACAAAGTTGTGTAAATGAGGGATGATGGACAAAATCGGTCACTCTGCAATCATTCAATATGTGTGGGGGGGAAATAAGAACTAACACCAGCAGCAATGGCACCTCTGTAGCCAGGTGGGCAGGAGCAGGAGTGCATAGCACATGCTTCTTGATTAGACCGGGGTTCGAACCCATGGCCACCAAATACAGATGATGCAGATAGGTCAAGGAATTGTCACCGCATATCTCCAGAGCAATATGGCCTTAGTTGTTAATGCTCCTAAAAGCCAAATAACAAACAATCAGTAGCACTACATAAGGATATGGTTACAACATTAGGGGGTGGATGCACCTTCCTATTGTATGGTTAAGAAGTGGGCAACAGAATTTAAATGTGGAAGGGTGAGTGGAAGACCTGCAATGTTCATAACAGCAGAAGTTGTTGATAGTGTGCATGATTTAACGATAAGTGATCGGTGACTGACAGTTTGATACATTGCCAGCATCTTGTTTAAATATGTGTACCACATAATAACAGAGGCTATCATTAGGCAAAAGGTATTAGCACAATGGGCTCCAAAGTTGTTGACAGCAGATCAAAAAAGGCAAGAGTTGTCAAGTCAAGTGAACATTCCCATCATTTTCAAGTAGAACCAGAAAATTTCCTTGCAAGGAGTTGTGACTAGGGATGAGACATTGATCCATTGCTTTCAACCAGACACCAAGGAGTCGGGCAAACAGTGGACAGCTCTTCCTCCCCTCCAAAGAAAGCCAAGTCAATTCCTTCTGCTGGCAAGGTGATGGCATCGGTTTTTTGTGGTGTTAACGGAGTATTGCTAGCAGATTACCTCAGAAAGGCCAGACTATCATAGGGGCATATTACACTGAACAACAAATTTTGGGATCTATCTTGTTACGGGTATGAAAGTAAGTTTACTTTATAGATTTTGGGGTGCTAAAACAGAAATAGTGATTAAAATGGCCCTAGTTTTCAAAAAAAAGTAGTTTTTTTTTATATTTATATAAGGTATTTTTTATTTATATGGCGGTAAGATGTAGCTACGAACATATCTGTATCAAACAGGGGACCTTTTTGCCTTTCGCTTGTATTCAGCTTCGGGAGCATCCCTTTTCATCAGCCAACAATAATTGGCTAACATAGCGGCACTCCGACTAAGAAATACTGTTCAAGGTTTAGGCCTAAATAGAGGTCAGATGAACTAATGAGACTTGTGGCAGAGAAGAAAAATGCATGAGATGCATATAAATTATCAGGAGACCCAGAAGCCGATGGTAGATATAAGCTAGTCTGTAATCAATTTACAAAGGAAGTAAGGCAAGCAAGGGCAGATTATGAGAAATCTTTGGCATAGGATACAAAGAAAAACAGTAAAGACTTCTTTCCTTATGTAACCTCTAGAAGCAAGGGGATGAATCAGATTGGCCCATGATATTGATGATTCAATTCTTGATGACTCTGCTCAGGTAGCTGATGAACTGAATGAGTAGTTTGCATCTCCATTCACACGTGAGGAATTTTGTAGGGAGTACAGACCAGACGCTTATCAAAATCTAACAGTGGGTCCTTGAGGTTGTCTCAGACATTCTCTCAGATATGCCAGACAAGCTGTACTTGCTACCTGGGAGTCTAAAACGCTGATGGAACTGATATTCGGGTGACACTCAAGTCAAGTGGACCCAATTTCGGCGAAGTGCGGACGGTCTGTGACAGCTAAATCCTCTGCTTGCACCTTCACGGTGGTGGCACTGTTAATAATCATGGGTATAACCTCCATGCACAAGTACATGGTGGGTGACCACCCAGGTGTGAACCAACGTAAGCAGGGGTCGATGTGTGGCGCCCACACCACATAGAGGAATGCCGCCCCTCTATGTTACCGGGCAGTACTAGGTGGTAGATGACTCTCATCAACCGGTGAAATACCACCACTTTGCTTATTGGAGGCTTTAAGTGGTGGAACCGATGTTTAGTCTCTAGAGCTAAGTTCCATTCAACACTTCCCTATCTCTTCCATCATTCAGTATGATTGATGACTTTTGAGGTTAAGATGAACATCATGGCGAGATCCAATATTCTTTACATTTCGAGTGTACAGCTCTAAAACGGTGTTCACAGGCCGGCCGCTAGTTAGTACACTGGACCGAACCTATTGGTAACTCTCTAGGAGGCTTCCGGATCAGCTAGTGTATAATCTTGCTACCTCTACTCTGCCAGATAGTGACTGGAGGGAGTCCGAGTAGTGTGTATGCGGGGAGCATTGTCGAGGCCACGTTATGTCAAGGATCTGGGTATATTCTTACCACGTGTAAGCCATATCCAAAAATTACTTCATACAGCATGTCCCACCCACTTTTTCTTACTATTGAATACACCATGAATTGTCAAACTAATAGAGAAAGCTTATCTGCGAAAAGAGATAAGCTATCCTCCCAAGCACTTCCTAATTCATTTCACAAATATACGTGGTCTCAATTCTAATCTCAACGATGGCCATTCTGACAGAATCTCAGTTATCGGTCGATTCAACTACTGCTCATCTCAGATGCCCAAATTATTCGCTGTATGATTCCTTTCCCCTCAAAGGTGGTACTTGTGCATATGTCTGTTCTGATATTCCCTGTCAGTTTGGAATCTACTCTCTTTGATCTTCTCTGGCTTAAAATCTCTCTACCTCATTGTGTAAAATTCATCTGTTGTCTCTACTGTTCCCCAACTCCACTAATCACTTGCAGCTCTTTGACTTCCTCTCTTTGCAACTTGAATTTCTCCAGTCCAACTTTCCTAACAGTGAGGTAATTTTCCTTGGTGATTTTAATGTTCACAACTCCAGTTGGCTTCCGTTTTCTAGTCACACCGACCTAGCAAGTCGAGATGCTGAGGCTTTTGCAATTACTAATGACCTAGCACAGATTGTTCATTTACCTACAAGAATACCGGACAATCCTAATCATACAGCCAATACGCTGATCTTTTTCTCACAAACAACCCTTTTAAGTACACGATTGAAGTGAGAGGTCCTTTAGGCACTTCAGATCACAACTTGGTGATTGTCTCTTCTCTAATGGAACCTTTTTCTCATGGATATTCCCAGCCTCGTGTTGCTTGGCATTACAAGAATGCAAAATGGAATGACCTGCGAGACTTCTTTTCTTCTTTTCCTTGGTCGGATTACTGTTTCAAAACTTCTGATCTCAATGTTTGCTCAGATCGTGTCAGTGAAATTATTCTTGCAGGAATGGAATCCTTTATCCCACACTCCACTTTAAAATCTCGTCCTTTATCTAAACCTTGGTTTTCCAATAAATGTGCTAAGGCTGTTCAAGAGAAGAATGTTGCATATCATAATTGGCTTGTTTCTAATTCTTCAGTTTCATTTTCTGCCTACACCAAAGCTTGCAGCAATTGTAAAGCAGTTATTAATCAGTCCAAACTAGAGTTTGAACAGGCTAAGAGTAGAAAACCTGCCTCTTGCCCTAATGGTACCCAAGCATTCTTGTCTCTTGCCAAAGCTATTGGCTGCAACTTTCGCCCATCTGTGCTCCCACCTCTGTTCAAACCAGATGGTTCTGTTGTCACTTCAGCCAAGGATAAAGCTGACCTGCTGGCATCCCATTTTTCTTCCAGCTCATGTATTTATGATTTTGTAAAACACCTCCCACCATTCCCAACATGCTCCATACAATGCCTCCTGTGGTCTTCCGTCAAAAGGATATCAGAAGGATTTTGTTGAATCTTGATGCTAAGAAAGCTTCAGGTCCTGATGGTATTTCTCCACTTGTTCTCAAAACCTGTGCTCCTTAACTTACTCCTGTTCTGTGTTGCCTTTTTTTTCACTTTGTTATTCCAAAGGTGTTTTTCCTTCTTGGAAATTTGGTCATATCTAGCTAGTTGCTAGAATGGGTGACAAATCCCTCTCATCCAATTATCGGCCCATTGCAATTACTTCTACTCTTTCTAAAGTAATGGAGAAATCTATTAACTGCCGACTGTTAAACTATCAAGAAACCTTCCATCTGATCAACAGATACGCCAGTATGGATTCCATCAGTGTCAATCCAGTGGAGATATTATGGCTTATATTATCCATCTATAGGCAAATTCAATCGAAACGTTTAGTGAAACTCAAGCAGTTGCTCTCAACATTTCAATGGCTTTTGATCGTGTTTGGCATAAAGGTCCTCTAAACAAGCTTTAATCTTGTGGTTTGCCAACTGTTTTTAGTAATTGGTTATCCAGTTTTCTCTCTGATCGCTCACTGAGGGTGATGGTAGATGGCTCTCTGTCTTCTAACTTCTCCACTAATGCCGGTGTCCCCCAAGGTTCAGTTCTTTCCCCTCATTCTTTTCCTCTTATATATTAATGACCTTCTTCCATTGACTGGAAATCCTATCCATAGTTTTGCTGATGATAGCACATTGCATTCCACTTTCCATTTTCAGAAACCTTGTCCTGCTCAATCACCTTCCACTTCTCGAAAATCTGCTACCAATTCCTTAAATACCGATCTTCAGGTAATTCTTCAGTGGGGCAAAGACAGTTGATTTCAACCCCTCTAAAACTCAGTCTTGTCTTATATCTCGCAAAAAGAATTCTTCTGCTCCTATGCTTATCTTTAGTGATACTCCGATTTCTAGGCAAAATGATATATCTCTTTTGGGGATTACCCTGACTTCTAATCTCTCTTGGCACAAACACATTACAAATATTGCTTCCTTTGCATCTAAAAAACTTGGTTTTCTCTTTCACTCTCGGCGTTACTTTTCTTCCAAACAGCTGCTCACTCTGTATAAATCGCAAATCCGCCCTGCCATGGAATATTGTTCCCACATCTGGGGTGGTACCCCCAAAACCTCTCTCTCAGGCTTCTTGATTCCATTCAGAAGAGGGCAGTTAGGTTAATTAATGATTCATCTCTAACAGAGTCTCTCCAGTCGCTTTTCATAGACGTACTGTTTCTGCTGCATGCCTCTTCTACAGATACTTCCATGGGCACTGTTCTTTTGAATTGGTTTCTATAATTCCCGCTCTCTCTTTCAAAACAGCCCGAACACGTGCCGCCACCAGCCTACATCCATTTACTGTCCAACTTCAAACCCACAGAACCAACTTTTCGTCTTCCTCATTTATTCATTCAACTGCCGTTTTCTGGAACAACCTTCCTTCATACGTATTTCCTGAAAATTACAATCTACAGAAGTTCAAGTCCAATGTCAACAAATGTCTTCTTTCATCTTCTCAACCTCCAACCCAAGCATGGTACTAAGTACTATAGGTTCTAATACCTCTCGTGTTTGGAGTTCACATAAAAAAAAAAAAATGATTTTGTAATAACTGAGAGCAAACTGGAGGAGAAATTGCAGAAGTTAGCATTAGCAAGGGCACATGATGCAAGAAAGCAAGCTTATGTAGCAATGTCCAAAAAAAAAAAAAAAAAAAAACCCTTAGTTCACCCATACCCTCGCTCCAAATGTTTGTAAAGTTCTGCCTTGAATCTATTTAAGTTATCAATTTCTACAATGACAGATGGAAGTTTGTTCCAGCAAGCAACCACCTGCTGGCTAAAGGCAAACTTCCGCACATCTATCCTACAACCGTCTTTCCTCAATTTGAATTTATGCCCTCTCAGGTGATTATTCTGAACAAGAGGAAAAATCCCATCAGCATTGAGCATGCTCAAACCATTCAAGGCTTTATACACCTTGCAGGTGCCTAGTCTCCAGACATTGTAATTTGCAAAACTTAAGCCTTTCTTCATAAGAGCAACCCTTTGTTCTGTTCACTAATCTTGTTGCCCTTCTCTGTACTCGTTCCAACAGCTCCACATCCTTCTTAAAATGAGGCCTCCAGCTCTATATACAGTACTCAAGGTATGGCCTGACCATTGCCTTATACAAGGGGATAATTACCTCCTTATCCCTGCCAGAAAAGTTAAAAATAAGGAAGGCACCTGGTGTGGATGAGATCTATCCAGTTATATTAAATGAGGCAGCAAAGGAAATAAGCAAACCTTAGCCATAATTATGAGAGCATCCTTAGATTCAGGGGAGGTCCCCATGCACTGGAGATGTGCAAATGTATCCCCAATTCACAAAGGGGGTTCAAAGGGTGATGCAAATAATTACGGACCTATTAGTTTAACTTCTGTTCCAGGGAAAATAATGGTGTCACTGGTTAAAGAAGCACTGCAGGATTATCTAGACAAGACTGCAGTTATATTTCAAACACAGCATGTGTTTGTTAAGGGGAAGTCTTGTCTGACCAATTTGTTGGATACTATGGTGAGGTCACAAAGGAATTGGATGCAAAAAAATAATTTTGATATTATATACAGGCAACCCCATAAAACCCGGCACTTCTACAACACGTTTAGCTCTAATATGTTTGATAAATTGCAGCAATCCTCGCACTACCTGGTACTTATATAACATGGTTTCACTCTAACACAGGTAGAAATTTTTGGTAAACCTCGCATAACAGGTTATTTTTGTGCTTTTGTGTGTGAAAAACCCTGCTATTATTCTGGATGCAATTTTTCAACATTTCCACTCTTTTCGAATCTCCACTGTTGACTCACTAGTCAAAAAAAATTATTGAGAAATCCCTGAACTTGTGCAAAAATCGAGATTTCCAAGTTTTATTACTATTGGATAGCACAACAGGCCATCCAAAAGATTTAAGTCATTCACATGTTGAAGTTATGTTCCTACTACCACTACCATTGTACAGTACTCGGTTAATGGAACTTCTTTCATTCAGCCATTAGATCAAGGCATTATATCCGCCTTTAAAACTCATTACTTCAGAAAATCTTTACAATTGATTTTGGAAAAAATTGATTCCGAATCTATTGAAGTAATGGAGGCATGGAAACATTTCTCAATTGTGGACTGTATCAGAATCATAGCTTTATCACTCAAAGAAGTAAAACTGTCAACAGGTGCATGTTGGAAAAAGAGTCAGCTCATTCAGGAAACATGATCGAACTGGCAGAAAACAAAATCGGTGAGATAGTAGAACTTGCTACGTCAGTAGGGGGAATGTTTTGATGATATACTACTGAAGCCCTTGTGAGTAGACAGTTGATAGAATCACCCTCCTCCCCACACCGGGTGGAACAGACCTGAGTTCAAATCCATTTGATGATGGGAGGAATTTTTATGGGTCTTTTTTACAAAGTGGCTGAGTTAGTCAGACTCAGCTGAGTACAGGTAGCATGGTTTTTTTTCTCTCGGAAACTCAAGTTTTTTGTTCTGTAAAACAAGAAATTGACCTCAGGACGTGCAATTTATAGACAATATACATATGGCCTTAGTCACCGATGCTCCTAATAAAAAAAAAAAAAAAAAAAAAAAGATATGATTATTGAAGACATTTAAGAATTACTGATAGAAAAAGAGACTGGCGAAGCAAATTGGTGGAAATGGCATCGAAGGTAAAACCAAATGAATTCAGAGGATGATAGAGCAGATGAAAATTCTACACTTCCAAATTTTATACTAAAAAGCATACGGGAAGGCATAAAGTTAGCCGAGCAATTAGAATCTTATTTTTTGAATGTAGATTCTTGAAAAATGAGCCCAAAGTTCAAAAGGGAGCATCAAAAATTCTTTGTTCCATACAGTGAAATTCACAAAAATTTATCAAACAAAAGCAAACACACCCAGATTACTGATTTTTTAAAGAGAGCGTAAGATACACAAAATCTAGAATCGTCAATTTTGTTAGTTTTGTTAACATTTTATTAAAGAAATTGTGTATTTTTTTTAGCTTTGGAATGTAACCCCACTTTATTTACTTTTTCTTTGTCCCGTATAACACGGTTTCGCAGGCGCCTCCGTAGCCAGGTGGGAAGGAGCAGCAGCAGTGCGTAGCACATGCTTCTTGATTAGACCGGCGTTCGAGCCCATCACCACCAAATACGGAGGATGCGGAAAGGTCGGGGAATGACCACCGCATATCCTGGAGCAATATGGCCTTAGTTGCAAATGCTCCTAAAAACCAAATAACTAACTAACTAACTGACCATGGTTTCGCACAACACAACATTTTATAGGAACCTAACTACCGTGTTATACAAGGGTTGCCTGTACTTGGATATTAGGGAAGCTTTTGATACTGCTGCACATTATTTTTATTAGCCTTATAGTACAAGGCAGCCTGAGGCTTATGCTGCACCAAAAAAAAAAAAAAAAAAAATTCTGAGTTACCCTGAGAGACAGTCAGAAGTAGGAAGGAATAACCAAGAAAGAGAAGAATGGTGATATCCAGCTCAGGAGCCTAGGTGTGCCAAGCCCATATTCACCAGATGTGAGCCCCTGGGGTTATGGATGACTACTGTACAAATTGGAGCAGTATGGAATCAAGGGCAAGGTGCTGCAACGGACAAAAGGATAGTTGAATGGTA